>NC_059199.1:6113485-6824713 GCF_020615455.1 Coregonus clupeaformis | reverse complement strand
TTGAGACAGTGAGACGGAGATAACGGCAAAGTCACAGAAGAGCACGTATCAAGTTTTTGTAGTTGATTTTGCATTTTATTGAAATAGAATATTTGAATCTCTCTCTCCCATTCAGAAGATTTCTGGCTCCACGGGTGTCTTTCTTTGAGTGTGTTTGGATTGGAGCACACTCTTAAGGGATTGCTCTGAATCTCAACATTTTACATATGTAAAGATATATCCAAACAATCAATCAGTCAGTTCCAGGCTCTCAGTGGCCCAGGACCAGGGCTCTGGATGTCAGGGACAGAGTTACAGCCTACAGGCTGGAATGGGGCTGCAGAGACCATGCCATAGGCAGCTTGGTGAAGGTGACAGCAGTTGGTGTGATTGTTAGCAGAGTAAGGAGAGCACAAAGGCTGTGGTCTCTCGGCCTGAATCAATGAGATCTCACATGGTGGGTTGCAGTGATCATGAGACGGTAGAATCGGCCCAGGGCTGCTGCAGGAGGATCTTGTCAGTAGTTTCCAAGACAGCCAGGACCATAGTCACCGAGAAGGCAATTGTGGTAACACCTTTACGCCGTGAAGGACTGAAATCCTGCAGCGCCCGCAAAGGGTCCCCCTGTAAAGAAGCACATGCCCTTGCCGCATCTGAAGTTTGTTAATGAACATCTGAGATGATTCAGAACTGGGTGAAGTGTTGTGGTTGAGGTGGACCAAAATCAGCTCTTTTGGCATCCAACTCATTTCGCCGTGTTTGGAGGAGGAATGCTGTCTATGACCCCAGAACTTCCATCCCCACCGTCCAAACATGGGTGGAAACATTGCTCTTTGGGGGTGTTTTTCTTAGCTAAGAGGACAGGACCTTCACGCATCAAGGGACGATGGGCGGGGCCATGTGCCCGTCAAATCCCACGTGAGAACCTCCTTCCCTCCCAGCCCAGGGCATTGAAAATGGGTTGTGGATAGCATTCAGCATGACAATGTTTAAACTTACTGTGCAGGCAAGCAAAGTTGGCTCAGAGAAGCACATTAAGGTCCTGGGTGTGACCAGTCTCAGACCTTAATCCATAGAAAATCTGTGGGGCTGAAGGGTTCCGAGTTGCCCAAGCGTCAGGCTCAAAAACCTTTAACTTGGAAGATCTGCAAAGAGAGTGGGACTAGAAATCCCTCTGAGATGTGTGCAAACCTGATGGCCCTTTCTGAAGTAATCTGACCTCTGTCTGATTGCCACAAGAGGTTTTGCCACCAAGTACAAAGTCATGTTTTGCAGAGGTCAAATACTTATTTCCCTCATTTAAATGCTAATCAATTTATAACATTTTTGACATCATTTTCTTAGTTATTTTATTTATTGTTCTGTCTCTCACTGTTCAAATAAAACCTGCCATTAAAATTATGGACTGATCATTTCTTTGTCGGTGGGCAAGCGTACCAAAATCGGCAGGATCAATTACTTTTTCCCTCACTGTACCTAATTTCCTGATGGACACAATCACTTGAAATACTTGTCAGACTGCAGCCTTGCTGCTCAAGACTTGGACACATTCCAGAAACTTTGCGTGCCCTGGGCAGGGCTCTCCAGCCTCTTCCTGGAGATCTGCTGTCTGTAAGTTCAGTCCACAGCCTAATTTAGCATCTCCCAGTTCAGCTGGTTAAAGGTCTTGGTGACTGAGCTATTAGTGAATCAGGTGTTGTAAATCAGGGTTGGACTGAAAACCACAGGACGGTAGATCTCCCGGAAGGGACCAGGCTTCCCGGACACAGGGTAGCAGAGACCAGGGGGTAGCGGATGGGGTTGTTTCTGGACCAAGACATGAACATATGCTTATGATTCTTACAGCAGGCATAGGTTGAGTCCTGTTTACAGGCTTTGTGTTTGGATGGGCGGTGTGCCAAGTCTTCCTCTTCTCGTCCAGTCAATGCCAGACCACTTGGGCTAGGGAGTCTACTTTGGGCCCTGGGGTGGGCTTTGGGCTGGGTCTGCTTTGGGCCTGGGGTCTGCTTTGGGCCCTGGAATCACTTTAGGCCTAGGTCTGCTACAGGCCTAGTATCTGCTTTTGGCCCTGGGAGTCTGCTTTGGGCCTGAGTGTCTGCTTTGGGCCTGGAGTCTGCTGGGCCCTAGTATTCCTAGGGTCACTTTAGGCCTAGGTCTGCTTTATTTAGGTCTACTTCCCAGGCCCTGAGTGTCCTGAGTGTCTGCTTTGAGCTGGGGTCTGCTGGGCCTAGTGTCTAAGGTCTGCTTTGGGCCTAGTGTCCCCAGAGTCTGCTGGGCCCTAGAGGTCTGCTTTGGGCCCTGGGAGTCTGCTGGGCTGAGTGTCCTAGTATCTGCTGGGCCCTGGGAGTCTGCTTTAGGCTAGAGGTCTGTGAGCCTAGTGTCTGGGGGTCTGCTTTTTTTTTAGTGAGTCTTTGGGCCTAGAGTCTGCTTTGGGCCTAGAGTCTGCTTTAATTTTTTAAGTCTGCTTTGGGCCCTAGAGGTCTGCTGAGCTAGAGTCTTTGGGCCTGAGTCTGCACTTTGGGCCTAGTGTCTTCTTTAGGCTAGAATTCTGCTTTGGGCCCTAAGGTCTGCTTTGGGCTGGAGTGCCCACTTTGGGCCTAGAGTCTACTTTAGGCCCTGAGTCTACTGGGCCTAGGAGTCTGCTATAGGCCCTGGTCTCTGCTTTAGGCCCAGGTCTCTGCTTTGTTGAAATTATTTACTTTGAAGCCCGAAGTGTCTGCTTTGATACTGATAATCACACTTTGGGCTATGTCGTCTTAGCTGCTGGTGTCTGTACACTTTGAGTGTGTACTTTGCAGCCTGAGTGTCACTTTCGCCTAGTGTCTGCTTTACTTCTAGTGTCTGCTTTACGCCTAGTGTCTACTTCGCTAGTGTCTTTTGCCCTAGTGTCTGCTTTGCCCTGGTGTCTGCTGCGCCCTGGTGTCTGCTTTTGCCCTTGTGTGCTAGTGTCAAAGCACTGGGCTAGTGTCTGCTTTGGGCCCTGAGTGTCTGCTTTACTTTGGAGGTTTAATGTAGCACCCGCTAGTGTCTGCTTTACATTCTATTGTGTCTGCTTTACGCCTGGTGTCCCTGGGTCTGCTTTGGGCTAGGGTCTGCTTTAGGCCTGGAGTCTGCTTTGGGCCCTGGGGTCTGCTTTGGGCCTAGTGTCTGCTGGGCTAGTGTCTGCTTTGGGCTAGTGTCTCTTTTGGGCCCTGAGTGTCTGCTGGGCCTGGTGTCTGCTTTGAAGGCTGGTGTCTGCTTTAAGCCCTGGTGTCTGCTTTCTCGCCTGGTGTCTGCTTTGCACCCTGGTGTCCCTGGGTCTACTTTGGGACTGGGTCTGCTTTGGGGCTAGAGTCTTGCTGGGCCCTGGAGTCTGCTGGGCTGGGGTCTTCTTTTAATTTTAGGGTCTGCTTTGGGCCTGAGTGTCTGCTTGGGGCTGAGGTAATACTTTGGGCTGGTGTCTGCTTTGGGCCTGAGAGGAGGAGTGTCTGCTGAGCTATAGATGCTTTTGAACCCTTGGTCTGCTTTGCGCCTGAAAATACCGCTGCGTACAGGTGTCTGCTTTTGCACCCTGGTCAATGCTTAAAGCCCTTGGTAATAGCCTGCGCCCTGGTGTCTGCTTTGCACCCTGAGTGTCCTGCACACGCCCTGGTGTCACTAGTGTCTGCTTTGGGCCTGGGGTCTGCTTTGGGCCCTAGGTCTGGCACAGGCTGGGAATTATAGCACAGGCCCTGGGTCTGCTTTGGGCCCTGGTGTGTGCCTTTGGGCCCTAGGTAATCTGCTTTGGTACAATTGTCTGCTTTGGGCCTGGTGTCTGCTTTGGGCCCTGGTGTCTTTTTTAGGCCCTGAGTGTGCCATTATTTTTTTATAGGTCTGCTTTGGGCCTAGAGTTTAACTTTGGGCCCTGGTGTCCTAGTGTCTGCTTTGGGCCCTGGGGTCTGCTTTGGGCCTAGAGTCTGCTTTGGGCCCTAGGTCTGCTTTGGTACAGGTGTCTTCTTTGGGCCTGAGGTCTGCTTTGGGCCCTGGGGTCTGCTTTAGGCCCTAGGTCTGCACGGGCCCTAGAGGCTGCTTTGGGCCACGGGAGTCTGCACATGAGCTGGTCTCTGCACTTTGGGCCCTGGTGTCTGCTTTGGGCCCAGAGTGTCTTAACTTTAGGCCTAGTGTCTGCTAGGCCTGAGTAGCCTGCTTTGGGCCTGTCGTCTGCTTTAGGCCTATCGTCTGCTTTACGGCCTATATGGTCTGCTCGCTGGTGTCTGCCTGCACCCTGAGTGTCTGCTAAGCCCCAGGTGTCTGCTTTACGCTTGGTGTCTGCTTTACCCTGGTGTCCATAGCAGCCCTGAGTGTGCTGGCCGTGGGTGCTAGTTGTGCTGGGGCCCTGGTGTCTGCATAGGGCTTTGATGTCTGCGCCTGCATCCCTAGTGTCTGCCTTAGCCTAGTGTCTGCTTTGCACCTAATGTCTGCTTTCATTCTTGTGTCCTGGAGTCTGCTGGGCCCTGGGGTCTTGCTTTGGGCCCTGGAGTCTGCTTTTAGGCCCTGAAGTCTGCTTTGGGCCCTGGTGTCTGCTTTGGGCCTAGTGTCTGCTTTAGGCCTGGTGTCTGCTTTAGACCCTAGTGTGCTTTGGGCTATGGGTGTGCTTTAGGCCCTATATGGTCTGCTTTTAAAGCCTGGTGTCTGCTTTTCGCCTGAGTGTCTGCCTGGCCTGAGTGTCTGCTTTATGGGTCTTTTTAGAAGATGCAATGCCAGTCACCTTCCCAGTGTGTGCTTTCGCCTAGTGTCTGCTTTGCAGCCACTGGTATCTTTACGACCTGGTATCTACTTTTCGCCCTTGTGTCTTCTGAGTATGCTTTAGGCCTAGTATCTGCTTTATGCTAGTGTCTGCTACGTCCTAGTGTCTGCTTTTCATTTAGTGTCTGCTTTGCCTATTGTCTGCTTTGGGCTAGTGTCCTAAGGTCTGCTTTGGGCCCCTGGGGTCTACTTTAGGCCTTGAGTGCTTTGGGCTAGGTCTGTGGGCTAATTGTCTTACTTTAGGTCATAGTGTCTTACTTTGGGCTAAATTCTTTTTTGTCTCAGAGGTCTGCTTTGGGCCTAGAGTCTGCTTTGAAGCCCTGGTACTGCTTTGGGCCTAGAGTGTGGGTCTGAAGTATCCCAGAGTCTGCCTGGGGCCCTGGGGTCAGCTTTAGGCCTGAGTGTGCTGAGTGTGCTGCTGGGCCCTGGAGTCTGCTTTGGGCCCTAGTGTCCCCCTGGGGTCTGCTGGGCCTGAGAGGTCTGCTGGGCCACAGGTCTGCTAGGCCTAGAGTCTGCTGGGGCCCTGAGTCTGCTTTGGGCCCTGGAGTCCTTACTTTGGGCCACAGAGGTCTGCTTTGGGCTGGTGTGCTGGGCCCTGGTGTCTGCTTTGAGCCTGGTGTATTCTACTTTTTGTTCCAGTCAATCTGCTTTGGCCCTGAGTGTCTGCTTTAGATGAGTGTCTGCTCGCCTGTGTCTGCTGCGGCCTTGAGTGTCTGCTTTCACCCCTAATGTCTGCTTTGCGCCTAGTGTCCCTAGGTCTGCACTTTGGGCCTGGTCTGCTTTTGTTTAATTGTCTTCTTTAGGCCTAGTGTCTTCTTTTGGGCCTAGAGGTCTGCTTTGGGCTAGGTCTGCTTTGGGCCTAGAGGGAGTCTGCTTTGGGCCCTGAGGCTGCTTTGGGCCACAGGGTCTGGGCCCTGAGTCTCTACTTTGGGCCCTAGTGTCTGCTTTGGGCCCCACGTGTGCTTTGGACCCTGAGTGTCTGCACAGGCTAGTGTCTGTATAAGCCTAGTGTCACTTTTCGCCTAGTGTCTGCTACGCCTAGTGTCTACTTTTCGCTAGTGTCTGCTTTTTCCACTGGTTTGTCTGCACACACCCCAGTGTCTGCACGTGCTATTTTATGGCTGCTGCGCTGGTGTCCTGGGATTTGCTGGGCCCTGGGGTCTGCTTTTGGGCTAGGGGTGCGGGCCTGAGGTCTGCTTTGGGCCTGAGTCTGCTTTGGGCCTAGAGTCTGTGCAGGCCTAGTGTCTGCACTTTTTCAGGCCTAGTGTCTGCTTTGGGCTAGTGCTTTTGGGGCCCTGGTTATTTTTACTTTAGGCCCTGAGTGTCTGTACAGGCTATAGTCTGCTTTAAGCCCTTATGGTCTACTTTGAAGCGTAATTACCATACTTTCGCCTGAGTGTCTGCTTTCACGCCTAGTGTCTGCTCGCCTGAGTAATACACTTTTGCGCTAATTGTCTGCTTTTCGCCTGGTGTCTGCCTGCACCCTGGTATTGCATTGCTTTGCTTGCAGTGTCTGCTTTTCGTCCTGGTGTCCTGGTTTTCTTTGGTACTGAGTGTCTGCTTTTTTTTTGGGCTAGTGTCTGCTTTACGTCTAGTGTCTGCTTTCGCCTAGTGTCTGCTGCGCCTAATGTCTGCTTTTTGGGCCTGGTGTCCTGGAGTCTGCACTTTGGGCCTGGGTCTGTGGGCCACCTGAGGTCTACTTTGGGCCCTAGAGGTCTGCTGGGCCTGAGTGTCTCCCTTTGGGCTAGTGTCTACTTTGGGCCTAAATTGTCTGCACTTTTATTTTCATTGTCTCTTTTTGACTAGGTCTACTTTGAGGCCTAGTACACTGCTAGGCCTAGAGTGTGCTTTGGGTCCTGAGTATCCCCCTAGGTCTGCACAGGCTGGGGTCACCCAACTTTGACTCGTGTCCCTAGGTCTGCTTTGGGCCTGGGGTCTGTGGGCCCTAGAGTGCACGGGCTAAATTTAGCACAGGCCCTGAGGTCTGCTTTGGGCCCAAGATAAAAAAGCACAGGCCCTGGTGTCTGCTTTTTAATTTTTAATTAATCTGTGAGACCTGAGTGTCTGCTTTGCGTTACAATTAAATCTGTATATTTGGTTCTGCTTTTAGGCTGGTGTCTGCTTTCAGGCCCTGAAGTGTCTGCAAACCTGGTGTGCTTTGCATGCAGAGTGTCTGCTTTGCAGCCACAGTGTCTGCTTTCGCCTAGTGTGTCTGTACCTAATGTCTGCTTTAGCTAGTGTCCCCTGGAGTCTGCTTTATTTGGAGTCTACTTTGGGCCTAGTGTCTGCTGGGCCCTGGTGTCTGCTTTTTCGGGCCTATATCGTCTGCTGGCCTATGGTCTGCTGCGCCTAGTGTCTGCTTTCTGCGCCCTAGTCTGCTACAAGCCCTTGGTGTCTGCTTACACTAGTGTCTGCTTTGCCCTAATGTCTGCTGTATTTGGGTGAATGCTGGAGTCTGCTTTGGGCCTAGGTCCCTACTTTGGGCTAAAGTCTACTTTGGGCCTGGGGTCACTTTGGGCCTGGGGGTCTGCTTTGGGCTAATTGTCTGCTTTGGGCCACAATTAATATACTTTTTGGGCCCTGGTGTCTGTTTTTATTTCAGGTCTCTTTGTTTCAGTGCTTTCTTTTGGGCCCTGGGTATGCTTTGGGTCTGGTGTCCACACAGAGTCTGCACTGGGCCACAGGTCAACACAGGCCCTGGTATTACTAATTGTCTGCCTGTTTCAGTGTCCCCTAGAGTCTGCTTTGGGCCTGGAGGTCTGCTTTGGGCCTGGGGGTCTGCACTTTGAGCCCTGGAGTCTGCTTTGGGCCAACAGGTCTGCTTTGGGCCTAGAGTCTACTTTTGAGCCTAGAGGTCTGCACTTTAGGCCTGAAGTCTGCTTTGGGCCTAGTGTCTTCTTTTTTTGGGCTGAGTGTCTTCCTTTAGGCCCTAGGGGCTGCACTTTGGGCCCTAGAGGCTGCTTTGAGGCCTGGGAGTGCTATGGGCCCCTGGTCTCTGCTTTGTTGAGTCTCTGCTTTGGGCCCTTGGTGTCTGCACTTCAGGCTGAGTAGTAAACTTTGGGCCTGATACCCTGGGGTCTGCTGGGCCACAGGTGTGCCCCACTTCGGGCCCTGGTGTCTGGCCAATTTCAGTGTGCTGGCCTAGTGTCTGCTGGAAGCTGTAAAGTGCTAAGCTATGGTCTGCTTTGGAGAAGTTTTAAATGTCTTGCTTTAAGGCCTAGTGTCCCTAGAGTCTGCTGGGCCCTAGAGTCTACTTTGGGCCTAATTGTCTACTTTAGGCCTAGTGTCTGCTTTACGCTAGTGTCTGCTACGCCTAGTGTCTGCTTGCATCTAAAGTGTCCTAGGTCTACTTTGGGCCCTGGGTCTACTTTGGGCCCTAGAGGTCTGCTGGGTCTAGTGTCTACTTTTTTTTGTTTTAGTGTCTGCTGTTTTGGCCCTAGTGTCTGCTACAGCTGGTGTCTGCTTTTGGCCTAGGTCTGCTTTCTGCCTAGTGTCTTTGGGCCTAGAGTCTGCTTTGGGTCCTGGTAATTACACAAGTCTGCTTTTGGGGCCCTAGAGGTCTGCTGGGCCTAGAGTGCTTTAATTTGGGGTCCCCTGGAGGTCTGCTGTTTTCAGAATTCTGCTGGGTACTGAAGTCTACTTTGAGCCCTAGTGTCTCTTTTGGCTAGTGTCTGCTTTTGGCCCTGGTGTCTGCTTTTTATTTTCAGTGTCTACTTTTTTGGCTAGTGTCTGCTTTTGGCTCAGAGGTCTGCTGCGCTGAGTGTCTGCTTTGAGCTAGTGTTGTTGGCTAGTGATACTTTTTTTGGCTAGGTGTCTACTTTTGGCTAGAGTCTGCTCGCCTGAGTGATACTTTGGGCCTAGAGTCTGCTTTGGGTCCTAGTGTCCCTAGAGGAGTGCTGGGCCCTGGGAGTCACTTTGGCCACTAGGTCTACTTTAGGGCTAGAGTCTGCTGGGCCTGGTCTGCTTTGAGCCCTGGTGTGTCTTCTTTGGGCCCTGAGGTCTGCTTTGGGCCTGGTCTGCCCCCAGGCCTGGAGCTGCTTTGGGCTGGAGGGCTGTGTTTAGGCCCCAGGGTCTGCTATGGGCCCTGGTCTCTGCTGGGCTGGTGTCTGCTTTGGGGCCTGGAGTCTGCTTTGAGTTCTAGTGTCCCCTGGGAGTCTGGTTGGGCTAGAGGTCTGCTTTGAAAATTCCCTGGGGTCTGCTTTGGGCCCTTAGTGTCCCTGAGTGTAATGTACTTTGGGCCTAGGGTCTGCTTTATTTCTGGTGTCTAGGTCTGCTTTGGGCCTGAGGTCTGGCTTTGGTTGGTGTCCCTGAGTCTGCTTTGGGCCTAGTGTGCTTTGGGCCCACAGTGTCTACTTTGCAGCTAGTGTCGCTTTTTTTAATACAATTATTCTGCTGGGCCCTATGGGTCTGCTTTAGGCCTTGTGGTCTGCTTTGGGCCTAGTGTCTGCTTTGAGCTAGTGTCCTGGGGGTCTGCTTTTAGGCCCCTGGGAGTCTGCTTTGGGCCCTGGGGTCTGCTTTGGGCCTAGTGTCTGCTTTGGGCCTGAGTGGCTGCTTTGGGCTAGTGTCTGCTTTGGGCCCTGGTGTCTGCTTTGGGCCCTGAGTGTCGATTTGCGCTGGTGTGGAGTTTGCGCCTGGTGTCTACTTTTGCCTAGTGTGCTTTAGAGTCTGCTTTTGGGCCTGGGTCTTTAGGGCTAGGTCTGCTTTATAGGCCCTGGAGTCTACTTTGAGCCCTGGTGATAATTTAGGCCCTAGAGGTCTGCTGAGCTAGAGTCTGCTTTGGGCCTAGAGTGTGCTTTGGGCCCTAGGTCTGCTTTGGGCCCTAGAGTCTGCTTTTGGGCTAGATCCTGCTTTGGGCCACAGTATGCTTTTTGGGACCTGAGATGTTAATACTGGGGTCTGCTTTAGGCCTAGTGTCTCTTGCTTTACGCTAGGTCTGCTGGGCTAGAGTCACTTTAGATCCTGGAGTCTGCACAGATCCTGGGGGTCTGCTGGGCCTGAGTGAAAATACCACTTTGGGCCTGGTGTCTGCTTTGAGCCTAGTGTGTCTGCTTTGGGCCTAGTGTCTGCCAGGCTAGTGTCTGCTTTAGGCCCCAGTGTCCTAGGTCTGCTTTGGGACCTGGAGTCTGCTTTGGGCCCTATTGGGTCTGCACTTTTGAGCCCTAGTGTCCACTGGTCTCTGCTTTGGGCCTGGAGTCTGCTTTGGGCCTAGGAGTCTGCTTTGAGCCCTGGTGTCTGCTTTGGGCCTAGTGTGCTGCTTTGGGGCTTAGTGTCCACAATTTAGCCTGAACTAGTGTCTGCAGACTGGTGTCTGCTTTGGGCCTAATTTTTGTCTTACTTTGGGCCTGGTGTCTAGGCTGCTTTGGGCCCTGAGCATTGTCTGGCTGGTACATTTCCCTAGAGGCTGCTTTGGGCCCTAGTGTCTGCTTTCGCCTAGTGTGCTCCTTTAAGGCCTTAGTGTGCAATTTGTGCTTAGTGTCTGCTTTGGGCCTATGGTCTGCTTTACGCCTGGTGTCTGCTTTTCGCTAGTGTCTGCTTTCGCCTATATTTTGTCTGCTTTGCGCCTAGTGTCCTAGGGTCTACTTTGGGCCTGGAGTCTGCTTTCAGGGCCCTGGGTCTTCTTTGAGCCTAGTGTCTACTTTGGGCCCTAGTGTCTGCTTTGGGCTAGTGTCTGCTAGGCCCCTAGTGTCTGCTGGGCCCTAGTGTCTGCATCCCTGGAGTCTGCTTTTGGGCCTAGGTATACTTTGGGTCCTAGGTGTCCCCCAGAGTCTGCTTTGGGCCCTGGGAGTCAACTTTAGAACCCTAGTGTCTAGTGTGTCTACATTGTTTACAAGTCTACTTTAAGGCCTAGTGTCCCTAGGTCACTTTGGGCCGAGGAGACTGCTGGGCCTGGCGTTGCTGGGCCCTAGAGTCTGCTTTGGGCTGGGGGTCACTTCAGGCCCTAGAGTCATGGGCCCTGATTCTGCTGGGCCCTTAGGGTCTGCTTTGGGCCTAGTGTCTTCTTTGGGCCTTGGGTCTGCTTTGGGCCTGGAGGTCTGCTTTGGGCCCTTTAGAGGCTACTTTGGGCTAGAGTCTACTATAGGCCCTGGTCTCTGCCCCTGGGCCCTGAGTATTCTACTTTGCAGCCTGGTGTCTTGGTGTCTGCTTTTGGGCTGAGTGTCTGCTTTGGGGCCTGAGTGTCTGCTGGGCCTAGTGTCTCATTTGGGCCCTGGGTATTGTCGCTGGTAGAGTGTCTTTGTTGGGTCTGGTGTCTACTTTGGGCCCTGAGTGTCTGCTTTGGGGCCTGGTGTCAAATTTAAAGCTTTACGTATCCAGATTTAGCTGAGCGTGTCTGCTCGCCTAGTGTCCCTAGAGTCTGCTTTGGGCCTGGGTCTACTTTATTTTCAAGTCTGCTTTGGGCCTGGGTCTACTTGCAGGCTGGTGTCTGCTTTGGGCTAGAGTCTGCTGAGCTAGAGTCTTACTTTAGGCCTAGGTCTGCTTTAGATCCTTGGTCTGCTTTTGGGCCTGAGTGTCCTAGGTCTACTTTGGGCTTAGTGTCTGCTTTAGCCTGGTATGCTGGGCCTAGAGTCTGCTTTGGGCCTGGGTCTACTTTAGATCCTAGGTCTTTGCTTTTTTGAGTCCTGGGGTCTGCTTTTTTGGATCTGGAGTCTTTGGGCTAAAGGTGTGCACTTTTATTTGTTAGTGTCTGCTTTGGGCTTTGATGACCTAGAATTTCTTACTTTGGGCCTGGGGTCTGCTTTGACCCTTGCATAATTTCTTTGGGGCTAGTGTCACTGATTCACTTTATTTAGAGTCTTTAGGCTAGAGTCTGCTTTAGGCCTAGTGTCTGCTTTTTGCTTTAGTGTCACTTTACGCCCTAGTGTCTGCTGAGCTAATTTGTCTGCTGGGCCCTATAGTGTCTTTGGGCCCTTTGAGTGTGTCACCACTTTGGGCCCTAGTGCTAGAGGGGCTGCTGGGCCTAGTGTCTGCTTTTCGCTGAGTGTCTCCCTTTATTTTCCAATTGTCTATACTTGGGCCTAGTGTCTACTTTAGATATGGTCTGCTTTTCGCCCTGGTGTCTGCTTTTGCCTGGTGTCTGCTTTTGGCCTTAAGTGTCTGCTTTTTTGCAGCTATTGTGTCCACCTGAACACCACTTTATTACAAGGTGTGGCTGCAGCCCTGGTGTCTGCTTTGCACCTAATTGTCCCTAAGAGTCTGCTGGGCCTGGAGTCTGCTAGGCCTAGGTGCTTTGATGAGTAGTCTGCTTTGGGCTAGTGTCTGCTAGGCCCACAATTGATACTTTTTATTTCAAGTCTGCTTTGGGCTTAGTGTACTTAAATATAGGTATGCTTTTGGGTCTGAGTGTCTAAGTCTGCTGGGCTAGAGTCTACTTTGGGCCTAGTATCTTACAGTGTCTGCAGCTGAAATTTCAGAGTCTGCTTTGAGGCCTAGTATCCCTAGAGGTCTGTGGGCCCTGGGTCTGCTTTGGGCCCTGGGGTCTGCTGAGCCCTAGGGTCTGCTTTGGGCCCTGGTGTCTTCTTTGGGCCCTAGAGTTGCTGGGCCTGGGGTGCTTTGGGCCCTGGAGTCTAGCACAGGCTGGGAAACTACTTCAGGCCTGGTCACTATGGGCTAGTCTCTACTTTAGGCCCTGAGTGTCTGCTTTGGGCCCAGTGTGCTAGGCTAGTGTCTGCTTTGGGCCTAATTTGTCTGCTTTGGGCCTAATTATTCTGCTTTGGGCTATCGTCTGCTATTTATAGTCTGCTTTCATTTAGTGTCTACTTTGCCTAGTGTCTGCTTTCGCCCTGAGTGTCTGCTTTGCAGCCCACAGGTGTCATTTGCACTGAGTGTGCAACTTTCACGCCCTGAGTGTCACTGCTGCATGGTCTTGTCCCTGGTGTCTGCTGGGCCTGAGTGTGCTACTTTGTAGGCTAGGTGTTGCTGCCTGGTGTCACACTTTGCGCCTGAGTGTCTGCTTTGCGCCTAGTATCTGCTGGGCCTTGTGTCCTGGGTCTGCGCATTTCAGATTCTTTGGGCCTAGGTCTGCTTTGGGCCCTGGGGTCTGCTTCAGGCCTGGTGTCTACTTTGGGCCCTAATTGAATGTCTACTTTTGGGCCCTGGTGTCTGCTTTGGGCTAGTGTCTGCTTTAGGCCCTATCGTGTGCTTTAAGAACCTTGGTCTGCTGGCACTGAGTGTCTGCTTTCGCCTAGTGTCTGCTTTACGCCTAGTGTCTGCTTTTAAGCTGAGTGGTGCTTTACGCTGAGTATGCACTTTCGCTGAGTGTCTGCTTTCACGGCCTGGTATGTGCTTTTCGCCTAGTGTCTGGTGTCACTTTGGGGCCCTAGTGTCTGCTTTGTACTTTGATGTCTGCTCGTCCTGGTGTCTGCTTTTCGCCTAGTGTCTACTTTACGCTAATGTCTGCTTTGGGCCCTGGTGTCCCCTGGGTCTGCTTTGGGCCTGAGGTCTGCTGGGCCCTGGAGTCTGCTTTGGGCCTGAGTCTACTTTACTGGGCCTAGTGTCTGCCCAGGCCTGAGTGTCTGCTTTAGGCCTAGAGGTCTGCTTTTGTTTTTTCAAAGGTTCTACTTTTGGCCTAGAGGTCTGCTTTGGGCCACAGAGTCTGCCACAGGCCTAGTGCCTACTTTGGGCCCTGGGGTATGCTTTGGGTCCTAGTGTCCCCTAGGTCTGCTTTGTTACTAGGTCAGCTTTGGGCCCTGAGTGATACTGGTGTCACTTTGGGCCTAGAGGTCTGCTTTGGGCCCTGGTATCCCCTGGGGTCTGCTGGGCTAGGTCTGCTTTGGGCCTAGAGTCTGCTTTGGGCCCCTGGAGGTCTACTTTGGGCCTAGAGTCTGCTTTGGGCCCTAGGTCTGCACACAGGCCTGGGAGTCTACTTTGGGCCTGAGTGTCTGCTTTTTGGGCCTGGTATGCTCGAGCCTGGTGTCTGCTGGGCTGGTCTGCTTTGGGCCCTGAGGTGTGTGCTGGGCCCTAGTGTGCTTTGCACCCCTGGTGTCTAGCACACGCCTGGTGTCTGCTTTCACGCCCTGAGTGTTTGCTGCATCTAGTGTCTGCTTTCAGCCTAGTGTCCTAGAGTCTACTTTGGGCCCTAGGGTCTACTTTGGGCCCTGGTGTCTGCTTTAGGCCTAATTGTCTTCTTTGGGGCCTAGAGAGGTCTGCTGGGCCCTGGGTCTGCTTTAGGCCTGGGAGTCTGCTTTGGGCCCTGGGGGCTGCTTTGGGCCTGGGGTCTGCTGACCCTGAGAGCCTACTTTGGGCCCTAGTGTCTGCTGGGCCCAAGTGTCTACTTTGGGCCCTGGTGTCTACTTTGGGCCTGAAAAGGTGTCATACAAGCTACAAGGTGTCTGCTTTGCACCCTGAGTATCTTACTTTGCAGCCTAGTGTCTGCTTTGCGCCCCTGGTGTCTGCTTTTTGCACTAGTGTCTGCTTTGTGCCTAATGTCTGCTTTTCTGCCTGGTGTCCTGGGTCTGCTTTGAGGCCTAGAGTCTTACTTTGGGCCTCCAGGGTCTGCTGATAGAGTCTGCTTTGGGCCTGGGGTCTGCTTTGGGCCTAGTGTCTGCTGAGCTGAGTATGCTGGGCCTGGTGTCTGCTTTTGGGCTGGTATGCTGGGCTAGTGTCTGCTAAGATTTATGGGTGCACTTTAATTTATGTCTGCTTTAGGTATATAGTCTGCTTTACCTAGTGTCTGCTACGCCTAGTGTCTGCTTTTTCACACTAGTGTCACCATACTGCCTAATTGTCTTAACTGCAGCCCTAGTGTCTGCTGCGCCTGGTGTCTGCTTTTGCACTGGTGTCTGCACTACAGCCTAGTGTCGCTTCGTCCTGAGTGTCCACTAGTTTCTGCTTTGGGCCCTAGTGTGCCACTTTGGGCTAGTGTCTGCTTTTCTCTGGTAATGTACTTTAAGCCACACGGTATCTGCTTGGGCTAATGTCTGCCTTTGAGTTTTCAAGGGTGTCCACTGGAGTCTGCTTTAGGCCCTAGGTCTGCTGGGCAGGCTGGGGTCTGCTTTGGGCCACAGAATTGTAGATTTCCAGTGTCTGCCTGGGCCTGAAAGATTAATCTGCTGGGCCCTGGTGTCTGCTTTGGGCCTAGTGTGCTTTGACTGGAATTACTTTGGGCCACAGTGCCTGCACTTTGGGCCTAAGGTATGCTGGGGTCTGGTGTCCCCTAGAGTCTGCTTTGGGCCTAGGTCAACTTTGGGCTTTGGTGCTTTAGTGTCTGCTTTGGGCCCTGGGGGTCTGGCACAGGCCTAGTGTCCCTAGGTCTGCTTTGGGCCCTGGAGGTCTACTTTGGGCCTAGAGTCTTCTTTGGGCCCTGAGGTCTGCTTTGGGCCTAGGGTGCTTTGGGCCCTGGGGTCTGCTTTGGGCCCTCTGGTGTCACTTTGGTACAGGTGTGCTGGGCTAGTGTCTGCACAGGCTAGTGTCTGCTGCGCCCTGTGTCCCTTGAGTCTGCTTTCAGGCCCTAGAGTCTGCTTGGGCCTAGAGTCTGCACTGGAGCCTAGGTCTGCTTTGGGCCCTAGTGTCTGCTTTGGGCCCTGAGTGTCTAACTTTAGGCCCTGGTGTCTGTTTTGACCCTTTGAGTCTGGCACGGGGCCTGGTGCTGTACTTTGGGCCTGGAGTATACTTTGGGTCTGGTGTCCCTGGGGTCTGCTGGGCCCACAGAGTCAGCTTTGGGCCTGGTATTTTTCAGTGTCTGCTTTGGGCTAGTGTCCTGGTCTACTTTTGGGCCTGAGGTCTGCTTTGGGCCCTAGAGTCTGCTGAGCTAGAGGTCTGCTTTAGGCCTAGGAGTCTCTTTCAGGCCTAGAGTCTACTTTGGGCTGGGTCACTTTGGGCCCTGGGGTCTACTTTAGGCCTAGTGTCTTCTTTGGGCTAGTGTCTTCTTTTAATTTCCAGGAGCTGCTTTGGGCCCTAGAGGCTGCTGGGCTAGGTCTGCTATGGGCCCTGGGTCTCTGCTGGGCCCCAGAGTCTCTGCTTTGGGCCTTGGAGTGTCTGCAAGGCCTGAGTGTCTGCTAGGTAATTTTATCCCTAGAGTCTGCTTTAGGCCTGAGTGTCTGCTTCAGACCCACAAGTGTCTGCTTCAGGCCCTGGTGTCTGCTTTTCGCCTGGTGTCTGCTTTGAAGCCCTATAGTCTGCTTTGTTTTTGTAGTCTGCTTTGGGCTATAATCTGCCCAGGCCTAGGTGTCCCCTAGAGGGAGTCTGCTGGGCTGGAATTTCTGCTTTGGGCCTAGTGTCTGCTTTGGGCCCTGGTGTCTGCTTTGGCCCTGGTGTCTGCTTTGCGCTAATTGTCTGCTTTGCTGAGTAATACAGGGTCTGCTTTTGGGCTAGATTTTCTTTGGGCCTAGAGTCTACTTTGGGCCTGAGTGTCTGCTTTTGGGCCTATATTAATAATACTTTTTTTGGCCTAGTGTCTACTTTTGGCTAGTGTCTGCTTTTGGCCCTAGGGTCTTGCTAAGCCTAGTGTCTGCACAGGCTAGGTCTACTTTGGGTCCTGGTATCCCTGAGGTCTACTTTGGGCCTAGAGTCTGCTTTGGGCCCTAAGGTCTGCTTAGGCCTAGAGTCTAGAATTATGCTGAGCCCTGGAGTCTTGTGCCCAGACCTAGGTCTGCTGGGCTAGTGTCTGCTTTGGGCTAGTGTCTTACTTTTGGCTAGTGTCTGCTTTTGGCTAGTGTCTGCTTTTATTTCAGAAGGGTCTGCGCTGCGCCTGAGTGTCTGGCACAGGGCCTATGGTGTCTGCTTTTGGCTGGTGTGTGTCTGCGGCTGGTGTCTGCGCGGCTGGGAGTCTGCTGGCCTGAGTGTCTGCTTTGGGCCCTGGAGTCTGCACTTTGGGTCCCTGGTGTCCCCTGAGTCTACTTTTTAGGCCTGGGGGTCTGCTTTAGGCCCTAGGAGTCTGCTTTGGGCTGGGGTCGCTGCTTTGGGCTGGAGTCTACTTTGAGCTGAGTGTCTTCTTTGGGCCCTGGAGTCTGCTTTGGGCCTAAGTCTACTTTGCCAGGCTGGGCTACTTTGGGCCCTGTTCTTTGGACCCTAGAGTCTGCTGGGCCCTAGTCTGCTTTGGGCCACAAATTAATGCTTTTAGGCCTGGAGTCTGCTTTGGGTCTGGTGTCTAGAGTCTGGTTTAGGCCTAGAGTCTGGCTGGGCCCTAGAGTCTACTTTGGGCCCTGAGTGTCCCTGAGTGTTCTGCTTTGGGCCTAGGGTCTGCTTTGGGCCCTGGTATCCCTAGGTCTACTTTGTTCGAGTCTGCTTTGAGCCATAGTGTCCCCTGGAGTCTACTTTAGGCCCTAGTTGTCTGCTTTTGAGCCTAGTGTCTGCTTTTTACGCCTAGTGTCTACTTTGCGCCTAGTGTCTGCTTTAGGCTATAAGTCTGCTAGGCCTATAGTCTGCTTTTGGGCTAAATTATACTTTGGGCCCTGGTGTCCTGGGTCTGCTTGGGCCCTAGAGTCTGCCCAGGGCCTGGGTCTGCTTTGGGCTGGTGTCTGCTTTAGGCTAGTGTCTGCTTTGGGCTGGAGTGTGCTGAGCCCTAGTTAATACTTTGGAGCCTGAGTGTCAGAATTTTACTACGCCCTAGTGTCAATTTACGCCTAGTGTCTACTTTACGCCTGGTGTCTAGAGTCTGCTTTGGGTTTTTTAGGGTCTGCTTTTGGGCTAGAGTCTACTTTATTTCCAGTCTACTTTGGGCCTAGTGTCCACAATTTGGGCCTAGAGTCTGCTTTGGGCCTAGAGTCTGCTGGGCCTACTGGGTCTGTTTTTTGGGCCCTGGGGTCTGCTTTGGGCCCTGGGTCTCTTTGGGCTAGTGTCTGCCTGGACCTAGTGTCCCTGGAGTCTGCTGCTTTAGACCCTAATTGTCTGCTTTCGCCTAGAGTCTACTTTGGGCCCTTGGGTCTACTTTGGGCCTGAGTCCACCAACACAGATCCTAGAGTCTGTACAGATCCTGGAGTCTGCTTTGGGCCTGAGTGTCTTGCTTTGGGCCCTAGTGTCTGCTTTGGGCCTAGTGTCTGCTTTGGGCCCTAGTGTCCACTTTTGGGCCCAGTGTCCCTTGGGAGTCACACTGGGCCTAGGTCTACTTTGGGCCTATGGTCTACTTTGGGCCCCACAGGTATCCACTAGTCTGCTTTGGGCCCTGAAGTCTGCTTTGGGCCCTGGGGGTCTACTTTGAGCCTAGTGTCTGCTTTTTGAGCTGGTTATCACTTTGGGCCCTAGTGTTTAATTTCGCCTAGTGTCACTTTTTGGGCCCTAGGGTCTGCTTTGGGCCTGGGGTCTACTTTGGGCCTGGTCTGCTTTGGGCTAGAGTCTACTTTGGGCCTAGTGTCTGCTTTGGGCTAGTGTCTGCTTTAATTTCAGTCAATACTTTGGGCCCTAGGTAATACTGCTTTGGGCCCTAGTGTCTGCTTTTGAGCCCCCAGCCAATCTGCTTTGCACTGGTGTCTTGCTAAGCCCTAGTGTCTGCTGCACCTAGTGTCTGCTTTTTCGCCTAGTGTCTTGCTACTTTATTGTCCTAGAAGTCTGCTTTAGGCCTGGGTCTGCTTTAATTTTTAGTGTCTGCTTTGGGCCCTGAGTAATGTTTTCTTTAGGCCTAGAGTCTGCTTTAGGCCCTAGAGTCTACTTTGGGCCTAGAGTGTCTGCTTTAGGCCTGGGGGCTACTTTGGGCCTACAGAGTCTGCTATGAGCCCTAGTCTCTGCTTTGGGCCCTGAGTGTCTGCTTTTTAGGCGAAGTGCTTTGGGCCTGAGTGTCTTCTTTAGGCCCTAGTGTCTGCTGCGCTGGTAGGCTACTTTGGCCTAGTGTCTGCTTTCAAGCCTAGTGTCTGCTCGCCTAGTGTCTGCTTTGCCTAGTGTGTCTAGCACATGCTAATGTGTGCTGCGCCTCAGTAATACATAGGTCTGCTTTGGGCCCTAGAGGTCTACTTTGGGCTAGAGTCTTTGAGCCCTAGAGTCTACTTTGGGCCTAGAGTCTGCTTTGGGCTGAGTGTCTGCTTTGTTTGGGGTGGTCTGTGGGGCCTGAGTGTCTGCTTTGGTACAATTGTTGCTTTGGGCCCTTGTGTCACACTTTTAGGCCTATCGTCTACTTTAAGCTATAGTCTACTTTAAGCTCATGGTCTACTTTTACCTAGTGTCTACTTTACGCTAGTGTCTGCCCTAGCCCTAGTGTCTACTTTTTACACCTAGTGTCTGCTTTCGCCTAGTGTCCTTTCGCCTGGTGTCTACTTTTTACACTGGTGTCTCTTTCGCCCTATGTCTGCTCGTCCTGGTGTCTGGTTTTCTGCTTTGGGCCCTGAGTATCTGCTTTGGGCTGGTGTCTGCTTTCGTCCTGAGTGTCTGCTTTACGCCTGGTGTCTGCTTTTTGCATTTAATGTCTGCACTTTGGGCTAATTGTCCCCTGGAGTCTACTTTGGGCCTAGAGTCTACTTTGGGCGTGGGAGTCTGCTTTGACCTAGGGTCTGCTTTGGGCCTAGTGTCTGCTTTGGGCCCTGGTGTCTGCTTTTTTGGGCCCTAGTGTCTGCTTTAGGCCTAGTGTCTGCTTTTGGCCCTAGGGTCTGCTTTGGGCCCTGGTGCCTACTTTGGGCCTAGGGTGTACTTTGGGTCCTGGTGTCCCCTGGGGTCTGCTGGGCCACAGAGGTCAGCTTTGGGCCCTGGTGTCCCTGAGAGTGTCTACTTTGGGCCCTAGAGGTGCTTTGGGCCCTAGTGTCTAGGTCTACTTTAGGCCTAGAGTCTGTTTTAGGCCCTGGGGTCTGCTTTGACCCTGGAGGTCTACTTTGGGCCTGGGGTCTGCTTTGGGCCTAGTGTCTGCTTTGGGCCCTAGTGTCTGCTTTGGGCCTGAGTGTCTGCTGAAGCCTGAATTGATCTGCTTTTAAGCCTGGTGTCCTTGGGTCTGGCTTTTGGGCCTAGAGTCTGCTGGGCTGGGTCTACTTTGAGCCTAGAGGTCTGCTTTTGGGCTGGTGTCTGCTTTGGGCCCTGGTGTCTGCTTTGGGCCCTAGGTGTCTATTTTTGGCCTAGAGTCTGCTGGGCCCTGGGTGCCTACTTTGGGCCTAGGAGTATGCTTTGGGTCTGAGTGTCCTAGGTCTGCTTTGGGCCTAAGTCGACTTTGGGCCCTGGTAATACTGAGTGTCTGCTTTTGGGCCCTAGTGTCACAGGTCTTTTGGGCCTGGGGTCTGCTTTAGGCCTAGAGTCTGCTTTAGGCCTAGAGTCTGCTTTGGGCCCTGGGGTCTGCCTTTGGGCCTAGATCTGCTGGGCTGGAGTCTGCTGGGCCCTGGGGGTCTGCTTTGAGCCCTAGTGTCTTCTTTGAGCTGGTGTCTTCTTTAGGCCCTGGGGGCTTTGCTTACAGGCCCTAAGAACTGCTGGGCCCTAGAGTCTACTATAGGGCTGTCTGCTTTGGGCCCAGAGTCTCTGCCTGGGCCTTGGTGTCTACTTTGGGCCCTAGTGTCTGCCTTTGGGCGTGGTGTCCCCTGGGAGTCTGCTGGGCCTAGTGTCTGCTTCAGGCTAGTGTCTGCTTTGGGCCTAGTGTTGCTTTTGCGCCTGGTGTGCTTTTTGGGATTTTTTGTAATAAGTCTGCTGGGCCCTGTGGTCTATTTTGGGCCTAATGTCTACTTTGTTTGAGTGATACCTAGAGTCTGCTTTGGGCCTGGGTCTGCTTTGGGCCTGGTGTCTGCTTTAGGCCACTGAAAATTAATGCTTTTCGCCTAGTGTCTGCTTTCGCTGGGTGTCTGCTCACGCCTGGTGTCCACACAGAGTCTACTTTGGGCCCCTGGGTCTACTTTGGGCCCTAGAGTCTGCTTTGAAGCCCTGAGTGTCTGCTTTGGGCCTAGTGTCACACTTTGGGCTAGTGTGTGCCACTTTTGGCCTAGTGTCTGCGGCTAGAGTCTGCTTTACGCTAGTGTCTGCTGGGCCCTGAGTCTACTTTGGGTCTAGTGTCCCTAGAGTCTGCTTTGGGCCTAGAGGTCTACTTTAGGCCTAGAGTCTACTTTGGGCCCTGGGGTCCCTAGAGTCTGCTTTTGAGCCTGGAGTCTGCTTTGGGCCTAGGTCTGCTGGGCCCTGAGTGTCTACTTTGGGCCACAATTGATGCTGCTTTTTGGCCCTAGTGTCTGCTTTTGGGCTAAATTAATACTTTTGGCCTAGGGTCTGCTTTTGCATTTGGTGTCTGCTTTAGGCCTAGTGTCTGACTTTTGGCCCTAGTGTCTCTGCACATTTTAGTGTCTGCCTGGCCTGAGTCTGCTTTAAGCCTTAGTGTCTACTTTGGGCCCTAGAGTCTGCTTTGGGTCCCTAGGTGTCCTAAGAGGGAGTCACTTTGGGCCTAGAGGTCACTGGGCCTACTAGGGTCTGCTTTAGGCCCTAAGAGTCTACTTTGAGCTAGAGTCTACTTTAGGGCCTGGTGTCTTCTTTAGGCTAGAGTCTACTTTGGGCCCTAGAGGTCTGCTAGGCCCTGGAGACTGCTTTGGGCCTGGAGGGCTACTTTGGGTACAAGTCTGCTATAGGCCTAGTCTCTACTTTGGGCCTAGTGTCTGCACAGGGCTAGGTCTACTTTGAGTCTGGTGTCCACAGAGGTCAGTTTGGGCCTAGAAGTGCTTTGGGCCCTAGAGGTCTGCTTTATTTAAGTAAATACTGGTGTGCTTTTGGGCCTAGAGTCTGCTGGGCTAATTGTCCCTAGGTCTTGCTTTGGGCCCTGAAGTCTGCTTTGGGCCATGGTGTCCCTAGAGTCTGCTTTTTGGGCCTAGTGTCTGCTTTGGGCCCTGGTGTCTGCTACGCCTAGTGTCTACTTTACGCCTAGTGTCTACTTTAATTTCTCGTCACTTTAGCCCTATATGGTCTTGCTTTGGGCCTTGAGTGTCCTGCTTTGGGCTAGTGTCCACTGAGGTCTGCTTTGGGCCCTAGGTCTGCTTTGGGCTGAGGTCTGCTGGGCTGGTGTCTGCTTTGGGCTAGGTGATATACTTTGGGCTGGTGTCTACTTTGGGCCTAGTGTCTGCTTTGGGCCCTGAGTGTCAGGTTTCGCTGGTGGTCAGTTTTCGCTGGTGTCTGCTACGCCTGGTGTCTAGAGTCTGCTGGGCCTTGAGTCTGCACTTTGGGCCCTGGAAATTCTGCTTCAGGCCCTGGGTCTACTTTGGACCTGAGTGTTGATTTGGGCCTAGAGGTCTGCTGGGCCCTGGGTCTGCTGAGCCCTGGGGGTCTGCTTTGGGCCCTAGAGGTCTGTACTTTGGGCCCTAGGTCTACTTTGGGCCCTGGTGTCCACACTTTTGGGACCTGGTGTGCCTAGGTCTGCTTTGGGCTAGTGTCTGCTTTTCGCCTGGGGTGGCTTTGGGGCCTGGGAGTACTGCTTTGGGCCTGAGGTCTACTTTGGATCTAGAATTCTGCTGGATCCTGGGGTCTGGCACAGGCCCCTGGTGTCTGCTTTAGGCCTGGTGTCTACTTTGGGCCCTGAGTGTCTGCTTTGGGCCCTGGTGTCTGCTTTGAGCCCCAGTGTGTCCCTAGAGGTCTGCTTTGAAGCCACCCAGAGTCTGCTTTGGGCCTATGGTCTACTTTGGGCCCTGAGTATCACTAGTCTGCTTTAGGCCCTGAGAGAGTCTGCTTTGGGCCCTAGAGTCTCGCACAATTTTCAAGTGTGCTTTCAGGCTAAGTGTCTGTATAGGCCCTGGTGTCTAATTTACGCTGAGTGTCACTGCTACGGAGGCTGAGTGAATGCTGGGCCTAGTGTCTGTGCACAGGCCTAGTGTCTGGGGCTGTGGGCCCCTAGTGTCTGCTTTGGGGCCTAGTGTCCTAGAGGCTGCACAGGCCTGAGTGTCTGCTGCGCCCTGGTGTGTACGCACAGGCCTAATTGTCTGATTTGTACTTTTTAGTGTCTGCTGGGCCTATATGGTCTACTTTAAGGCCTAGTGTCTGCTTTTCGCCCTAGTGTCTACTTTCGACACAGGTGTCTGCTTTTTACGCCTGGTGTCACTAGAGTCTGCTGGGCCTACTGGGTCTGCTTTGGGGCCTGGGAGTCTCACTGAGGCTAGTGTCTGCTTTGAGGCCTGAGTGTCTGCTGGACCTGTGTCTGCTTGGGCCTGGTGTCTGCTTTTGGCCTGGGGTGTACTTTGGGCCTTGGGTGCCTGCTGGGCCACCCAGGTATGCTTTGGGTCACAGGTGTCCTGGAGAGTCTGCTTTGGGCCCTAGAGTCGACTTTGGGCCCTGGGTGTCCCTGGTGTCTACGCATTGGGCCTTGAGTCACTTTAAAGGCCACATAGTGTCTAAGAGTCTGCTTTTGGACCGAGAGACTGCTTTGGGCCTAGAAGGTCTGCTTTGGAGCCTGGGGTCTGCTTTGGAACCTGGAGGTCTGCTTTGGGCTGGAGGTCTGCTGGGCCCTGGAGATTGCCACTTTGGGCCCTGGCTCTTCTCTTCAGGCCCTAGAAGTCTACTTTAAACCTGGAATCTTTTTTGGGCCCTGGAAGACACTTTGGGCCTGGAGTCTACTATGGGCTAGTCTCTAACCTAAGCTGAGTGTCTGCCTGCGCCTAGTGTCCCCTAGTGTGCTGGGCCCTGGTGTCTGCTTTAGGCCTAGTGTCTGCTTACAGGCCCTAATTGTCTCCTTTGGAGCCCTAGTGTCTCCTTTGGGCCCTAGTGTCTTGTTGGGCCTGTGTTGTTTGGTCCTGTAGTCAGGCCTGGGTGTCTGCTTTGAGGCCCTGGGTGGCTCAAATTTTACGGCCCTAGTGTCAGAGTTAAGCCTAGTGTCCTGCTTTACGCCCCTGGTGTCCCTTGAGGTCTGTTTTGGGCCTGGGGTCTGCTTTGGGCCCTGGGAGTACCGCTTCAGGCCTGGAGTCACTTTGGGCTAGTGTCTGCTTTGGGCCCTGGGGTCTGCTTTCGGGCCCTAGAGTCTACTTTAGGGCCTAGAGTCTGCTCAGCCCTAGTCCGCCCACTGCCCTGGAGTCTGCACGCTAGTGTCTCGCTAGTGCCCTGGTTCTGCCTAAGGCCTCAGTGTCTGCACTTTGGCCTAGTGTCCCCTAGAGACCACTTGAGATTTAGTGTCTGCCTACGGCCTAGTGTCTGCTTTGGGGCCCTAGAGGAGTCTGCTTTAGGCCCTAGGGTCGGCGATCTGGGGTCTGCTTTGAATCCTGGTCTGCTTTTGGGCTGCTTCGCCTGTGTCTGCTTTAGGCCTGGTGTCTGCTTTGAGCCCCAGTGTCCCCTAGAGGTCTGGTAGGGCCGGGAGTCTGCTTTGAGGCCCTATGGTCTGCTTTGAGGCCCTGGTGTCCACTAGAGTCTCGCTTTTAGGCCCCAAAGTCTGCTTTGGGCCCTAGAGTCTACTTTGCTAGTGTCTGCTCTCACGCCTGAGTGTCTGCTTTAGGCCTAGTGTCTGCTTTGGAGCGCTGGTGTCTGCTTTGGGCCTCTGGTGTCTGCACTCAGGACCTGGTGTCCCCTAGAGGCTACTTTGGGAGGCCCGAGTGTCTGCTTTACGCCCTGGGTCTCTTTAGGCCCTAGTGTCTGCTTTGTGCCCGGGTGTCTGCTTTGGTATGGTCTGCTGCAGGCCCTAGTGTCTGTTTGCACTGAAGGTGTCTGCTTTTTAAGCCCTGGAAGTGTGCTTTAGGCCTGGTGTCCCTGGTGTCTCTCGCCTGGTGTCTGCTGCGCCCTGGTGTCTGCTTCGCGCCTTGGTGTTCTAGGTTCTGCTTTGGCCCTGGGTCTGCTTTAGGCTGGTCTGTTCTGAGGCCTAGTGTCTACTTTGGGCCCTAAAGTGTCTGTTTGCCTAGAGTCTGCATTTAGGCCTAGGTCTGCTTTGGGGCCTGAGTGCCTGCTTTCCCTAGTCAACTTTGGTCCTAGTTAGTCCTAACAGGTCTACTTGGGGGACAGGGTCTGCTTTTTGGGCCCTGTCTGGTGTCTGCATTGGGCCTAGGGTCTGCTTCGAGGCCTAGTGTCTCACTAGAGTCTGCTTTGGGCCTTGGGGTCTGCTGTAGGCCCAGAGTCTAGCTGGGCCCTAGAGGTACTTTGGGCCCTGGGAGTCTGCTTTGGGCCCTGGTGTCTTCTTTGGAGGCCCTGGAGTCTACTTTGGGGCCTAGAGTCTACTTTAGGCCCCTGGGGAGGCTGCTTTGGGACCATGGGTCTGCTTTAGGCTAGTCTCTGCCTTTTGGGCCCAAGGTCTCTGCACTCTGCAGGCCTGGTGTCTGCTGTGGGCCAAGAGTGTGCTTTATGGGCCCAAGAGTGTCTGCTTTGAGCCTTGGTGTCCTAGGGTCTGCTTTACAGGGCCTGAGTGTCTGCTTTGAGCCTGGGTGTTCTGCAGGCCCTGGGGTGTCTGCCTTTGCAGCCTGGGTAATGTCTCGCTTTGGGCCCTGTTGTGTGCTTTAAGGCCTATGGCCTGCTTTCGCCTGGGTGTGCTGCCTGGTGTCTGCTTTCGCCCTAGTGTCCTAGAAGAGACTGCTTTGAGGCTAATTAGTCTCCGCTCTACGCCCTAGTGTCTCCTTTGGGACCTAGTGTCTGCTTTGTGCTGAGTGTCTGCTTTAGGGCTCCTAGAGTCTACTCAAGCCTGGTGTCTGCTTTCGCACCCTGGTGTGCTGCGGCCTGAGTGTCTGCTTTCGCCTGAGTCCCTGGTGTCCTGGGTGTCTGCTTTCCCGGTCTGCTACAGCCTAGTGTCTGCCTTTGCGCCTGAGGCCTGGGTCTGCTTTGGGGCCTGGGTCTGCTTTGGGCCTGGGTCACTTGGGCTGGTGTCTGCTTTAGGCCCTGGTGTCTGCAGCATGCCGGCCCTAAGGTCTGCTTTGGGCCCTGGGAGGTCTGCTTTAGGTCCAAGTGCTTCTACTTTCAGCCTAGGTATGCACTGAGTCTGGTGTCTAGTGTCCCCTAGAGTCTGCCTTACTTTAGGCCCTAAGTCTGCTGGGCCCCTAGTATCCCTAGTGTCTGCATTGGGGCCCTAGGTCTACTTTGAGGCCCCCTACCATGTCTGAGTCCCTGGGTCTTAGGCCCTGGAGTCTGCTTTGGGCCCTACCGGGAGTCTGCTTCCAGGGCCTAGGAGTCTGCTTTCGGGCCCTAGAGTCTGCCCTGTTGCTAGTGTTCTTCTTTGGGCCTGGCTAAGTCTGCTTTGGGCTGAGTCTACCAGCCCCTAAGTCTGCTTTTAAAGACTATGGGACCTAGGTCTGCTTTGGCCTGGTCTCTCACTTTAGGCCCGAAGTCTCTGCTTTGGGCCCTAGTGTCTCGCTCATTAAGTGTCTGCTGCTGGGCTAGGTGTCTGCCCAGGGCCCATGGTCCTGGGTCTGGCTGGGTGTCTGTGTGCTGGGCCCTGTGTGTCTGCTTTTTTGGGTGTGCTGCTTTAACTTCGCTGGTGTCTCTGCGCTAGTGTCTGCTTTAAAATTTGGCCTGTTGTCTGCTTTCAAGCCTAGCAGTGCTTACAAGCTTTAAGGTGATGTGTCTGCGCTTTTTCGCCCTGACGGTACTGCTTTCGGCCCTGGTGTCCACTGATGTGTCTGCACTTTGGGCCCTGAACCGCCTAGTGTCTGCTTTGGAGGCCTAAGAGTGTCTAGTTTGGCAGGGCCTAGTGTCTCCTTTAGGGCCTAGAAGTGTCTGCTGTAGGCCCTAGTGTCTGCACTTTGGTCTGAGTGTCTGCTTATGGGCCTGGGGTCTGCTTTAGGCCCTAGAGACTGCTGTAGGCCCCGAGTGTCTTAGTTGGGTCTGAGTGGCATCTGCTTTGGGCTGGTGTTACTTTTGGGGCTGGTGTCAGATTCTTTACCCCAGTGTCGGGTTGCTTGTTAATTGTATAATTTGCAGCCCTGGTGTCTGCTTTAGGCCCTGGGTCTGCTTTAGGCCTAAGAGTCTGCTTTGGGCCTGAAGGGTCTGCTTTAGGCCCTAGGTCTGCTCTGAGGAAGCCCTAGGTTGCACTTTGGGCCTAAGTGTCTACTTTGGGGGCCTGAGTGTCCGGTCTGCTCTAGGGCCCTGGTGTCTGCTTTACCGGGTGTGTGCACTTTGGGCCCTAGTGGCGACTCGCTTTGAGGCCCTGGAGTCTGCTTTGGGTCTGGAGTCTGCTTTGGAGTCCTGGGACTGCTTCAAGCCCTAGAGTCTGCCCTTAAGGCCACCTGGAGGTCTACCGCTTTGAGACTGGTGTCCCGGGAGTCTGTTCGGGCCCTAGGTCTACTTTGAGTTTCTGTCTGCTTGAGGGGGCTAGATTCTCCTGCTGGTCTGCTTTGGGAAGTGTGAATGCTCACTTTGGGTCTGGTGTCTGCTTTGGGCCCTGAGTGTCCCCGGGGGGATTCTTTGGTTTCCTAGGTGTGTGCTTTGTTTAGTGTCTCTGAGCATAGCCAGTACGCCTATGCCTACTCTCAGGGGACACTAGAGGCCTTAGTGTCTGCGCCCCATTTATTTTGGTGTCTGGCTGGCCCTGGTGTGTCATGGGCCCTGAGTGTCATATATTTCATTTTTGTGGCATTTCCATATCGGTCGCTTTAAGCCTAGTGTCTTCAGCCTTGAGTGCTTGCCTGAGTAGTCTGCTTTGCAGCCTAGGATGTTCCCCTGATGTCTGCTTTGGGCCCTGGTGTCCCTTCGGTGTTAACCTGCACAAGCCTGTGTGGCGTGTTTATCAGTGTCATCACTTTGCTGCCTAGGTCTGTGCCATCGCACTGTCAAGTGTCTTACCCTTTGCAGCCCCGAGTGTCTGCTTTTACGCCTAGTGTCCCTAGAGTTGCTCAGCTGGGCCTGGGTCTACTTTGGGCCCTAGAGTGCAAATCTCTAGGCCTAGTCGTCACTTTGGGCCCACGAGTGTCTGCGCTGGAGGCCCAGTGGCTCTGCTGAGGGCCTGGTGTCACTTTGGGCCTAGGTCTGCTGGCCTAGTGGCTCTTAGGGCCTACAGTGTAATGCTTTGGGTTCTGGTGTCCCCTGGAGAGTCTGCTTTGGGCCCTAGAGTCTGACTTTGGGCCTGGTGTCCCTGCCGTGTCGGAGGAATTTTTCAGAGTCTGCACTTTGGGCCCTAGTATCCTGGAGGTCTGCTTTGGGTTCAGAGTCCCACTTAGGGCCTAGTGTCACTGGAGCCCTATGTCTGTCTGCTTTAGGGCCTGGTGTCTGCTTTGGGCCTAGTGTCTGCACTTTTGGCCCTGGAGTCTGCTTTAGGGCCTGGTGCCTGCTTTGGGCCCTGGGGTATGCTTTGGGTTCTGGTGTCCCCTAGAGTCTGCTTTACTAGAGCCCTGGAGTCGGCTTTGGGCCCTGGTAGTCCCTAGTGTCTGCATTTGGGCCTAGAGTCTCACTTTAAAGGCCCTAGTATCCTAGAGTCTCCTTTTGGGCCCCGAGGAGACTGCTGTTTGGGGCCTAGAGTCTGCTTTGCATCCCTAGGGTGCTGCTTAGGCCCTGGGAGTCTGCCACTTTGGGGCCCTGGGGTCTGCTTGTGGAGAAGCCCTAGAGGTCTGCTTTAGGCCCTCGAGTCTACCTAGGGCCTGAGTAGTCTTCTTTGGGCCCTAGGAGTCTGCTTTGGGCCCTAGGGGTGCCCGCTTTGGGCCCTAGGGTTACCTGCTTTGGGCCCTAGGGAGTGCACCATAGGCCCTGAGTCTCTCTTTGCAGCCCTGAGTGTCTGCCTGGCCTGAGTGTCCCCTAGTGAGTCTGCTTTGGGCTGGTGTCTGCTTTGGGGGCCCTAGAGTCTAATGCTGTGCCAGGGACTAGTGTCCACTTTAGGCCCTAGTGTCTCCTTTGGGGCCCTAGTGACTCACTAACTGGTGTTTAGAGTGTGTTATTTGGGTCCTGAGTGTCTGCTTTTGGGCCCTATTGTCTGCTTCTTTCGGGCCCCTAGTGTCTACTTTTGGCCTAGAGGTCTACTTTAGGCCCTCAGAGTCTTTTGGGTCTAGTGTCCCCTAGAGTGCCGCTTTGGCCTCGGGAGTGAGCTTTGAGGCTGGTGTTCCCTAGTGTCACCACATTGGGCTAGAGTTACTGCTGTTATTTTTTCAATTTGTCCCTAGGAGTCTGCGCTTTGGGCCGGTCTATTTGGTCGCGGGTGCGGCTAGTCTGCTTTGGGCCCTAGTCCTACTTTGGGCCCTAGGTCTGCTTCCCGGGCCCTGGTGTCCTAAGTGAGGCTGGTGTATGCCCTGGTTTTCTGCTTTGCTTCCTAGCACTTTTTTTTAGGTCCTCAGGTCTGTGCTGCTGATCCTGAGAGTCTGCTTTGGGTCTGGAGTCTGCAAGTCTGGGGCCTAGACTTTTGGGCTGGTGTCCTGGGCCACTGTGCGCTAGAGTCCCCTAGTGCATTTAGGCCCTGAGAGGGTGCTTTTGGGGCCCTCTCTTCTTTAGGCCTAGTGTCCACTGGAGTACCCTGCTTGAGCCCCTAGAGTGCACTTGGGCCCTGGAGTCTGCTTTGGAGGCCCTAGTGTCTGCACACTTTACGCCTAGGTGTCTGCTTTTTTCTCGCCTAGTGTCTGCTTTAAGGCCCTAGGTGCTGGGGCCTAGTGTCTGCTTTGGGCCACTGTGTTACTGCTTTGTTTATTTGGCCCACCTAGGAGCTGCTTTGGGCCCTGAGTGTCTGCTTTAAGCCCTAGTGCCTCCTGTTTGGGCCCTAGTGTCTGCTTTGTCCCGAGTGTCTGCTGGGCTATGAGACTGTTCCCTAGGTGTCTGGCACTAGCCCTGGTGTCTGCTGTTTAGGCCCTAGTGTCTGCTTTGTCCCTAGTGTCGCTTTAAAAGATCCCTAGTGTCTAGCTTTCACGCCTGATTTGTCTGCTTTTTTTTCACGTTGTCTGCACTCGCCCTAGTGTCTACTTTCACACCTAAGTTTCTAGTGTCTGCTGCGGGCCTGGGTTCTTTACACCTTGGTCGCCTAGGTCTGCAAGGCCTGGGTCTGGTCTTTGGCCCCGGGTGCTGCTTTGGGCTAATTGTCTGCTTTGGCCCTAAGTGTCTGCGGCCTAGTAGGTCTGCTAGGCCTAGTGTCTGCTTTTTTCGCGCCTACTTTTGTGGCTAGGGCCTACTTTAGGCTAGTTAACTTTACCAGGTCTGTAGCCTATTTCAGTCTGCTTTGGGCCCTAAGGAGTCTGCTTTGGGCCTAGTGTCCCCCTAGTGTCTGCAGCATTGGGCCTAAATTCTCTGGGGCTAAGTGTCCCTAGAGTCTGCTTTGGGCCTAGAGTCTGCTTTGGGCCCTGGGGTCTGCTTAGGCCCTAGGTCTACTTTAGGCCTAGAGGTCTGCTTTGGGCCCTGGGAGTCTGCTTGGGGCCCTAGTGATCTGATTATTTGGGCCTGGGGTCTGCTTTTTAGGCTAGAGGTCTGCTTTAGGGCCTAGGGGGCTGCTGGGGCCTGGAGTCTACTGGGCGCTAGTCTGCTTTAGGCCCAAGTCTGCACACTTTGGCTGAGTGTCTAACTTTGGCCCAAGTGTCTTTAGCTCTGGGCCATAGTGCCCCCTAGAGTCTGCTTTAGGCCCGAGTGTCTGCTTTGGGCCTGAAGTGTCTTCGCTTACGGGCCCTAGTTGTCTGTGGCTAGTGTCTTTGCAGCCCCAGTGTCAAATGCTTGCAAGCCCTGGAGTCTGTATGCAAGCCTGGTCGTTGTGCTGCGCTTTACGCCCTGAGTGTCTGGCACTTCGCATTGCCCTGGGTGTCTGCTTTGCGCCCTGAGTGTGCCCGAGTGTGCATGCTTTGGGCCCTGGTGGCGTCTGCTTTGCCTGTGTCCCACTTTGGGCCCTAGTGTCTGCTTTGGGCCCTGAATGTGTGTAGCTTTGGGCCCCTAGTGGTGTATTCTGCTTTGGGCCTAATTAATTGTCCTATTACAGTCTGCTCTGGGCCCTGAGGTGCAAGCTGTTGGGCCTAGGACTTATGAGCCCAGAGTGTCTTGTTGGGGTCTAGTGTCTACTTTGGGCCTAGTGTCTGCTTCTGGGCCCTGGTGTCATTCTGCCCTAGTGTCAAAATTGCGCCCCTACAGTGTCAAATTTATCGCCTAGAGGTCTGCTTCGGGCCCTGGAGTATGCTGGGCCCTGGCGGTCTGCCCTTCGGGCCCTAGGTCTGCTCTGGGCCCTAGGAGTCCTGCTGGGCCCTGAATGCTACTTTGGAGGCCCTAGTGTCTGCTTTGGGGCCTGGTGTCCCCTAGAGTCTGCTGAGGCCTGGGTGTCTGCTTTCCTGGCTTCTAGTGTCTGCTTTGGAGCCCTAGAGGTCTGCTTCCGGGCCCTGGGGGTCTGCTTTGATCCTGGGGTCTGCTTTGGATCCCTAGCAGGTCTGCTTTTTGGTACAGTGTCTGCTGGGCTAGGTGTCTGCTTTGGAGCTGAGTCGCGCTGGTTCACAAGGTGCTGGGCCCATAAGGTCTGCTTTGGGCCCTGTGGTCTGCTTTGAGGCCCTGAAGCAAGTATCTTGCTTCGCCTGGTGTTACACAGTTTCTTGGCATTTCCTAGTGTGTACTTAGGGCCTGGTGTCTGCTTTCGGGCCTAGTGTCCCCTGAGACTGTTAGGCCTAGGTCCCTAGGCTGCTTTGGAGCTATTGTGCGTGGCCACCTGGGGACTCTGGGGCCTAAGGTCTAATCCTCTGGATCTAGAGCATTGTCTCTCACTTTTTCAGCTAGCAATGTCATGCGGGCCTGGGTGTCTGCTTTGTGCCTGGTGTCTGTTGCCTATAAGTCTGCTTTGCGCCTGTGTCTTTGCACAAGCCTGAGTGTCTGCTTTTTACGCCCCTGGTGTCTGCTTTAAGCCCCTGGTGTATCCCTAGGTGTCTGCTTGGGCCCTGGGTGATCCCTAGTGTCTGCACTTAGCCTGGTGTCTCCTTTGGGCCTAGTGTCTGCTTTGTGCCTGAGTGTACTGCTTTACGCCTGAGTGTCTGCTTTTTCGGCCCTTCCGGTGCTGCTTTAGGCCTGGTGTCCCTAGGGGTCTGCTTTGGGCCCTGGGTCTACTTTCAGGCCCTAGAAGGTCTGCTTCAGGCCCCTAGAGGTCTACTTTGGGCCTAGTGTCTGCTTTTAAGGGCCTAGTGTCTACTGCTAGGCTAGTGTCTACTTTTGGCCCCTAGAGTCTGCTTTAGGCGCCTGAGTGCCTGCATAGGCCCTGAAGAGTATGCTTTGGGCTGCGTAGTGCCCCTGGGATTCTTTACGGGCCCCAGAGTCAGCTTTGGGCCCTGAGTGTCCCCAGGTGTCTCGCATTGGCCCTAGGTCACATTTACAGGCCTAGTATCCCCTAGAGTCTGCTTTGGGCCACTGGGGTCTGCTTTGGGCCCTAGAGTGCTTTAGGCCCTGAGTGTCTGCTATTAACGCCCTAGTGTCTGCTTTTACAGCCTAGTGTCTGCTTTGGTACTAATTGCTGCACTTATTGACAGGCCACAGTGTCTGCTCGGGCCCTGGTATCCCCTAGAGGCACTTAAGGGCCTAAGTGTCTGCTTTTACATGCACTCGTGTCTCCGCTTTGAAGGCCTGAGTGTCTGCTTTATACCCTAGTTAGTCTGCTTTGGGCCCTATATGAGTCTAGCTGCAGCCCTGTGTGTCTGCTTTGCACCCCTGAAGTGTCTTGCCGCCTGGTGTCTATGCCGCACCTGAGTGTCCCCTGGGTGTCTGCTTTGCGCCTGCAGGTGTCTGCCTGTACTCCTGGTGTCTACTTTCACCGCCCTAAGTGTGCCCGCGGTCATGGGCCTGGGGTCTGCTTTGGGCCCTAGAGGTCCTGCTTGGCCTGGAGTCTACTTTGGGCCCTGAGTGTCTGCTTCGGGCCTAGTGTATCACTAGCTTTGGGCCTAGTGTCTGCTTTTTGGCCCTGGTCTGCTTAGGCTAGAGTGCCTACTTTGGGGCCCTAGGTATGCGTCCTAGTGTAACCAACAGTCTGCTTTGGCCTAGAGGTCTATTTTTAAGGGCTGGTATCCCTAGTGTCTACATTGGGCCCTAGAGTCTCACTTTGACCCTGGTATCCTAGAGTCTGCTTTAGGCCCTGAGTCTTGCATACCCATTTGGGCTGGGTCTGCTTTTTGGGCCTAGAGTCTATTTAGGCCTAGAGGTCCTTTAGGCCTGGTGTCTTCTTTGGGCCCTCAGAGTCGCTTTGGGGCCTAGGTCTACTTTTGGCCAGCCTAGAGGCTGCTTTGGGACCTAGGGTGCCCTGCATGGGCCCGAGTCTCTCACTTTTGGGCCCAAGTCTCTGCTTACATAGGCCTAGTGTCTCACTTTGAGCCCAAGTACGTCTGCTTTGAGCCAATAGTGTCCCCTAGGAGTCTACTTACAGGGCCTGGTGGCGTCTGCTTTTGGGCCCTGGTGTCTGCATGGGGCCTGAGTGTCTGCTTTGGAGCCCTGGTGTCTGCTTTAGGCCTATGGTCTGCTTTACAAGCCCTGGTGTCTACTTTACGCCTAGTGTCCTGCTTTACCTTCTAGTGTCTGCTTTACGCGCCTTTGTTGTGTCCCCTAGTGTCTGCTTTGGGCCTAGTGTAGCACAGGGCCACTGGTGTCTGCTTTGGGCCCTAGTGTCTGCTTTAGGGCTGGTGTCTGCTTTGGGCCTAAGTGTCTCCTTTTAGGCCTAGTGTCTGCTTCAGGGCCTAGTGTCTGCTTTGGTCCTATTTGTCTGCTTTGGAACTAGAGTTCACCCAGGCCCTAGAGACTGTCTATAGCCCAGAGCTGTCTATTGTTGGGTTCTGGTGTCTGCTTTGGGGCTGGTGCTGTCCACGCTTTAGGCCTGGGTGTCAAATTTTGCAGCCCTGAGTGTCGAGATTTACGCCCTAGTGTCAAATTTACGCTTCTAGTGTCTCGCTTTGGGCCCTAGAGGGGTCTGCTTTAGGCCCTAGAGGTCTACTTTAGGCCTAGAGTCTGCTTTTAGGCCCTAGAGGTCTCCTTCAGGCCCTAGATACTGCTTTGAGCCCGAGTGTCTGCTTCAGGGACTGGGTATTCACCCTAGAGTGTGCTTTGGGCCCTGAGTGTCTGCTTTACGCCCTGGTGTCTGCTTTGAGCCTGGGGTCACTAGAGCTAGAGTCTACTTTAGATCTGAGGTCTGCTTTGGATCCATAGGGGGTCTGCTTTGGGCTAGTGTCTGCTTTGGGCCCTGGTGTCTGCTTTTGGGCCCCAGTGTCCAAGCTGCTTTGGGCCTGGGTTGCTGGGCCTATGGTCTGCTTAGCCTAGTGTGCTAAATTCTGCTTTAGCCCTAGAGGTCTGCTTTGAAGGCCTAGAGTCTACTTTGGGCCCTGGCTATCTGCTACGCCTGGTGTCTGCTTTGGGGCCCTGAGTACTGCTTTGGGGCCTGGGTGTCTGCCTTTGGGCTAAAGTGTCTGCTTTAGGCACAAGTGTCCATACGGGAGTTGCTTTTTGGGCCCACTGTAGTGTCTGCTCTGGACCTGAGTGGCCTCTGAAAGTTCACTAGAACCTAAATAGCTCTAGGACACTAGAGCCTTGGTGACGTCTGCTTAGCCCTAGTGTCTCCTTTGGGCCTAGTGTCTGCGCTTTGTACTCTACAGGTGTCTGTTGGGCCTATGAGTCTGCTGCAGCCCTGAGTGTCTGCTTTGCGCCTGAGTGTCTCACTTTGCAGCCCTGGTGTCTGCTTTGCGCCTGAGTGCCCTACTGGGTGTCTGCTTTGGGCCCTAGTGTATCCTGGTGTCTGCTTTCGCCTAAGTGTCTCTGGCTTTACAGGCCTAGTGTCTGTACTTTGCCCTGGTGTCTGCACTTGCGCCCTAGTGTCTGCTTTGCAGCCTGAGTGTCTGCTTGGCGCCTGGTGTCCCTCAAGGAATCTGCTTTGGGCCCTGGGTCTGCTTTGGGCCGGAGTCTACTTTAGGCCTAAGTCTGCGCTAGGCCCTAGAGTCTGCTTTGAGGCCCTGAGTAAATATTGCTGGGCCCTGAGTGTCCACTTTTGGCCCTAGGGTCTACTTTGGCCTAGGTGCCTACTTAGGCCCTTCATTCTTTTGGGTCTGAGTGTCCCCCTGGAGAGTCTGCTTTGGGCCTAGGTCGGCTTTGGGCCTGGTGTCCCCTAAGTGTACATTGGAGGCCCTAGGTCTGCTTTGGTGCCCCTGGTATCCCCTAGGAGTCTGCTTTAGGGCCTGGAGGTCTGCTTTTTGGGCCCTAGAGTCTGCACTTTGGGCCCTTGAAGTCTCACTTTAGGGCCCTGGGGTCTGCTTTGGGGCCTGGGGGTCTGCACTTTGGGCCCCCGGAGTCTGCTTTGGGCCCTAGAGTCTTCTTTGGGGCCTGAAAGTCTGCTTTGGGCCCCTGGGGTCTGCACTTTGGGCCCTAGAGGCTGCCTTTGGGCCCTAGGTCTGCTGTAGGGCCTAGTCTCTGTACTTTGGGCCCGAGTCTGCGCCTTTGCAGGCCCTGGTGTCTGCGTGGGCCCAAGTGTCTGCTTTAGGGCCATGGTGTCCCTGGTCCTTTGGGCCTAGTGTCTACTTTGGGCCCTGAGGGGTGTAGCTTTAGGGTGTCTGCTTTCGCTTCCTAGTGTCTGCACTTTGAGCCCTGTCGTCTGCTGTAGGCCCGTCTGTGGCCTTGAGTCTGCTTTACGGCCTGGTGTCTGCTTTACGCTGGTGTCTGCTTTGGGTCCTGGTGTCCCCTGGTGTCTGCTTTGGGCTGGTGTCTGCTTTGCGGCTGAGTGTCTGCTTTGGGTCCGTGTCTCCTTTTGGGCTAGTGTTTTGGGCCTGGGTGTGTTTCCTGGTGTCACTTGGGTCTAGTGTCTACTATTCTGGTCTGCTTGAGCAAAGTGTCTTATGTTGGGTCTGAGTTATATAGCCTAGCGCCTGAGTGTCTCCTTGTACCCGTGTCTGCTTTGGGTCCTAGAGTCTGCTTTGGGCCGGTGATTTACTTTGGGCCTGTCTGCCCCCACTGAGCCCTAGAGTCTGCTTTTCAGGGCCCTAGATCACTACTTTAGAGCCCTGGTGTCTGCTTCAGGACCTGAGTGTCCCCTAGAGTCTACTTTGGGCCTGGTGTCTGCTTTGGGCCCGAGTGTCTGCTTTGAGCCCTGAGTGTCTGCATTTTGGGCCCTGGTGTCTGTACTTTATGCACCTAGAGTCTGCTTTAGCCTAGGGTCTGCTGGGCCTGGTGGCCCCTAGTCTGCTGGGCCACCATATATGTCATAAGCCCTAGGAGTCTCACTTTAGGCCCTAGAGTCTGCTTTGGGGCCTGGTGTCCCCTGGGGTCTGCTTTGGGCCCTGGTGTCTGCTTTGCCCTAAGTGTGCTTGGGCCCTGAGTGTGTAGCTCTGGCCTAGTGTCTGCTTTGGGCCCTGAGTGTCTCCTTTAGAGCCCTAGAGTAATGCTCCTTTGGAGAGGCCCTGGTGTCTACTTTAGGTCTAGTGTCTAGCTTTGGGCCCCTAGTGTGCTGCAGGCCCGGGGTACTGCTTTGGGCTAGTGTCTTACTTTTGGCCCTGGGAGTCTGCTGCAATTGCCTACTTTAGGCCTGGTATGCTTTGGGTCTGGTGTCCTAGAGGTCTGCTTTGGGCCCCAAGTCAATTTGGTGCCTGGTAGTCCCCCTATGCATTGGGCCCTAGGTCTGCAGCCTTTGGGCCCTGTGTCTAGGGCCCTAGAGTCTGCTTCTAGGCCCTGGGGAGTCTGCGTGGGCCTGGGTGTCTGCTTTGGCTTGAGTGTCTGCTTTACCGCCCTGAGTGTCTGCTTTGGGCGCCTAATTGCTGTTTCGTCTGTACTTTGGGCCCTAGTGTCTTTTGGGCCTAGTGTCCCCTAGAGGCTGCTTTGGGCCTAGTAATACTGTCTGCTTTAAGCCCTAGTGTCTCCTTTGGGCCCTAGTGTCTGCTACTTATGCTGGTGTCTGCTTTGGGCCCTACCGATAGTCTGCTTTGGCCCTGGTGTCGCTTACCCTAGTGTCTGCTTCGCGCTTGGTGTCTGCTTCTCACCCTAGTGTCCCCTAGAGTCTCTTTACGCTAAGTGTCTGGCTTTTAGCACCCTGAGTGTCTGCTCGCACCTAAGTGTCCCTAGAGTCTGCTTTGGGCCCTGGGTCACTTTGGGCCTAGAGTCTGCTTTAGGCCCTGGAGTCTGCTTTGGGGCCTGGTGTCTGCTTTAGGCCCTGAGTGTCTGCTTTTGACCCTAGTGTCTGCACGGCCTAGAGGTCTGCTTTTAGGCCTGAGTGCCTCTTCAGGCCTAGAGTATACTTTGGGTCTGAGTATCCACACAGAGTCTGCTGGGCCTAAGTCTGCACTTTAGGCCCTAGTATCCTAGTGTCTACATTGGGCCTAGAGTCACTTTAGGCTAAAGTATCTAGAGTCTACTTTAGGCCTGGGAGTCACTTTAGGCCCTAGAGTCTGCTTTAGGCCCTGGGAGTCTACTTTAGGCCCTAGGTCTGCTTTGAGCCCTAGAGGTCTGCTAGGGCCTAGGCATTGTGCTTCTTTGGGCCTGCTAGAGTCTGCTTTGGGCCCTGGAGGTCTGCCCCAGGCCTAGGGGGCTGCCCAGGACCTAGAGTCTACTATGGGCCTAGTCTCTACTTACAGACTGAGTCTCTGCTTTGGGCCCCTAGTGTCTGCCCCCAGGCCCAAGTGTCTGCCCCAGGCCATAGTGTCCCCTTGGGTCTGCTTTAGGCCCTAGTGTCTACTTTTTTAGGCCTGAGTGTCTACTGGAGGCTAGTGTCTGCCTAGGCCTAGTGTCTACTTTAAGCCTATAGTCACTTTACTTACAAAAGAAAGTGTCTGCAACAGCCCTGAGTGTCTGCTTTGCATTTAAGTGTCTGCTTCGCCTAGTGTCTACTAATTGTCTACTTTGGGCCCTGGTGTCTGCTTTGGAGGCCTAGTGTACACTTTGGGCCCTAGTGTCTACTTTGGGCCCTAGTGTCTGCTTTAGGCCTATGAGAAGATGTGCTCTATTTGGAGCTAGTGTCTTACTTTTTGGGGCCCTGAGTGTCTACTTTGGGTCCTAGTGTCTTGCTTTGGGACCTGGGGTCTGCACTTTAGGCCCTAGAGGACATATGGGCCCAGTGTCTTGTTGGGTCCTGAGTGTCTGCGCTTTGGGCCCTGAGTGTCTTGCTTTAGGGCCCTGAGTGTCTGCTTTGGGCCCTAGTGTCAAATTTACGCCTGGTGTCAGGAGTTGCAGCCTGGTGTCTGCTTTAGGCTAGAGGTCTGCTTTTGGGCCCTGGGGTCACCCCAGGCCTAGAGTCTGCCCCCCAGGCCCTAGGTCTACCCAGGCTAGATACTGCTTTGGGCCCTAGTGTCTACTTGGGACCTAGTGTCCCTAGGTCTACTTTGGGCCCACAGTGTCTGCTTTCGCCCTAGTGTCTGCCTGGGCCTAGGAGTCTGCACTTTGGGCCCTAGAGTCTGCTTACAGATCTAGGTCTGCTTTCAGGTCTGGGGTCTACTGGGCCCTAGTGTCTGCACTTTGAGCTAGTGTCTACTTTGGGCCCCAGTGTCCCCTGGGGGTCTGCTGGGCCTAGAGTCTGCTTGGGCCTATGGTCTGCCACAGGCCTAGTGTCCACTAGAGTCTGCTTTGGGCCTGGGTGTGCTTTGGGCCCTGAGGTCTGCATGGAGCTAGTATCTACTTTGCCTTCCTGGTGTCTACTTTGGGCCCTAGTGTCTACTTTGGGCCTAGTGTCTACTTTAGGCCTAGTGTCTGCTTTAGGCCTAGTGTTCCCTAGGGGGCTGCTTTGGGCCTAGTGTCTACTTTGGGCCTAAAGTGACCTCTGAAATTTACTAAAAACCTAATGGCAAGAGACTTAGAACCTTAGTGTCTACTCGCCCTAGTGGTCCTTTGAGGCCACTGAGTGTCTGCTTTGTGCCCCAAGTGTCTGCTTTGGGCCCTATTATAGTCTGCTTTGCCCTGATATCTTACTTTGCGCCCTAGTGTCTGCTTACGCTAGTGTCACTTTCGCTGGTGTGCAAGTGTCTGCTTTGGGCCCTGGGTGTCCCCTGGTGTCTACTTTTTACTGAGTGAGAAATGCTCCTTTGGGCCCCTGGTATCTACTTTGTGCCCTAGTGTCTGCTTTAACGCCCTGAGTGTCTACTTTACGCCCTAGTGTCTGCTACGCCTAGTGTCCCCTAGGTCTGCCCAGGCCCTGGAGTCTACTTTAGGCCCTAGAGGTCTACTTTAGGCCCTAGAGTCTACTTTAGGCCTAGAGTCTGCACTTTTAGGCCTAGTGTCTGCTTTAGGCCTTGGTGTCTACTTTTGGCCTAGAGTCTGGCTGGGCCTGGTGCTACTTTAGGCCTAGGTATGCTTTGGGTCCTGGTGTCCCCTAGAGGTCTGCTTTAGGCCACAGAGTCAACTTTTGGGCCCTGGTGTCCCCCCAGTGTCTACGTGGGCCTAGAGTCTACTTTAGGGCCTAGTGATGTCCCCCTAGAGGTCTGCTTTGGGCCTAGAGGTCTGCTTTGAGCCTGGAGTCTGCTGAGCCCTGGAATACTGCACTTCAGGCTAGAAGTCTGCTGGGCCCTGGGGGGCCAACTTCTTTGGGCCCTTGGGGTCTGCTGAGCCCTGGAATTTACTTTGGGCACAGAGGCTACTTTTAGGCTAGGTCTACTATGAGGCCCTAGTCTCTACTTTAGGCCCAAGTCTCTACTTTAGGCCCTAGTGTCTACTTTAGGCCCAAGTGTCTGCTTTAGGCCATGGTGAAATACTAAGTCTGTAGGCCCTGATGTCTACTTTGGGCCTAGTGTTCTACTTTGCATAGCCCTAGTGTCTACTTTCGCCCTAGTGTCTACTTTGGGCCTATACGTCTGCTTTAAGCCCTATGAGTGCTAGCCCTATGAATCTTTTTCACGCCCTAGTGTCTGCTAGCCTGGTGTCTTTGCTTTGGGTCTAGTGTCCCTAGTGTCTACTTTAGGCCTAGTGTCTACTTTAGGCCCTAGTGTCTGCACTTGGGCCTAGTGTCTCCTTTAGGCCTAGTGTCCTGCACTTTTAGGCCTAGTGTCTACTTTAAGGCCTAGTGTCTGCTGAGTCCCTGGTGTCTGCTTTGGGCCCTGGAGTCACCACTGCTGGGCCCAAGTGTCTTATTTTAGGTCCTAGTGTCTACTTTGCGCCTAGTGTCTCCTTTGGAAGCTGAAGTTGTCTACTTTGGGTCTAGAATCTGCTTTGGAGACCCTGGGGTCTGCTTTGGGCCCTAGAGGTCTGCCCAGGCCTGGGGGTCACTTTAGGCCTAAGTCCTACTTTGGGCCTAGTGTCTACTTCAGGACCTAGTGTCCCTAGAGTCTGCTTTAGGCCCTACTTAGTGTCTACTTTAGGCTAGGTGGCTCTTACTTTGAACTGGTGTCTACTTTAGGCCTAGTGTCTGCTTGTATCTAGAGTCACTTTGGGCCCTGGAGGTCACTTTGGGCCCTAGTGTCCTAGGAGTCTGCTTTGGGCCTATGGTATACTTTAGGCCCTGAGGTCTCACTTTGGGCCCTGGAATACTTTGGGCCCTGGTGTCCCCTGGAGGTCTGCTTTAGGCCTAGTGTCTACACTAAGCTGAGTGTCTGCCTTTAGGCCCTGGTGTCTGCTTTGGGCCCTATGAGTGTCTGCTTTGGGCCTAGTGTCTCCTTTAGGCCCTGGTATGTCCTTCAGGCTAGTGTCTACTTTGGGTCCTAGTGTCTGCTTTGAGTCCCTGGTATACCACTTTAGGCCCTAGAGTCTGCTTTAGGCTAAGGGACTATATGTTTAGTGTCTTATTTGGGGTCCTAGAGTCTGCTAGGCCCTAGAGTCAACCCCAGGCCCTGGCCCATCTGCTTTAGGCTAATGTCTGCTAAAACCCTGAGTGTCTCCTTTGAGCTAGTGACTCCCTTTAGACTAGTGTCTGCTTTTTGGGCCTGGTGTCCCCTAGAGTCTACTTTAGGCCCCTAGAGTCTACTTTAGGCCCTAGTTGTCAAGAGTCTGCTTTGGGCCTGGTGTCTGCACTTTGGGGCCTAGTGTGCTGGTGTCTGCTTTGGGCTAGGGTCTGGCACTGGGCCCTAGGTGTCCCCCTAGGGTCTGCTTTGGGCCCTAGGGTCTGCTAGATCTATTGTCTGCTTTGGACTACTGGAGTCTGCTTTGAATGCCCTAGTGTCTACTTTGAGGCTGAGTGTCTACTTTAGGCCTAGTGTCTGCCCCCAGGCCCTAGTGTCTGCTGGGAACTGAGCCCCCAGAATACTACTCAGACCAAAATAGACATTTCCCCATATACTGTACCTTGCAAACTAATTGAAACCAGAGTCAATCATTGCTTACCGTTTGATCCCATACAGGACACTTCCTCTGAGGCTAGTTGTTTGAGGCTGACATATACAGTGGGAAAAAGTATTTGATCAGCCATGGTGTGCAAGTTCTCCCATGAATGAGAGGCCTGTAATTTTCATCATAGAATTTACAAGTCATGCATGACAGACAAATGAGATTTTTTTCTCAGAAAATCACATTGTAGGATTTTTATATGAATTTATTTGCACAATTATGGTAAATAAGTGTTTGGTCACCTACAAACAAGCAAGATTTCATAGCTCTCACAGACCTGTAACTTCTTTAAGGAGGCTCCTCTGTCCTCCACTGGAATTACCTGTATTAATGACACCTGTTTAGACATTATCAGTATAAAGACACCTGTCCACAACCTCAAACAGTCACACTCCAAAACTCCACATGGCCAAGACCAAAGAGCACATCCAAAGGACACCAGAAACAAAATTGTAGACCTGCACCCAGGCTGGAAGACTGAATCTACATGGGTAAGCAGCTTGGTTTAAGAAAGAAATCAACTGTAGAGCAATTATTAGGAAATGGAAGACAAAAAAAGCACCAGAGACCCTTTGATAATCTCCCACCGATCTGGGGCTCAACATAAAGATCTCACCCATTAAGTCAAAATGATCCACAAGAGCAGTGAGCAAAATCCCAGAACTACACGGGGGGACCTAGTGAATGACCTGCAGAGGCTGGGACAAAAGTAACAAAACCTACCATCAGTAACACCTTCGTATGGAACTCCGTCCCACTGCGAGGGCCACGCAGGCGTGTCCCCTGTAAGCAGTACATGTCCAGATTTCGTCTGAGTTTGCTAGGGTGCATTTGGATGATCCAGAAGAGTTGGGGAGGAATGTCATATGGTCAGATAGAGCAAAGATAGAACTTTTGAAGTAAAAACTCAACTCGTCGTGTTTGGAGGACAAAGAATGCTGAGTTGCATCAGGAGAACACCGCCACCTACTGTAAACCTTAGGTGGAATTATCGTACTTTGGGGCTGTTTTTCTGCAAAGGGACCAGGGCGGCCAGTCCTTGTAAAGGGAAAGAATGAATGGGGCCACATGTATGGTAAGTTTACACAGTGAAAACCTCCTTCCATCGCCAGGGCATTGAAGATGGGCAGTGGCTGGGTCTTTCCAGCATGACAATGATCCCAAACACACCGCCCGGGCAATGAAGGTGGCCGTGAAAGCATTTCAAGGTCCTGGAGTGGCTAGCCAGTCTCCCGAATCTCAACTATAGAAATCTTTGGAGGGGAGTTGAAAGTCTGTGTTGTAGCGGCCATTTAAAACATCACTGCTCTAGGAAGTCTGCATGAATGGGCCAGAAAACCTGTAACCCAGTGTGTAGAAACCTTGAAGACTTGAAAACGTTTGACCTGTGTCATTGCCAACAAGGTATATAAGTATTGAGAAACTTTTGTTATTGATAAAATATGACCTACCACCATAATTTTGCAAATAAATGCATTGAAATCCTACAATGTGATTTTCTGGATTTTTTTTTTTTCTCATTTTGTCTGTCATAGTTAGCGTGTACCTATGATGAAAATTACAGGCCTCTCTCATTTACTTTGGGCCTAGGTATGCTTTGGGTCTAGTGTCTAGAGTCTACTTTGGGCCCTAGTATCCCCTAGAGTCTACTTTGGGCCCTAGAGTCTACTTTGGGCCCTGGGAGTCCATGCGAGGCCCTAGAGTCTACTTTGGGCCTGAGTCTGCTTTGAGCTAGAGTCTGCTGGGCCTAGGTCTACTTTAGGCCCTAGAGTCTACTTTAGGCTAGGTCTACTTTGGGCCCTAGTGTCTTTTCTTTTGGGCCTAATTAATGTTCTTTTGCAGGCCCTAGAGTCTGCTGAGCTAGAACTGCTTTGGGCCCTGGGGGTCTACTATAGGGCCTAGTCTCTACTTTAGGCCCAAGTCTCTGCTGAGCCTTGAGTGTCTGCACTTTGAGCCACAGTGTCTGCTTTAGATGTGAGTGACCTACCTAGGTCTGCAGGCCCTAGTGTCTACTTTAGGCCCTATTAGTCACCACTTTAAGCCCTATAGTCTACTTTTGGAAATTTTCAATGTCTGCTGGGCCCTAGTGTCCCTAGAAGTCTGCACTTTGGGCCTAGAGTCAACTTTGGGCCTGGAGGTCTGCTGGGCCCTGGGAGTCAACTTTTTGGCTAGTGTCTACTTTAGGCCTAGTGTCTGCTTTTGGCCCTAGAGTCTGCCACTTTGCTAGTGTCTGCTGGGCCCTAGGTCTACTTTTGGGTCTAGTGTCCCCTAGAGTCTACTTTAGGCCCTGGTCTACTTTAGGCCTAGGTCTACTTTGGGCCCTGGGGGTCTGCTTAGGCCCTGAGGTCTACTTTAGGCCCACTCGGTCTATTTTAGGCCTATGAAGTGTCCCCCTGAGTGTCGCTGGGCCCTAGGTCTGCTTTGGGCCCTAGTATCTAGAGTCTGCTTTGGGCTAGGTCACTAGGCCCTAGTGTCTTCTTTAGGCCCTAGAGTCTGCTTTAGGCCCTGGGTCTGCACCCCCAGGCCCTGGAGGCTGCTGGGCCCTGAGTCTATATAGGCCTAGTGTCTGCTTTAGGCCTAGTGTCTACTTTGGGCCCTAGAGTCTACTTTGGGTCTAGTGTCCTAGAGTCTGCTTTGGACCCTAGAGTCTGCTTTGAGACCCTAGAGTCTACTTTAGGCCTAGAGTCTGCTTTAGGCCTGAGTGTCTACTTTAGGCCCTGGGAGTCTACTTTGGGCCTAGTGTCCCCCAAGTGTCTACTTTAGGCCCTAGAGTCTACTTTAGGCCCTAGTATCTAGAAGTCTACTTTAGGCCCTATAGTGTCTGCTTTGAAGCCTAGTGTCTGCTTTCGTCCTAGTGTCTGCTTTACGCCTAGTGTCTACTTTGGGCCCTATCGTCACTTTAAGCGCTACTCGTCTGCCTTCGCCTAGTGTCTGCTGGAGCCCTAGTGTCTGCTTTGGGCCCTAGTGTCTGCTTTAGGCCCCTGAGTGTCTGCTACTAGTGTCTGCTTTAGGCCCTAGTGTCACTTGGGCCCTAGAGTCTACTTTAGATCCTAGAGTCTACTTTAGATCCTAGAGTCTACTTTGTAGGCTAGTGTCTGCTTTAGGCCCTAGTGTCTGCTTAGGCCCAGTCCCCTAGAGGTCTGGCTTTTGGGCCCTATAGTCTGCTAAGCCTAGAAGGAATTACTTTAGGCCTATAGTCTACTTTGAGGCCCCAGTGTCCCTAGGGAGGTCTACTTTGGGCCTATGGTCTACTTTACAAGCCACAAGTCTGCTTTAGGCCCTAGGAGTCTGCACTTTGGGCCCTAGTGTCTGCTTTGGGCCCTGAGTGTCACCACTTTGGAGCCCTAGTGTCTGCCCCAGGCCCCTAGTGTCTGCTTTAGGCCCTGGTGGCTACTTTTCGCTAGTGTCTGCTTTTCGCCTAGTGTCTGCTTTGCGCCCTGAGAGGTGTCTGCTTTCGGCCTAGTGTCTCACCTAGGTCTGCTTTAGGCCTGAGTCTGCTTTGAGCTGGGGTCTGCAGGCCCTGAGTGTCTACTTTGGGCCACAGGTGTCACTTTAGGCTAGGTGCTTTTGGCCCTAGAGTCTGCTTTTGGCCTAGGTCTGCTTTAGGTCTAGTGTCCCTAGAGTCTGCTTTAGGGCCTGGTGTCCCTGGTATGCCATTAGGCCCTAGGGTCTACTTTAGGCCCTAGTGTCCCTGGGAGTACTTTGGGCCCTAGAGTCTACTTTAGGCCCTAGAGTCTACTTTTGGAGCTAGGTCTGCTTTAGGCCCTAGAGTCTGCCCCAGGCCCCTGAGTATTACTTTTGGGCCTAGAGTCTACTTTTTGGCCTAGTGTCAACTTTGACTAGAGTCAACTTTACGCCTAGTGTCTACTTTAGGCCCTAGGTCTACTTTAGATCTGAGTGTCCCCTAGAGGAATCTGCTTTTGGGCCTAGGTCTACTTTGAGCCCTAGAGTCTACTTTGAGCCTAGTGTCCCCTGGTGACTGCTGGGCCCTAGAGTCTGCACAGGCCTAGTATACCCTAGGTCTGCACCAAGGCCTAGAGTCTGCTGAGCCTAGTGTCTTCTTTGAGCCCTAGTGTCCTACTTTGGGCCTGGAGAATGCTTTTGGGCCTAGGAGGTCTACTATGAGGCTAGTCTCTACTATAGGGCCTATGAGTGTCTGCTTCAGGCCCTAGAGTCTCTTAGGCCCTAGAGTCTGCACCAAGGCCCTAGAATCTGCTTTGAGCCCTAGAGTCTGCTAGGCCCTAGTGTCCCCTAGTGTTTACTTTGGGCTAGAGTCTACTTTGGAAGGCCCTGGTATCCCCTAGAGTCTGCTGGGCCTAGAGGTCTGCTTTGGGCCTGGTGTCCCTAGAGAGTCTGCCACCGAGGCCTAGGTGTCTGCTAGGCTAGTGTCTATTTTAGGCCTAGTGTCTGCTTTGCGCCTAGTGTCTGCTTTTAAGCCCTGAGTGTCTGCTTTAGGCCTATCGTCTCTTACAAGCCTATCGTCTGCTTTGGGCTAGTGTCTGCTTTGAGCCCTGAAAGTCCCTAGAGTCAACTTTAGGCCCTAGAGTCTACTTTAGGCCTAGTGTCTACTTTAGGCCCTGAGTGTCTACTTTAGGCCCTAGTGTCTACTTTGGAGCCTAGTGTCTACTTTGGGCCTAGTGTCTGCTAGGCCCCTGTAGTGTCTACTTTGGGCTAATTAATGTCTACTTTGGGCCACCTGATGTCAGGTTACGCTAGGTGTCTAGCACACGCCCTGGTGTCTGCTTTTCGCCCTAGTGTCTGCTTTTCGCCTAGTGTCCCCTAGAGTCTGCACGAGGCCTGGAGTCTACTTTGGGCCCTAGTGTCTGCTGGGCCCTGGAGTCTACTTTGGGCCCTAGTGTGTCTACTTTAGGCCCTAGTGTCTGCACAGGCCCTGGTGTCTGCCCAGGCTAGAGTCTGCTTTGAGCCACAGAGTCTGCTGGGCCCTGGGGAATCTGCTTTGGGCTGAATTATACTTTAGGCCCTAGTGTCTGCTTTGGACCTGGTGTCCCACTAGAGTCTACTTTAGGCCCTAGTGTCTGCTTCGCCTGGTGTCTGCTTTGCGCCCTGAGTGTCTGCTTACGCCTAGTGTCTCGCTTTGGGCCCTAGAGTCTGCTTTAGATCCTGGAGTCTGCTTTAGATCCTGGGAGGTCTACTTTGGGCCACCTAGTGTCTGCACTTTAGGCCTAGTGTCTGCTTTAGGCCCTAGTGTCTGCCCCAGGCCCTAGTGTGCACTTTGAGCCTAGTGTCCACTGGGAGTCTACTTTAGGCCCTAGAGTCTGCTTTAGGCCTAGAGTCTGCTGGGCCTAGTGTGTCTGCTACGCCTAGTGTCTGCTTTGGGCCCTAGTGTCTACTTTAGGCCTTAGTGTCTGCCCCAGGCCCTAGTGTCTACTTTGGGCCACTAGTGTCCCTAAGGTGCACTTTAGGGCCTAGTGTCTGCGGGCCCTGGTGTCTGCACAAGACTAGTGTCTACTTTAGGCCTTAGTGTCTACTTTGGGCCCTAGAGTCTACTTTGGGCCTGGCTAGTGCAGCTTTAGGCCTGGTGTCTTCTTTGGGCCCGAGTGTCTGCTTTAGGTCCCCTAGAGTCTGCCTTTGGGCCCTGGAGGCTGCTTTGGGCCCTAGAGTCACCCGCTAGGCCTAGTGTCTGCTAAGGGCCAAGAGTGCCCTTTGGGGCCTAGTGTCTGCTTTAGGCCCTAGTGTCTGCTTTGGGCGTCTGCTGAGCCCTAGAGTCTGCTTGGCCCTAGAGGTCTACTTTAGGCCCTAGGTCTACTTCAGGCCCTAGAGTCTACTTTGGGGCCTAGAGGTCTACTTTGGGCCCTGAGTGTGTCCCCTAGTGTGCCATTTAGGGCCTAGGAGTCTGCTTTGGGCCCTAGTTTGTCCCCTAGAGTCTGCTTTGGGCCCTCTAGAGTCTGCTTTAGAATAGTTCCCCTGGGAGTCTACTTTGGGCCCTAGAGTCTACTTCGGGCCCTAGAGTCTGCTTTGAGCCCTAGAGTCTGCTTTGGGCCCTAGTGTCCCCTAGTGTCTACTTTAGGCCTAGATCCGCTTTGGGCCCTAGTCTGTCCCCTGAGTCTTCTTTGGGGCCTAGAGTCTGCTTTAGACATAGTGTCCCCTAAGAGTCTACTTTGGGCCTCTGAGTCTGCTGTAGGCTAGGTCTGTTTTTTGTTTTTCGCCTTCGTCTGCTTTAGAGTGTCTACTTTGGGCCCTAGTGTCCCTGGTCTACTTTAGGTATGATGTCCCTAGAGTCTACTTTGGGCCCTGAGTGTCTACCAGGCTGCGAGTGTCTGCCCAGGCCCCTAGTGTCTACTTTGGGCCTAGTGTCACACTTTAGCGCTAGTGTCCACTTTAGGGCCCTAGCGTCTACTTTAGGCCCTTAGTCTACTTTGGAGCCTAGTTGTCTGCTGCGGGCCCTAGTGTCTGCTTTGGGCCCCTGGTGTCTGCTTTAGGCCCTAGTGTCGTTTGCGCCCTAGTGTCACTTTAGGCCCTAGTGTCTGCTTGCTGTTCTGTGGTCTTTGGGCCTGGAGTCTGCTTTGGGCCCTAGTGTCTGCAGCGGGTCTACTTTGGGGCGCCTAGTGTCTGCTTTAGGCCTAGTGTCTACTTTAGGCCCTAGAGTCTACTTTGGGCCCTAGAGTCTACTTTAGGCCCTAGTGTCTATGTAGGGCCTAGAGCCTGCTTTTAGGCCTGTGTCTGTGGGCTAGTGTCCCTGGTCTCCTTTAGGCCTTAGTGTCTGCTAGCCCTAGTGTCTGCTAGGCCTAGTGTCTGCTTTCGCTAGTGTCTACTTTAGGCCCTAGGGGTCTACTTTAGGCCTAAGTCTGCTTTGTCCTAGGAGTCTACTTTTTAGGCCCTATTATGTTGTCTGCGCTAGTGTCTGCTTTAGGCCTAGTGTCTGCTTCGAGGCCCTAGTGTCCCCTAGGGAGTCTGCTTTAGAGCCCTAGTACTGCTTTGGGCTAGTCTGCCCCGGGCCTGAGTCTGCTGCGCCTAGTGTCTACTTTAGGCCCTAGAGTCTGCTTTGGGCCCTAGAGTCTCCCCTAGGCCCTGTATTGTCTACTTTGGGCCCTAGTGTCCCCTAGAGCTGCTTTAGGCCTAGAGTCTACTTTGGGCCCTATCTGCTTAATAAGCCCTAGTGTCCCCTAGAGTCTACTTTAGGCCACTAGTGTCTGCTTTACGCCCGTATCCCCCTAGGTCTACTTTGGGCCCTAGTGTCTGCTTGGGCCCCATAGTGTCTCCCTTTGGGCCCTAGAGATCTGCTTTGGCCCTAGTGTCTGCCCCGGGCCCTGGGGTCTACTTGGGGCCCTGATCGGTCATGAGCTGATCTACTTTAGGGCCTAGTGTTCCTTTGGCTAGAGTCTGCACTTTAGGCCCTAGAGTCTACTTTCACGCCCACAAGGTCTACTATTGGTACCAGTGTCTGCTTTGGGCCCTAGAGTCTGCCTTTGGGCCCCTAGTGTCTGCACTTTAGGCCTAGTGTCTCCTTTAGGCCCCTGAGTGTCTCCTTTAGGCCCTGAGTGTCTCCTTTACGCCCTAGTGTCTCCTTTGGGCCCTGATGTAGTCTACTTTGGGCCCTGAGGGTCTGCACTTTGGGCCCTGAGTGTCTGCTTTAGGCCCTAGTGTGTACTTTAGGCCTAGTGTCCCTTGTCTACTTTGCCCGAGTGTCTCTCTTTGGGCCCTGAGTGTCTGCTTTAGGCCTAGAGTCTACTATAGGCCCTGTTCTTTTAGGCCCCTGGCGGGAGTCTGCTTTAGGCCCTAGAGTCTGCTTAGCCCGAGTGTCTTGTTGATTCTGGGGTCTGCACTTTGGGCGCCTAGCGAGTCTCCTTTGGCCCTAGTGTCTGCTTTGGGCCCTAGAGTCTGCTTTAGGCCCTAGAGTCACTTTGCGCTAAGTGATCTCGGTCTGCGGCCCTAGGTCTCCTTTGGGCGCCTGGGGTCTCCTTTAGGCCCCTAGTGTCTGCTTTAGGCCCTAGTTAGTCTGCTTTGGGCCCTAGTTAGTCTACTTTGGGCCTGGTGTCTGTGGCACCCTAAGTCTACTTTGGGCCCTAGAGTCTACCTTTAGGCCCTAGGAGGTCTGCCCCGGGTCCTAGTGTCCCCTAGGGTCTACTTTGGGCTAGAGTCTGCTTTAGGCCCTGGTGTCTACTTTAGCTAGTGTCTACTTTAACCTAGAGTCTACACTTTAGGAGCCCTAGTGTCCCCCTAGAGTCTACTTTAGGCCCCTAGTGTCTGCTTTAGGCCCTAGGGTCTGCCACAGGCCTAGAGTCTACTTTAGGCCCTAGAGTCTGCCGCTAGGCCTAGAGTCTACTTTGAGGCCATAGTGTTGCCTTTCTATTTTGTTTTTGGCCCCTATAGTGTCGTTGCTTTAGCCTAGTGTCTGCTTTAGGCCCTAGAGTCTACTTTAAGGTCCTGGTGTCCCCCTAGAGTCTGCTTTAGGCCCTAGAGTCTGCTTTGGGCCCTAGAAATCTAGGGGGTCTACTTTAGGCTAGAGTCTACTTTGGGCCTAGTGTCCCCTAGTGACTACTTCAGGCCCTAGAGTCTACTTTGGGCCTAGTATTCTGTATCTAAGTCTACCTTTGGGCCCACTAGGTCTACTTGGGCCTAGTGTCTTCTTTAGGCCCCTGGTGTCTGCGCTGGCCTTTAAGGGTCTGCTTTAGGCCCTGGAGTGTCTGCTTTAGGCCCTAGGGTCTTCCCTGGTGTCTGCTTTAGGCCCCTGTAGTGTCTGCTTTAGGCCCTAGTGTCTGCTTTGCGCCCTAGTGTCTGCTTTGCCCTAGTGTCACCCCAGGCCCTAGTGTCTGCCCTCAGGGCTAGTGTCTACTTTAGGCCCCTAGTGTCTGCTTTAGGCCCTAGAGTCTGCTTTGGCCCTAGTGTCTGCCCTAGGCCCTAGTGTCCCCTGGGAGTCTACTTTGGGCCCTGGGGTCTGCTTTGGCCCTAGTCCCTAGTCTACTTTACGCCCCAGTTCTGCTTTGAGCCATGGTGCCCCTGGGGTCTGCTTTGAGGCCTGAGTCTACTTAAGGGCCTAGTGTCTACTTTGAGGCCCTAGAGTCTGCTTTGGCCCTAGGGTCTACTTTAGGCCTAGTCCCTAGTCTACTTTGGGCCCTGGTCTGCTTTAGGGCTAGTGTCCCCTTATCACTTCTAGGTCTGCTTGGGCCCCTAGGGTGTATAGGTCTGCTTTGGCTGGAGGTCTGCTTTGGGCTAGGGAGTCTGCTTTGAGGCCCTAGAGTCTGCTTTAGGCCTAGGGTCTGCTTTGGGCCCTAGAGTCTGCTTTGCAGGCCCTAGGTGTCTACTTTACGGCCCTAGTGTCTGCCCAGCGCCCTGAGAGTCTGCTTTGGTCCTGAGTGTCTGCTGCAGCCCTAGTGTCTGCTCCGGGCCCTGAGTGTCTGCTCTAGACCTAGTGTCCCCTAGAGGTCTGCTTTGGGCCCTAGAGTCTACTTTGGGCCCTAGTGTCTACTTTAGGCCCTAGGGTCCTACTTTGGGCCTATTTGTCTGGTGACTGCTTTGCTAGAGTCTGCTTTGGGCCCTAGGCCCACTAGAGTCTGCTTTAGGCCCTGGGAGTCTACTTGGGGCCCTAGGGTCTGCTTTAGGCTCTAGGGTCTACTTTTGGGCCCTAGAGTCTACTTTTTGGGCCTGAGTCTACTTGGGCCCTAGGTCCCCTGTGCCCGGGCCCTAGGTCTACTTTGGTTCACCCAGGCCTGGGGTCTGCTTTAGGCCCTGCCTGGGTGTCTGCGCTTTACAGCCCTAGTGTCTACTTCGGGCTTTATTTGAATCCTAGAGTCTGCACTTGCCCTAGGGTCTGCCCTGGAGCCCTAGTGTCTGTCTGGGCCTAGTGTCTGCTTTGGGCCCCTAGAGTCTACTTTAGAGCCCTAGTATCCCCTAGAGTCTACTTTAGCCTAGAGTCTCCTACATAAGGTTCCCTAGGGGGTCTACTTTGAGGTAGTGTCTGCTGCGTCTGCTAGCCTAGTGTCTGCTTCGGCCCTGGTGTCTGCTTTGGGCCCTAGCGTCTGCTTTAAGGCCCTATCGTGTCCCCTGGGGGCTACTTTAGGCCCTAGTGTCTGCCCGGCTGGGTGTCTGCTAGCTATTACGTGTGTCCCTAGAGTCACTTTGAGCCTGGGGTCGGCTTTGGGCCCCTAGTGTCTACTTTGGGCCCTGGAGTGTCTACTTTGGGCCCTAGTGTCTGCTTTAGGCCCTAGTGTCTGCTTGGCCCTTTAGTGCACTGGTCTGCTGGGGCTGGGGTAGCTTTGAGGCCCTGGGTTAGAGTGCCCTAGTGTACTTCTGCGTAGTGCCTGCTACGCCTAGTGTCCCTAGATCCCTAGAGTCTACTTTGCCCTAGTGTCATACTGCCTAGGTCTGCTTTAGGGCCTAGTGTCCACGCCTAGGTCACTTTAGGGCTAGTGTGCTAGGCCCTAGAGTCTACTTTAGGCCCTAGAGTCTACTTTAGGCCTATTTAGCCTGGGGTTCTACTTTAGGCCCTAAGTGTCTACTTTGGGCCCCTAGTGTCCCTGTCTGCACTCTAAGTGTCTGCCGCTTTGCCCTAGTGTCTGCTTTAGGCCCCTAAGTGTCACAGTCTGCTGGGCCTAGAGTCTGCTTTAGGCCCTGGGATGTTTAGGGAGGGTCGCTTAGGCCCTAGTGCACTTTGGGCCTAGTGTCTACTGCCACTGACGCCTAGTGCCCTAGAGTCTACTTTGGGCCCCTGGGTCTGCACTTTAGGGCCTGGTGTCTGCTTTGGGCCCTGGGTCTACTTTGGGCCCACAGTGTCCGCCCCCAGGCCTAGTGGCTGCTTTAGGCGCCTGGGGTCTGCTTTGGGCCCTAGTGTCTGCACTTTACGCCCTGGGGGAGTGTGCCCAGGCCCTAGAGGTCTACTTTGGGCCCTAGAGTCGACTTTAGGGCCTAGAGTCACTTTGGGACCTAGTGTCCCTAGAGTCTGCCTTTGGGCCCTAGTGTCTGCTTTGCGCCCTAGTGTCTGCTTTAAGGCGCCTGGAATCCACTTTAGCCCTGTGTACACAGGTCTACTTTAGGCCCTAGTTTTTGTCTCCTTCGGGCCTGGGGTCTGAGTTTCTAGGTGATGACCCTAGTGTCTACTTTAGGCCCTAGAGTCCGCCCTCGGGCCCTGAGTGTCCCCTAGAGGCTACTTTGGGCCCTGGAGTCTGCACTTTTGAGGCCCTAGAGTCTGCTTTAGGCCCTAAGTTCTAGCTTAGAGTCTACTGTAGGGCTGGGTGTTCTTTGGGCCCACATAGAGGCTGCCTAGGCCCAAGTGTCTACTTTGGGCCCTGGAGGTGTCTGCCACTTTAGGCCCTGGGCCTACTTTAGGTCTAGTGTCCCCTAGAGTCTACTTTAGGCCCTGAGTCAGCTTTGGGCCCTAGTGTCCCCCTAGTAGTGTCCCATTAGGCCCTAGAGTCTACTTTGAGACCCTAGTATCCCCCTAGAGTCACTTCGCCCTAGAGTCTACTTTGGGCCAAGAGTCTTTGGGCCCTAGAGTCTACTTTAGGCCCTAAGGTCTGCACTTTAGGCCCTAGAGTCTGCTTTAAAGGCCCTAGAGTCTACTTCAGGCCCTAGAGTCATTCTTTAGCCATTCTAGAGGCTACTTTAGAGCCCTAGTGTCTACTTTGGAGCCCTAGTGTCTACTTTAGGCCCTAGTGTCTACTTTGGGCCCTAGTGTGCCCCATAGAGGTCTACTTTGAGGCCTAGTGTCTGCTTTAGGCCCTAGTGTCTGCTTTAGGCCCTAGTGTCTGCTTTCAGGCCCCTAGTGTCTGCTTTACGCCCTAGTGTCTGCTTTAGGGCCCTAGGCGTCTGCTTTGCCCTATAGTCTGCTTTGCCCGGGTAATCTGCTTTAGGCCCTAGGTGTCTACTTTGGCCTTTGTCTAGTGTCTACTTTGGGCCCTGAGTGTCTGCTGCTGAGGCCCACTGGTGTCCCCTTTGGGTCTGCCTTTGGCCCTAGGTCTGCTTTGGGGCCCTTCCAGGAGGCCCTAGTGTCTGCTTGGGGCCCTAGAGACTCACACGCTCTAGAGCCCTAGTGTCTGTTAGCCTGGGTGTCTACTTTACGCCTAGTAATATCATCGCTTTGGCCCCTGGGTGTCTGCTGTAGGTCCCTAGAGTGTGCTTTAGGCCCCTAGAGGTCTGCTTTAGGCGCCTGGAGTCCCCTTTCTGCCCAGGCCCTAGGTCTGCCACTAGGCCCTGTCCTCCCCTAGGCCCTGGTGTCTACTTCGGGCCCTAGTGTGTGGGCCCTAGTGTCTACTTTAGGCCCTAGAGTCTACTTTGGGCCCTAGAGTCTGCTTTGGGCCCTGGAGGGTCTACTTTAGGCCCTAGAGTCTACTTTACAGCCCTAGATCCCTCGCCCTAGGCCCTAGCGTCTACTTTGGGGCCCTAGTGTCCCTAGAGTCTACTTTAGGCCCTTAGTGTCTGCTGCAGCCTAGTGTGCTACGCTGAGTGTCTGCTTTGAGGCCCTAGTCTACATCCAGTGTCGCTTTAGGACTGGAGCATCTACTTCAGGCCCTAGTGTCTGCTTTAGGCCCTAGGTCTCCTTTACAGGCCTAGTGTCTCCTTTAGGCCCTAGTGTCTGCGTGGGCCTAGTGTCACTTTGAGGCTAGTGTCCATGGTCTACTTTAGGCCCTAGTGTCTGCGCGTGGGCCCTAGTGTCTACTTTGAGGCTGAGAGTCTGCTTTAGGGCCTAGTGTCACCGCTTGGGTCTAGTGTCGAGGCCCTGGAGTCTGCTTTGGGCCCTAGAGTCACTAGGCCCGTGTCTGCTTTGGGCCCTAGGTCTCGCTTGGTATTTCCCCTAGGCTACTTCTCGCCTGATTGCATGGAGCCCTGAGAGTCTGCTTTACGCCCTAGTGTCTGCTTTACGGCTAGTGTCCCTTTGCTTTGCGCCTGGGTCGCCCACTTCGCGCTGAGTCTACTTTAGGCCTAGAGTCTGCTTTAGGGCCTAGTGACTCACTTTTTAGGCTAGGACTCCCTTTGGGCCCTAGTGTCTCTACTCCTTTCCTAGAGACTCCTTTGCCTAGTGTCTAACCTAGTGTCTCCTTATAGGACCTAGATGTCTGCCCCCAGGCCCCCTAGTGTCCGCTAGAGTCTGCTTTGGCCTAGAGTCTGCCCAGGCCTAGAGTGTGCTGGCCCAGGCCCTAGTGTCTGCTTCGGGCCCTGGGGTCTGCTTCAGGCCCTGAGAGTCTCACTTCGAGGCCCTAGTGTCTGCTTTAGGCCCTGAGAGTCTGCTTTAGGCCCTGTCCCTAGTGGCTGCCCTAGGCCCTAGTGTCTCACTTTAGGCCCTAGTGTCTACTTTAGGCCCTATGTCTGCTCTCCTTTGCCTGTGTCGCTTTAGGCCCTGGTGTCTGCGCTCCGGGCCCTAGTGTCTGCTTTAGGCTAGTGTCTCCCTAGTGTCTACTTCAGGCCCTAGTGTCTCGCTTTAGGGCCTAGTGTCTACTTTAGGCCCTAGGGTCTACTTTGGGCCCTAGAGTCCACTTTGGCCCTAGCGTCTTCTTTAGCCCTGAGTCTGCTTTAGGCCCTAGAGTCTCTGGGCCCTAGTGTCTTTTGGGTTGCCCCCCCAGTGTCCCTGTTCTGCCTGTGTCTGCTCGCCCTAGTGTCTGCTTTAGGCCCTAGTGTCTACTTTGGGGCCTAGTCTGCTTGTGGCCCTAGAGACTCCTTTAGGCTGAGTGTCTACTTACAGGCCCTAGAGCCTCCTTTAGGGCCTAGTGTCTGCTTTAGGCCCTAGTGTCTGCCCTCGCCCTAGAGAGTCTATTTAGGCCCTAGTGTCTCTTGAGGCCCTAGAGTCTATACGCGCCACTAGAGTCTGCGCCTAGGGTCTACATTAGGCCCTGGGGTCTACTTTAGGCCCTAGAGTCTACTTTAGGCCCTACGTCTTCTTTAGGCCCTAGTGTCCGAGTGTCTACTTTAGGCCCTAGTGTCTGCTTTGCGCCCTAGGTGATACTACTTTGGGCCCTATACGTCTGCTACTCTAGGTATCGCCCTAGGGTCTGATGCTTTGCTTCTAGTGTCTCCTTTAGGCCCTAGTGTGCTGCTTTGGGCCCTAGTGTCTCGCTTTGGGCCCTAGTGTCTGCTTTGGCGCCCTAGTGTCTACTTTAGGCCCTAGTTGTCTGCTTTAGGGCCTGGTGTCTACTTGCTGGCACTTTTAGGCCTAGTGTCTTCTTTGGGCCCTAGAGTCTCCTTTAGGCCTCTAGTGTCTAGAGTCTACTCTAGTTAGGCTGTCTGCCGCAGGCTAGTGTCTACTTGCCCTAGTGTCTACTTTAGGCCTAGTGTCTACCTTAGGCCCTAGAGTCTGCTTTGGGCCCTAAGCTGTCGCTAGGCCTAGTGTCTACATTTTGGGCCCTATAGTACTGCTTTGGGGCCTGAGAGTCTACTTTAAGGCCCTAGTGTCTGCTTTAGGCCCTAGTGTCTGCTTTTAGGGCCTAGTGTCTACTTTACGCCCTAGTGTCTGCTTTGGTCCCTGGTGTCTATTTAGGGCCTAGTGTCTACTTTGGGCCCTAGTGGCTTCTTTGGGCCCTAGTGTCTGCTGTGGGCCCTAGAGTGTCTACTTTAGGCCCCTAGGTCTGCTTTTGAGGCCCTAGTGTCTACTTTGGCCCTAGGTCTGCTTTTAGTGACTAGGCCCACTGCTTGTAGGTCCTAGTGTCTCGCACTGGCCCTGGTGTCTCCTTTAGAGGTTCGTTTTGAGGGCCTAGTGTCGTTACGTACCCTAGTGTCTACTTTAGGTCCTAGAGTCTACTTTAGCCCTAGAGTCTCACTTTGGGCCCTGGGGGCTACTTTGGGGCCTAGAGTCTTTAGGCCCTAGTGTCTGCTTTAGGCCCTAGTGTGTCTACTTTAGACCTAGAGTCTACTTTAGGCCCCTAGTGTCCCCTAGAGTCTACTTTAGGCCCTAGTGTCTACTTTGGGTCCTAGTATCTGCTTTGGGCCCCTAGAGTCTCACTTCAGCCCGAAGTGTTTACTTTAGGGCCCTAGGTGGTACGTAACCCTAGTGTCTGCCTTGTCCCTAGAGGTCTACTTTGGGCCCTTGGTGTCCCCCTAGAGTCTGCTTTGGGCGCCTAGAGTCTACTTTAGGCCCTAGTGTCCCCCTAGAGTCTACTTTGGGCTAGTGTCTACTTTCGGGGCCGGAGTGTCCCCTAGTGTCTACTTTAGGCCCTAAGTCTGCTTTGAGGCCTAGTGTCCCTAGAGTCTGCTTTGGGCCCTAGGGTCTACTTTAGGTCCCTAGTGTCTGCTTTGGGCCTAGGTCTACTTTGAGGCCTAGTGTCTACTTTAGGCCCTTTGTCTGCTTTGGGGCCTTATGTCTACTTTAGGCCCTAGAGTCTACTGGCCCTAGTGTCTACTTTGGCCCTAGGTCTCGCTTTAGGCCTAGTGTCTACTTTAGGCCCTAGTGTCTACTTTAGGCCCTAGTGTCTACTTTAGGCCCTAGAGTCTACTTTAGAACTAGCTGAATGCTACTCAGACCAAATAGGGACATTTCCCCATATACTGTACCTTGCAAACTAATTGAAACCGAGAGTCCAATCTGTTACTTACCATTTAGAAATCCCATACAGGACACTTCCTCTGAGAGCTAGTTGTTTGAGGCTGTATACAGTGGGGAAAAAAAGTATTTAGTCAGCCACCAATTGTGCAAGTTCTCCCACTTAAAAAGATGAGAGAGGCCTGTAATTTTCATCATAGGTACACGTCAACTATGACAGACAAAATGAGATTTTTTTTCTCCAGAAAATCACATTGTAGGATTTTTTATGAATTTATTTGCAAATTATGGTGGAAAATAAGTATTTGGTCACCTACAAACAAGCAAGATTTCTGGCCTCACAGACCTGTAACTTCTTCTTTAAGAGGCTCCTCTGTCCTCCACTCGTTACCTGTATTAATGGCACCTGTTTGAACTTGTTATCAGTATAAAAGACACCTGTCCACAACCTCAAACAGTCACACTCCAAACTCCACTATGGCCCAAGACCAAAGAGCTGTCAAAGGACACCAGAAACAAAATTGTAGACCTGCACCAGGCTGGGAAGACTGAATCTGCAATAGGTAAGCAGCTTGGTTTGAAGAAATCAACTGTGGGAGCAATTATTAGGAAATGGAAGACATACAAGACCACTGATAATCTCCCTCGATCTGGGGCTCCACGCAAGATCTCACCCCGTGGGTCAAAATGATCACAAGAACGGTGAGCAAAAATCCCAGAACTACAGGGGACCTAGTGAATGACCTGCAGAGAGCTGGGACCAAAGTAACAAAGCCTACCATCAGTAAACACTACGCCGCCAGGGACTCAAATCCTGCAGTGCCAGACGTGTCCCCCTTGCTTAAGCCAGTACATGTCCAGGCCCGTCTGAAGTTTGCTAGAGTGCATTTGGATGATCCAGAAGAGGATTGGGAGAATGTCATATGGTCAGATGAAACCAAAATAGAACTTTTTGGTAAAAACTCAACTCGTCGTGTTTGGAGGACAAAGAATGCTGAGTTGCATCCAAAGAACACCATACCTACTGTGAAGCATGGGGGTGGAATTATCATGCTTTGGGGCTGTTTTTCTGCAAAGGGACCAGGACGACTGATCCTTGTAAAGGAAAGAATGAATGGGGCCATGTATCGTGAGATTTTGAGTGAAAACCTCCTTCCATCAGCAAGGGCATTGAAGATGAAACGTGGCTGGGTCTTTCAGCATGACAATGATCCCAAACACACCGCCCGGGCAATGAAGGAGTGGCTTCGTAAGAAGCATTTCAAGGTCCTGGAGTGGCCTAGCCAGTCTCCAGATCTCAACCCCCATAGAAAATCTTTGAGGGAGTTGAAAGTCTGTGTTGCTCAGCGACAGCCCCAAAACATCACTGCTCTAGAGGAGATCTGCATGGAGGAATGGGCCAAAATACCAGCAACAGTGTGTGAAAACCTTTGAAGACTTACAGAAAACGTTTGACCTGTGTCATTGCCAACAAAGGGTATATAACAAAGTATTGAGAAACTTTTGTTATTGACCAAATACTTATTTTCCACCATAATTTGCAAATAAATTCATTAAAAATCCTACAATGTGATTTTCTGGAAAAAATTCTCATTTTGTCTGTCATAGTTGACTGTACCTATGATGAAAATTACAGGCCTCTCTCATCTTTTTAAGTGGGAGAACTTGCACAATTGGTGGCTGACTAAATACTTTTTTCCCCCACTGTACACACAGACATACAGGCAACTGCCAAAATAAAAGGAAACACTTGAGTAAATGAGGGATACAAAGTATATTGAAATGAGGTGCTTCCACACAGGTGTGGTTCCTGAGATAATGAATCAATTAACATCCCATCATGCTTAGGGTCATGTATAAAAATGCCCAGTTTCCCATTATTTTGGCTACCATGGCTAGAAGATGAGATCTCAGTGACTTTGAAAGAGGCGTCTCAAAGGAGCATAGGGGGTTTAAAGGCTGTGTGTGTGTGTCGCAGTCACCAGATCTCAACCCAATTGAACACTTATGGAAGATTCTGGAGCAGCGCCAGAGACAGTGTTTTCCACGAATCCAATAGATTCTCCAAGTGTCTGGAACTCTATGCCAAGGCGCATTGAAGCTGTTCTGGCTCGTGGTGGCCCCAACACTCTATTAAGACACTATATTGGTGTTTCCTTTATTTTGGCAGTTACCTGTACATTTTAAGGTTGTTTGGAATATATTAACACAATCTATTTAAATGATTAAAACTCTAAATTAAAATAGTTTGATCTTGCAGTCCCCGTTTGTTCACCTTTTGGGGCAAAGGGAAATGTATTTCAAGTTGTCAACATTTCCTGAGGAAGTCCTGGCATACATTACTACAAATATCTCTGGGAGGATGAAAGTTACCCACTCTGGACCACAGCACAGGATATTCAAACATGAGAAAACAATGCTACTTATGTTACTGGCTCTACATAAAGACACTCACTGACCTCTCCATCGCTCTCCCCATCTCCGCTTTCTCTTTCTGTCCCCCTCTCTATGACCTTTGCTCTAAACTGTATCTCTCCCTCCCTTTCCCTCCATCCATCCCTCCCTTCCTCTCTCGCTTTCCCCTTAGAATGGTGTAACTCTTCAAACGCAAAGTCAAGAATCCACAGAAAGCAACAGCTTGGGAGTGGTACATTCTAAAACGCCCCCGAACACGCCTGACCCAATCACCGCCCCCAACCCAGAAAACATTGCAACAGGTGGGTGCTGCTACTGTGACATAACCTCTACTCTAAACTAATGACCCCTACGACTCAGTAACCTGGATGTCAGTGGAGTCATTAGCATGATTTACAGTGGGGGAAAAAAGTATTTAGTCAGCCACCAATTGTGCAAGTTCTCCCACTTAAAAAGATGAGAGAGGCCTGTAATTTTCATCATTTTCGTCAACTATGACAGACAAAATGAGATTTTTTTTTCCTGAAAATCACATTGTAGGATTTTTAATGAATTTATTTGCAAATTATGGTGGAAAATAAGTATTTGGTCAATAACAAAAGTTTCTCAATACTTTGTTATATACCCTTTGTTGGCAATGACACAGGTCAAACGTTTTCTATAAGTCTTCACAAGGTTTTCACAAACTGTTGCTGGTATTTTGGCCCATTCCTCCATGCAGATCTCCTCTAGAGCAGTGATGTTTTGGGGTTGTCGCTGGGCAACACGGACTTTCAATTCCCTCCAAAGATTTTCTATGGGGTTGAGATCTGGAGACTGGCTAGGCCACTCCAGGACCTTGAAATGCTTCTTACGAAGCCACTCCTTCGTTGCCCAGGCGGTGTGTTTGGGATCATTGTCATGCTGAAAGACCCAGCCACGTTTCATCTTCAATGGAAGGAGGTTTTCACTCAAAATCTCACGATACATGGCCCCATTCATTCTTTTCCTTTTAACGGATCAGTCGTCCTGGTCCCTTTGCAGAAAAACAGCCCCAAAGCATGATGTTTCCACCCCCATGCTTCACTGTAGGTATGGTGTTCTATGGATGCAACTCAGCATTCTTTGTCCTCCAAACACGACGAGTTGAGTTTTTACCAAAAAGTTATATTTTGGTTTCATCTGACCATATGACATTCCCCCAATCCTCTTCTGGATCATCCAAATGCACTCTAGCAAACTTCAGACGGGCCTGGACATGTACTGGCTTAAGATGGGGGACACGTCTGGCACTGCAGGATTTGAGTCCCTGGCGGCGTAGTGTGTTACTGATGGTAGGCTTTGTTACTTTGGTCCCAGCTCTCTGCAGGTCATTCACTAGGTCCCCCCGTGTGGTTCTGGGATTTTTGCTCACCGTTCTTGTGATCATTTTGACCCCACGGGGTGAGATCTTGCGTGGAGCCCCAGATTTACATTTACATTACGTCATTTAGCAGACGCTCTTATCCAGAGCGACTTACATATCGAGGGAGATAATCAGTGGTCATGTATGTCTTCCATTTCCTAATAATTGCTCCCACAGTTGATTTCTTCAAACCAAGCTGCTTACCTATTGCAGATTCAGTCTTCCCAAACTGGTGCGGGTCTACAATTTTGTTTCTGGTGTCCTTTGACAGCTCTTTGGTCTTGGCCATAGTGGAGTTTGGAGTGTGACTGTTTGAGGTTGTGGACAGGTGTCTTTTATACTGATAACAAGTTCAAGCAGGTGCCATTAATACAGGTAACGAGTGGAGTACAGAGGAGCCTCTTAAAGAAGAAGTTACAGGTCTGTGAGAGCCAGAATTCTTGCTTGTTTGTAGGTGACCAAATACTTATTTTCCACGATAACTTGCTAATAAATTCATTAAAAATCCTACAATGTGATTTTCTGGAAAAAAAATGCTCAATTTGTCTGTCATAGTTGACGTGTACCTATGATGAAAATTACAGGCCTCTCTCATCTTTTTAAGTGGGAGAACTTGCACAATTGGTGGCTGACTAAATACTTTTTTCCCCCACTGTATACAAGCGCAGGTGAGCCGGTGATGTTGGAGTCATCAAGCCATGGCCAGTTGAAAACATATGATGGAGCAGCTGCATCGGGCACAGAGCTCAAAGCCTTGGGCCAAATTAAAAGTTATGCCGCCTGGTGAGAATATCCCTGGCCTTATGTCCTTTAAAAAAACTAACCCTAGCCCCTTACCCCCTAGACAGGATTTTACTTGTATTAAGTAATATGGTCATAGCTACACCTTGCTCCCTTGCAAACTATGAAATGTTTTGCTAAGGCGTGGGGATAGTCTTCATTGTTTTGGCATTTTATTAATTCCATTGCATGTTTTTGTTCTTAGGCATCCTTCATGGGGGAAAACATGATCCTTGTGTGGAGTCTTCTGGCTCCAGGGCAGGAGCAGTCTTTCTCTTTCTCTTTCTCCTTGTTCTCCCTCTCGCTCTTTCTCTGTGGATCTCTCCCTCACTCTCTGCATCTATCCATTCTCCCCCTTCCCTCCCCTTTTACAGCGACCTTGGGCATAGTTTGATAACAAGTTTCCTCCACAGGAAATCCGCAGAGTATTTCCTGTGTCCCCTGCTCGCTGTCCTCTGATATCATCAGGAAGAGATAGATGCTCAGATCATGCTCGCCCTCCTGATCCAGTCCCGTCAACATAATATGGATACCAGTTTAGCAGATGAGTACATGGTAGACAGTTTGTGATGCTATTTTGGGAACATACGACTACACCACCACCTTGAGAGGGAGTCGGCGGAGAAGTCAGTGGACACAGCAATTACAGTAGCCGAGAAATGGGGTCAAAGGGTATCGAATGTCACAAGTGTAATGACTCTTGAAGTAGCCAAGACATGGACCCAGATGTTTCACTTTTGGGTGTCTAATGGCTTGTTGAATAGTGTGAATAGGGAAGCAAGGAAATAGGGAAGCAAGAAAATGCTGCCTACCGAATAATCACTGCACCGAAATCAGACTATTGTGCTGTAATGTTACACCACTGATATACCCATATCGATAGCACTTTACATTACAGAGTGCAGTAAAGGGCTAATATTATGGTAATATAGTGGTAATAGATATGTAATGCTACCATGTTATCACCATGGTACCACTTTATTCATTGCTGTAATGTAAAGTGCTACCCAAATATCTTATCCCTCTGGTGGTGTGGGTCTGTCTGACGGACTGGCTTGAGATCATGACACGAACATGAGAAGATGCGGTTGTTTCACATTTGGAACAATGCTTCAAACATGGAGTCAAAGCTTTGTCTCTAGCCTTGTTGTCTATATCTACCATGCCTTAACCCCATGTCACTTATACAATGATCTCTCTCTTATCACCCCCAACCCCCAGTGTTTCCTGCAGTGCGGCAGTCACAGTACATTTCCCACAACACATTGGAGCAGCCAAATGCTGCCAAATGCGCAGCCATGCACGTGAACACTTTCCGTGGCCCGAGTAAATCTTGTGGTTTGCGTTTGTGAAGGAAGTTCCCCAAAAAAACAGCAGAACTTCCCTTAGGGGACAATGTTTGGTCTTTCTCATTTCCTCCTTGGGAAAACATCAACTCAGGAAAAGGGTTTGTTCGTTGTAAATGGATTGGACGTGACACAGCAACACCCAACGTTACGTAACACATGTGCTCGCCAGGCGCCCCTGGTGAAGAACACTCGTTTTGAAGGATACTTATTTGATAGGCCTTCCCTGTCACCCTTACACTACACAGTAAAAATGTCCTTCATGTTGGTTCACTGCGAAACTTAACCATATTTTTGACCATACAGGGAGGACCCATGCAGTGCTGCACAGGGTTTATATTGAGGTTTGTGTTGGACAAAAATCAGGTTGGGAGTACTGTATTTGATCTGATAGATGCCTCAAACGTCATTGTGAATCATTACACCATCTCTCTGTTATGCAGTTTCTCACTGCCTCTCTTTCTTCCCTATTTCTATGTCTAGCTCTCCCTCCCCACCTCTCCCTTTCATTCTTCCTCTCCCGCTCTCAACTTCTACCAATTTGACAAACTTTAACCGAAGCAAGGTTATGTGGAGTCTCAGGGCCCTTACACCAGATTCTCTCTCCCCCTCTTTCGCCCAGGTTATGGTGGACTTCTAAAAGAAATGGAACCAGAGAAGTTCAACAGCACATGCCTCCCCAAGTCCTACCACTCCCCCTGGGACCAGGCCATCTACCTCCACGACCCCTCCCTGGCCAATAGCCTTGCCACCCGCCTGCCAGAGCCAGAGGCCAAGCCTGAAGGACCAGGGTACAAGAGCTTCAACAGGTATGGCTGATGATGGACCTGTCCAGGACCACACCTAGGTTGAAATAGTACTTGTCGTGCCGGAGTTGGGCGCAGCGGTAACACTCCTGACCCTAGACAAATTATGCCCCCACGGCAATGGAGGTTTAAGCCTTGGCTCAGCTGACAGAGCTGACTGAGGGCGGCTGGTAGCCTAGCGCAGTGGTTCCCAAACTGTGTGGCACGTGAGGGGTCCCCCCCAAAAAAGAGACGCTAGAGGCAGACAAACATGATGGCCACTTATCTTCATAACAAGATCAGAAAGTAACTCCAGGATATTCATATGAATAGTAGTAAGGACCATATACACTACCAGTCAAAAGTTTTAGAACACCTACTCATTCAAGGGTTTTTCTTTATTTTTACTATTTTTTACATTGTAGAATAATAGTGAAGACATCAAAACTATTAAATAACACATATGGATTCATGTAGTAACCAAAAAAGTGTTAAACAAATCAAAATAATTTGAGATTCTTCAAATTGCCACCCTTTGCCTTGATGACTGCTTTGCACACTTTTGGCATTCTCTCAACCAGCTTCATGAGATAGTCACCTGGAATGCATTTCAATTAACAGGCGTGCCTTAAAAAGTTAATTTGTGGAATTTATTTCCCTCTTAATGCGTTTGAGCCAATCAGTTGTGTTGTGACAAGGTGTGGGGGGGGGTGGGGGTATACAGAAGATAGCCCTATTTGGTAAAAGACCAAGTCCATATTATGGCAAGAACAGCTCAAATAAGCAAAGAGAAACGACGGTCCATCATTACTTTAAGACACGAAGGTCAGTCAATACAGAACATTTCAAGAACTTTGAAAGTTTCTTCAAGTGCAGTCACAAAAACCATCAAGTGCTATGATGAAACTAGCTCTCATGAGGACCGCTACAGGAATGGAAGACCCAGAGTTACCTCTGCTGCAGGGGATAAGTTCATTAGAGTTACCAGCCTCAGAAATTGCAGTCCAAATAAATGCTTCACAGAGTTCAAGTAACAGACACAACTCAACATCAACTGTTCAGAGGGGACTGTGTTAAATCAGGCCTTCATGGTCAAATTGCTGCAAATAAACCACTACTAAAGGACACCAATAAGAAGAAGGGACTTGCTTGGGCCAAGAAACACAAGCAATGGACATTCGACCGGTGGAAATGTGTCCTTTGGTCTGGAGTCCAAATTTGAGATTTTTGGTTCCAACCGCCGTGTCTTTGTGAGATGCGGTGTGGGTGAACGGATGATCTCCGCATGTGTATTTCCCAACATAAAGCATGGAGGAGGAGTTGTTATGGTGTGGGGGTGCTTTGCTGGTGACACTGTCTGTGATTCATATAGAATTCAACGCACACTTAACCAGCATGGCTACCACAGCATTCTGCAGCGATACGCCATCCCATCTGGTTTGGGATTAGTAGACTATCATTTGTTTTTCAACAGGACAATGACCCAACACACCTCCAGGCTGTGTAAGGGCTATTTTACCAAGAAGGTGAGTGATGGAGTGCTGCATCAGATGACCTGGCCTCCACAATCCCCCAACCTCAACCCAATTGAGATGGTTTGGAATGAGTCGGACCGCAGAGTGAAGGAAAAGCAGCCAACAAGTGCTCAGCATATGTGGGAACTCCTTCAAGACTTTTGGAAAAGCATTCCAGGTGAAGCTGGTTGAGAGAATGCCAAGAGTGTGCAAAGGTGTCATCAAGGCAAAGGGTGGCTATTTGAAGAATCTCAAATATAAAAAATATTTTGATTTGTTACTACATGATTCCATATGTGTTATCTCATAGTTTTGATGTCTTCACTATTATTCTACAATGTAGAAAATAGTAAAAATAAAGAAAAACCCTTGAATGAGTAGGTGTGTCCAAACTTTTGACTAGTATTCCTTTATATGAGTCACAACATGTCAACAGCACATGTCCTCCAGCCAGAGGCTTATACTCTTTGATGAGATGACTCAGTCAATCTGTCACTTCCCGTCTGCCTCGTTAGTGGCTCAAGGCTAATTTTAACATTGTCAATCCTCTATCCATCTCCAGGTTGGCTACCCCATTCGGTGGCAAGTCCACCAGACCGGCTCCGTTGTTCAAGGTCCCCGAGATGGAACACAACCCCATGCCAGAGCTGTACCCAGAGCCCTAGGTGGAGCCTGCGGTGCAGAGGCCCGCATTCAACAGGGTAGCCTGCGGCTAGGCGGGGGCCAGCGCCTCCCTCATCCTCCCCACAATGCACCTGGATCCCATGTTTATCCCAGAGTCTGATGACCTTTGAACTTCTGACTGTTGCTCGGTCTTCTGAGACGCTGCCTGGTTTGCTAACCAAAAGTCCTTGCGCTGGGTTAGGGTCAGAATAGAGTCAGAGTGAGGGAAGGAGGCATTTTTGGTTTCCTGCTTAGGGCAAGTTAGCTACTTTTTTTGTGGCGAAAACAGAAGTTTCTCTGATTGACTGATTACATTTACATTTTAGTCATTTAGCAGACGCTCTTATCCAGAGCGACTTACAGGAGCAATTAGGGTTAAGTGCCTTGCTCAAGGGCACATTTACGTCATTTAGCAGACGCTCTTATCCAGAGCGACTCACAAATTGGTGCGTTCACCCTATAGCCAGTGGGATAACCACTTTACAATTTTTTGGGGGGGTAGAAGGATTACTTTATCCTATCCCAGGTATTCCTTAAAGAGGTGGGGTTTCAAATGTCTCCGGAAGGTGGTGAGTGACTCCGCTGTCCTGGCGTCGTGAGGGAGCTTGTTATTAGACTGATCTGCCCATGCCCAAGGTGTTCTGCCCATCTTCAAACTACACTTGAAATAAGTCAACCAGCTAGTGTACACTAGCTAGAGTTACAGTATAGGATATTTACATACTGTACATTGATGTGTATAAGAGAAATTACATCTGCCTGATGACATTAGATTATTGTATTAGTTGTTTTTGAGCTAAATGAAATAATGTAAAGCACAATGTTATAATTTCAGTTTTTCTTCAGTTTATGATTGAATTGCTGTTTTTCCTGCTGAATTACAGTACACTATATATCCCTTTCCTTGTGATTGATAGTGACACAAATTGTTTTAACATATTTCCAGAGAAACGCTTGAATAACTGTTCAGCAGTGAGTGTTTCTGCTTGATCTACAGTGAAGGATCCATGGCCGCATGACATTGCACCTTTGTTCTCTTCTATGTAGTCTTCCATCACCACTCGCGTCCCTATGTTGGTCTGAGCTACATGAGAGTTACAGTTCTATAAACACACCTCAAGGTTACACTGCCCGAGCTGTCATATCAAACCTGTTTCACCAATGACTGATGCGTCTCCCACCTTTTGGCGACAATGCGGTCGCTCACATCATATCAGCGAGTCCGCTAGGTGAGCTGTATCCACGCCTGGACTGTCTCTCTGTAGCTACACCTTTCAGCTATCCCAATACACAGGAAATAGGGTATTCGTGAACAGGAAGTGACTTACAAGCGTGGTGAGTCTTCCCTCCACTTTTATAGTCGAAATGACGTTGAGCACTTGGAAAAGTATACTATGTAAATACTAAATACTACACTGAACAAAAATCTTAAAACGCATGCAACAATTTCTAAGATTTTACTGAATTACAGTTCATATACTGAAATCAGTCAATTGAAGGAAATTCATTAGGCCCTGATCTATGGATTTCACATGACTGGGAATACAGATATGCTTCTGTTGGTCACAGACACCTTTTAAAAAAAAGTAGGGGCGTGGATCTGGTATCTGGTGTGACCACCATTTCCCTCATGCAGAGCGACAAACCTTGAGCTTTTTGTTTAGCTGTCCATCATCACCAGAGCGGTGTGTGCTACGTCAGAAACCATGGGGTGTAATATACGACTTTACATTGAAGCAAGCTAAATTTACTGCAAGACTGGCTGGTCACTGGTGAATCTGAAAATGGGTCTCGGGAAATGTCAGCTTTCGGAGACTGTTTTTGATCCTTGTTCTCTATATACATTTAAGCAATAAGGCATGAGAACCCGGGGATTATCGTGTGATAACTCCCGACTAAGGGCTGTTCTGATGTCCAAGGAGAAGACTACAGGGTTTGGATTATCGTGTGATAACTCCCGACTAAGGGCTGTTCTGATGTCCAAGGAGAAGACTACAGGGTTTGGATTATCGTGTGATAACTCCCGACTAAGGGCTGTTCTGATGTCCAAGGAGAAGACTACAGGGTTTGGATTATCGTGTGATAACTCCCGACTAAGGGCTGTTCTGATGTCCAAGGAGAAGACTACAGGGTTTGAGCGCCTTATTGTCTTTATAAAACGTTTGCCAACATATTTATAAAAATAATGACATTTTCATTAAAAACATTATTTTCATATTATTATAAATCTACTAGAGAGCTGGGAATATAGTTAGAAAATAAATACAGGATGAACAGGTGAATTACTTCGGCCTTACTCCATTTCTCAAGATGAAAGGACCAATTCACATCAACTACCACAAAGAGAGAACTTTGGAATGTGTTGTGTTTTATGAGCCACATGCCAAAGACAATTCTCCATCTCATGTAAATCAGCTGGACAATAAAGCTTTATGAATTTCAATGCTAGAAAGTTGCTGCAAACCCACTCCCTATTGCCCCATAATGACAGGGAATACTGATTATGGTTGACAGTGGTCACATGACTTGGGGTCCAGTGGCTGCATGCATTCCTAGCCTCTGTTTGGCAATCTGTATAATGCACTGGCCCACATGAACCTCGCCTTTGGCTGTCTTATTGAATTCCTCTCCATCAGTCTCCTGAGCGCTCTGTGTACACCCAGCATCTGAGCACAGCGGCATTGCCAAGACCGTTACGCTATATCCAGCCTGTTTATCAAGGGCGGCCTGAACTCCCTTTGAACTTTGATTATGCCCAGTATCAAAACCCGGATAGGAAATATTTTTGGCTGGTGGTGGGGGGTGGGGTCATTTAGTTTTTAATCTCCACCTGTTTCCCCCAGGGGTGTATTATTTGGCACGGATAGCACTGTGGGAGGGAGGTGGGCAGAGCGAATCGAGGGGCTTTGGTTGGCAGACCAAGACATCCAGGAATGTGCACGGCAGCACGGCAAGGTCCAAGACAAGGCCTTCCCAGTCACTCCTGTACACACTGTGCTCTGGGAGTACTGTAGATGAGAAGATCAGCAACTCTTTGAAGGGCAATGGGAGTTTGCTTCAAAAATAACAATTTCAATGAAATCATTTCATTGTTAAAACCGACGCGTTTCGGTGAATGCCTTCATCGCGGTATTTTGTAAAATCCAACAAAAACATGGCCGATAGTATGGATCATTACCCGGGTTACGTACCACACTCTCTCTGGGGCATTGCAGATAAGACGAGACCACTTTTGCCTTTCAATCATGTGATCACCTGAGATTGCGAAATGCAGGACAGACATACTCAACAATCACAATTCTCGTTGGTTTTCGTAACTTCATAACTACTACACAAACATGCCAATGGTGTTCTTCTTGTTGTTACTTCAGAGTTCTATATCATGTTAGCCATCTGAATGTTTATATAGCACTCTCATGGTCTTGTGAAGCCGTCAATTGGTGCTGTTGCTACTGCACATACAGCCAGTGAGTGTCATGGAAATGTACTTCAGTCCCCAGAGAATTATTCTGCACACACAGCACCAAAATCAACTGTTTGCAGCTGACACTCACACAGGCTCTAAAAGGGTGAGACTCATCTCTCAAAAGGCTTTCCATGTCTCGTGTAAAGAGCCTGAAACAGAGCAATATCAGTGTAGATTCCAGGTAAATAGTGGGCTATTGTATATGCTAAACGGCAAGGTCTCACAAGCACAGCTAAAGGGAGGTGTTCTGAAAGCGAATACTGTACTGTTGCTCTCATAGGCACGTGTTTCTCTCTGAGAATGTGGTTCATCAGAAGACCAAGGGACATATTTGGAGAGTTTGACTGGTAACATTTTATGTTAGTTTCTACTCTTGTCCTAACTCCGCAGGCAGAGACACAAATTTCTAACGTACAGCGCTGCATTTGGGACATGGGATAAGTAGTCCTTAGTGATATTTGACCTCCACACGTGTTCTTCAATAACTGATATCCAACCATTGGGATTTTTGGTCCGTCCAGGAGTAGCCCTAATCACAGACACAGACAAAGCGTAAACTGTATTTTAACTAAAAGTTTTTAAAGTACTGTTTAGTCTCCATTTAAAGTACTGTTTAGTCCAGGAGCAGGCCTAATCTGTTTCTGGGATACAGGTCCCTTGTTCAGTATATTTCTACAGTATTATTAACAATAATGTAGATAGTGTACTGTAAATATACTGTATGTAGACTTTGGTCTGGTCCTAGTAAATGGACACAGCAGGTGGTCTATCTCACAGGGGGTTCTCAGCCCAGTGTGATGCCCAAAAATACAAGTGAAGAAAATATCCTGAGGTTAATGGGTTGGTATAGGGTTTACTGATGAGGTTGGGTCAAAGGGTGACAGGGCACATGCATGCTCCATAAAGGGCGGAGCTATATTTCACTGTCAATAGTTTTCCAATCAAGTAGTCGCTTTTTTGGAGAGATGTCATGGGGTCAGGATATGACATGTCTCAAAGCTTCAATCCCCCATCATTACTGATTAGCCTACTGAAACTAACTACATCATTACTGAGTGCTGCACTCAAAGTTAATGACAGACAGTTTTTTTTATCCAGAGAACTTCAGAGAGTACAAATAAAATCTAAAACTCTTTCGTCATTGAGTGCAAGATTTAAAGTTATAACTGCATAATTAAACACTGAAGAAACAACTTTGGTTCATGCAAGTAATGATGGTAATTAGATAGCATTGAGACACCTGAACAACCAAGATCTACTTCCTGTTTACATGACAGCCTGCATCCTCGAGAGACCAATTAAACAGTGTAGTTTCACAATGAACCATCCTATGACCTTCACCTCTGGGGCTGATCTACAGTAAATGCCTCCCCTGCCGAATGGCCAATGTACAGTATATATTAACCTCTCTCATTGGTTAATGGTCAGGAAAGAGTAATGAACTTACAAGCAAGTGACATGCATTCTAGGTAAATAAAGTTATTATGCCTTGGAATCGAGACAACAGCTTTCCCTTCCACAATCGAATGCCCTTTCCTGGTTCAGGAGTAGACATTTGAGGAGGAAAAAAAGCTTGGAATTCCAGGATATTTTGTTCATAAAAATACAAAATCACCCACCATTTTCTGATGACGTTGAAGTGGAAAGAATAATAAATGCCTCCTATCCCTGATGGTGGAGGCCATTTTGTTTCCTTAACAGACAGTACTTAGGCGATAGCATCAATTCCACCGCGAGTGCTGGGGCCCAGGCTGCCACGGATACTGCAAACACAGCAGCAAAATATAACACAGTCACCACTTGGCCGTGCGCGCCAAAGTTAATGTAACATGGTCAATTGCCCATTTTTTTTGTTGCTTAAGTCATCCCTTTTTCTCCCCTCCCCTACCTGTTAACAGCTAACAGCAGCGGTGCAAGCCTACTCATCGGTGAGAGCAGGCGAACAATATGAGTCGGTGCAGGGCTTTAAAAATAAATAAAAAGGAAGCTGAAGATGTTGGAGATGAAATTAACGTGAATGAATATATACTATATATCTACACTCTTTGCAGTCGTCCCTGATTATGTAACGCTTGTTAACAAGACACCTCACCTGCACCAGTGGTTTCTTTGTACATTACTAAATTCTCTGACTTAATGCCACATGCAAAGTCATGGTGAAGCATGTCAGACTGACACATACATACACTACATGACCAACAGTATGTGGACACCTGCATTAATATGGAGTTGGTCCCCCCTTTGCTGCTATAACAACCACTCTTCTGGGAAGGCTTTCCCCTCGATGTTGGAACATTGCTGCGGATACTTGCTTCCATTCAGCCACAAGATAATTAGTGAGGTCGGGCACTGATGTTGGGCGATTAGGCCTGGCTCGCAGTCGGTGTTCCAATTCATCCCAAAGGTGTTCGATGGGGTTGAGGTCAGGGCTCTGTGCAGGCCAGTCAAGTTCTTCCACACCGATCTCGAAAAACCATGTCTGTATAGACCTCACTTTGTGCACGTGGGCATTGTCATGCTGAAACAAGAAAGGGCCTTCCTCAAACTGTTGCCACAAAGTTGGAAGCACAGAATCATCTAGAATGTCATTGTATGCTGTAGTTTTAATATTTCCCTTCACTGGAACTAAGGGGCCTTGCCAGAACCATGAAAAACATCCCCAGACCATTATTCCTCCTCCACCAAACTTTACAGTTGGCACTATGCATTCGGGCAGGTAGGGTTCTCCTGGCATCCGCCAAACCCAGATTCACTTGCCAGCTGGTCAACGCATACTCTGAATACACGTCCTGGTAATCCGTCTGGCCCTGCGGCCTTGTGAACGTTAACCTGCTTAAAGGTCTAACTCTAATCGGCTACGGAGAGCATGATCACACATTAGTCCGGAACAGCTGGTGCTCTCATGCATCAGTGTTGCTTGCCTCGAAGAGAGCATAGAAGGCCTTTAGCTCGTCTGGTAGGCTCGCATAACTAGGAATCTCGCGTCTGGACTTCTCTTTGTAATCTGTGATAGTTTACAAGCCCTGCCACATCTGACGAGCGTCAGAGCTGGTGTAGTTGCCTCTTCGGTCTTAGTCCTGTATTGGCGCTTTGCCTGTTTGATTGTTCGTCGGAGGGCATAGCGGGATTTCTTATAAGCCTCCAGAATAGTGTCCTGCTCCTTGAAAGCGGCAGCTCTAGCCTTTAGCTCAGTGAGGATGTTGCCTGTAATCCATGGCTTCTGGTTGGGATGTGTACGTACGGTCACTGTGGGGACGACGTCGTCAATGCACTTATTAACGAAGCCGGTGACTGATGTGGTAAACTCCTCAATGCCATTGGATGAATCCTGGAACGTATTCCAGTCTGTACTAGTGAAACAGTTATGTAGCTTAATATCCGCTCATCGGACCACATCCGCATTGAGAGCGCCACTGGTACTTCCTTTCTCTCAAATTTTGTGCACAAATTTGTTTACATCCCTGTTAGTGAGCATCTCTGCTTTGCCAAGATAATCTATCCACCTGTCAAGTGTGGCATATCAATAAGCTGATTAAACAGCATGCAACAGCAGCAACACCCTGTGCTGGGGACAATAAAAGGCCACTAAAATGTGCAGTTGTGTCACACAACACAATGCCACAGATGTCTCAAGTTTTGAGGGAGCGTAAAATTGGCATGCTGACTGCAGGAATGCCCACCAGAGCTGTTGCCAGAACATTTAGTGTTAATTTCTCTACCATCAGCCGCCTCTGACATCCTTTTAGAGAATTTGGCAGTATGTCCAACGGCGAGTGGTTTGCTGATGTCAACGTTGTGAACAGAGTGCCCCATGGTGGCGGTGGGGTTATGGTATGGGCAGGCATAAGGTACGGACAACGAACCAAATTGCATTTTATCGATGGCAATTTGAATGCACAGAGATACCGTGATGAGATCCTGAGGCCCATTATCGTGCCATTCATCTGCAGCCATCACCTCATGTTTCAGCATGATAATGCACGGCCCCATGTCGCAAGGATCTGTACACAATTCCTGGAAGCTGAATATGTCCCAGTTCTTCCATGGCCTGCATACTCACCAGACATGTCACCCATTGAGCATGTTTGGGATGCTCTGGATCGACGTGTACGACAGCGTGCTCCAGTTCCCGCCAATATCCAGCAACTTCGCACAGCCATTTGAAGAGGAGTGGAACAACATTCCACAGGCCACAATCAAGAGCCTGATCAACTCTATGCGAAGGAAATGTGTCACGCTGCATGAGGCAAATGGTGGTCACACCAGATACTGACTGGTTTTCTGATCTACGCCACTACTTTTTTTTAAAGGTATCTGTGACCAACAGATGCATATCTGTCTTCCTAGTCATGTGAAATCCATAGATTAAGGTCTAATGAATGTATTTAAATGGACTGATTTCCTTATATGAACTGTAACTCAGTAAAATATTTTAAATTGTTGCATGTTGCGTTTATATTTTTGTTCAGTGTATTTATACAGTGGGGAGAACAAGTATTTGATACACTGCCGATTCTGCAGGTTTTCCTACTTACAAAGCATGTAGAGGTCTGTAATTTTTATCATAGGTACACTTCAACTGTGAGAGACGGAATCTAAAACAAAAATACAGAAAATCACATTGTATGATTTTTAAGTAATTCATTTGCATTTTATTGCATGACATAAGTATTTGATCACCTACCAACCAGTAAGAATTCCGGCTCTCACAGACCTGTTAGTTTTTCTTTAAGAAGCCCTCCTGTTCTCCACTCATTACCTGTATTAACTGCACCTGTTTGAACTCGTTCCCTGTATAAAAGACACCTGTCCACACACTCAATCAAACAGACTCCAACCTCTCCACAATGTCCAAGACCAGAGAGCTGTGTAAGGACATCAGGGATAAAATTGTAGACCTGCACAAGGCTGGGATGGGCTACAGGACAATAGGCAAGCAGCTTGGTGAGAAGGCAACAACTGTTGGCGCAATTATTAGAAAATGGAAGAAGTTCAAGATGACGGTCAATCACCCTCGGTCTGGGGCTCCATGAAAGAGCTCACCTCGTGGGGTATCAATGATCATGAAGAAGGTGAGGGATCAGCCCAGAGTTACAATGCAGGACCTGGTCAATGACCTGAAGAGAGCTGGGAACACAGTCTCAAAGAAAACCATTAGTAACACACTACGCCGTCATGGATTAAAATCCTGCAGCGCACGTAAGGTCCCCCTGCTCAAGCCAGCGTATGTCCAGGCCCATCTGAAGTTTGCCAATGACCATCTGGATGATCCAGAGGAGGAATGGGAGAAGGTCATGTGGTTTGATGTGACAAAAATATAGCTTTTTGGTCTAAACTCCACTCGCCTTGTTTGGAGGAAGAAGAAAGATGAGTACAACCCCAAGAACACCATCCCAACCGCGAAGCATGGAGGTGGAAACATCATTCTTTGGGGATGCTTTTCTGCAAAGGGGACAGGACGACTGCACCGTATTGAGGGGAGGATGGATGGGGCCATGTATCGCGAGATCTTGGCCAACAACCTCCTTCCCTCAGTAAGAGCATTGAAGATGGGTCGTGGCTGGGTCTTCCAGCATGACAACGACCCGAAACACACAGCCAGGACAACTAAGGAGTGGCTCCGTAAGAAGCATCTCAAGGTCCTGGAGTGGCCTAGCCAGTCTCCAGACCTGAACCCAATAGAAAATCTTTGGAGGGAGCTGAAAGTCTGTATTGCCCAGCGACAGCCCCGAAACCTGAAGGATCTGGAGAAGGTATGGAGGAGTGGGCCAAAATCCCTGCTGCAGTGTGTGCAAACCTGGTCAAGACCTACAGGAAACGTATGATCTCTGTAATTGCAAACAAAGGTTTCTGTACCAAATATTAAGTTCTGCTTTTCTGATGTATCGAATACTTATGTCATGCAATAAAATGCAAATGAATTACTTAAAAATCATACAATGTGATTTTCTGGATTTTAGTTTTAGATCCCATCTCTCACAGTTGAAGTGTACCTATGATAAAAATTACAGACCTCTACATGCTTTGTAAGTAGGAAAACCTGCAAAATCGGCACTGTATATGTGTGTGTGTGTGTGCATACATCTGTGTGTGTGTGTGTGTGTGTGTGTGTGTCAACCCGGTTAACTAGCTCTACCCATTCCCCAAAGTAACCATCCATAGACCATAGGCTGTTTGGTCGATGTCAGTCATGATTACAAACTAATTAATGACAGGACTCCGAACACATTCCCCTTCATGCCCTTCTTATTCACCATGTACCCACTAATGTCCAAAACAAAGCACTTGAACATGATGTTGTGTCTAAAACACTATGGGTAGTGCTACAATTGAATGACCACTAACAAGCCGCTACATACAATGTGAATACCCCTAGTTACATAAGAGAGAGATTAGACACAGTTCGTTGCCACAATGGGGGCCATGGGTGCTAACAACTTCTTCTAGGTCTATATTTATCCAGGAATTATAATCTATGGTATCCAGTCCACCTACTCTGCCCAGAGTGGTTGAAATTTCACTTCCTTATGTTATAAAATACATTTTAACAATAAAAAATAATTTATTTTTCACAAGAAAGTGTGCTTCACAAATGTATGAACAGTTCTGCGAAAGAAGCAAGCCCGATAATGTGGCCTTGTTTTTGAACGCTAGCGGTTGTCCCCGTTTTCAAACAGCGTCTGCCCATTGCCAATAATAGAAACAAGTATGGATTGAAAAGCCAGACAGGGATGCTGAAAATATCCCCGCTGTCCTTCAAATGGCTTGCTGCATTTGGGGTGAAACGGCATTAAGCCGCCTGGTGACCCAATCAAGGTCACCAACGAAATCTAAAATAAACATGAGCTGATTTCTCTCCACCAAGGGGATTGGTCAATATGTTTGGTAGGCAGAGTGAGTCATGGGGGATGCCAACCTAAATTGCTAGCTGGTGAGAGAAACATCAATAGCCCAAACTAAGTGAATGAAAACATAACATTTGGATTGGAGAGATGTCAGATGTCAACTCCAAATTGAATGCAGCTTATTGCTTTTATCTGCAGTGTTGGGAATTGTGGAAAAATGGCTTGGGTTGGTGGGACGCCAGAGGACATGGGTTTGTCATTTGAGCCTCTGGGCAAGGCACTGTGTTCAGCAAATCACTAGCTGTTCACTGGGGGCTTTTCTCAAGGTGAGAAGTCAGGGCAAGCAGAGGCAGAAATCCTCAGCGGGCCATTTATGTGCAGTCAGTGTCTCCTTGCAGAGCTGGCAAAGTTTAGGTAATTAATATTTAATTAAAATGCCCTTCACAACCCAGCTGAGGTAGAGTAGTGTTGAGGATCAGTGGTTTGCTATGCTGTTAGATTTGTGTTCAAGAACTGTTTGGTCTCTAATTCGGAAAGCTATACTTTGCATAGAGGGCGGGTTGTGTATGTGTAGGGTTGCAAAATTCCTGTTACTTTCTAACAATTCCCAGGTTTCCAGGAATCTCGGTTGGAAGATTACCGGAATCAGGAAATCCCCCCCCCTGCGCCCCACAGTTTGGGAACCACTGCTCTAACATACAGTCTCCATTACCTCTGAACAAGACAAGTGGTAAGTGTAATGCTGCTGGAAGGACAAGTTTGGTTTACAGCTTAGGCATTGTGCAGTGTGCAATGCCAATGACCCAGAGCTGGACAATGAGAGACCAATGAGCCATTGATTCCCGGGAGGCATTTACATTAGGTCTAAACCGGACAATGACCCGTCCATGCACATGCTGCAACTATACCGCAATATTCGGACAGACTCAGTGTTGCAGAGCGATGCAGATGGGGCACAAATCTGTGGATTCAACTGCTGTCCCCAAGGTCACAAACCAACTTTTGAAAGTTGTTACTCAACTTGGAAAGGAAATAGCCGAAGCCTGATCCATCTTCATGCATAGATATTCAGTGGCATGGCTTCAAAGCAAGGTGAGAATGTCCAATGTTGGAAAGAGAGCATCAGAAAGAAAGTCAACTCAGTTTGTGTGCAAACCCCCCCACTGATATCAAAACACTTTTTTGTTCATTCTTTCCTGTAAGCACAGAAACATTCCTAGCCTCTTGGGAGGGACTGGTATGTTATCATGTTTCTAGTGTAATTGCACTTCAGTGTTTATTGTTGAAGTACACCAACTTTATTTCTAGCGCTGGCTTCTTCATTCCCGTCTAATTATTCCCCCCACCCAGTGAGGGAATAACGTCCACTTCCTCACAGTAAAAAGCCAGCATCCACTGCATGGTTTTGAATTTGTGATCGTAGATAAGGGCTCAGTGGCGTAGGCTCTTAGCTCACATCGCTTAAAATGATTAACACACTCCTAAACTTGTTCCCTGGTGTGAGAGGAAGCACTATGTGTCCCCCAGGGAAACGTTTACGGAGGGAAAAGGCATTCTATGGCTCTTTCAAGTACTTCCTGGGGAAAGCCTGGGCCACACTGTGATCCCCTTTCAATGCACATTTGATTGCCGAATCCGATTTCCTCGACCACTCTTTGCCATTGGACAGCTTTGTTTAAAAGCCAATGTTTATCCAGTGCAAGCTCACGAGACCTTTGGCCCGCCTGAAAATGATTAACCCATATTGGGTTGTACAACCGATTGGATCTAGTGTGGGATCTACACTGCATTAAAGCTGATCGATAGGACCGGTTGCCTGACGACTCAAACTGAATTCTTCCGTTGCTCTATGTTTGCTACATACTTCAGTCTGAGACTGCCATCGTTGAAGTCGTTTGTGAGGGGTGTTGTACCCAACAAAGTCATCAGCGATTGGATAATCTCTAACCAATCCGAGTATCAAGGCCAATTATACATTTTCTAAATGCTGTATACCCACGTGTGTTCTGGCTCTGGCCCAACTCATCGGTTTTTGGGACCAATCAGAACCGTTAGAATGTGTTTGCGTTCTAGAAATTGTCTGAGAGGTACTCGGATCCAGACTCATTGCGGAGAAGAAACTAACGTCCGTGTGTGTGGCGTAGCGTTTGGCCGGAGCAAGGAGTCTGGGTAGCCAGCCAATAGGACCGGAGCCCAAAGCAGCAGAAATTGCATTTAATCACTTTAAAAACTTTGTCCCAAATTCAGCTCACTACTTCAGGATCTTCAAGATGATAAAAGAGGATTGCACTCTAAAGACACTGTCAATCAAAATATGATACCATTCAAAGCGCTTTCAAATCTGGGAATTAATAAGAAACAGATGGTTTAAAAGTTGCGGTTAGATGACCTTTGTAAATCTGTGGCTGTTTATAAAAAGAGTGCCTCATGGATGGCAAAATAAAGCCACAGCCAAACAAAACTGTGTTTCTGAGTAACAAGCATGCAATATACGTGTTAGATCAACAATTCAAATAATTAACTGTAAAAGTTGTCTCTGAAGCTTGAAATGACGTCACGTTTTGCCTCTGGTATCATGTGACCTTGATTAACCACTCTTTCTCCAGGCACTAGGGGTTAATGAGTTACATTTTCTATTTCCATGAAGGAAATGAGAGTGAGAGAGAGCGACAAATCACATTTGCATGGTGTTAACCAGAACTGTTATTTGTATTTATTTAACCTTTATCTATTCAGGAAGATCACTGAGATGAAAAAGAGATTCTAAGGGAGACCTGGTCCAACCAATACAGCAGCAGAGGGAACAATGTTCCAGACAAATATCAGACGTAACGACTTACAGACACCATAAACAAATTACAGACGTAGACACACAATCAAAAAATTACAGACGTAGACACACCATAAACAAATTACAGACGTAGACACACCATGAACAAATTACAGACGTAGACACATACATGTAGGTTACAACTATAAAATACAGAAGTGGAGCAAAGTAGCCTATACTAAAGAATATAATACAATAATAGAATGCACAAGATTTGCACTCTACACTACTGATTTTTTAAAAGATATTTTTTAAATAATTGTATTGCATTACTTTCTTTATATAACAGGATTGGGCAGACGGTGTTTGGATAACAGGAGTCTTACATCACATTTTTGTAGGCCCTAAAACTAGGGTGTAATCATTAGTCCAAACAGTTGCATTTTGCAACGAAAGAGAGAGTTTCTATTGGACAAATTCAGCTAGGTCCCGCTCCGTTTCGTTTGCTTACATTTAAGAAACCATTTGCAACAGAATTGGCATAATGATTTCAGTTCTTTATAATCCTCAAGCACAGGCAAAATTGACACGAAGGATTGGGGGGGGGGGTTCATGTCCCCCCCAATATTCAGAACAGGTCGATTCGTCCCCCATATTCATTTCAGATTGCTTATGACATGTTCATATGCTATTGCAAAATGTGTAGAATTGCAGAAAATGTGTTTTAAAACTGCACAATTTTCACTCATCCTCATGGCAAAATGTGAAGAATGAGATGAGCTATAAAACAGCACATTTTCTCTCAGCCTCATGAAAAAATGTGTTGAAATGCAGGAAGTTAGCCATTTTCCCAAAACAATCTGTTTTACCCCCAGAAATATTATTATTGTTAGTTTTGGGGGGGGTTTGGGGGACCCCATGGAGGTAGGTGCCCCATGGCCCCAAATGCGTTAGTCTGGCCCTGTTCGGATGCACTGTATTGCCTCCACTCAGCTGAACCGTTTATTCACGCCCCTCCCCTACTCATTTCAGTCGGGCGGGGGCATTCTCATTGGGTCAGAGCGCTGTCAATCTCAGATTTTTCCTGTTGGCTGGAATAGTTTTTGGGGCTGCTCCATGTTGGGATCAACATGAGTTGGGATCAACTCCTGAGTTGGGATCAACATTCAACGACATAAGTGTTCACACTCAATTATTATACAGTATATATATTTTTTTATTATTTGGACTGGGCATAAGGTAGGGGAACTCCAACTATAATAAAACTCAGTCTTCATCTTTTGCATCTTCTTAAAGCTGCAATATGTAACTTTTTGGATGACCCGACCAAATTCACATAGAAATGTGAGTTATAGATCTGTCATTCTCATTGAAAACAAGACTAAGAAGAGGTAGATCTGTTCCAAGTGCGTTATTTCTATGCTTCCTGTTCTTAAGTTGTTGTTTTTTTTGCCTCTTTTACTTTCCAGTTTTGTACACCAGCTTCAAACAGCTGAAAATACAATATTTTTGGTAATGGAAAATGTATTTCACAGCGGTTTAGAGGGTGCAATGATTATACATTTACATTTTTACATTTTAGTCATTTAGCAGACGCTCTTATCCAGAGCGACTTACAGGAGCAATTAGGGTTAAGTGCATTGCTCAAGGGCACATCGACAGATTTTTCACCTAGTCAGCTCGGGGACTAGAACCAGCGACCTTTCGGTTACTGGCACAACGCTCTTAACCACTAAGCTACCTGCCACCCATTGCTTGTTTTGACACATAAACTGAAATTAGGCAAACTATTAGAATTGTAGCAACCAGGAAATGTCCGAGCGATTTCTGCAGTGTGCATCTTTAAAATAAATAAGCATGCATGTTTATTAATGCATGTGTGCATTATTATAATACAACTCAGTCTTCATGTTTTGTGCCTTGAAATACCGTAATTAATGACGATGAAGACTTATCCTTCCACTTATACGGTTTTCAAAATACCTCTCCATATACCCCTCAAAATACCCCTCAAAAGAGGGATAATAAATCATGTCAATGTGTAGAATTACAGGAAATGCGTTTTCAAATGTAAAGAAACTGTTCGTTGGACTCCACAATATCTAGGCTACACTACAATTTCGCCCTTGTCCTCAAGCATTGTTTTAGGCCTAATTCTCGCCACATTGCTGGCGTTGGAAGGCTGTATGTTGCCTACGCACAGTAGGCTATTAACCTGGACAAACTATGTAAAAATGCATAGCCAACCAGTATGCCAAATTCAAATCCTTCCACACCTGGAAACAGTTGCCACAATATTCTCAAACCGCATCCTACCTGAGTGATTGATGGTGGAAAGTTCACAAAAAAGTGCAGTGAAACTCCTCCCTTCGCTCGCAGAGATAGTCGGGGTTGCTGCCTGTGCGAACGTAGTTCAGTAGGCTACAGAGGGCTGCAGTAAATAGAGTGCCGCTCAAGAGGCGGGGTTTGACCTCGCAGCTCTGAAAACATCACTAATCCAGTATTTCAGGTGCAGAAGTCGATCATTGCTCACTACATCTGCGCATCAACAACTGCAAGAAACACAGACGACTCTAAAAACCGGAATAGCCTACAGCAAGTGAATGGGACCGATGGTGTCAAAAACTGGAATTATACAGGAAGAAAGAGTCCGTAACGATGATAACAGCTAAGTTGTAACACGTGCTTTTAGTTATTTGGTTTAATTTATAACGAGCCTTCTATGGAATTTATCCCGCAACGACTGTTGGGACAGGATCATAGGCTTCGTCAATTTCCACCGAAAATCCAGCTGTTTCCATTTCAAGAATTCAAACACATTTGGAAGATCTGCAGATTCCCTATCTTGGGATATTTTGGTATTTCTTTAAAACGGTGAGTGTTGTTTTGGTTTAGGTTGGGTTGTTTGTTATTTTCTCTCGACAATTTCCATCATCAACGCGCATGAGGCAGAAATGTACCTGAATTACAGGTAAACTCAGTCGAAACGTATGACATCGCTGATTAACTTCTGATTTGTTAGCCTATCATGTTTATATAAATATATATAGACATTGGCCTATTCATGAACGAAACAAAAACGTCAACAAACTATTAGTGCGGTATTACTAGTGCTTTTATGACTGCGTTAAATAAAAAGTAGCCTTCATGTTATTTATATATCCTAAAAATTGTGGAACGGCCAGGCTTGACAGTATATTTCCTAATTGTTCTTGCGACATTCTAGTTTGTCACATAGCCGGTTGACACTGACAGCAATTCATAAAAGTGTACTTATTGAAAGCCTCCCAAACCCATTTCCCATAGGCTATGCCATATTTTTGTCGACTGGTCAATCGTGTTATATTGTTAACACTATCCTACTAGTAGGCCAAAATATTGTGTAATTGCTATCTATTGAATTTGGCAGGTTACGTTGTCCATGCAGCCGTGGCCTGGTTTTATTCTCACATACACCGGATAGATGCAGTGAAATGTGTTCTTTTACATGGTCAGTCATAGTAGTATCGCGTCCCTGGAGCAAATTAGTTGTTTTTTGTTTCGTGCCTTGCTCAAGCGCACATCGACAGATTTTATTTGTCAACTCCGGTACTCGAACCAGACCTTTCTGTTACTGGCCAAACGCTCTAACTGCTAAGATACCTGCAGCCCAAAAAAGGTCCAATGCATCTGTTTTTATCTCAATATCCAGGTATTTCTCGGTAACAATTACTGTGATTGTTTTGATTTTAAATGGTCAAAAAAAAAAAAAAAAGCTTTTTAGCAAAGAGCAATTTCTCAATTAAGAATTTTGGGAGGACTGTCAGGGAGTGGTCTGAGTGGGAGGGGAAAACGGAAAATTAGCAGTTATTGACAGATGTCACCAGGCAGGCCAAAACTCCATGCCACCAAAACAGGCAGACATTTCTGGCTGTCTTTTCAAACAGCTCTTACACTAAAAGGGCATTATAATTTTCAAATGTCACAGTATTATTCCAACAGTGTGGAAATATACACTCACAGGACAGTTTTAGGTACACCACCATGTTCACAAAAATGTATCGCTTCTACAGACTGTGAGTTACATGGCAGTGGTTTGCTATATAAAGCAGGGATACCGGCATCGAGGCATTCAGTTACTGTTCGATTGAACGTTAGAATGGGCAAAACGAGTGACCTAAGCGACTGAGTGTGGATTGATCGTCGGTGTAAGGCACGCCGGATCTAGTATCTCAGAAACAGCCGCCTTCCTGGGCTTTTCATGGACAACAGTGTCTAGGGTTTCCCGAGAATGGTGCGACAAACAAAAAACATCCAGTCAGCGGCTGTCCTGGTGGCGAAAACAGCTCGCTAATGAGAATGGCAAGAATCTTGCAAGCTAGCAGGCGGGCCACAAACAGACAAATAATGGCGCAGTACAACAGTGGTTTGCATATCGGAACGCACAACTCTTCGATCCTTGTCACGGATGGGCTATTGCAGCAATGACCACACCGGATTCCACTCCTATCAGCTAAAAACAAGAAGAAGCGGCTCCAGTGGGCACACGATCACCAACACTGGACTATTGAGCAGTGGAAATACATTGCCTAGTCCGACGAATCCCGGTTCCTGTTGCGTCATTCTGATGGCAGTTAGGATTTGGCATTCTGATGGCAGTTAGGACACCACCGCTACCGCTGCCTGGTGTCAGCGGTAGTGGTGGTGTACCGCAGTCCAATCTGCAGCAATTGCGTGATGCCATCGCATCAGCATGGACCAACAACCCTGTGGAAAGGTTTCTGTCTTGTAGAATCCACGCCCCGAAGAGTTCAGGCTGTTATGGGGGCAAAGGGGGGGGATCCGACCCGGTACTAGATGAGTGTACCTAATAAATTATGAAACACAGGCAAATCACTTTTTTGACTGCACTGAACCAAATTATCATGCAGAGCTACATTCTAGCCATCTGTTCCATTACATTACACACAAGTCATTCGACGATGGCATCTTCTGTAGAGGGCTAGTTTTGTTAAAAACCGTGACGCTCGGTCTGAACATTAACACATTAACACTCACCTTATCTTTCATATCAGCGAGAAAAAAAAATCTAAACAAAAGGTTAAATTGATACACACCCTTTATAGGGTTCGGGTTAGTTTTCCCACATGGCCATGTCTCCATGTTACAGTCATAGCTGCGGGAAGTAGGTGTGCTGAGGGTGCTGCAGCACCCCCTGATAAATCACAATGAAAAAATTATTAATATAAAAAATTAAAATGTACAAAAATAAAATTCCCCATCAAATTAGTGCACTAGGGCTTTATAACTCCTGAATGAGTGGAGCAAAGAACTCATCAGCAGAGCAGGGAGAAATGTATTTCTAGAACCGTATATCGCAATTGAGAATCGGTTCACGTTTAGATGGAGTATTTTACTTGGCTGTTTTGGCTGCCAGAGCCAGTCTACCTCTAAATAAATAACATATAAGGTCCTAGGACCTTAAGGAGTAACAGTAGGCTCCTTTAACAGTACATCTTGGGCTAAGCTACACTCATGCTTTTCCTTTCCTTTCCATTCATGAACATACCTTTTCTATACTGAACAAAAATATAAACACAACATGTGAAGTGTTAGTCCCATGTTTCATGAGCTGAAATAAAAGATCCCAGAAATGTTCCATACGCACAAAAAGCTTATTTCTTTCAGATTTTGTACAGAAATTTGTTTACATCCTGTTAGTGAGCATTTAACCTCTGCCAAGATAATCCATCCACCTGACAGGTATGGCATATCAAGAAGCTGATTAAACAGCATTATCAATACATAGGTGCACCTTGTGCTGGGGACAATAAAAGGCCACTCTAAAATGTGCAGTTTTGTCACACAACACCCTGCCACAGATGTCTCAAGTTTTGAGGGAGCGCGCAATTGGAATGCTGACTGCAGGAATGTCCATTAGAGCTGTTACCAGATAATTGAATGTTCATTTCTCTACCATAAGCTGCCGCCAATGTCATTTTAGAGAATTTGTCAGTACGTCCAACCGGCCTCAACCGCAGACCACGTGTAACCATGCCAGCCCAGGACCTCCACATCTGGCTTCTTCACCTGCTGGATCATCTGAGATCAGCCACCTGGACAGCTGATGAAACTGAGGAGCATTTCTGTCTGTAATAAAGCCCTTTTGTGGGGAAAAACGTATTCTGATTGGGTGGGCCCGGCTCCCCAGTGGGTGGGGCCTATGCCCTCACAGGCCTACCCATGGCTGCACTGATTTCTTTATATGAACTGTAACTCAGTAAATCCGTTGAAATTGTTGCGTTTATATATTTTGGTTCAGTATATTTGTCATGATGACCAATACTAGATTCTCAACACTGCCAATAACACATTTCTGTACATTATTCACTTTTACAGAACATTCAGCAAACATCTGAGTGATAAGCAGACAGTCAATTAGTATTTTGACCACATAGCTCAGTGATTTTGAAATACTGTATCTTTTTGTATGACCAGTGAGTACAATTTGTACTCAACTCCCCAGTGAGTTTCACTGATATGCAGTGAGTCTACGACGCCTTATTTTTCCCCAAAAGCCTTGCTAGCAAAATTAACACCTCATCGTCCTCAAACATCAGGCCCCCCAAGGACATGCCCTCGATTGTGTGATTTTGGATAGCTCTCTTTTTTATATTCCTCACAATCAAAGGCACAGAGCTCATTCAAACCCTGAGTTGTGGGTAAGGTATTACAAACCGAAATAAAAATGATCTTATCAGAAACCAATGGTTTAGTGTAGAGTATATGATATTTTAGGCTACTTAATATACGTTATGTGAGTTTGTTTGAATTATTTAGAGGTGAGAAAGAGTGGTGTTCACTTTTAGAATTATGCTCAATATGAACGTGTTATGAATATAGCCTACTTATGAATATGTTTTGGGACAACAATGGGCTTAGAGGGTGACAGGGTTAGATTTTCACATTTGACAATGCTCCAAAATCAGTCGAATTGATATGAAAGATAATTTGTTATGTTTTAGAACAAGGTTACAAACTTCTTTCCATCACAATTAATATTGGAAAAAATACTTAATTCAGAAATGATTCTCTATTTTACACAAACAGTATGCACTCCTCAGTATAACAACTCAACATTTGGATTATCTTATGGTGATATAATTAGCTTTATTGGGCACTGCTAGATAATGCTATGCTCTTTTTAGCCCATGGAGAATTTTCATCATGCCAAACTTTGCTGTGGGATATTTTCATTGGCACCAGTAAGGTAGCTTTGAGAAGATAATAGAATGCTGAAGAACCAGCTTGTTTCTGTAGCAGCATGGCCCATGTTACACAATGTGTTTTACTGGAGAAAATGAATGGGATATTTATGGGAGAAGTTGTTTCAGAGGTCTATGTCAGTTCACTGTTGTTGTCTATGGAAGTTTGTGGGTGTGATGTTTTTATGCTTCACTGGGATAGTCAAATCAAGTGCCATTCGGAAAAGAGAAAGTGCTATCTCAATGCAGTGCAGTTCACCAGTCAGTTCCCATAATCAGCACTATTTATGAGCTTTGATTTTAGGGTACCTGGCAGTATTGTAGTACTCGAGACCGGTCTCGAAACCACATTGAGTGTCTCGGTCTTGTCTCGGTGTCGGAAACATTTGTACTCGGTCTTGACTCGATCTCTGACAGTGAGGACTCGTAATTTCTTCCCGAGACCAGCTGAGTAAAAAACTCAGAATTATCAGCATCCATTCAGTCAGCGCATAATTTTTTGGTGGGCAAAATTAGAGTATACCCACTTCTCCAGGCACCACTGCATAGGGCCGATGGAAAGACAACAGTCACACACAGCATGATGTTAAAGGATAAGCAGTCCATAAACTCGGACATAATAAGCCAGTAGGTCCCAATAATAAGAATACAAAAATACAATAATTTAAGCATTGCCCAATCGAAATCTACAACTATTACTTCCCATTGCAAAAGACAAAACAGACAATCATAATATCTGTCAGAAATATCAAATTCCCAGTTTATGCTACAAAGCCAACTTCATAAGAGGTTTTAAAAATAGGTTATATTTGACTCAACATTCCATGACATATACTAAGGCATTGTTGGCAGAACAGATGGATGCAGTTCAATGCATGATTAATATAATTCACAAATACATTTCTTGGTAGTCCTATCTGGTTGTAAATCACAGCTGGCCTGGTACATTGTTTGCTGCCTCCATTCGGGATGCACTGTTTCAGTTTCAATGACTCAATATTCTGGACAAAAATGGACGAATGTAACTAAGACTGGGAATGTCAATACAATCAAACTAGCAAGGGCAATGATCACAAGTCAGTCATAACGTGGCTAATAGGCTAGCATATCTATTTATGTAGCAAGCTAAAAACACGGAGCCTAACGTTAGCTAGCTAGGAGTATGTCATGTCATGCCATTGGAGGAGTGGGTGAGTGACTAACTTTACCCCCTCATTGTTTTTTGGTGGCTATACACAGCTAGAGATGCAGGTGTCATTTAGTTAGCAAGAACTTGAACGACTGTTCTACAGTTAATATCTCTTACGTTCGCAAATTCACTCTGGCTATGCTATCTACTCTGAGCACTATCGTCTGAGTGTGCCAGAGCGCAGAACAACTGATGAATTTACGAATGCGAAACACCTGCTGAATATGACCGGTGTCAGTAAATGTAGGCAAAAAAAGTTAGTTAGTCAAGAATGCTCTAGATAACATGTAAACAGCCTAACCAGTGCTGCTACGGTGAGTAAAATGGTCAGAGTGAGGTGTTCTCTCATTTGTGTCTGGAAGTAGCTAGTTAGCAATCTAGCCAACGTTAGCCAGTTAGCTTGGGTGCTTAGTTGGGACAAGCATGCATTGGCAGGCAAGCTGCAGAAGGACGAGGAGGCTGCAATTCCCCATAGTTTATCAGTGCAATTTTGACGGCCAACTAGCTGAAAAAGTTTGAGAAGATTTATCTAATGTTCCTTTGTTAGATTTTAGCTCATCTTGCTCTGGCTAGCATTAGTTGTTGATCTTGTTGTTGATGTGCATAACTGATGGAGAGAGAGCCTATCTTTTTCATGGTTGTTTGATCAACAGACTGTAAAGTCCCCAAATGTAAGAGGACTCCCGTAGTGTTTACATATTTGCAGAAATCCATTCAGGTGTATTTTGTGGCTTTTGGCAAATGCGTTCTAATGAGCTAATGCCACGCTGTTGCAACTGCCTGTAAACGCACAGTCCAGTTCAAAGTGAATGATTGCAGGTCCATGTGGCAAATGGCTTGTTTGTATAAAGGTCTACTGTAGCTCTGATTGGCTATAGTGCACCAGTCTGTGTAGACTCCAGTCCTGGACAAAGACAAATGTTTTTATTGGGTTTTATTTACTGCAGTGTCTATTAATTGTCCAAATGCACGGACGCTTTCCCATTCTATATTGCTATAGAATTTTCACAAATGCCTTAGTATACGGAATTCCCAAACATTCTAAGAATTTATGAAAACGTGAAAATGACCATATCTAAGTGGTCGCTTGTCAGTGTTCAATGACTATGTACATAGGGCAGCAGTCTCTAAGGTGCAGGGTGGAGTGCCGGGTGGTAGCCGGCTAGTAACGGTGACTAAGGTTCAGGGCAGGATACTGGGCGGAGGCCAGCTAGTGGTGACTATTTAAGCTGTTTTTAGTCTCTCCCAGCTTTGATGCACCTTTACATCTCTGCCTTCTAGATGGTAGTGGGGTGAACAGGCCATGGCTCAGGTGACTGAGGTCCTTGATGATCTACTTGGCCTTACTGTGACACAGGGTGCTGTAGATGTCCTGGAGGGCAGGCAGTATACCCACAGTGATGTGTTGGGCTGACCGCACCACCCTCTTGAGAGCCCTGAGGTTGCGGACTCTGCAATTGCCGTACGGGGCAGTGAAACAGCCCGACAGGATGGTCTCAATGGTGCATCTGTGAGGGTCTTAGGGGCCAGAGGCGCTGTTGTGCCTTCTTCACCACACTGTCTGTGTGAATGGACTGTTTCAGGTCGTCAGTGATTTGCACGCAGAGGAACTTGAAGCTTTTCACCCTCTCCACTGCGGCCTGTCGATGTGGATGGGGAGCGTGCTCTCTGCTGTCTCCTGAAGCTCTTTCATTTTGTTGACGTTGAGTGAGAGGTTATTTCTTGGCACCACTCCGCCAGGGCTCTCACCTCCTCCCTGTAGGCTGTCTCGCCGGTAATCAGGCCTACCACTGTTGCGCCAGTCTGCAGGGAATTCTCCAGTTTTTGTTTCTTTCTGTTATTTCAGGATTTTTATCATCAGAGGGGTCTTGTTTAATTTCCCCACAGCTGAGCTCAGTTTCCTCATATTCAGCTTGCATTTTTACATGGTCAAAAAGGTTTGAGGATTTTATTTGTTTCATCAAGGTCTTTTACAGTCTTACTGTCAAGGCTTCTACAGCAACATCTAGGGATTGTGACAAACACAAGTGTTTTCGATTTGAAACCAATTGAAGCAAAAATGTGTGTAGGAAGCAAAGTGAGGCAGGTTCTAACCGAGTGCGGGGGACGATATCAATAAACATTGGTTTTCTCTTCACTTTCGCACCTCACTGCTTTTAAGCACCACAGTTATGCCTGACTGTAGCTTTTAAATTAAAGTAGTCAGTGAAGTATTGAGCGCACATTGGAAATGTTCAGTACCAGGGTTGGGGTCAATTCCATTTCAGTTCCAGTCAATTCAGAAAGTACATAATTCCAATTCCAAATTTCCCTCATTGAAAACTGGAGAGAATTTGAATTTGTGTACTTCCTGAATTGACTGGAATTCAAATGGAATTGACCCCAACCCTGGCCAGCACAGAGAAGGCTGGCTTGACTGACTGGTGACTAGTCTGTTAGGCCTACATTTAGCAGGAATCCACTCTGTCAGTCCGTTGGGAATATCAATCTGTCTTTCCATTGATGAAGACACAACACAAACAGTGATGACAATGTGCAACGTCAGCCCCACATGGGGCAAAGGTTGGTATTTATAAACGTTGAACTTGAAGGGAAAATGTGCGTATTTCCACGCAAATCCCAAACCATGCGTGTACACAACTTCAAGAAGGTTGGTCAACTGTATTGCAAGCAAATAGGCTTATTGATTGTTTAGGGGAAATGGGAGGTTTGCTGCATGGGAATTATAATAATGGTAGGTTAATAAAACCTTCAAACGTAGGCCTAATGATAAAATGGATGCATTTGCCGTTGGTAAGGAGATCGCGTAGCAGCATATCGTCTATGTTTATTTTACTTTTATATAGGCCTAAATCCTAATCATATTGCAGGATTATTCCTGCTACGGAACAAATAGTAAGCTACCATTTATCAATCACTCATTCAATAGCCAAGCATGCTCGAAAGTAAATAGACCTGTAGCCTTGAGAGTATGTGACTGTATGGGTAGGCTACAATATTGTTACCATAAAGTTAAATAGAGGGAATTTTCCTGGCAGGTTTATAGCGCTCATATGGCTCTGATTTATCAATGAGAATATGCGTATATGTTGCGTGCGACAGTTTGATAAATCCCAATTTGTGCCACACGCGAATCCTAGAATCTGCACATACGCCAGAATTTACTAAGAAATGTACGCATGGTTGATAAATGAGGCCCCAGTACATGAGGGTGGAAGGGGCATGACACTTCCAGTTGGTCAGGGATGTTTCCTGTGTTTTATTTAATGGACAGCTAACTGTACGTCAATCTACTGAGTTCTTAACTTGCTGTAGGTCTGCAGAGCTTGGCTTTGAAAGCAGTTAACCACAGTGTGATTGTTTCTGGCAGTAACATATAGGCCCCAAAAGTACCAACAGAGAATATTTTGTAGCTTTAATATTTATTTATCCATTCTAACTTAAGTTTCTCACTGCAGTTTTCCACAGATTAAGTCAGGGAACTAATAAACAGTCTTTCTTGTCAACCTTCAACGCTATTGTCTGTTTTTTCCTTTTCACGGTACAAGGTGCCGTCAATTAACATTTAAAAGAAACATTTGTGAACACTTGAGTAGAACCTCGGAGAGTGTAAGCAAGGGAGGCAATTAAAGTTCTGAACCTTCGAAGTGTCAACAAACGACACCGTAATCTGTTTCCTCGCTGGGTATTTGTTTTGTAGTGTTGATTTGGGAAGTCAACATTCCCTCTAATCCCCAAGTCTATGTGAATACAATTTACGATTGTTCACAGTACGTTATAGAGGAAAAGTGCCATCTTCAGACATTATATAAAGGAATGTGTTCCTGGTTGTTAGTTCATCAGATACCTCACTTGTGCCCCGTTATATCTTCACACCTGAGTAAGTAAAGTGACACTGGATGGACATGATTTCTTTGTTATTTCCTAAACATGCTCAGTCTGGTTCTCATCTATTTTGGGTCAGACGGGGTGTCATAGCAAACAGTCTCCGGGGGTGTCTCGGGGGGATTTGGGATATGCAAAAATACATATTACCATTTCACACATGCGTATAATGTGTGAAACAGGAAGATTATTTTTGGGACATCATAGCAAACAGTGGAATAGTTTATAATTTTTAAAACATTTTTTTTATAGCAGCTGTCTTAGGTTATTTTAAGTATGATTTCTGAACACATTGAGTTGACCACAGTCGAAATATGAAACAGATTGGTCTAATTAATTTAATAACACACAGGTCAAAGCGCCGGAAAAACAACTCGTTTGAATATGTTTTTAAATTAGTCATGGAATATTAAATGTTAAGTTGCCATATTTACATTTTTAGCATTCATCCAAGTTATGCTGCCATAGACAGCTCTTAGCTCAGATGGCAAGAAAGAAAAACGTATATAAACCTTACTTTTCATTAAGATTGACACCCATAGATTTAGCCTACTGCATCAATATAAAGTGCAATGAGCCACACCGTTTCTTTCCTTTTATCATCTCATATGCCAGAATTGGTGTGAAGATGAGCAACATCATCTTCAGAGAGAATATGATCTACATTTAAAGACCATTGTTAAAACCTCATTGATTTGAGGACAAAAAGCAGCAGCTAGCCTGAAAGCACTGGGCATTCTATCACCCCAGGGAACTAGTTTCACCACTGAATGTTTTCTCCTATTGGGAAAGCCATCCATCAGCGTTGAGTCAGAGTCGGCAAGTTGTGGGGAGGGACACGCTTTAGCCGTCACAAAGGTGTGTAATGCGCCAGCTAGCTGGGATGATGTATTGATCTGCATTGAGCAAAGGCACACTGCACCACTGTTCAACATCAAGGATTCAGTAGAGAAAGTATGGAAATGCCTCAGGGAGTTTCTTATTGGAGGCAACAAGAGTGGAAAGTCAGTTATTGAAGTTGTTACACAGGTATTAGGGCAACTTGATGTAAAATTACTAACCCCCCAAAAAACTGAGCTTTGCGTTTCTGTAAAATTAGGTACATGACACCTTTTCTGCCAGTGGCTGCTTTTTGAACAGTCACGTTTTGTGATTATTTATCTGACATGTTAAATGAATGTTTCAGTTTGACGACAAATCGACTAATCGAAGGCTCTTGTCATTGCCATAGAAAATACATCAGTTAAACCTCTCTGAGGCCATTCATCAACGCATCTCTAATAGATAAATTACAGCACCAGATGACTTACATTTCCCACACTGTAGCCCAGGTCACGTTTGCGGTGTTCATGTCAAACGGACAGCCTTGCCCTGTCAAAGATGCTGATGCACAACAGACACTCTCTAGCTGATTGCTCAAAGGTGCTAGCCTTAGCATTTATTCTATGACAATATATTTTTTTTGTTTGCGCTTGGAATTCGCAAGACACCATCTAAGCAAGCCTCTCTCTTTACAAAGTCTCATAACTCCTTCATGTGCTTTGGTCGATTCCAAAAATCCAGACCAGTGAAATGACTCGGGCGACCCCCCTCGCTTGGCTACTCCTCAAAGACATTTTTGGCCGATTTTGTTTTGTTCTCTTTAATTATTCTGTACGATAACAAGTGTGAAGGTCATGGCCACACGTTCAGAAAGGCCTTTTAAGTGTCGGTGGGCGATATGGACAAAAAGTAATATTGTGATAAATGTAGCTATTTTGCTGAATAACAATAAATACAACGATAAAATATATTTTCTAATGGACAGTGACTTTACTTTAGCAGCAGGGCTCTAGACAGTTTTTTTCCAGTGCCAAGTAAGACAACTGACGTAGTAGCCTATTTCATCTAACATATCCAGGGAATGCATGATTGATATTTTGATGTGCAACCTGTCAAAATAAGATCCAGAATTAGATGTACGCAAATTCTCTGAGCCAAAAATACATATTTTTGCATATTGGCCTATAGGCTATAATATTCACCACCTGAGGAAGTGGGAACTCCAAAACACTTAGCTAGATTGCTAACTCTAAAATGTATATTTACATTTTAGTCATTTAGCAGATGCTCTTATCCAGAGCGACTTACAGTTAGTGAGTGCATACATTTTCATACTGTCCCCCCGTGGGAAACGAACCCACAACCCTGGCGTTGCAAGCGCCATGCTTTACCAACTGAGCTACAGGGGACTATATTGTTGCTATAGCCGTGTAGGCTAATTGATTAATCTGTCAGTAAATGTAGGCTAATGTCCTGCAAAAACGTTCATAGCAGGAATCTACATAATGCTTAGGATATTACTGTTGACCAAATAATGATTTTAGAACAATCTAAAGGAATGTTGTGTATCAAAATCACAGAAAATGACCGACGTACACGAAAATGCTTCAGTAAGAGGAAGGCAATGTCGGTGTCAGTAATTTTCTGTTTATCTTCCCAGCTCTAGTCAGGGATGCAAATGACAGTTGTTGTTGTTGAACAAGGAAATGCAAATGGAATCCAATAGAGAGACGTGATTCATTGGCCCCTTGAAAGGCCTGCCATCTCAGTTGAATGTGCTTTTCACAGAGATCAGATGATGCCTATGTTTGTTGGTGGATTTGACATGTCTGCATATTGATACACTTTCTGTTAGACCCAAGGATAAGTGCTCAAGCCACACTGTGCTTACTAAACAAGTCTTGCCATCATTAACACAGACCCATTTTAAAGCTGCAATATGTAACTTTTTGGGCAAACCGACCAAATTCACATAGAAATGGGAGTTATAGATCTGTCATTGAAAGAAAGTCTAAGAAGAGGTAGATCTGTTCCATGTGCACTCATTCTATGCTTCCTGTTCTTAAGTTTAGTTTTTGCTTTTGCTTTTTAGCTTTTACTTTCGGTTTTGTACACCAGCTTCAAACAGCTGAAAATATATGTCACAGCGGTTTAGATGGACAATGATTCTTTACACTATACATTGCATGTTTTGTCACAAACTAAAATTAGAATAACTATTTGAATTTTTTCAACCAGGAAATGGCGGAGCAATTTCTGCACATTGCACGTTTTTTAAGAGTCTTTTAAATTGGCTTATTTCTGTTTGTCTGTAAAAGCCTGTAACTTTGCAACATGGAATTCCATCCTCTATTCTAAACCGATCAAACGCATAATTAACACAGCCTGGAGGAAATGATGTCTTCCACGCCTCAGACCTCTGAAGGAAGGGTGTGTCTCTCGGGTTATGCGAGATGCCATGCCATGACATCACTCAGCTGCAGGAGAGTGGCCAATTGGAGAGCAGGCTTTCTCCAGACAGACTGAAAGCAGGAAGCCGAGCTATTTCAACACAACTGCACTCACTTTACTCCCACTCAAATCACATGGTATTCATAGCACCAGCATCCATTTGTCTGATTTTAATATTATAGTTTATCTTAAAAGCACAGTGGCTATTGACAACATCTTCTGTAGTTTTACCTGCGCGGTCACGCTATCATTCTTCCTGTCATAGCAACTCTATACCAGCAGGTTAGGTAGGATATGTGTCAGTTTGGAATGAAACCCCATGCCTGTCTCCCTGGTGTGCTGGTATTCAGCCAGTACAGGTCAGAACAATGTCTGCTGCTCATGCACTGCATTATCATGTCCTTTAAGAATGCTGTCACCTGCCCTGACCACAGGGGTATTATCCTGTGTGACCTACAATCAGTGTGATATGTTCATTGGTTTCCTTTTGAAACCAGTGAGAATGTAATGACTGCCGCTACACAAACAAAATCCTTGAGAGGAGTCGATGGCCTCAACGGCGCCATAAAATATAATTCAATGAAACTGGTGACAATAACGCGATAATGATTATCAATGGTGACAAACAGGTAAACATTCACAAGGCCGCGGGGCCAGACAGATTACCAGGACGTGTACTCTGAGCATGCGCGGACCAACTGGCAAGTGTCTTCACTGACATTTTCAACTTCTCCCTGACCGAGTCTGTAATACCTACATTTTCAAGCAGACCACCATAGTCCCTGTGCCCAAGAACGCCAGGTAACCTGCCTAAATGACTACCGCCCCGTAGCACTCACGTGGGTAGCCATGATGTGCTTTGAAAGGCTGGTCATGGCTCACATCAACACCATCATCCCAGAAACCCTAGACCCACTCCAATTCGCATACCGCCCCAACAGATCCACAGATGACTCAATCTCAATTGCACTCCACACTGCCCTTTCCCACCTGGAGAAAAGGAACACCTATGTGAGAATGCTGTTCATTGACTACAGCTCAGCGTTCAACACCATAGTGCCCACAAAGCTCATCACCAAGTTCAGGACCCTGGGACTAAACATCTCCCTCTGCAACTGGATCCTGGATTCCTGACGATCCTCCACCAGGTGGTAAGGGTAGGCAACAACACATCTGCCACACTGATCCTCAACATGGGGGCCCCTCAGGGATGCGTGCTTCGTCCCCTCCTGTACTCCCTGTTCACCCACGACTCCAACACCATCATTAAGTTTGCTGACGACACAATGGTGGTAGGCCTGATCACCGACAATGATGAGACAGCCTATAGGGAAGAGGTCCGAGACCTGGCAGTGTGGTGCCAGGACAACAATCTCTCCCTGAACGTGAGCAAGACAAAGGAGCTGAGTGTGGACTACAGGAAAGGAGGGCCGAACATGCCCCCATTCACATCGACAGGGCTGTAGTGGAGCGGGTGTCCACATCACCAACAAACTATATCATGGTCCAAACACACCAAGACAGTCATGAAGAGGGCACGACAATGCCTATTCCCCCTCAGGAGACTGAAAAGATTTGTCATGGGTCCCCTGATCCTCAAAATGTTCTACAGCTGCACCATCTATAGCATCCTGACCGGTTGCATCACCGCCTGGTATGGCAACTGCTCGGCATCTGACCGCAAGGCGCTACAGAGGGTAGTGCGTACGGCCCAGTACATCACTGGGGCCAAGCTTCCTGCCATCCAGGACCTCTATACCAGGCGGTGTTAGAGGAAGGCCCAACAAATTGTCAAAGAATCCAGCCACCCTAGTCATAGACTGTTCTCTCTGCTTAAACTTTTGTTTATTTAGTAAATATTTTCTTAACTCTATTTTCTTAACTGCGTTGTTGGTTAAGGGCTTGTAAATAAGCCTTTCGCAGTAAGGTCTAAAACTTTTATATTCAGCTTATGTGACCAAATAAAATGTGATCTGATAAATAAGTAGGTCGGCTTTCGAAACCCAAGATGGCTGCATGTGACGGCATTGTTTTGAAGGCACTGCTGAACACAGGACAATCTCCGATGTTTTAACAAGGTTAGCATAGAGACCTTAGGACTATTATGTTGTTGAGACATACGTTGGTCCTGTCTGGTTGCTGTCTGTCGTGCCAGTGCCAATGCAGCCTGGGCATTTCTAACACAATGGCCCATTTTTCTTTCTGTCAAGTACCCAACTCTGGCCATTTCTTGTCTTTGAGGCCCTCATTATTGGTCAAATAATATTCTGCATAAAACCCACACAATTTAGATAGCCCCACTGGGCTAAAGATGGACCAGCCCGTCTGGCATTTGCCAGAACTGCCCTATGGCCAGTCTGTTTCTGACTGCATGCCTTGACACCCAGTATCTACCAGTCGCAGTACATTACTAATGCTGTGGATCTATTGGTTGATTGTCAAGCTATGGATGGCACTTCACTGTTCTACATGGGTGCTTGTGAGCTGTGGAATACAGTATTTGCATCATCATGTACTCCGAGGTGCCTAACTTAAAACAGAAATATGAGTTGTATGACAGTGGATGCTTCTAGATCGTTTCCTGTGATTATCCCACTGGTCTGATAACTTCCCCTAACCACATTTTTAGCTATATGGGTAACACTAATGTGAATAGAATGCAGATGAGTATAGAGTCCTTGGTTCCTCAGCTAACATTTTACAAGTTTCAAACAGACAGATAAGAACAACAAAACACCACATGGTTCAGGAAGCTTGTTGGTTGACTGTGGTCTGCTGGTTCCCCTGTGGGATGTGTCACCCTAATAACCTTGGCACTGAATTGCCCGGCTCCTTTAGCACAAATACAGTGTATGTACATGCATTGTACTTAAACAGCCCTTAACCAGCATGTCCAAAGCAAGCAGATGACACATTGCAGATGTCACCAGCAGCATTCTGGGAAACAGCTCTATGTTCTCTCTGTCGCGGCTGCCTTGCGGGTCGGTTGTTGCGTTTCAAGTTCAGTGTGTCGGTAGGCCCGTGAGCATGTGGGCTGCACTGCTTCCAGGATCAACTGAATCTCAAATGGTTTACGACACTCGTGTCCCGGTTATGTTTTCGAGAGGCTATTGCGAGCAGCAGGTCAGGCCAGGCAGGATCATGCCTTGTCAGCCTAATGCTATGTCCGCTCCAAGGCGAACACACACGTTGGCATGGCTGTGAGAGCCACTATGTGGCCTAATGTTGAAAGACTGGCCATTGACCAGGCGTTGAACCTGAAGGAAGGCGTGCTGTAAGTAGCTTATTTGCACTACATTGTTTACTGGGCTAATGATATTACTGTGTGACTTGGCATAGCTCCATTCTTGTTTAACCTTCATCTCGGTAGCTGGGGCACGACTATTCAAAGTGACAAGATGACGAAAGGTTTGGGCTTTACAGCACGTAATATGTATGCACAGTCGGCTGTAATGTCTTAGTTTGGTGGACTTTGGAATTTGTGACCTGATTTCTCTAAGACCTGGACAATGTTCTCTTTGGTAATGTTTTAGACATTGATACTGTGAACTGTAAATGATCAATAATTACTTTGTTTTCCTAACTCCAATAAATGTGTTGAGGGGATATATTAAATGTACATCTGGAAATGTACAGACAATTAGAACAAGGGTGTTGAGAAAAGTTAATGGATAAGCTTTGTTGACATATTTATAAGATGGTGGGGTCAACTACTGCCCTGGAAATAGGTGAAGCCGGATGTTTACTATTGCCAGAAATATAATTGACTGACTAGGAAGATCCAAACACCCCTTTTTCCATAAAGCTGATACAGTATTGCACAATTGGTCCTTGAGAGTAGAATGTTTATCCTGGATGTTCATTTTGTTTTCAGTTTAAATTATTATTTTGTTGTCTCAAGTCTCCTTTCACTCTTTGTTTTACAGATCAGACCTAATTGACATCCAATGGTAAGAGCTGCCTGGTTAGATCTTCGCTATGGATGAACCTTGGAAAGGGCCGATCAATTCCATTTGACTGCTCTATAACGTCAGGGCAATGTGGAGTGCCCCCAGAGACAACCGGGGCCCACAGCCCCTCCCATCCCTGTACTGAATCCCCAGTGCAGAATGATCCAGGCTGGAGAATGCCTAACACCCCTACTTCAGGAGTCAAACGGCTATGCATAAGAACAATCAGACTAACAATCTGTTTAGAAATGATATTCTCCGGATTCAAAACACTTCCTAGCCAGTGATAAAAAAACAAAACAACATTTTGACATTTAAGACCATTCCAAGTGGTGGACAAGGTAAAATCACCTTCCTATCGAGCTGTGGAGAGGTGGCAGTAGTCACCCATGTGTAGGAGGAAAATAGCTGCTGCTAGTGGAATAACGTAGCCTCAGATTGTCGGGGGTTCGTGTCTTGCCGGGGCGAGGGATCCCACCAGTCTGCCTCACCGAGTGACTCCGCTCCCGTCCAAAGGCAGACCCTCTATCAAATGGCATGGGTCAAGTTCTTCAGGAAGCCGGGGGGCAATCTCGCCAAATCCTACCAGCCGGGGAGCATGCTGTCTCTGGCCCCCACCAAAGGCCTGCTGAACGAGCCGGGGCAGAACAGCTGCTTTCTCAACAGTGCGGTGCAGGTGAGTCCTATCTTACCAATAAATAGTAAATTATTACTGCATGTTTTCTTCATATGCAGCAGAGGTAATGGCCATAAACAGATAATTGCAATAAATGCTTTGTTTTTGAATGGCTATGTATCCAGAACAATGGGATGGAAGTAGAGACAGTTAATCTCTGATTAGGGACATGAGTAAAAGCTTAATGTGAATTGCAACAATGCCAAATCCCTTTATTGCAATACCTGGTAAGCCGAGTCGATGCAAAACATGTTCTCATTTCTAGTAGGCTACATCACTCATGTTAGCGTTGCTTAGTTATACGAAAGGTCTCGACAGCACCACCGGCATTACTTTACAGCCTCAAAGCCCATAGCTTAGTCACTGTAAATTCGTCAGTACGTCCCAGCAAGTAACTGGAAGGTTGTTTTTGTCTCGTGGGATGGCAGTTGGCGAGAGGGTTGGCGGGTGCAATTATCCCGCAGTGAGGTCACTTTTCCAGGCCGTGACTCAGAGGGCGAGACGTGGCTGAGCTGGGTGAAGATCTCTGACACCCAGGGCTTTGTTTCCAAGGAGCCCTCCTCCCCCTCTTTCTTTCCCCCTCCCTCCCTCCTTCCTCTGTCCTCCTCATGGCCTGACTCAACCAGAGACCCCCTTTAACTCTAAGCACCAAGGAAGGACATCACTAGCCCTAAATCCCCGGTTGAGAATGTTTGAGGACAGGTCGCAACGTGAAGTAAGCTGGAGAAAGCTTGATTTCCACCCATAATTATTAACTGGCCCTCAAGTGTCACATTTAGAACTGAAAGAGTGTTTTCTAAAACAAATCCCATAAAAACCTGTCTTTCATCAAAGGTTATTGGGAAGTATTAGCTGGCCAAGTCTGGGTTATAATGAGAGTTTGGTGTGGAAAATGAGGAATTTAATGAACATGACAATACTTTCTCAATAATATGTTTTCTTCAATCCCCTGTTCAGGTGCTGTGGCAGCTGGACATCTTCAGACGCAGTCTGAGGCAGCTTCCTGGACACTTCTGTCTCGGAGACTCTTGCATCTTCTGTGCGTTGAAGGTATGCACCCTTCATCAAGTCTTAGTTGTTGCAAGCAATCACTATATATATATATATATATATATATAAGTTACTTTTGTAGGGATTTATCGTTGCTGACACGTAGTTGTCCCTTGAGAACTGCTGTTAATAATTCATTTTAAATGTTTTCATTTTCAGGTGCTTGAAAGTCAGTTAGGTTTGTTCGGAAACCTTTAATTAAATGAATGGTCTGGTCAATTCCCAACTTCTTTCCTGTTCCGCAGGGCATCTTCTCCCAGTTCCAGCACAGTCGGGAGCGCGCCTTGCCCTCGGACAACCTGCGTCATGCCCTGGCAGAGACCTTTAAAGACGAGCACCGCTTTCAGCTCGGCTTCATGGACGATGCTGCCGAGTGCTTTGTAAGTTTCCCGTGGTGACTGACCAGGCTTTCCGGCGGAACCCAGGTATCCAGGGGGGCCTCTGAGCAGAGGCGACTGGGGCCTCCCCAGGGATAGACTGGAGTGTGTTGGGGACACATGAGGGCATACGTGCTATAACAAACATTGCAGCGATGGTATTAAGAGATAAATGTGTACATGACACTGCAACAAAATTTCCCCATGGGGACAATAAAGTAAGTAAGTAAGTAAGTAAGTAAGATGGGAGGGGTTGAATGGAGTTGGGACTAATAACTAATAACAACAAGATAACTAATGTAAAACATACTGTGTCCTTAAAACGTATATAGGTTATAGGTTAAGAACTTTTGTGAAAGAGCACAGTTTGAAAGATATGGCAAATAGAAATCAAACTGGATGGACATAAGAAATAGATGGGAGAGGTTGAGGGTAGAGGAAGGACATGAGTAAAAAATTTAACTATTGTAAAATAGACTGTGTCCATAAAATGTATATAATATGTACAGTGGGGAGAACAAGTATTTGATACACTGCCGATTTTGCAGGTTTTCCTACTTACAACGCATGTAGAGGTCTGTAATTTTTATAATAGGTACACTTCAACTGTGAGAGACGGAATCTAAAACAAAAATCCAGAAAATCACATTGTATGATTTTTAAGTAATTAATTTGCATTTTATTGCATGACATAATTATTTGATACATCAGAAAAGCAGAACTTAATATTTGGTACAGAAACCTTTGTTTGCAATTACAGAGATCATACGTTTCCTGTAGGTCTTGACCAGGTTTGCACACACTGCAGCAGGGATTTTGGCCCACTCCTCCATACAGACCTCCTCCAGATCCTTCAGGTTTCGGGGCTGTCGCTGGGCAATACGGACTTTCAGCTCCCTCCAAAGATGTTCTATTGGGTTCAGGTCTGGAGACTGGCTAGGCCACTCCAGGACCTTGAGATGCTTCTTACGGAGCCACTCCTTAGTTGCCCTGGCTGTGTGTTTCGGGTCGTTGTCATGCTGGAAGACCCAGCCACGACCCATCTTCAATGCTCTTACTGAGGGAAGGAGGTTGTTGGCCAAGATCTCGCGATACATGGCCCCATCCATCCTCCCCTCAATACGGTGCAGTTGTCTTGTCCCCTTTGCAGAAAAGCATCCCCAAAGAATGAAGTTTCCACCTCCATGCTTCACGGTTGGGATGGTGTTCTTGGGGTTGTACTCATCCTTCTTCTTCCTCCAAACACGGCGAGTGGAGTTTAGACCAAAAAGCTCTATTTCTGTCTCATCAGACCACATGACAGACTCCCATTCCTCCTCTGGATCATCCAGATGGTCATTGGCAAACTTCAGACAGGCCTGGACATGCGCTGGCTTGAGCAGGGGGACCTTGCGTGCGCTGCAGGATTTTAAACCATGACGGCGTAGTGTGTTACTAATGGTTTTCTTTGAGACTGTGGTCCCAGCTCTCTTCAGGTCATTGACCAGGTCCTGCCGTGTAGTTCTGGGCTGATCCCTCACCTTCCTCATGATCATTGATGCCCCACGAGGTGAGATCTTGCATGGAGCCCCAGACCGAGGGTGATTGACCGTCATCTTGAACTTCTTCCATTTTCTAATAATTGCGCCAACAGTTGTTGCCTTCTCACCAAGCTGCTTGCCTATTGTCCTGTAGCCCATCCCAGCCTTGTGCAGGTCTACAATTTTATCCCTGATGTCCTTACACAGCTCTCTGGTCTTGGCCATTGTGGAGAGGTTGGAGTCTGTTTGATTGAGTGTGTGGACAGGTGTCTTTTATACAGGTAATGAGTTCAAACAGGTGCAGTTAATACAGGTAATGAGTGGAGAACAGGAGGGCTTCTTAAAGAAAAACTAACAGGTCTGTGAGAGCCGGAATTCTTACTGGTTGGTAGGTGATGTCATGCAATAAAATGCAAATGAATTACTTAAAAATCATACAATGTGATTTTCTGGATTTTTGTTTTAGATTCCGTCTCTCACAGTTGAAGTGTACCTATGATAAAAATTACAGACCTCTACATACTTTGTAAGTAGGAAAACCTGCAAAATCGGCAGATGGCGTAGCAGTGCGGTCGCTTTTATTTCATCGTCCTTGTGTAAATATCCCGTTTCTTGTTTTTTTTGTCTATTTTGTATATATCTCTCAATTTTTACTTTTCATTCTTTAACTAAATATACTTTCCTGCAACCCGCCTCACCCAATGTGGAAAGGATTCTATTATTTCTTTATAACTTTCATCAAGAACCGTAAGCTGATACTAGTGTAGCCGCAACTAAATGGCTACCTGCTATTAGTCACCGTTAGCGTCTTCACCACTGTCCGTGGCCTACACTATCCACCAGCCAGCTCTAGCTCTAGCCTGGACAATTCGTCGGCCAGTCTGCACAGCGTGCTATCGACCCAGCGTGCTATCGACCCAGAGCTTATTGGACTTTCTGCCGGAATCACTGGACCCTAGCGCCGGATCATCACAACCAGCTAGCTAGCTGCAACCTGTTGTTGGCTGATTACCATTGCCCTATAGCAAGCACCAGTTAGCCTTGAGCTAGCCTCAGGCCCATCTCCCGGCTATCTACCTCTCTGTCAACCGGACGGGACCTCCTAGTGTTGACACTGAGCCCCCGCCGATCCAACACGACTGGTTTGCCGACGAAATAGTCTGATGTGGTTTCATCAGGCTTCCAGTTGCGACGACCACGAAGATCCATCTGCCAGCCCCGGCCCGCTAGCACACGCAAACTACAACTGTGCTCCCTGCTAGCTGTGCTGAAGCACCAATTTGAACTGCTCTCGGACTCACATATTGTTGTTCACTGGACCTTATGATCACTCAGCTGCACAGCTGATGCCTGCTGGACTGTTCCTTTACACGGTACCCTGTCCTGTTTATTCTGTTTAGTCTTAGCCCAAACGTTATCGCTATTTCCAGTTGTTGTCTTAGCTCTCTCTAATAACACCTGTGACTGCTTTATGCCTCTCTCCCATGTCAATTATGCCTTGCCTATTGCTGTTTGGGTTAGTTCTTATTATACAATTTCACTGTAGAACCCCTAGTCCCTCTCAAACTGCCTCATATAGTTCCTTTGTTCCACCCCCCATACACGCCGAGACCGGCTCAATCGGTGCCTCCAATGACGCCTTATCTCTTTCATTGTTACCCAACGCTTAGGGTTACCTGAACTGTACTCATATCCTTCCATATCCTTTTCTGTACATAATGCCCTGAATCTTTTCTACAACGCCCGGAGAACTGCCCCCTTTATTCTATGTACCCAACGCACTAGAAGACCAGTTCTTAAAGCCTTTAGTCGTATCCTTATTCTAGTCCTCCTCTGGTGATGTAGAGGCTAACCCAGGCCCTGCAGCCCCCAGTATCACTCCTACTCCCCAGGAGCTATCATTTGTTGACTTCTGTAACCGTAAAAGTCTTGGTTTTCTGCACATAAATATCAGAAGCCTCCTTCCTAAGTTTGAGTTATTCACTGCGTTAGCACACTCCGCCAACCCTGATGTTCTAGCAGTGTCTGAATCCTGGCTTAGGAAGGCCACCAAAAATTCTGAAATTTCCATCCCCAACTATAACATTTTCCGTCTAGATAGAACTGCCAAAGGAGGTGGAGTTGCAATCTACTGTAGAGATAGCCTGCAGAGCTCTATCATACTATCCAGGTCTGTGCCCAAAGTTTGAGCTTCTACTTCTAAAAATCCACCTTTCCAGAAATAAATCTCTCACTGTTGCCGCTTGCTACAGACCCCCTCAGCCCCCAGCTGTGCCCTGGACACCATATGTGAATTGATTGCCCCCATCTATCCTCAGAGTTCGTACTGCTTGGTGACCTAAATTGGGATATGCTTAACACCCCGGCCATCCTACAATCTAAACTAGATGCCCTCAATCTCACACAAATTATCAACGAACCTACCAGGTACAACCCTAAATCCGTAAACATGGGTACCCTCATAGATATCATCCTGACTAATTTACCCCTCTAAATACACCTCCGCTGTCTTCAACCAGGATCTCAGCGATCACTGCCTTATTGCCTGCGTCCGTAACGGGTCCGCGGTCAAACAACCACCCCTCATCACTGTCAAACGCTCCCAAAAACACTTCAGCGAGCAGGCCTTCCTAATTGACCTGGCCCAGGTATCCTGGATGGATATAGATCTCATTCCGTCAGTAGAGGATGCCTGGTTGTTCTTTTAAAAGTAATTTCCTCTCAATCTTAAATAGACATGCCCCATTCAAAAAATACAGAACTAAGAACAGATATAGCCCCTGGTTCTCCTCAGACTTGACTGCCCTTGACCAGCACAAAAATATCCTGTGGCGTACTGCATTAGCATCAAATAGCCCCCGCGATATGCAACTTTTCAGGGAAGTTAGGAACCAATATACACAAGCAGTTAGGAAAGCAAAGGCTAACTTTTTCAAACAGAAATTTGCATCCTGTAGCACTAACTCCAAAAAGTTTTGGGACACTGTAAAGTCCATGGAAAATAAGAGCACTTCCTCCCAGCTGCCCACTGCACTAAGGCTAGGAAACACTATCACCACCGATAAATCTACAATAATCGAGAATTTCAACAAGCATTTTGCTACGGCTGGCCATGCTTTCCACCTGGCTACCCCTACCCCGGCCACCAGCTCTGCACCCTCCGCTGCAACTTGCCCATGCCCCCCCCCCCCGCTTCTCCTTCACACAAATCCAGACAGCTGATGTTCTAAAAGAGCTGCAAAATCTGGACCCCTACAAATCATCTGGGCTAGACAATCTGGACCCTTTCTTTCTAAAACTAGCCGCCGAAATTGTCGCAACCCCTATTACTAGCCTGTTCAACCTCTCTTTCGTAACGTCTGAGATCCCCAGAGATTGGAAAGCTGCCGCGGTCATCCCCCTCTTCAAAGGGGGTGACACTCTAGATCCAAACTTTTACAGACCCATATCCATCCTGCCCTGCCTTTCAAAAGTTTTTGAAAGCCAAGTCAACAAACAGATCACCGACCATTTCGAATCCCACCGTACCTTCTCCGCTATGCAATCCGTTTTCCGAGCTGGTCATGGGTGCACTTCAGCCACGCTCAAGGTCCTAAACGATATTATAACCGCGATCGATAATAGACAGTACTGTGCAGCCGTTTTCATTGACCTGGCCAAGGCTTTCGACTCTGTCAACCACCGCATTCTTATTGGCAGACTAAATAGCCTTGGTTTCTCAAATGACTGCCTCGCCTGGTTCACCAACTACTTCTCAGATAGAGTTCAATGTGTCAAATTGGAGGGCCTGTTGTCTGGACCTATGGCAGTCTCTATGGGGGTGCCACAGGGTTCAATTCTTGGGCCGACTCTTTTCTCTGTGTATATCAATGACGTCGCTCTTGCTGCTGGTGACTCTCAGATCCACCTCTACGCAGACGACACCATGTTGTATACATCTGGCCCTTCATTGGACGCTGTGTTAACAAACCTCCAAACGAGCTTCAATTCCATACAACACTCCTCCAGTAGCCTCCAACTGCTCTTAAACACTAGTAAAACTAAATGCATGCTCTTCAACCGAACGCTGCTTGCACCCGCCCACCCGACTAGCATCACTACTCTCGACGGGTCTGACCTAGAGTATGTGGACAACTACAAATATCTAGGTGTCTGGTTAGACTGTAAACTCTCCTTCCAGACTCACATTAAGAATCTCCAATCCAAAGTTAAATCTAGAATCGGTTTCCTATTTCGCAACAAAGCCTCCTTCACTCATGCTGCCAAACATGCCCTCGTAAAACTGACTATCCTACCGATCCTTGACTTCGGCGATGTCATTTACAAAATAGCCTCCAACACTCTACTCAGCAAATTGGATGTAGTCTATCACAGTGCCATCCGTTTTGTCTCCAAAGCCCCATATAATACCCACCACTGTGACCTGTACGCTCTTGTTGGCTGGTCCTCACTACATATTCGTCGCCAAACCCACTGGCTCCAGGCCATCTATAAATCACTGCTAGGCAAATCCCCGCCTTATCTTAGCTCATTGGTCACCATAGCAACACCCACCCGTAGTCTGCGCTCCAGCGGGTATATCTCACTGGTCATCCCCAAAGCCAACACCTCCTTTGGCCGCAATTCCTTCCAGTTCTCTGCTGCCAATGACTGGAACAAATTGCAAAAATCTCTGAAGCTGGAGACACTTATCTCCCTCACTAACTTTAAGCATCAGTTGTCAGAGCACCTTACCGATCACTGCACCTGTACACAGCCCATCTGAAATTAGCCCGCCCAACTACCTCATCCCTATATTGTTATTTATTTTGCTCATTTGTACCCCAGTATCTCTATTTGCACATCATCTCTTGCACATCTATCATTCCAGTGTTAATACTAATTGTAATTATTTTGCACTATAGCCTATTTTATTGCCTTACCTCCATAACTTGCTAAATTTGCACACACTGTATATATATGTATTTATGTTGTATTTTTTTGACTTTGTTTTGTTTTACCCCATATGTAACTCTGTGTTGTTTTTATCGCACTGCTTTGCTTTATCTTGGCCAGAACTGGTTTACCTGGTTAAATAAAGGTGAAATAAATAAATAAATAAAAGTATCAAATACTTGTTCTCCCCACTGTACATACATACATACATACATACATACATACAGTGAGGGGGGAAAAAGTATTTGATCCCCTGCTGATTTTGTACCACGGGGGGCCAGTATGAAAAAAAAAAAAATTATGTATGCAAGTAAGTCGCTCTGGATAAGAGCGTCTGCTAAATGACTAAAATGTAATGTAAATGTAATTGGAACACAGAACTGATGGTTGCTGATAATGGGCCTCTGTACGCCTATGTAGATATTCCATTACAAATCAGCCATTTACAACATTAACAATGTCTACACTGTATTTCTGATCAATTTGATGTTATTTTAATTGACAAAAAAAAATGTTTTTCCTTCGAAAACAGGGACATTTCTAAGTGACCCCAATCTTTTGAACGGTAGTGTATATATTAGCAAAAATATATATGGGGGATTGGAAGTGATGCAGACAATTACATTGATGGAAGCTACAATCTCTCTGCAATATTAAAACTGATCTACTCCCTAAATGGAAAAAATGAAAAATTAATAATAAATAAGATTTCATCGAGGTCACCGTCTGATAGAGCCCTGTCCCCTCTCCCACCAACCCCCTTGACACAACCCATAATATATAATGGTGGCGGGTTACATAAGCAGAAGCACCATCTTTGGGCCTTTACGGTTTCCCCACTGTGTGCAGCATCACTCCGAGTCGTTTAAAGATGTCTCTATGAACCCTCTGAATGAGTCATTATAACCATAGCTGTTCAGTCCACTTGTGCTTAGTTTGGCTAACTTCCACTGTAGTAGTAATGCTTTCTTACCCTGTTCTTTTTAACATTCATTTTAGACCCAACAGAGAAAAGGTTATTACAAGCTGGGACCAGGAATGTTCAGATGCTTCAACACCAACTAAGAAACATTCAGGATTTAGGAATATTACTGTACATTACGTATAGTTTTAGACTTCATCTTAGCTCATGATTTAGTTCCTCTTTAGACATAGGGCTTAGGGGACGGTACACTACAGTACATTGTGTTCTCTGTCTGCCAGTATTGGGTTTTCGCTGTAGCGAAATTGCTGTAAACCTACTCAGCACAAACGTACACCCATTTTCTGTTCAGCGCAGCAGCTCTCGAGTGGGGAGGTCATTCACTCAGGAGGGCTCATTCTACAGTGGAGGATAAACGGACGAGAAAATGAAGTCTCTCTTTCACTGTAGAACAGGAGGTGATGACAAAACGAGAGGCCAAACCAATGAAACAATAAGCCCACTCTCCGAGCTCCCCGGCAACACAGGGAACTACTCACATGTGCCGTTTATGTCAAATTTACCTCAGATTCCTGTGGTTTCAGTCTCCTACTGGAGTTTGTTTTGAATAAACAATGATTTTGAAAGAACCACAATCCAATCAAATCCAAGGTGGTGGTCAAAAGGTCAGGTGCCAGACAAAACAAAAAACTAAATGTTTGTTCTATAACCAATGTCCCATTTTCAGTGTGGCAACAACCCCGTTTCAATTACATAGCTAGAATAAAAATATAAAGTGATATCACAGGTTTTTTTTCCTAATGTATTTTTAAGTGCAATTTGGTCAGGAATGTCATGTGAACCATTCTAACATTATTTTTATTTTTTTTAGGGGGTAGATCAGCTTTAATATTGCAGATAGATTGTAACTTCCATCAATGTAATTGTCTGCATCACTTCCAATCCCCCATATGTTTTTTTCCCTCGCAAATATATACCTACATACATCATACATACATACATACATACATACATACAGTGGGGAAAAAAAGTATTTAGTCAGCCACCAATTGTGCAAGTTCTCCCACTTAAAAAGATGAGAGAGGCCTGTAATTTTCATCATAGGTACACGTCAACTATGACAGACAAAATGAGGAAAAAAAATCCAGAAAATCACATTGTAGGATTTTTTATGAATTTATTTGCAAATTATGGTGGAAAATAAGTATTTGGTCACCTCCAAACAAGCAAGATTTCTGGCTCTCACAGACCTGTAACTTCTTCTTTAAGAGGCTCCTCTGTCCTCCATTCGTTACCTGTATTAATGGCACCTGTTTGAACTTGTTATCAGTATAAAAGACACCTGTCCACAACCTCAAACAGTCACACTCCAAACTCCACTATGGCCAAGACCAAAGAGCTGTCAAAGGACACCAGAAACAAAATTGTAGACCTGCACCAGGCTGGGAAGACTGAATCTGCAATAGGTAAGCAGCTTGGTTTGAAGAAATCAACTGTGGGAGCAATTATTAGGAAATGGAAGACATACAAGACCACTGATAATCTCCCTCGATCTGGGGCTCCACGCAAGATCTCACCCTGTGGGGTCAAAATGATCACAAGAACGGTGAGCAAAAATCCCAGAACCACACGGGGGGACCTAGTGAATGACCTGCAGAGAGCTGGGACCAAAGTAACAAAGCCTACCATCAGTAACACACTACGCTGCCAGGGACTCAAATCCTGCAGTACAGACGTGTCCCCCTGCTTAAGCCAGTACATGTCCAGGCCCGTCTGAAGTTTGCTAGAGTGCATTTGGATGATCCAGAAGAGGATTGGGAGAATGTCAGATGAAACCAAAATATAACTTTTTGGTAAAAACTCAACTCAGTCGTGTTTGGAGGACAAAGAATGCTGAGTTGCATCCAAAGAACACCATACCTACTGTGAAGCATGGGGGGTGGAAACATCATGCTTTGGGGCTGTTTTTCTGCAAAGGGACCAGGACGACTGATCCGTGTAAAGGAAAGAATGAATGGGGCCATGTATCATGAGATTTTGAGTGAAAACCTCCTTCCATCAGCAAGGGCATTGAAGATGAAACGTGGCTGGGTCTTTCAGCATGACAATGATCCCAAACACACCGCCCGGGCAACGAAGGAGTGGCTTCGTAAGAAGCATTTCAAGGTCCTGGAGTGGCCTAGCCAGTCTCCAGATCTCAACCCCATAGAAAATCTTTGGCGGGAGTTGAAAGTCCGTATTGCCCAGCGACAGCCCCAAAACATCACTGCTCTAGAGGAGATCTGCATGGAGGAATGGGCCAAAATACCAGCAACAGTGTGTGAAAACCTTGTGAAGACTTACAGAAAACGTTTGACCTGTGCCATTGCCAACAAAGGGTATATAACAAAGTATTAAGAAACTTTTGTTATTGACCAAATACTTATTTTCCACCATAATCTGCAAATAAATTCATTAAAAATCCTACAATGTGATTTTCTGGATTTTTTTTCCTCATTTTCTCTGTCATAGTTGACGTGTACCTATGATGAAAATTACAGGCCTCTCTCATATTTTTAAGTGGGAGAACTTGCACAATTGGTGGCTGACTAAATACTTTTTTTCCCCACTGTACATACATACATACATACATACAGTGAGGGGAAAAAAGTATTTGATCCCCTGCTGATTTTGTACGTTTGCCCACTGACAAAGACATGATCAGTCTATAATTTTAATGGTAGGTTTTATTTGAACAGTGAGAGACAGAATAACAACAAAAAAAAACAGAAAAACGCATGTCAAAAATGTTATAAATTGATTTTCATTTTAATGAGGGAAATACGTTTTTCACCCCTCTGCAAAACATGACTTAGTACTTGATGACAAAACCCTTGTTGGCAATCACAGAGGTCAGACGTTTCTTGTAGTTGGCCACCAGGTTTGTACACATCTCAGGAGGGATTTTGTCCCACTCCTCTTTGCAGATCTTCTCCAAGTCATTAAGGTTTCGAGGCTGACGTTTGGCAACTCGAACCTTCAGCTCCCTCCACAGATTTTCTATGGGATTAAGGTCTGGAGACTGGCTAGGCCACTCCAGGACCTTAATGTGCTTCTTCTTGAGCCACTCCTTTGTTGCCTTGGCCGTGTGTTTTGGGTCATTGTCATGCTGGAATACCCATCCACGACCCATTTTCAATGCCCTGGCTGAGGGAAGGAGGTTCTCACCCAAGATTTGACGGTACATGGCCCCGTCCATCGTCCCTTTGATGCGGTGAAGTTGTCCTGTCCCCTTAGCAGAAAAACACCCCCAAAGCATAATGTTTCCACCTCCTCCATGTTTGATGGTGTTCTTGGGGTCATAGGCAGCATTCCTCCTCCTCCAAACACGGCTCGATTTTGGTCTCATCTGACCACAACACTTTCACCCAGTTCTCCTCTGAATCATTCAGATGTTCATTGGCAAACATCAGACAGGCCTGTATATGTGCTTTCTTGAGCAGGGGGACCTTGCGGGCGCTGCAGGATTTCAGTCCTTCATGGCGTAGTGTGTTACCAATTGTTTTCTTGGTGACTATGGTCCCAGCTGCCTTGAGATCATTGACAAGATCCTCCCGTGTAGTTCTGGGCTGATTCCTCACCGTTCTCATGATCATTGCAACTCCACGAGGTGAGATCTTGCATGGAGCCCCAGGCCGAGGGAGATTGACATTTCTTTTGTGTTTCTTCCATTTGCGAATAATCGCACCAACTGTTGTCACCTTCTCACCAAGCTGCTTGGCGATGGTCTAGTAGCCCATTCCAGCCTTGTGTAGGTCTACAATCTTGTCCCTGACATCCTTGGAGAGCTCTTTGGTCTTGGCCATGGTGGAGAGTTTGGAATCTGATTGATTGATTTATTTTGATTGATTGCTTCTGTGGACAGGTGGCTTTTATACAGGTAACAAGCTGAGATTAGGAGCACTCCCTTTAAGAGTGTGCTCCTAATCTCAGCTCGTTACCTGTATAAAAGACACCTGGGAGCCAGAAATCTTTCTGATTGAGAGGGGGTCAAATACTTATTTCCCTCATTAAAATGCAAATCAATGTATAACATTTTTGACATATTTTTTTGTTGTTATTCTGTCTCTCACTGTTCAAATAAACCTACCATTAAAATTATAGACTGATCATTTCTTTGTCAGTGGGCAAATGTACAAAATCAGCAGGGGATCAAATACTTTTTTCCCTCACTGTACATACATACACACATCCTTTAAAAATATATATTTCCCTTTATTATCTTCCAACCCCACCACCCCTTCCCTAATTGGAGTAAACTAGTGAACAACAATGCTTAGGCCTCTCCTTCCAGCTTATACATACTATATACATTTTATGGACACAGTCAATTTGACAATGATTCTATTTTGTTTGTTTTTACTCCTGAACTTCCTCTACCCTCAACTTCTCCGATCATTTTCATGATGTCTATCCGATTTGCTTCTATATGCCATACCATATCTTTCTAACTGTGCTCTTTCACAAAAGCTCTCAACCTATAACCTATATACTTATTATGATTATTATGGACACAGTATGCTTACATTATTAGTTATCTTGTTGTTATTGGTTGTCATTCTAACATTGTTACAACTGATTTAATTCTGTGTTTAATTCTCAGTGGGCGTTACATGTACGTTTCGCTGTGTGCATGTTCATATTTGGCAAGGCCATATAGGTATTCTCTCTTTATCCTAATAATCCCCTAATAACCATGTGAATCTTAGGTTCACGTGCGTAAATTCAAGACAGAATCAAGGCCCTGTAATTTATGAGCAGAATTAGCCAGTGTCAGATTAAATGGCTGTGAAATTAGGAAGGTCTAAAAGCAGCCTGACTGTTTCATAAACCCAGTGGGATTCTGTATCAACATGAGTGAGTTTCTAGTGGAGGCCGCTTGCACTCAGACTGGTTCCTTAACTACAGTAGTGAGGCACTGCATAACTCCCTAGCTGTTAAACGTCACAAAACAATACAGGTTTATACAGATGAATCAGGGGGAAGTATTGATTTACCAGACATGATTTTTCTCTTTACTGGTACATTAAGGAGATAAGTGTATAGCTGAGGGTGAGTTGAGGGTAATACATGCTGAGGAAAAATAATTGGCTGATGATTGCTAATATTTCAATAGAGTGGGACGATTACCAAAGTTTCAATTTGGAATTGTGAATATTCCTATGGATAAGCTCAAGCTAACTTTGCTAAAGGTGTTTCGGTGAAAACTGTTACCTGTATGTTTTGACCCATTTCTTATCGGCATGCTATATTTCCACAGGAGAATATTCTGGAGCGGATCCACCTGCACATTGTGCCTGAGGAGACCGATGCCTGCACCTCCAAGTCCTGCATCACACACCAGAAGTTTGCCATGACACTCTATGAACAGGTTAAAGGAAACTCCTAGCATCTGGTAGCACACACAGACACAGACAGACAGACAGGTCCAAATCCAGTTGCAGGCACAGGGATTACACACACACACCCCATCCGGGGGTACAGCAGCAGCCACATGGATCACTGTCTGAGATAGGAGCTACCCAATCCGTCCCATCTCCAGAGTGGGGCTGCTACTCTGGAATACAGAGGGGGGTTTTCCTCAGATCCCTCCCTCCCTGCCCTGCCGGTATGATGTTCATCTCTAAACCCCAGAGCAGTCTTGTCGTCAACGTATCAGACAGCTTTGATGCAGGGTTTGATGGTGATGCAGAGGTGGCCAACTCTCCTCCCTGAGAGCAAGAAGGTATGCAGGCCCTTCTTCCAGCTTGCTTTTACACACCTGATTCAGTTAATCAGCTGCTCAACAGGACCTTAATTAGTGGAATTGGGTGTCGTGTGGCGTTGGGACCGCTGGGGTCAGAACATGTCGTGGTCGAGTGCGCTGTAGCGGAACAGTTTGCTGTGCTACGGGTACAGTAGGGTTGGAACAAAAGCCTGTACACCCAGTAGCTCTCCAGCAGGAGGGTTGCTTTGATGTTTCGGTAGAGGCCCTATAGTGTAAAAGCCAGCAGTGCTGTGGACCAGAGTTGAGAAAGGAGGCAATAGATTAAGTCTGAAGACCGGACACGAACCAAAACCCACCCCACCTGCCACTTTTCCTCTCAACTGACAAACACTCCACTCTCTCCCATCACAGTTCACACAAACACCCCAAAGTAGTAATTTCCCCATAACTGCCCCCAAACTACTACACCTCGCGAAATGACACGCTGACTTGATAATTAGTGCTTGGCTGTGGCTAAGCGGCGCCTAGCTAACGGCCATGTGTCTGTGTTGTGTTCCTGTTCCCCTCTCCCCTGCAGTCTGTGTGCCGTAGCTGTGGGGCATCCTCCGACCCCCTGCCCTTCACTGAGCTAGTGCATTATGTCTCCACCACTGCCCTCTGGTAAGCCATGCTTATTGACGTCACACAAAACACAAATTTCTCTATGTTTCTCTTAGGGTTACTGAGTGACTTTTGTAGCTTTGTCTCTCTCTGTAAACACTTTCTCTCACACTCTTTCTGGTTCTCTCACACTCTTTCTGGTTCTCTCACACTCTTTCTGGTTCTCTCACACACTTTCTGGTTCTCTCACACTCTTTCTGGTTCTCTCACACTCTTTCTGGTTCTCTCAGTCAACAGGTGTATCAGAGGCGGGACGAGTCATTTGGAGAGCTCCTGCAAGCTGCCAGCACCGTAGGGGATTCCCGCAACTGTCCGGTAAGTGTCTGTCCTTTCAAGCATTAAGAAAATCATACATTGATGTCAATGGCAGTTTTGTGCAAAAACTAGCGCACACATATCTCAAGTCAGGATGCACCTCCATTCTCATCACACTAAACAACTATTAGGAGGGGAAAGTCAGAAAGTCACTAGCAGGACAACAGCAGAAACCCCCCCCACTGTGAAGTTGTATTTAGGGTTCTTGTTAGTTAGTTGTCTGGTTACTTTGCTTAGCTAGTTAGTTAGCTAATAGAGCTGGGACGACAGCAGTATCGCAATATTTTTACCATGGCAAAAATGAAAACACGAAGCCAATCAAACTCTTTTGGTCCTTTAAAAACCTGCTGTATGTAAAATATTGCATGCTATAACTTGGAAAATAAATAAATGTGACTGGATGACAACATAATGATGTCTGTTTCCAACATTAGGGCTGTTTTCCTAAAGAAGTGAAATCCACTTTGTGTTTTGTTTCCTTGCCACGATACAAACGAGGATTGCGATACTGGGATCGTCCCGGCCCTGTTAGCTAAGCTGGTTAGTTAGCTCTGCTCCTCGAGTTAACTGTCTTCTCCCTCGCTCGCTGTCACCAGAGTAACTGTGGCCAGAGGATCAAGATCCGCCGGGTCCTCATGAACTCCCCGGAGATCGTCACCATCGGCTTCGTGTGGGACTCAGACCAGTCAGACCTCACAGAGGACGTCATTCGCTCGCTGGGGCCACACCTCAACCTCTCTGGGGTAAGGACGGCAAGCCAGCAGGGACAAAAAGCACAACAGATGGATTATATTACTACGAAGCTCAGTTCAATAGTGTAGCGCAGTCTTTCCCAATCTTGGTCCTGTAGACCCCAAGGGGTGCACGTTTTGATTTTTGCCCCAGCACTACACAGCTGATTCAACGTTTTTATTATTTGAATCAGCTGTGTAGTGCTAGGGCAAAAACCAAAACGTGCACCCCTTGGGGTCCCCAGGACCGAGTTTGGGAAACACTGGTGTAGCGCTTTGTCAAAGTCAGTCTGCTCTTGTGTTTCGTTTAATGAAAGTGATGGGTTGTAGATAAAGTAAAGAAGGTTCAAACAGTGGAGAAGAATCTATAGAATTCAGAATAGGAAAGTGTCATGAAAACAGTTGGATCTTTGATCGGGGATAAGGCAAAGACCTGTGAAGAAAGTTAGAGATGGCCAAGAACCTCCACATAAGTTTAAAACACGTCTAATTCTCGACTGTCAGCCCGGAATAAAACAGATTAGTCAAGTAGTCTGATTTTAAAATCGCCAAGGCAGTGATTGCACCTAAACAAAATGGCCGCCTCACCTCCCCAAATGCGAACCCTGGAAATAGGAAAACAACAATAATACACCATTTTCAATTGGTCGAACTCCTAAAATATGGTTAGAATCACTGCATTCTGGTTTTACTCTATTTGCTTTCTGTCTTTTTTGTTTGTTTGTTTGTTGGAGCCTCCACAGCTGGTGTTCCTTGCCCTGGTTGTGTTGGGGTCAGTTTATTTTGGTGCCATGGAGCATATGGGGGAAATAAAGTGGGCTTTATCCCTGCGTAAGTCGGAGCGTTGCGTAAGCAGTGCATGGTGCAATGCCCAGTTGGCCCACGCTGCTGATCAAAAAGCCCCTGCTGCAGGACCAGATCGTGTCAACGCCCCCTCAGTGCCACGATGGAAGAGTACGATGTTTATGTGCGATTGTGTGAGAGAGAGGGTGGGTCATAGAAAGGTTACATGTGAGTGTGTGTGTGTATATTTGTGTAAGAGAATGGTGCGTGTGTGGAAGGTGTGGTCTGTGTATGAGTTGGGACTGTATGTTGGAGTACAGAGTGTCCTTGGCATTTGTAACACTCAACTCTGGCTGACACTGTCCCTGTTCCTTCAAGAAGAAAAGGAATGAGCTTCACTGAAACCTGCTACAAATCTAGAACAAACTGTCACAGACCAGGCCCAACATATTACACAACACCATCTCCCTTGAAGACTACAGGCACAGATTCCTATTTTCCCCTCGTTTTGAGCGCATTCCAGAACTGGATTAGTCTAGCAGAACCCCCACCAAGTACCACAAAGGGCTTGATTCATACTCGTACTGTTCATGTGACTGTGCTGGGTGTCGGAGAAAACCTCCCCCCTGCCTAGGAATCCATTGTCTCCCATGGCCAAAGAGAACCGGCCATTCAGGAAAAACAAGAGGCTATTTCACAACCTCCTCATCCAGCGGTCTATTCAAACTGGTGGGAGGATGAAATTATACTGACGATCGCCTGAACTACCACGCTGGAAGCTGCTAGAGATGTGGAAATGTACCATGTAAGCGAGGCCAGTATCAATCCAAGTTGAAGGGCAATTTGACTGTCCAAATGCTAATGCGTGTGGATGACAAACATGAATGTTTTGGTTAAATGTCTGTATATCTGACTGAGAAGGTTCTGCTGTGTGATAAAAGACTGTGTTAATCCATTGAGCTAAAGTCTACACATTAGTTTGGGGAGCCAACCTAAGTCTTTAGGTCTTAGGGCAGGGTGGGAGTGTTTTGGGCTAAATTTAACCAAATAAAGTAATTGAAATGTGTGTGTGTCCGCAGCTCTTCTACCGGGTGACAGACGAGGACGCCAAAAAGGGAGAGCTTCTATTGGTTGGGATGATCTGTTACTCCAGCCGCCACTACTGTGCCTTCGCCTTCCACACCAAATCCGCCAAATGGGTGTTCTTCGACGACGCCACGGTCAAAGAGGTGAGGGTTAGGGATAGATATAGAAAAAGACCATAAGCAAAAAGTCCTCTAGTAAGGGAGCAAAAACACCACACCTCACCCAACACTCTCATAACATCTCACTCTTTTGCTGTGGTGACATATGCTGCTCGGACCATACACATATACATGCATGGGCAGGCGCACGCCACACACACTCTCCCCTGTCTCGTTTGCTATAGTGATGCACACACCCCCACACACACACACACACTCTGTGACAAGAAAAAGGAATTCACCACATCAAATAAAATTTTATTTGTCACATACACGTGTTTATCAGATGTTATAGCGGGTTTAGCGAAATGCTTGTGCTTCTAGCTCCGACGGTGCAGTAATATCTAACAATTTCACAACATATACCCAATACACACAAAACTAGTAAGGAATGGGATTTAAGAATATATACATATATGGACAAGCAATGACAGAGCGGCATGGACTAAGATACAGTATAATATTATAGAATAGTAACTAAAGTAACATTTTGTTGGTAACTTTCTTTAAAGGGCTTCAACCAGTTGATTTGAAATAAAATCAGGAATACAATCTGACATGAGAGGATTTTCCAGGAAGCTGATGTATGATATCATGGGATACAAATCATCTGTTATCTGGAGCTAAAGCCTCCCTAGCCAGCAACTCAAAATGCAGAAATGTACTTGGTTGAGCTGATGAAAAGGAGAATGAGAGCAGGGAGCTCCCTGAGCCATGTCTTAACTCCATCGCCACCATCTTCCTATAAGGGCCACATCGATCACCATTCACCACCCCCGGGTTGATGAGCCTTCAGTGGGGTTGAAAAGTCTGCAATAATCACCAACACCCACACATGTTCGCAAGCGTGGGGACACACACACACCCACACACACACAGCAGCACTTGTACTAGGTTTTCCCAGTGGAAACTATTGAAGCACCTTCAGTCTTTCCCCAGTTAATTGCATCATCAGTCATCCACAGTTGAGCTACACTGTTTAGTGGACTTCCACATTTCAGGATATCAAATTGAAAAATTGAAAAATGTGTATTTTGTGTATGTGTTTAATGAACAACACTGGGTGTGTGTCCAGTCCATTTGACTGGTCTGCGGTGCAGGGGCTGGCTGGCTCGGAGTCAATCCAGCAGCAGTTTGTGCTGTGTATGCACTTCAGCCCGACTGGGACAGAGCACTACAGTACAGCACCCGAGCCAACCAAATAACACGCCATACACCTGCTGTGTTGCTACTCATTCTCTTATGGACTCACACCAAGTAATGAGGAGAAATACCCTACAGTTTATGGATAGCTTTTAAACCATATTTATATTTGACATTTATGGTTGCGGTTTGTTGACTATCATTCTTGTCATAATTGCTTGTATCATTTATTGCAGCACCAGTGGTTCAGCGGTTCCCCTAAGCCTATTTTGTTGTTGTTGTTGTCCCAGGCGGGGTTCAGTGCCCCCCCCATTTTACTGTCACATTCCTTTCTTACTCTTTCTCTTTCCTGTCTCTCTCTTTCCTGTCTCTCTCTTTCTGCTCCTCTTTCCTTCTCCTTCATTTGGTTAATTAAGGAGCACACTAGCATCTGTTAGCCTCCAGTCTGCCTCTGTGGCGTTTTGTAGTGAGGCACGCGCCTAACTCTGCTCAGCTAATGTGATTGTGAGTGCTTTAGCACATAATATTCACTTAAGAACAAAGGGACAATGTGCTTTTACAGTGCACAGCAATGTCTCCTTGGACATAGTTTTGTGTGGAATTCTAAAATGAAAGTTCCTCTCTGAACAGTTCGTGACATGCCTGAATACGATTTTTCTGGTCTATGGTCACCATACATTTTGAGGGTAATGGTTCAAAGAATGTCCCTGAATTCAAGCAAGCGTTGTGTCAACATTTTTCCTCCATGGTTTTTGTTATTTGTGCGCTATCCATTTAAATGAGGCATAATATAGTGTATATACTCTGAGAAGACTATTCCTTAGAGCCCAAGCCCTTTAAATGGATGAACCAATTCAATTACAAGTCAGCATTTTCTGAAAGATGTACTCAAAGGTACCTAACATTTACATATTTAGGTTTTGGCAACTGATGCTCATCAAATAAATACAGGCTTTTCGAAAGTAGTAAGGTGTATTGACTGGCACTAAACGACACATTTGGCTTCTGACAAGACCTCTCTGTCTAATGAGATGAGGAAACTGGTCAGTGCCAGTAAGACATAGGTGACATTTTATTTTCTTGTCACATTGGGAAGATGCCAGTTTTGCCTTTCTGCCTCTCAAGCAGGAGCACACACACGCGCACACACACTCTTCATGTGTCTCTCTATTGACCTCCTAGTCTCCTCTCCCCTATCTTAGATTGGGACCCGGTGGAAAGACGTGGTCACCAAATGCATCAAGGGCCACTTCCAGCCCCTCCTCCTATTCTACTCCAACCCAGATGGCAGCGCCATCTCCGTAGACGACGCCTCGCGCCAGAACAGTGACCGCTCCAACTACAAGTCCCCCGTCAACGGAGACGTCCAAGGTATACAAGACATCGGACAAAGGGACATTCTCTTTTCTTTCCTCTATAGGAAGAACTACACCACTACCCCTAGAGTCATGGAACTTTTACAGCACATTGAGGGAAATAACTGCCTACATTTGCATATCAAATCTATGCAAAAATATAGGTTTTTCCAGGATGCCAACAATATGAAGTCAAATGTACAATCACTTTTCATGGTGTTATCATCCCAAAATGTGACTTCAGGTGTTTTGCGATGGCGATGCAGTCTCTATCTCATGATCTCTTACTTGAGACCAAATGTGGTCTTGGTTTAGGTCTTTTGGAGACCAGATTCAAACGGCCCCCCTTTCCAAAATGGTTGAACAACCCCTTAGCTTCACTCGAGATGATTTCCAGGAACCACACACCACGTTTATAATTCATAGTTCCTTTTAATTCATGCTTAACATGGGGGATGCTATATTTAAGTCGGTGCAGTAAATTCACAGCGAGAGGGGGTCCTAAAATAAGCGATTCTAAGAGTAGAGCTCTCCGGCACCAGCAATTTGGAATTAATGCCAGCAAGTGTTGCCAATGGTGTGACTGTGGTTACAACTTTTTTTAACAGCATGCACTAGCCAAATGACCACCACTGCCACAGAGCAGTGGGTCTCAAACTTTTTGGTTAGCATCTCCTTTACATATTTTGGTCTAAATTTGTGCCCCGTGCCAGACGCACATTAATTGCTTTTATTAATTGTCAGCCTCACCACATTCAGTCAGAGAGAGTCTCTAAAAAGGGTAACTACAGTACATGTTGCAGTGTGGAATTCTGTTCGGGCCACCATTTTGGCATCTTTTGAAGTCTCACAATGTGCTTGACATTTTCTTTTTTACTGTATGACCAGAAAAGACGTGCTGTTGACAAAAGTGACTTTACAAATACGTGCTGAACTTCAAAACAAGTTTGGATGCCCATCACTTCAGTTGGATTTAGGGTTGCAAAATTCTGATAACTTCACTAAAATTCCCCAAATCCCGGTTGGAGGATTCCCGAAATTTCCTGCTTAATGTTTCCTGATTCCAGTAATATTCCAAACCGGGATTTCTGGAAAAGCTGTCAATTTGGGGAAAGTTCCTAGAATTTTGCACTCTAGTTGGATTACTGTTTATTAGTGTATTAGCTAATGGTGTTCCAACCTTTTCTGTACCACTCAATCAATACTTGATTTGATACTGAACTACGAGAGTTCATCAGCAGCATTGCCAACAGCGACGGCATTAAACATTTTATTTTTAATATATTTTTTACGTCGACCTCGACCATAATACCCGTCGCTAAAGCCTCCCTAGAAGTTGTTGATGACGAGCTGAACATTTCTGTGTGAGGATTAAAAACCTCTGGATTTGTTTGGGGTGGGGTTTATCCCCCTTAATGATCCACTCTCTGAGCTGGCCTTGCCCCCAGGTCGTGATGGTGACTGCGGCTCACTGGCCTTCAGAGGCTGGCTTAAGAAGAAAGACAGAAAATGTACATTTGTTCAGTTCAATCTTCTCAAATATGTTAATTGGGTAGCGCTAAACTTTTGTTTTTTTGTTTACATTTTTCCAGAGATTTTTGGGATTTACTGAAAAGTGAATGATAATAGGCAGCTTATTTACATAATACCTAAGAATTGTTGTTTGGAATTGATCCCAACCCTGATTTGTCTCACCAGTAGAAACATATTCATGAAGAGACATAGGCTATCCATATGTAAAAATTAAATAATATTCTATCCCTCTCCTCCTTTTCGACCAACCAGCACCCGAGTCTCCACTTCCGGGTCCCAAGAAGCTGGATCTGACCAGGGAGAACCTGAATGCCCTGCTGGGCCCCGGCAGCTTCAAACAGAAGAGCCAGACCCCTTCCACCTTTACCAAGGGCAGCGGCCAGACTAGCGGGGGCCGAGGACCAGGTACAACACAAGCGGTTGGGGGGGGAGAATGGATATGATGGGAGACAGGGAGAGGGATGGGTATTTCTACATATAGCAATGGAAAATGGGTATTATCTGAGAGAGATTGGGGAGGTAGATGATAGATTGAGAGAAGAGACTGAAAGATGTGACGGGGTTAGAGGTAGAGGAGATTGGAGGTAGATTACAGAGCTACTGTAGAGGGAGGGGGGAGCATGGATAGAGGCAACCAAAGAGTGAAAGGGTAGAGGGACAGACTTTGAGAGGAGGAGTAAGGCCTGGGAGAGAGGGAGGGGGAGATGGAGGGAGGGGAGGAGGGAGGGGGGCCAGAGCTCAGAAAGTGGCCTTAATGATGGAACAGGAAGGGAATGAGGACAAATGTGAGCGAGGGATCAGGAGTATGTACACCTCCAAAGAGAAGAGACAAGCGAGGGGCCACGAGAAGCAAGGAAAGATCCTAAGGGCAGACTCTTTTAACCTCTGTCCCAAATGGTGCCCTATTCCCTATATAGTGCACTACTTTTAACCAGGGTGCTTCACAGGGTTGTTTGGTATTTTCAATTACCGCAGCACATACTTCTAGTTCTATCCATCGTATCTGGCTTTCTCCTACTTTACAAGAGAAGAGGCTACAAAGATGAGACTCAGGGAGGATTGGAGGAGAGAAAATGTATTCCGCGGCACGATTGGTTCCACCTCAGTGCATTTCCCCCTGTGAAGCAGAAAAGCCCGGCATATACATCAGCACATCGATCGGCCCTAAACTTCTCCTTAAACTCAGGACTGTTCAATGCCTCCTGGGGGCTAGTCAGGGGATAGAAGGGAGGAGGAGTAGAGGAGGGGTGGAGGTGGAAGATAGGCCATCCCCACTCCCTCCCTAAGTGACTGTAGTTTGTGTTGGGATTAGAGGTAGAAAGGACTTTACCCCTCCGTGTTTGACTACTTGTTCTTTTTGGTGTGTTGTTCTCCTTGTATTGTCTATTGGATGTCACTCTGTTTCTCAAAATGACTGAAATGGAATGTAGTGTAGAATATGTTTCTTTCTCCCTGTTGTGCAGTGAAGCTGGGCACCAGTGATCCTAAGAGCCGTCTGAAGGACATCTCCAGAGAGGTGGTCCAGAAGGCAGGGGAGGTCCGGGGGATGCACCCCTCCAGGAGAGACCAGGACAGGACGGAGAGGAGGAGACAGGACACCCGCTACCGTGGTATGGAGCTATACACACACACACACACACACACACACACACACACAGGCAAATCTACACACACATACTACACACACAGAGAGGAAAAGCAACTGATATGAAACAATAGTGGCATTGCACCATGCATGTACACACACACACCAATGAAAATACAATATTACCCTTGACACAATGCTCTACACAGTACACACACAACCCATCATTACCAACATAAAAATGCACAACAAACAAGCATGGCCAACCAGGCAGGGTGGTTTGGGAGCAATGTGTCAGGATGGGGATCATCTCTCCCTCCCTTTTTAATCAGGCCCTTCCACGTACTGTTCTCTCACTACTGGATACTGTTCTCTCACTACTGGATACTGTTCTCTCACTACTGGATACTGTGGTAGTGGCTATATCAGCCCTGTTCTATTTGGATTCCTAGCTGCTGTCCGTAAGTGCCATTTCAATGTCTTGAGTGTTCACATGACAGCGTTAGTGGAGTATGTGAGAGTAGGATCATGGCCCTGGACCCATATTGCTTATATCTAGGCCAGCAATAGAAATAAGGCAACATCTATGGTTACAGGAGACCCACTACCACCCTCCTATAGCCTAACCCCTCCCATGCTACCATAAATAGTCCCTCAAAGGTATTGAGGTTTGCTGTGTGTGTTGGTGGGGGAATTACATGTAGATCGATTTGAAAGCAATCTCTAAATTGTTCATAAGAACGGAAATAGGATCAGCATACCCTCCCCAAAGCCTAACCTGAACCATTGGAGGAAAATGCCAAACTGATCATAGATCAGTGTCTACAGGCAACTTCACCCCTTTCCTCCTTGGTCTCTAACCCTCTGTCATATTTCCTCACCTGTCCTGTCGTTTCATTTCTGTGAACACCAAACGGGTTGGAACTAAGGGCAAGGTGCAAGGAACTGAAATTGAACTAGCCCCCATAGCCACCCTGTTAGCACCAGGCTCACGTCCCATTATGATTGAATGCACCAGGCTAACAGAGGCTAGCGTCATGGCCTTGATGAATGGTGATGCTGGAGGTGAGTTCATGTAAGTGGAATAAATCTATCTCTAATGCTGCTCGTGACCAGGCTAGCTCTCTGCTAAAATGCTGACTTCAAAGCTACTTGACAGTTTTAGTTTCAAGTTTTAATGTCACGTGCGCAAGGACAGTGAAATGCCTTTCTTGCGAGCTCTAAACCCAACAGTGCAGTAATCAATAACAATGTAATACTAAAAATAACATGAGGTAGAACAAAAACATACGAGAAAAATATGTAAGAAGTACACGATAAAGTAAGTAAGAATACTATATACCTGGTCAGTTCCACTACCATATTTACAATGTGCAGGGATACTGAATCGATAGGGGTAGATATGTATAGGATAAATGATAAACAGAGTAGCAGCAGTGCATATGACAATTTTATGTGAGGGGGTGTGCGTGTGTGTGTGAGCAAATTATGATGTGAGTGTTTGTGTGTGTGTTGGAGTGTCAGTGTGTGTAGTGTGTAGGGCCCTGTGAGTGTGCATAGAGACAGTGGAAAAATAAAATACAAGGATCAACTCGGATAATCCGTGTACCTATTTTGTTAGCTATTTAGCAGTCTTATGGCTTTTGGATAGAAACTGTTCAGGAGCCTGCTGGTGTCAGACTTGATGCACCAGTACCGCTTGCCATGCGGAAGCAGAGAGAACAGTCTATGGCTTGGGTGGCTGGAGTCTTTAACGATTTTCTGTCCCTTCACAAAAATAATAGCAAAATAAGAAAGTTAGCATTAAGGTCAGATAGGGAGAGTTGGTGTCAATGGGAGACATTGGCGTCATCCTATTCTCTATATAATGCACTACTTTTGACCACAGGGCTTTGGTCAAAAGTAGTGCACCATGTACGAAATAGGTTATCATTTGGGACATTGCAGTTAGTGTTACCAGGACACATTTTTCCCTGTTTTCATCTTGCATAGTGTAACTGTGTTGACATTTAGCTTCCAACCCTAAATGACAAGCATGCTGTGTTAGCATTGTACACATGCATAGTTAGACCATCTTTGTCTTTGTCGCACGTGCGTACACATGCACGCACACACACAGCTAGACCAGTTCACAGAAACGCTTACATAGACGGACACACATGCACAAAATCGCACGTAAAATATCACACGAGTCTCTCACACACACAATGTGAACAGCGTAAATTATGTTCGAGGTGATTTAACTCTTGCACGCCCCGTCAGCAGATTCCCTATCCGTAGCGACTCCATCTCTCAGGGGAGGTTACATCCGAGGCGCTGTGGAATATAACCTCCCATAACTCTTTCTGCACACCTGAGACTCAGTGAAGGCCTCAATCCAAGATCACACGCCCTGTCATGCTATTAATGAATATTCATATGGTGATTTAGACACATTTTTATATCAGGGGACTTCCAGTTATAAAACGTACAGTTGAAGTCGGAAGTTTACATACACTTAGGTTGGAGTCATTAAAACTCGTTTTTCAACCACTCCACAAATTTCTTGTTAACAAACTATAGTTTTGGCAAGTCGGTTAGGACATCTACTTTGTGCATGACACAAGTAATTTTTCCAACAATTGTTTTCAGACAGATCACAATTCCAGAAAATGATGTCATGGCTTTAGAAGCTTCTGATAGGCTAATTGACATCATTTGAGTCAATTGGAGGTGTACCTGTGGATGTATTGCAAGGCTCAGTGCCTCTTTGCTTGACATCATGGGAAAATCAAAAGAAATCAGCCAAGACCTCAGAAAAAAAATGGTAGACCTCCCAAACGCCTGAAGGTACCACGTTCATCTGTACAAAAAATAGCACGCAAGTATAAACACCATGGGACCACGTAGCCGTCATTCCGCTCAGGAAGGAGACGGGTTCTGTCTCCTAGAGATGAACGTACTTTGGTGCGAAAAGTGCAAATCATTCCCAGAACAACAGCAAAGGACCTTGTGAAAATGCTGGAAGAAACTGGTACAAAAATATCTATATCCACAGTAAAACGAGTCCTATATCGACATAACCTGAAAGGCCGCTCAGCAAGGAAGAAGCCACTGCTCAAAAACCGCCATTAAAAAGCCTGACTACGGTTTGCAACTGCACATGGGGACAAAGATCGTACTTTTTGGAGAAATGTCCTCTGGTCTGATGAAACAAAAATAGAACTGTTTGGCCATAATGACCATCGTTATGTTTGGAGGAAAAAGGGGGATGCTTGCAAGCCGAAGAACACCATCCCAACCGTGAAGCACGGGGGTGGCAGCATCATGCTGTGGGGGTGCTTTGCTGCAGTAGGGACTGGTGTACTTCACAAAATAGATGGCATCATGAGGAAGGAAAATTATGTGGATAAATTGAAGCAACATCTCAAGACATCAGTCAGGAAGTTAATGCTTGGTCGCAAATGGGTCTCCCAAATGGACAATGACCCCAAGCATACTTACAAAGTTGTTGCAAAATGGCTGAAGGACAACAAAGTCAAGGGATTGGAGTGGCCATCACAAAGCCCTGACCTCAATCCTATAGAAAATGTGTGGGCAGAACTGAAAAGGTGTGTGCGAGCAAGGAGGCCTACAAACCTGACTCAGTTACACCAGCTCGGTCAGGAGGAATGGGCCAAAATTCACCCAACTTACTGTGGGAAGCTTGAGGAAGGCTACCTGAAATGTTTGACCCAAGTTAAACAATTTAAAGGCAATGCTACCAAATACTAATTGAGTGTATGTAAACTTCTGACCCACTGGGAATGTGATGAAAGAAATAAAGCTGAAATAAATTATTCTCTCTACTATTATTTTATTTATATTATTTCACATTCTGGTGATCCTAACTGACCTAAGACAGGGAATTTTTCCTAGGATTAAATGTCAGGAATTGTGAAAAACTGAGTTTAAATTTATTTGGCTAAGGTGTATGTGAACGTCCGACTTCAACTGTACATCCAGACCAGTACAAATGTAGCATGTGTGGGAATAAAACCCACAACCCTGATGTTGGAGGAACAATGAATGCTCCATCCAACAGACCCATTGGACCCAGTCATCCTAATGTTGAATAATTGTCCCTTAGTGCATCTTCTGTTAGTCTTTGATGAAGCGCTTTCAGTAAATATAGTTGAACGGCAATTAAAAGGGCATATATTTCACAAGTTAATCTTTACTGCATACCCCTCCCATTGAATAACATATATCACTGTACTGTTCCAGTGGAGATGTCCAGTCTAGTCATATTTTTAGAAAGTGGCCGGCATGACTCTGTCTCGTACACACACAAACAATTTGTCCTCAGTCATACACATCTCTAGGCAACAGACTCCTCTATTCAAGGAGTCATGGACAGCCAGCAGGGAGTACGTATACACACACACACACACACACACACGGCCACCTTTCATCATTAATATCTCCACAGACATCACAGCGTGAGGTTGCTACCCATACTGCTACGCCACGGAGACACACACGGCATCCCGCCGTCCATTATTTATACCTTCCTCATGTCTACAGACGTACAATAAACCACAACCTCATTGTTCCCATACCCCACTACACCCCTGCGGTCTTCCTTAGAAAACCCTGTGTCTGGCTTGGAATGGCATTAAAAGTCGAGAGTTGTTGCACTTGGCAAGGTTTTCACAATACACTGGCATTTGGCATTAAAGGCAGCAGTTTGGATAGTACGCCAGCTCGAGTGCAATGTTGGAATCAGCATTTCCCCCGTAGAAAAAGTGACTTTCTTAGCGACATCAACCAGAAAAGGTTATTTTCCTAAGGATTTTTTAAGGTCCTCTCCTCCCACCCTACTTTGGCCTCGGAGGAATTGATGTGACTCAGTGGGTTTTGTTTGCCTCTTTTCAGACAAGCCTTGGCGACTTTGTAATGACAGATGTGTCATTGACTGTGGTCCTCTGTAGCTCAGCTGGTAGAGCACGGCGCTTGTAACGCCAGGGTAGTGGGTTCGATCCCCGGGACCACCCATACACAAAAATGTATGCACGCATGACTGTAAGTCGCTTTGGATAAAAGTGTCTGCTAAATGGCATATTATATTATTATAGATGTCGCCCAACGTGTTTATTTTGTCTCATATTGTAAGAAAAACATGGAAGCTCTAAATACGTTTTGCTGGATGTTTTCTACCTCATTGTAGCCAACAAATTTGAAGAGGACAGCAGCTTTTAACATCTAGGGTAAATGATCTTGATATTTCTTTCATATTTGAACAGCAATATCTGTAGAAAAAGCTTACCACATCCTTGTAAGTAGCAGACAGACCTCTAGGCCAATGTCCTTACGAAATGTGTACCCACACACTGTCCATGTCCTCCTAAACACTACACTTGAATAAATTCTCATAAAATCCCGCTCTCTTTCCTTCAGAGCCAATACCAGAGAGGTACTCGCGCTCCGCCTCCCCGCCGGAGAATTGCTTCAAGCCGCACCTGTATGCCAGCCAGGGCAAAGGGCCCACCAGGACCGAGAGGACCCCCCACTTTGGCGGCAGGTCCTCCACTCATGAGGGGCCTCCTCACTCCAGTGTCCAGGTACTACCAGCCCTGCCCAGCGGCGGTGGGGGCTCCGGTGGCGGCCATTACAGCCGGAGACTGGAGCAGCTTTCTAACGGCTACGACACGGACAGCAGCCAGGACTCGCGGGAGCGCCCTGGGAGCCGGGACGGTGGCCGTAACTCCAGTTCTAGCAGCAGTAGTAGCAGCAGGCCAAGTCGGCCATGGAAGCCCATGCGCGAGGTGCTAAACGTGGATAGTGTGATAAGTGGCGTTGGTGGTGGTGGTGGAGGGAGTCAGGCGCACCGGCAGCACAGTCCCCACCGGATACCCTCCAGCCAGGAGGTGGCGCCACCCTCCCCCGAAAGAGACAGGGACCGGGACTTCACATGGGGCGGGTGCGAGGAGCACAAGCCCAAGAGCCTGATGACCATCTACGAGGACGAGCAGCGGCCCGAGACGGGCGGCAGCCGCAGTTCACTGGAGTCAGAGGGCAAGGACAGGTCAAAGGGCAGCACGGTGATGGCGAGCACGCTGAAGGTGCGCAGTGACAACTGGAAGTTCCAGCGCACCGAGTCGGGATACGAGAGCAGCGACCGCCTTAGCAACGGCTCGGCTAACCTGGACTCGCCAGTTGTGGAGAACTTCACGTCCAAAGAGCTGAGGCCCATACCTGAGGTACACCTGACAAGGTAAACAGGAGTGTTCTTTTCCGTCTGCTGTTGATTCTCTTAAGATCATTTGAAGCATTAAGAGATTTAGTTAATATACAGTGCATTCGGAAAGTATTCAGACCCCTTGACTTTTTCCACATTTTGTTACATTACAGCCTTATTCTAAAATGGATTAAATTGTGTTTTTCCTCTCATCAATCTACACACAATATCCCATAATGATGAAGCAAAAACAGGTTTTTAGAATTGTTTCGTAATTTATTAAAAATTAAAAACTGAAATATCACATTTACATAAGTATTCAGACCCTTTACTTTGTTGAAGCACCTTTGGCAGCGATTACAGCCTTGAGTCTTCTTGGGAATGACGCTACAAGCTTGGCACACCTATATTTTGGGGAGTTTCTCCCATTCTTCTCTGCAGATCCTCACAAGCTCTGTCAGGTTGGATGGGGAGTGTTGCTGCACAGCTATTTTCATGTCTCTCCAGATATGTTAAATCGGGTTCAAGTCCGGGCTCTGGCTGGGCCATTCAAGGACATTCAGAGACTTGTCCCGAAGCCACTCCTGTGTTGTCTTGGCTGTGTGCTTATGGTCGTTGTCTTGTTGGAAGTTGAACCTTCGCCCCAGTCTGAGGTCCTGAGTGCTCCGGAGCAGGTTTTCATCAAGGATCTCTCTGTAGTTTGCTCTGTTCATCTTTCCCTCGACCCTGACTAGTCTCCCAGTCCCTGCCGCTGAAAAACATCCCAACAGCATGATGTTGCCACCACCATGCTTTACCATAGGGATGGTGCCAGGTTTCCTCCAGACGTGACGCTTGGCATTCAGGCCAAAGAGTTCAATCTTGGTTTCATCAGACCATAGAATCTTGTTTCTCATGGTCTGAGAGTCTTTAGGTGCCTTTTGGCAATCTCCAAGCGGGCTGTCATGTGCCTTTTACTGAGGAGTGGCTTCAGTCTGGCACTCTACCATAAAGGCCTGAATGGTGGAGTGCTGCAGAGATGGTTGTCCTGCTGGAATGTTCTCCCATCTCCACAGAGGAACTTTAGAGCTCTGTCAGAGTGACCATCGGGTTCTTGGTCACCTCCCCGACCAAGGCCCTTCTCCCCCGATTGCACAGTTTGGCCGGGCGGCCAGCTCTAGGAAGAGTCTTGGTGGTTCCAAACTTCTTCCATTTAAAAATAATGGCGGCCACTGTGTTCTTGGGGACCTTCAGTGCTGCAGAAATATTTTGCTACCCTTCCTCAAATCTGTATCGGAGATCAACAGACAATTCCTTTGACCTCATGGCTTGGTTTTTGCTCTGACATGCACTGTCAACTGTGGGACCTTATATAGACAGGTGTGTGCCTTTCCAAATCATTTCCAATCAATTGAATTTACCACAGGTGGACTCCAATCAAGTTGTAGAAACATCTCAAGAATGATCAATGGAAACAGGATGCACCTGAGCTCAACTTCCAGTCTCATAGCAAAGGGTCTATAAATAATCGTATTTTTATTTTATACTTTTTTTTGCAAACATTTCGCTTCATCATTATGGGGTATTGTGTGTAGATTGCTGAGGAAATGTTTTTATTCAATCCATTTTAGAATAAGGCTGTAACGTAACAAAATGTGGAAAAAGTCAAGGGGTCTGAATACATTCCGAAGGCACTGTACGTGCACACAGCAGAATCTACTGAGGTTATTATGCTAGGGTTTTCATTTGTTGGCTCGGCAGTGTGTCTTGTTTGGCGATAATGATCCCAACTAGCTGACGACTGCTCTCCTCCCAAGAGGCGCAGTCAGTCGATGGCCAACGCCAGTCTGACCAAAATACATTATGCAATCCAGCGTCTACTGACAATAGTGTAGTCATTATAACAACATAGTTCAATATGTTAATTCATCCCTATGTATATATTTCAAATTGATTAATATATTATATAAATACATTACTCAATGAGTGAATTATCTGTTTTCGATGAGTCAGTACTATGACTATATGGGACTATATACAGTGAGGGAAAAAAGTATTTGATCCCCTGCTGATTTTGTACGTTTGCCCACTGACAAAGAAATGATCAGTCTATAATTTTAATGGTAGGTTTATTTGAACAGTGAGAGACAGAATAACAAAAAAAAATCCAGAAAAACGCATGTAAAAAATGTTATAAATTGATTTGCATTTTAATGAGGGAAATAAGTATTTGACCCCCTCTCAATCAGAAAGATTTCTGGCTCCCAGGTGTCTTTTATACAGGTAACGAGCTGAGATTAGGAGCACACTCTTAAAGGGAGTGCTCCTAATCTCAGTTTGTTACCTGTATAAAAGACACCTGTCCACAGAAGCAATCAATCAATCAGATTCCAAACTCTCCACCATGGCCAAGACCAAAGAGCTCTCCAAGGATGTCAGGGACAAGATTGTAGACCTACACAAGGCTGGAATGGGCTACAAGACCATCGCCAAGCAGCTTGGTGAGAAGGTGACAACAGTTGGTGCGATTATTCGCAAATGGAAGAAACACAAAAGAACTGTCAATCTCCCTCGGCCTGGGGCTCCATGCAAGTTCTCACCTCGTGGAGTTGCAATGATCATGAGAACGGTGAGGAATCAGCCCAGAACTACACGGGAGGATCTTGTCAATGATCTCAAGGCAGCTGGGACCATAGTCACCAAGAAAACAATTGGTAACACACTACACCGTGAAGGAGTGAAATCCTGCAGCGCCCGCTAGGTCCCCCTGCTCAAGAAAGCACATATACAGGCCCGTCTGAAGTTTGCCAATGAACATCTGAATGATTCAGAGGAGAACTGGGTGAAAGTGTTGTGGTCAGATGAGACCAAAATGGAGCTCTTTGGCATCAACTCAACTCGCCGTGTTTGGAGGAGGAGGAATGCTGCCTATGACCCTAAGAACACCATCCCCAACGTCAAACATGGAGGTGGAAACATTATGCTTTGGGGGTGTTTTTCTGCTAAGGGGACAGGACAACTTCACCGCATCAAAGGGACGATGGCCGGGGCCATGTACCATCAAATCTTGGGTGAGAACCTCCTTCCCTCAGCCAGGGCATTGAAAATGGGTCGTGGATGGGTATTCCAGCATGACAATGACCCAAAACACACGGCCAAGGCAACAAAGGAGTGGCTCAAGAAGAAGCATATTAAGGTCCTGGAGTGGCCTAGCCAGTCTCCAGACCTTAATCCCATAGAAAATCTTGGAGGGAGCTGAAGTTTAGAGTTGCCAAACGTCAGCCTCGAAACCTTAATGACTTGGAGAAGATCTGCAAAGAGGAGTGGGACAAAATCCCTCCTGAAATGTGTGCAAACCTGGTGGCCAACTACAAGAAACGTCTGACCTCTGTGATTGCCAACAAGGGTTTGGCCACCAAGTACTAAGTCATGTTTTGCAGAGGGGTCAAATACTTATTTCCCTCATTAAAATGCAAATCCATTTATAAAAATGTTGACATGCGTTTTTCTGGATTTTTTTTTTGTTATTCTGTCTCTCACTGTTCAAATAAACCTACCATTAAAATTATAGACTGATCATGTCTTTGTTAGTGGGCAAACGTACAAAATCAGCAGGGGATCAAATACTTTTTTCCCTCACTGTATACTGAGTGAACAAAACCATTAAGAACACCTTCCTAATATTGAGTTGCACCCCAGCTTTTGCCCTCAGAACAGCCTCAATTCGTCGGGGCATGGACTCTACAAGGTGTCGAAAGCGTTCTACAGGGATGCTGGCCCATTTTGACTCCAGTGCATCCCACAGTTGTGTCAAGTTGGCTGGATGACCTTGAGTGTGAAAAACCCAGCAGCGTTGCAGTTCTTGACACAAACCGGTGCGCCTGGCACCACTACCATACCCCGTTCAAAGGCATTTAAATATTTTGTCTTGCCCATTCACCCTCTGAATGGCACGAATACACAATCCATGTCTCAGTTGTCTCAAGGCTTAAAAATGAGTCTTTAAACCTGTCTCCTCCCCTTCAGCTACATTGATTTGAAGTGGATTTAACAAGTGGCATCAATAAGGGATCATAGCTTTCACCTGGATTCACCTGGTCAGTCTGTCATGGAAAGAAAAGTGTTTTGTACACTCAGTGTAGGTACTTTATTTAGACCAAGATATCCATGTCAAAATCGGTAAGTGAAATCTCTCTAAAAGGCCTTCATGTAGATAATCTCTTTACATGCGTCTGTAGATCACTGAACTTCATTGCTAGTTGATTTTAAGAGGTGATAGTGCAACTGTATTGAAACACTCTAGCTTATTGTGTTAACACCTCTCAATTCAGTGTTCCATTCCTGTTAGGTCACAATTAGTATTGACTCTTCTCAGTCACCTGAATTCATCAATGCACCAACCGAGAAGAGAAATGGATTTTAGCCATACATGTACTAAAATAAAAAAGCAGTTTTGTAGATTAGTATCAATTGGTAGAGCATGGCGCTTGTAACGCCAGGGTAGTGGGTTTGATCCCCGGGACCACCCATACGTAAAAATGTATGCACACATGACTGTAAGTCGCTTTGGATAAAAGCGTCTGCTAAATGGCATATTATTATAAATCATTCACAGAACAAAGTAGTGTGGAGTGGATTTGGTAGTGGAAAAACATGCATGTCGAGAGACACCATACAAAGGGACATGCTTAGAAAGAAAGGCCTTTGTCATGTGGTGTCAGAGTTTGACTCAACCCTTCCCAATTTGTGAATTTCAGGGACCCCTTCCCTCACTGGCGAGGTGACGACTCCAAGACCGACATCTTGCATTCCTCCTTCTCCTATGGTAAGCACTACAGGGTAAAGTTTCCCCTACAGTAGGTACAGATCTAGGATCTGCTTCCCCTCCAAACGCTGTGGTAATTCACCATTAATTGTCCGGCCTTCCCATGATGCTTTGTGCCAGTTGCCTTTCGGCCCTCACGTACACAACTCCTTATTTGTTTTGCTAGTTTTTTACACTTGCTTCTCAGGTATTTTTAATGATGTTGTCCTTGTTTGTTAGTTCTCAGAAAAGCCAAAGCATCTGGGAAAATTCTCACTTTTGCCCAAAGCAAGAACACGCAAAAAATATTAAACGAGGCAGCTGTGCTAATTTTAAGTCAATATTTTGACGACCTGGATGAGACCTCATCTAGAATATATTGATTATTGTGTAAAGTGACGATGAGTGAAAAAGAGGCAGCTGAACCTTTCCGATGGTAGGAAATATAGTTTTCTGTCAGCCTCTGTGTCTGATATGGAGGGAAGGAAGACTGGTGGAGTCATTATCATCAGAGAATGATAATCTTTGTCATTAGGTCCTAAAGTTTAATTTCCCCCGAGAAGTTTAATGTGAAGTATAAGGTCTAGAGATATTAAGAAACACCACTCTGTAATTTCCTTGATTTATGGTCCCATCAGTGGTGCTAAGGTCATAGCCCAATGGTGGAGATTCTGTATGGAAGTACATGTGAGACCGATTCCTCATTTACTGGATCTGACCTTTTCCAGAGGAAAGTTAATGTGTGCTTGTGCAGTGCATAGAGTAATATGATGTGTCCTGCCCTGAACAATGCATGTATGAGCATGAAAAGTGGGGTGGAGAGGGGTGAATATCAATGTAAAAAGTATTTGAACACTTAATATGTAAGGTCATTTTTAACACTTAAGACTTAATCAACCAGTTTCAAAGAGAACTGAAACTGAATAAAAGCCAGGTTTACAACTAGCTATAAAAGCAATGTTCTGCCCCCAGACAGGATAGAGGGAGATTAGTTGACATGAATAGCAGCAGGGGGGTTTGCTGCTCAGACTAGGGGTGTGAACATCTAAACGAGATTGGGATCCTTACATGATTACCAAACCGGCTCCGCTCGTGCATGCGTCCGCCCGCCTGCCATCGTGCGCATGATGATTTTGTCTATCCCCACCAGACACATTTATGACACGCAGGTTAAAATACCAAATCCAACTGTGAACCAGCTATATTAATTTGGGGACAGGTCAAAACAAATATGAAATATTAATGGACATTTAAATAGCTTGCTGTTGCTAGCTAATTTGTCCTGGGAGATGAATATTGGGTTGTTTTTTTTACCTGAAATGCATATGGTCAATTTCTTTGCTGGATCTTTGTAGAATGTTGGCCCATTTTGAGTCACACAAAATCCTGTGTTCTCTACTCTAATAATTAATCCACAGATAAAAGGGGAAACTTAGTTAGTTTTTTGTTTGTTTTCTTTGATTCATCTCTCCTCGTTCATTCTTCTGTGGATTTTATATGGCGGTTGGCAACCAACTTTAAGGTGAACTACCGCCACCGACTGGAGTGTGGACCTCGTTCGTCTTTCAATCACCCACGTGGGTATATGCTCATAAAAACGAATGAGTAGATGGGAGAGGTGGGACTTGCTGAGCGTCCAGCGTCTATAATAGAACCAAGTTCTATTTTAGCGCTTGGCTACGCAGTCACGCGCAAGCAGTTTGGATTAAATGATTAACATGTACAGTGCCTTCAGAATGTATTCAGACCCCTTGACTTTTTCCATATTTTGTTACGTTACAGCCTTATTCTAAAATGGATTAAATAAATAAAAATCAATCTACACACAATACCTCACAATGACAAAGCAGAAACAGGTTTTTAGAATTTTTTGCAAATACCTTATTTATATAAGTATTCAGACCCTTTGCTATGGGACTCGAAATTGAACTCTGTTGCATCCTTGAGATGTTTCTACAACTTGATTGGAGTCCACCTGTGGTAAATTCAATTGATTGGACATGATTTGGAAAGGCACACACCTGTCTATACAGTGATCCCTCGCCACTTCGCGGTTCACTTATCGCGGATTCGCTATTTCGCGGATTTTCATAATGCATTTTTTTTTTTTGGTGCATTGTGCTCTGCATTCTGATTCGCTAAAAACTCACTCCCGCTTCTTGTATCAAAACATGCTACGAATTGTGCTATCATTTTGTCGTCTCGTGCAGTTATGTGTACGTACATAAAACAGCTTGGCAAATTTACATTAAGTTGGCCAAATTATCTTGTAATTTCGAACATCTCCTAATGAAATGGGACCCTTTGATGAGCCGTTCGTTACAGTTCTACAACGTAATCGATGGTGGCATGTCGGTGTACAAGGATCTTTTTGCAAAGAAGAAAAAAGAGCGACAACAGCTGCCTATCACTATGTTCTTCTCCCGAACAAACACACCTGCACCGCGGGCTTCAGAAGAAGAGAACACTGCAGAGCGCAGTCAGGATGCAGCGGCCCAGTCTGAAGAGCAGTGAAACGGCCTACACGTGAGTCACTGTATTTGTATACATGTAATAGTTGCTAATTGTAAAAAAAAAAAAATAATCTATTTCGCGGATTTCACTTATCGCGGGTCATTTTCGGAACGTAACCCCCGCGATAAACGAGGGATTACTGTATAAGGTCCCACAGTTGACAATGCATGTCAGAGCAAAAACCAAGCCATGAGGTCGAAGGAATTGTCCGTAGAGCTTCGAGACAGGATTGTGTCAAGGCACAGATCTGGGGAAGGGTACCAAAAAATGTCTGCAGCATTGAAGGTCCCCAAGAACACAGTGGCCTCCATCATTCTTACATTTACATTTTAGTCATTTAGCAGGCGCTCTTATCCAGAGCGACTTACAGTTAGTGAGTGCATACATTTTTATTTATTTTTCATACTGGAATCTTAAAAGGAAGAAGTTTGGAACCACCAAGACTCTTCCTAGAGCTGGCCACCCAGCCAAACTGAGCAATCGGGGGAGAAGGGCCTTGGTCAGGGAGGTGACCAAGAACCTGATGGTCACTCTGACAGAGCTCCAGAGTTCCTCTGTGGAGATGGGAGAACCTTCCAGAAGGACAACCATCTCTGCAGCACTCCACCAATCAGGCCTTTTATAGTAGACTGGCCAGACGGAAGCCACTCCTCAGTAAAATACACATGACAGCCCACTTGGAGTTTGCCAAAAGGCACCTAAAGCCTCTGAGACCATGAGAAACAAGATTGAATGCCAAGTGTCACGTCTGGAGGAAACATGGCACCATCCCTACGGTGAAGAATGGTGGTGGCAGCATCATGCTGTGAGGATGTTTTTCAGCGGCAGGGACTGGGAGACTAGTCAGGATCAAGGGAAAGATGAACGGAGCAAAGTACAGAGAGCTCCTTAATGAAAACCTGCTCCGGAGCGCTCAGGACCTCAGACTGGGGCGAAGGTTCACCTTTTCAACAGGACAATGACCCTAAGCACATAGCCAAGACAATGCAGGAGTGGGTTCAGGACAAGTCTCTGAATGTCCTTGAGTGGCCCAGCCAGAGCCCAGACTTGAACCTGATCTAACATCTCTGGAGAGACCTGAAAATAGCTGTGCAGCAATGCTCCCCATACAACCTGCACAGAGCTTGAGAGGATCTGCAAAATGGGAAAAATGGGAGAAACTCCCCAGATACAGGTGAGCCAAGCTTGTAGCGTCAGGGAGGGCAGGCAGTGTGCACCCAATGGTGCATTTGGCTGAGCGTACCACCCTCTGTAGTGCCTTGCGGTCAGCGGCGGTGGAGTTGCCGTACCAGGCTGTGATGCAGCCTGACAGTATGCTCTCGATGGTGCTCCTGTAGAACACTGTGAGGGCCCTCAGGGTCAGGACGGATTTCTTCAGCCTCCTGAGGTTAAAGAGTCGCTGTCGTACAGCCTTCACCACGGTGTCTGGAATTTGATGTTTTTGACTGTCTCCACGGTGGCCCCGTTGATGAGGATGGGGGCGTGCCCAGCCTGGTTCGTTCTGAAGTCCACAATCCGCTCCTTTGTTTTGCTGACATTGAGGGAGAGGTTGTTTACTTGGCATCACACCGTCAGAGTGCCTACCTCCTCCATGTAGGCCGTCTCGTCGTTGTTGGTATTCAGGCTTACTACTATCGTGACTACTATCGTGTCATCAGCGAACTTGATGATGGAGTTGGAACTCTGAGACCATGCAGTCTTGGGTATACAGGGAGTACAGGAGGGGAGCCTTAGTGTGGAGCCTTAGTGTGGAGGAGGTAATGTTGCCTACCTTTACCACCTGGGGTTGGCCTGTCATGAAGTCCAGGACCCAGTTGCATAGAGAGGAGTTCAGTCCCAGGGTTGTGAGCTTTGTGGTGAGCTTAGAGGGCACTATGGTATTGAAGGCCAAGCTGTTGTCGATGAACAGCATCCTTACATTTGCATTCCTCTTGTCCAGGTGGGTGAGAGCACTGTGCAGTGCAATGGTGATTGCGTTGTCTGTGGATCTGTCGGAGCAGTAGGCGAATTGGAGAGGGTCGAGTGTGTCGGGGAGGGAGGAGGTGATGTAGTCTTTGACTAGCCTCTTGAAATACTTCCTGATGACGGAAGTGTGTGCTACGGGTCGGCAATCGTTCAGTTACTTTCCCTTTCTGGGGCACGGGATGATAGTGGACATCTTGAAGCAGGTGTGGATAACGGCCTGAGCTAGAGAGATTGAAAATGTCCGAAAACCAACAGCTAACATAATCTGTGTCCTTTAGGCTACTTTGGTGAATTTGCGAGGCATGCAAGACATTGCGAGATTTTGTCTAATAGAAGTTCTGAATTTGTCCAATAGAAACTAGTTTTAGTTGCATACTGTTTGGACTATTGATTACACCACTGCTCTTTCTCTTCGGTAATGATGCAAGTGTGTGTTCGGTCTTCGGTCTGTTGTGTGTAGAATATCTTAGCCTATTCATTGATGATAGGCCCTGCTTTACTGAAGTTGTGAGACATTGCAAGCCAAGAAATTGTGAGATACAGCATTCCATTGCGATAGATAGGTCTAGTACACGGGTCTGACTCTGTCTGCCTGGTGGCCAACCTGACTATACTGTGCCCCTCCCCTCTCTCTCCATCCCTGGCTGGCTCGCTATAAAAGATGCAAGTGTTTGTGTTCTCGGAAGTATGGCAACTAATCAGTCTCCTCCTTTCCAAAAATACTGAATCTTAGGAGTCGACTCCTAGCGGAATCGAATCTTGAGAGGAGTCGAGGACCATTGCTGGCAGCAGTGCCGCTGCATTGTGAATTCATGTTGAATTTTTCTTATAATTGTTACGGAAAACTGGTAAGAAAATGGCAGTTTAAACATTAAGATTTTTTTTACATGTGTTACATCCCCAGCTCAGACACACCTTACATACTAGGTCTGATTTCCATCACATGTTCCCACTGTCTGATCCATCCATCCCAACAGAGAAGGAGGGAGAGAAAAAACATTGTTTTGTATCTACGGAAGCCCTTTAAACAGCCGTCACCAATTCTCAGAATTGAAATCCATGGAGTTTGTCCTTACAGAGCAGGGATGATGAGCGAGCTTACAGGGGCCTCCCAGCTGTGCCCAGCTGAGCAGAAAATGCCACGACCGGGCCTGTCAGAAGGTGGCATTCCCACATGCACATAAAAAAAAAAGGCACTTTTCTGTGGCACCACACATTTTCCCCTCCCCCCCTTTATTGTGTCCCTTCTTGAAACAACGAATGGGGTGAATGTGAGGTCTAAAACAATGTGTTTAGAGCAGAGGGAAGGTGGGTTAGTTTTATGTAAGTTTGGTGAACTGACTAATTGAAGCGGAAAAGGGTAGTGTTTTATGTCGGCCCTGTGCTGGCCCCTGAGTGTCTGTGTATGCAGAGCAATCCATGTGGAAATACTCCCTGGCTAGGAAACAAATGCTTTTGAAGCCTTCATGTATTTTTCACCGCTGGGATTTATTTTCTCTACCTTTTCCCCTTTTTTTGTTCTTTTTTTTATCTGTTACTGAGCAGTTTTTCATTAGAAAAAAAGTGGTGACCAATGAAATAGATGTAATAATTTTCATAGCTTATTGCACACACAGTAGGCCTACAAGAGAATCAATTGATTTACGCTCCTGAGTGGCACAGTGGTCTAAGGCACTCCATCGCAGTGCTAGCTGTGCCACTAGAGATCCTGGTTCGAATCCAGGCTCTGTCGTAGCCGGCTGCGACCAAGAGACCCATGGGGCGGCGCATAATTGGCCCAGCGTCGTCCAGGGTAGGGAAGGGAATGGCCGGCAGGGATGTAGCTCAGTTGGTAGAGCATGGCGTTTGCAACGCCAGGGTTGTGGTTTCGATTCCCACGGGGGTCCAGTATGAAAAAATAAAAAAATAATGTATGCACTCAATAACTGTAAGTCACTCTGGATAAGAGCGTCTGCTAAAATACTAAAATGTAAATGTAAATTGAATTGTTCCGGCACCATGTTGATTCATTGCCTTGTTCTTGGCTTCCGTGATATTTTTCTGTAACAAAATGTCAGATATTTCACCCAAAAAATGTGGGGGTAGATCAGCTTTAATATATATATATATATATATATATATATATATATATATCATACAGTTGAATTCGGAAGTTTACATACACCTTAGCCAAATACATTTAAAGTCAGTTTTTCACAATTCCTGACATTTAATCCTAGTAAAAATTCCCTGTCTTAGGTCAGTTAGGATCACCACTTTATTTTAAGAATGTGAAATGTCAGAATAATAGTGGAGAGAATAATTTATTTAAGCTTTTATTTCTTTCATCATATTCCCAGTGGGTCAGAAGTTTACATACACTAAATTAGTATTTGGTAGCATTGCCTTTAAATTGTTTAACTTCGGTCAAACGTTTCGGGTAGCCTTCCACCAGCTTCCCACAATAAATTGGGTGAATTTTGGCCCATTCCTCCTGACAGAGCTGGTGTAACTGAGTCAGGTTTGTAGGCCTCCTTACTCGCACACGCTTTTTCAGTCTGCCCACACATTTTCTATAGGATTGAGGTCAGGGCTTTGTGATGGCCACTCCAATACCTTGACTTTGTTGTCCTTAAGCCATTTTGCCACAACTTTGGAAGTATGCTTGGGGTCATTGTCCATTTGGAAGACCCATTTGCGACCAAGCTTCAACTTCCTGACTGATGTCTTGTTGCTTCAATAAATCCACATAATTTTACTTCCTCATGATGCCATCTATTTTGTGAAGTGCACCAGTCCCTCCTGCAGCAAAGCACCCCCACAGCATGATGCTGCCACCCCCGTGCTTCACGGTTGGGATGGTGTTCTTCGGCTTGCAAGGTACCCCCTTTTTCCTCCAAACATAACAATGGTCATTATGGCCAAACAGTTCTATTTTTGTTTCATCAGACCAGACTACATATTCGTCGCCAAACCCACTGGCTCCAGGCCATCTATAAATCACTGCTAGGCAAATCCCTGCCTTATCTTAGCTCATTGGTCACCATAGCAACACCCACCCGTAGTATGCGCTCCAGGAGGTATATCTCACTGGTCATCCCCAAAGCCAACACCTCCTTTGGCCGCCATTCCTTCCATTTCTCTGCTGCCAATGACTGGAACGAACTGCAAAAATCTCTGAAGCTGGAGACTCTTATCTCCCTCACTAACTTTAAGCATCAGTTGTCAGAGCACCTTACCGATCACTGCACCTGTACACAGCCCATCTGAAATTAGCCCACCCAACTACCTCATCCCCATATTGTTATTTATTTTGCTCATTTGCACCCCAGTATCTTTATTTGCACATCATCTCTTGCACATCTATCATTCCAGTGTTAATACTAATTGTAATTATTTTGCACTATGGCCTTTTTATTGCCTTACCTCCATAACTTGCTACATTTGCATACACTGTATATATATTTTCTGTTGCATTTTTGACTTTATGTTTTGTTTTTACCCCATATGTAACTCTGTGTTGTTGTTTTTATCGCACCGCTTTGCTTTATCTTGGCCAGATCGCAGTTGTAAATGAGAACTTGTTCTCAACTGGCTTACCTGGTTAAATAAAGGTGAAATAAATTGTTTGTTTTTTAAAATGGTGTCAATTAGCCTATCAGAAGCTTCTAAAGCCATGACATCATTTTCTGGAATTTTCCAAGCTGTTTAAAGTTACAATCAATTTAGTGTATGTAAACTTCTGACCCACTGGAATTGTGATACAGTGAATTATAAGTGAAATAATCTGTCTGTAAATAATTGTTGGAAAAATTACTTGTCATGCACAAAGTAGATGTCCTAACCGACTTGCCAAAACTATAGTTTGTTAACAAGAAATTTGTGGAGTGGTTGAAAAACAAGTTTTAATGACTCCAACCTAAGTGTATGAAAACTTCCGACTTCAACTGTATATACTGTATAAAATATATATACTGTATAAAATATGCTTACTTGTTGATAGGGCTGGGAATTGCATGGGTTGTCACGATACGATATTATTACGATACTTAGGTGCCGATACGATATGTATTGCGATTCGATACTGTCATTTTATTGCGATTCGATGTTGCAAACATATTGTTCACCATATGTCTGCTGCAGAGGGATGAGAGAGCCATGAGGAAAGGAGTTTTGATCAGTCATGAAAATAAGTGCTGAAAACAAATTGGCTCCCTAGAAGATGGAGAACAAGCTATGAATGGAGTTTTGGTGCAGATACAGCCAATTAGTGCCAAAAAATTAATATTGCAATATTGTCGATACAATATATCATGAAAATGAATATCCCGATAGGTAACTGTATCGATTTTGTTCCCCCAGCACTACTTGTTGATAACCTGAGTGTTTGACGTAGTCACCCTATTTGAGCCTGGGATGTTTAATCTACTCCCTGCCATTTACAAATTGTGTATTGACAAGCTCCAGTGTTTTAAGTCAATTTGGCAGGAGTTCAGCTGTGGTACTCTGGTCCGGGCTGTGCTGCAGATAGGTCTGAGTAGATTCCAGAGGTCCATTAGAGGCTAAAATCCTTTTTAAAAGCACATGGGTATGTGGGTGGGAGAATAGATGGCAAAACAATGAAAAAATAATATAAGATGTAAATAGTAAACACCATTTTAGAAACTACAAAACTTTGTTTTGTCTGGATATGCAGTGTTACGTCTACAAACAACAGTAATAAAAGTTGAGAATATGGCTGTTATGTCTCTCTTCTGGAACAGCCAAGATTTTGCCCACCTAAATGACAGCGTTATATTCCTTGTTGCCGGGATGCCAGCCTAACCACAGCGTGCTAAAATGGATAGAATGCCTTCAGAGAAGGCATTCTGTCTGTGTGACTGCTTTGAAAGGTCACGGCCGTTGGGAGTTGGGGGGAGGGGTGGGGGGAGGAAGTCCAGCCGCTTCAAACGGCCATATCCAAGCAGTAAATCATGCCCTCACTTGATTTACTCCGATTGGCTCCTGCGGTTTCCCAGACGCTCGTCTGCAATGCTAATTGTTGTTTTGCTATCGTGTTAGCACAACATCCCTAATGCTAACTGAATATGCCCCCTTATTCTTCCTCCAAATATGGACCTGTCTCATTAACAATGAAAGCCACATTTTTGCAGTGGCAAATAACCCCTCCTTTTAACGCACCAACCTCAGTCACCAAGACACAAACTGTCTCTATTCATCAAGGCTGACAACTTATTGCTACAGTGGGGAAAAAAGTATTTAGTCAGCCACCAATTGTGCAAGTTCTCCCACTTAAAAAGATTAGAGAGGCCTGTAATTTTCATCATAGGTACACGTCAACTATGACAGACAAAATGAGAAAGAAAAATCCAGAAAATCACATTGTAGGATTTTTAATGAATTTATTTGCAAATTATGGTGGAAAATAAGTATTTGGTCAATAACAAAAGTTTCTCAATACTTTGTTATATACCCTTTGTTGGCAATGACACAGGTCAAATGTTTTCTGTAAGTCTTCACAAGGTTTTCACACACTGTTGCTGGTATTTTGGCCCATTCCTCCATGCAGATCTCCTCTAGAGCAGTGATGTTTTGGGGCTGTCGCTGGGCAACACAGACTTTCAACTCCCTCCAAAGATTTTCTATAGGGTTGAGATCTGGAGACTGGCTAGGCCACTCCAGGACCTTGAAATGCTTCTCACGAAGCCACTCCTTCGTTACCCGGGCGGTGTGTTTGGGATCATTGTCATGCTGAAAGACCCAGCCACGTTTCATCTTCAATGCCCTTGCTGATGGAAGGAGGTTTTCACTCAAAATCTCATGATACATGGCCCCATTCATTCTTTCCTTTACACGGATCAGTCGTCCTGGTCCCTTTGCAGAAAAACAGCCCCAAAGCATGATGTTTCCACCCCCATGCTTCACAGTAGGTATGGTGTTCTTTGAATGCAACTCAGCATTCTTTGTCCTCAAAACACGACGAGTTGAGTTTTTACCAAAAAGTTCTATTTTGGTTTCATCTGACCATATGACATTCTCCCAATCCTCTTCTGGATCATCCAAATGCACTCTAGCAAACTTCAGACGGGCCTGGACATGTACTGGCTTAAGCAGGGGGACGCGTCTGGCACTGCAGGATTTGAGTCCCTGGCGGCGTAGTGTGTTACTGATGGTAGGCTTTGTTACTTTGGTCCCAGCTCTCTGCAGGTCATTCACTAGGTCCCCCCGTGTGGTTCTGGGATTTTTGCTCACCGTTCTTGTGATCATTTTGACCCCACGGGGTGAGATCTTGCGTGGAGCCCCAGATCGAGGGAGATTATCAGTGGTCTTGTATGTCTTCCATTTCCTAATAATTGCTCCCACAGTTGATTTCTTCAAACCAAGCTGCTTACCTATTGCAGATTCAGTCTTCCCAGCCTGGTGCAGGTCTACAATTTTGTTTCTGGTGTCCTTTGACAGCTCTTTGGTCTTGGCCATAGTGGAGTTTGGAGTGTGACTGTTTGAGGTTGTGGACAGGTGTCTTTTATACTGATAACAAGTTCAAACAGGTGCCATTAATACAGGTAACAATTGGAGGACAGAGGAGCCTCTTAAAGAAGAAGTTACAGGTCTGTGAGAGCCAGAAATCTTGCTTGTTTGTAGGTGACCAAATACTTATTTTCCACCAAAATTTGCAAATAAATTCATTAAAAATCCTACAATGTGATTTTCTGGATTTTTTTTTCTCTCAATTTGTCTGTCATAGTTGACGTGTACCTATGATGAAAATTACAGGCCTCTCTCATCTTTTTAAGTGGGAGAACTTGCACAATTGGTGGCTGACTAAATACTTTTTCCCCCCACTGTATGTGAGTGTTCATTTGTCTGTGAAAGACGGAAGGTTTTTGAGCAAACAAGTGAACGTCGTTGTGCTCAAGCCTTTGTTGTGGCGTGTATTAGTGTGTGTCTAAGACTTGGTGCATGCTTTTGTGTGTGTCTGTGTGTGTGTGTGAGAGCACTCCTTGGCTCTGCTGCTTCTACCTGTTGAGATGGAAATAGTGCCTTTGACTCCCAATGGATAACCAAGCACAACCAAAGCCATGTCCACTTTCTCAATGGCTTAATAGGCCTCTTTTGCATATTAATTCCAAACATTCATCCAGTCGTGTGCTACTATATCTCTCCTTTTTTTAATACTCACATATTTCAATGAACATAGTAAATCGAATAACCTATATTAAATTAATGGAAATGATTAACATAAAGCCTTTTCCAGGCAGGGTTTCTCTCTCAGTCCTGTGTTGTGGTGTGATACTGTACGTTAGTCTATGGCTCTGTCCCAAATGACACCCTATTCACAATACACTGAGTATACCAAACATTAGGAACACCTTCCTAATGTTGAGTTGCACCCCCACCTTTTGTCCCCTGAACAGCCTCAATTCGCCGGGGCATGGACTCTGGAAGGTGTCGAAAGCGTTCCACAGGAATACTGGCCCATGTTGACTCCAATGTTTCCCACAGTTGTCAAGTTGGCTGGATGTCCATTCTTGACACAAACCGGTGCGCCTGGCACCTTCTACCATACCCTGTACAAAAGCACTTAAATTAATTCACCCTCTGAGTGGCACACCTTCTCAATTGTCTCAAGGCTTAAAAATATTTATTTAACCTGTCTCCTCCCCTTCATCTACACTGATTTTGAAGTGGATTTAACTAGTGACATCAATAAGGGATCATAGCTTTCACCTGGTGTCTGTCATGGAAAGAGCAGGTGTTCTTAATGTTTTGTACACTCTGTGTATAGTACACTACTTCTGACCAGAGCTTTATGGGCCTAGTCAAAAGTAGTGTACTATATCGGGAATAGGGTGCCATTTGGGAGCTGGGTTGTAACGCTCCCACGCTCCCAGGCTTAGCTAGCCCATTGACGCCACTTAACAAGCCAGTGACTGATGTGTTAACCTTAGTGTTAACGCCCTGGGATAGAGTCCACATTAATATTGTGCCTTTTTAGGTTTCATGTTCTTAGACCAGGGTTTCATCAACACACCTATAAACCATACAGAGTGGGTGGATTACGTTGAGTGATGATGGGTCTTATGGACAATATGGACAGGGTTGGGGGTTAAAGTGATGCTAGATAGTTTTTATATAATTTCAGCTAGTAGTTTTGAAAGGAGTGATCGTGAGCCAAAATTGTGTACAACGTCAACCATTTCGTATGATATGTTACGTTCTGAAAAAATATTAGTTTTTTTCCTGCAATTCGTATGATATGTTGCAAATTATAATTTGTACAATATGTTACAAATGTGTAGGTGCTTAAAATCCCGTTCAATCACTTTTAATAACAATCTCAAATATTGTATTTACGAAATTTGTAATGACTTTGGAATTAAATGAAATGACTAAGTGGCCAAATGGTCAATTATTTCTTAATAACATTTTAACAAACTGCCGAAGTAAATGTGGAGTTGACACCCCAGAGGATTATCATACTGATATTTTACATTACATTTACGACATTTAGCGGACGCTCTTATCCAGAGCGACTTACAAATTGGTGCATTCACCTTATGATAGCCAGTGGGGAAACCACTTTAGAAAAAAATAAATAATAATCTAATTTTGTTATTTTTTATTTCTAGAGTATATTTTTTTATTTTCATTTTTTATATATATATATATATATGATTTTTTTATATTTTTTTTGTGGGGGGGTTAGAAGGATTACTTTTATACTATCCCAGGTATTCCTTAAAGAGGTAGGGTTTCAAGTGTCTCCGGAAGGTGGTCAGTGACTCCGCTGTCCTGGCGTCGTGAGGGAGCTTGTTCCACCATTGGGGTGCCAGAGCAGCAAACAGTTTTGACTGGGCTGAGCAGGAACTGTGCTTCCGCAGAGGTAGGGGGACCAGCAGGCCAGAGGTGGAAGAACGCAATGCCCTCGTTTGGGTGTAGGGACTGATCAGAGCCTGAAGGTAAGGAGGTGCCGTTCCCCTCACAGCTCCGTAGGCAAGCACCATGGTCTTGTAGCAGATGCGAGCTTCAACTGGAAGCCAGTGGAGTGTGCGGAGGAGCGGGGTGACGTAAGAGAACTTGGGAAGGTTGAACACCAGACGGGCTGCAGCGTTCTGGATGAGTTGTAGGGGTTTAATGGCACAGGCAGGGAGCCCAGCCAACAGCGAGTTGCAGTAATCCAGACGGGAGATGACAAGTGCCTGGATTAGGACATGTGCCACTTCCTGTGTAAGGTAGGGTCGTACTCTGCAAATGTTGTAGAGCATGAACCTACAGGATCGGGTCACCGCTTTGATGTTAGCAGAGAACGACAGGGTGTTGTCCAGGGTCACGCCAAGGTTCTTTGCACTCTGGGAGGAGGATACAATGGAGTTGTCAACCGTGATGGCAAGATCATGGCGCGATCATGGAGTGAGAGATCATGATATGAGTGATTAATGTATTGAAGTACAGAAGTTGAATTTAAAACTGTGAATCTGAGCAACGCGACGAGTCGTTTGCTTGTGAGATCCTATATCTTTGTGTCCTTGTCATCCATACCAGCTTGAGTTATATTCCTCTGATCTGTGTGCTATCGGGGTTTCAAGCTGGAAAAGGAACCATTTTTAGATGTCAATAAATACTCTTGAAAGCTTTTTGGGTTCCCGGATCACTTTGAGCATCAAATCAAATTTCATTTGCCACATGCGCCAAGGACAACAGGTGTAGACCTTAGAGTGAAATGCTTACTTACAAGCCCTTAACCAACAATGCAGTTTTAACCTCTACGGGATCGGTGTCCCGTATACGGGACGGTTGAGCTAACTATATAATGTGATTAGCATGACTGGACATAGACATGTCTTATATGGGCAGAAAGCTTAAAATCTTGTCAATCTAACTGAACTGCCCAATTTACAGTAGTTATTACAGTGAAAAAATACAATGCTATTGTTTTAGGAGAGTGCACAACAACAAAAAACGTATCACGGCAACTGGTTTGATACATTCACCTCTGAAGGTAAATGATGTACTACTCTGATTTGTCATCCTAAGGGTCCTAGAGATAAAATGTAGTATAGTTTTGTTTGATAAAATCAATTTTTATATTCAAATGTAGGACCTGGGATCTACAGTTTGAACCCCTGCTGTCTCTGGCTCCACACCCACCCCGCCCGGCCATCTAGATGTGTGAAAGTTAGTGTATCAGCTAATGATCCGTCATATATGACATTCCTGGGAGTGTGTAAACTTACATTTTGTATTACCATATAATTTTTGTGTTATTCTCCTACATTAATTTCACATTTCCACAAACTTCAAAGTGTTTCCTTTCAAATAGTATCAAGAATATGCATATCCTTGCTTCAGGTCCTGAGCTTCAGGCAGTTAAATTTGTGTATGTCATTTTAGGCGAAAATGGGAAAAAAGGGTCTGATCCTTAAGAAAAAAAGTGTTAAGTAAAAAATAGCAGTAGGGAGGCTATATACAGGGGGTACCGGTACAGAGTCAATGTGCGGGGGCACCGGTTAGTCGAGGTAATTGAGTAATATGTACACTACTGTTCAAAAGTTTGGGGTCACTTAGAAATGTCCTTGTTTTTTAAAATAACAATAACAACTGAGCAAATAGTCCGGGTAGCCATGATTAGCTGTTCAGGAGTCTTATGGCTTTGGGGTAGAAGCTGTTAAGAAGCCTTTTGGACCTAGACTTGGCGTTCCGGTACCGCTTGCCGTGCGGTAGCAGAGAGAACAGTCTATGACTAGGTTGGCTGGAGTCTTTGACAATTTTCATGGCCTTCCTCTGACACGCCTGGTATAGAGGTCCTGGATGGCAGGACGCTTGGCCCCAGTGATGTACTGGGCCATACGCACTACCCTCTGTAGTGCCTTGCGGTCGGAGGCCAAACAGTTGCCATACCAGGCGGTGATGCAACCAGTCAGGATGCTTTCGATGGTGTAGCTGTATAACTTTTTGAGGATCTGAGGACCCATGCCAAATCTTTTCAGTCTCCTGAGGGGGAATAGGTTTTGTCGTGCCCTCTTCACGACTGTCGTGGTGTGTTTGGACCATGATCGTTTGTTGGTGATGTGGACACCAAGGAACTTGAAGCTCTCAACCTGTTCCACAATCATCTCCTTTGTCTTGATCACGTTGAGGGAGAGGTTGTTGTCCTGGCACCACACGGCCAGGTCTATGACCTCCATATAGGCTGTCTTATCATTGTCGGTGATCAGGCCTACCACTGTTGTGTTGTCGGCAAACTTAATGAAGGTGTTGGAGTCGTGCCTGACCATGCAGTCATGGGTGAACAGGGAGTACAGGAGGGGACTGAGCACGCACCCCTGAGGGGCCCCCGTGTTGAGGATCAGCGTGGCAGATATGTTGTTACCTACCCTTACCACCTGGGGGCGGCCCGTCAGGAAGTCCAGGATCCAGTTTCAGAGGGCGGTGTTTAGTCCCAGGGTCCTTAGTTTAGTGATGAGCTTTGAGGGCACCATGGTGTTGAACGCTGAGCTTTAGTCAATGAATAGCATTCTCACGTAGGTGTTCCAATTGTCCAGGTGGGAAAGGGCGGTGTGGAGTGCAATAGAGATTGCATCAATTGTGGATCTGTTGGGGCGGTATGCAAATTGGAGTGGGTCTAGGGTTTCTGGGATAATGGTGTTGATGTAAGCCATGACCAGCCTTTCAAAGCACTTCATGGCTACAGACGTGAGTGCTACGGGTCAGTAGTCATTTAGGCAGGTTATCTTCGTTTTCTTGGGCACAGGGACTATGGTGGTCTGCTTGAAACATGTTGGTATTACAGACTCAGTCAGGGACATGTTGAAAATGTCAGTGAAGACACTTGCTAGTTGGTCAGCGCATGCTCGGAGTACATGTCCTGGTAACCCGTCTGGCCTTGCGGCTTTGTGAATGTTGACCTGCTTAAAATATTTACTCACATCAGCAACGGAGAGCAAGATCACATAGTCATCCGGAACAGCTGATGCTCTCATGCATGCTTCAGTGTTGCTTACCTCGAAGCGAGCATAGAAGTGATTTAGCTAGACTGGTAGGCTCGTGTCACTGGGCAGCTCGCGGCTGTGCTTCCCTTTGTAGTCTGTAATAGTTTACAGGCCCTGCCACATCCGACGAGCGTCGGAGCCGGTGTAGTACGATTCAATCTTAGTCCTGTATTGACTCTTTGCCTGTTTGATGGTTCGTTGGAGGGCATAGTGGGATTTCTTATAAGCTTCTAGGTTAGAGTCCCGCTCCTTGAAAGCGGCAGCTCTACCCTTTAGCTCAGTGCGGATGTTGCCTGTAATCCATGGCTTCTGGTTGGGGTATGTACGTACAGTCACTGTGGGGACGACGTCATCGATACACTTTTTGATGAAGCCAGTGACTGATGTGGTGTACTCCTCAATGCCATCGGAAGAATCCCGGAACATATTCCAGTCTGTGCTAGCAAAACAGTCATGTAGTTTAGCATCTGCGTCATCTGACCACTTCCTTATAACCGAGTCACTGGTGCTTCCTGCTTTAGTTTTTGCTTATAAGCAGGAATCAGGAGGATATAATTATAGTCAGATTTGCCAAATGGAGGGCGAGGGAGAGCTTTGTATGCGTCTCTGTGTGTGGAGTAAAGGTGGTCTAGAGTTTTTTTTCCTCTGGTTGAACATTTTAACATGCTGGTAGAAATTAGGTAGAACGGATGTAAGTTTCCCTGCATTAAAGTCCCCGGCCACTAGGAGCGCTGCATCTGGATGAGCATTTTCCTGTTTGCTTATGGCCTTATACAGCTCATTCAGTGCAATCTTAGTGCCAGCATCGGTTTGTGGTGGTAAATAGACATCTACAAAAAATATAGACAAAAACTATCTTGGTAAATAGTGTGGTCTACAGCTTATCATGAGATACTATACCTCAAGCGAGCAAAACCTTGAGACTTCCTTAGTATTAGATTTGATGCACCAGCTGTTGTTTACAAATATACACAGACCGCCACCCCTTGTCTTACCGGAGTCAGCCGTTCTATCCTGCCAATGTAGCATATATCCCGCCAGCTGTATGTTATCCATGTCGTCGTTCAGCCACGACTCGGTGAAACATAAGATATTACAGTTTTTAATGTCCCGTTGGTAAGATATTCTTGATCTTACGTCGTCCATTTTGTTTTCAAATGAGTGTACGTTGATCAGATCAAATTTATATTTATCGAAAGCTCTACATTTTTGCCATGGTTAGCTTTTTCTCCTCCCATAATTGATTCACAGAAGAAACTGAATTGCAATGTGAATGCAAGTATGATTGATGTTGAGGAATTTGAAGGACTGCAGATCAGCAGAAAACCCTGAGCTCTACAAATCTTGACTCTGCAATCTTAAAATTGAAACGTCTTAAGTTGCCTCATTTCGTTGCGTCAACACAGCTATTTAAGATGTTCAAAGAGCTGTCAACACATTCTGGTATTGTCATTTAAAAAAACTGGGTTAGGTTGGAGTTCGTGACGACACGTGTGATATTTGCAAAATAACCTGAAGCTCCCATAAAGATGCTGAGCTAAGATGGTATGCTTTTGAAACAAAATTACATCACTACTGTGATTAGTAAGATGATGATTTGATTTGCTTTCGGCACATGAGAAGGTGTCCTTTCGGCTGCTCAGTGTAGTCCCATTCACTGAAATGGGATCAGGGATTTAGGTCCACAGAAACAGTATCTTCATAACCATCACCGCTGGAACACTAAATACTGTATGACGTACACACAAACACCAGAGGCCATAGTCAATCAAAGACAGTAACTGGGTTTCAAAGTGTATGTGCTCATTTGGATTTATCCAGTAAACAAATGTATTTTTACAGTGTTTAACAAGAAAGCATATATATTCAAGTATGCTTTCTCGTTATGTTGAAATATTGTTTTTATTTTTATATATTAGCAGTTTTGTTAGCCACACAGTTTCTGAACTATACTTTTGAACTTGCTGTGCCCCTAACTTCTAGGAGATTAACCAAAACCACATTACCTTATTAAAACACACTACCTCAATGACTTTGTGGGTCTCTAATGGTTATATTTGTAACACTAAGTGAAAAGTGCACCACAATGCTATTAGTGACCCCGACTCTGCCGTTAATCACTTAAGAGATTATTCAGCCATTGATTAGATATTAATCTGATTGCCGATGTCTGAAACATTTTGTGATTTAAAGTGCGACAAGAGGCATCTCTGTAAGCCATGCTCTTTGTTATACAACAGCTACTCTCCCCAGTCCCTCAGGTTTTCTCTTGGCAACAGCCCACATGACCGTAAAGAAGAGAAAGGATTTGCTACAGTAAGGAGCAATGTAATGGAGGGCTGTAAACTGCATCCCCGCTTTGTTTTTCATATTCATATTGTTAGGGTTGCTTGTCAACATTACAAATCAACCGCATCAAATTGAGAATCGGCACACGGATTTAGCGGCTTAAAAACACGCAGCGTGGGGAGGGTAGGGGAGGGAGGGGGAAAAAAATCTGAAAACAGAGCCTGGACTCTGGAGTCCGATCCCAGCGTAATAATTGCATGCCAGCAGAAGGGATTTAGACCGTAATGCTCCCGCGGAGAGTGCAAAAAAAGGAAAGGGAGAAGCTGAGTGTGCTGACGTGTCACAGACATCCTAAGCCACTCATTCACGTCTCCAACCCAGTCAGATGTTCTAAGTCTGACACAGTGCTGCAAACACACCCACCCTGTCAGTGTGCTTATACACTGAACAAAAATATAAACACAACATGTAAAGTGTTGGTCCCATGTTTCATGAGCTGAAATAAAAGATCCCAGACATTTTCCATACGCACAAAAAGCTTATTTCTCTCAAATGTTGTGCACAAATTTGTTTACATCCCTGTTAGTGAGCATTTCTGCTTTGCCAAGATAATCCATCCACCTGACAGGTGTGGCATATCAAGAAGCTGATTAAACAGCATGATCATTACACAGATGCAGCTTGCGCTGGGGACAATAAAAGGCCACTCTAAAATGTGAAGTTTTGTCACACAACACAATGCCACAGATGTCTCAAGTTTTGAGGGAGCGTGCAATTGGCATGCTGACTGCAGGAATGTCTACCAGAGCTGTTGCCAGATAATTTATTGTTATTCTCTCTACCATAAGCCACCTCCAATGTCGTTTTAGAGAATTTGGCAGTACGTCCAACTGGCCTCACAACCACAGACCATGTGTAACCACGCCAGCCCAGGACCTCCATATCAGGCTTCTTCACCTGCGGGATCGTCTGAGACCAGCTAGCCTGACAGCTGATGAAACTGTGAGTTTGCACAACCGAAGAATTTCTGCCCAAACTGTCAGAAACCGTCTCAGGGAAGCTCATCTGCATGCTCGTCGTCCTCACAAGGGTTTTGACTGGACTTTAGTTTGGCGTCGTAACCGACTTCAGTGGGCAAAAGCTCACCTTCGATGGCCCCTGGCACGCTGGAGAAGTGTGCTCTTTACAGATGAATCCTGGTTTCAACTGTACCGGGCAGATGGCAGACCGCGTGTATGGCGTCTTGTGGGCGAGCGGTTTGCTAAAGTCAACGTTGTTAACAGAGTGCCCCATGGTGGCGGTGGGGGTTATGGTATGGGCAGACATAAGCTACGGACAATAGCATTTTATCGCTGGCAATTTGAATGCACAGAGATACCGTGACGAGATCCTGAGGCCCATTGTTGTGCCTTGTAACAACAGTGTGTTCCAGTTCCCGCCAATATCCAGCAACTTCACACAGCCATTGAAAAGGAGTAGGACAACATTCCACAGGCCACAATCAACAGCCTGATCAACTCTATGCGAAGGAGATGTGTCGCGCTGCATGAGGCAAATGGTGGTCACACCAGACACTGACTGGTTTATTGATCCACGCTCATACTTTGTTTTAAAAGGTATCTGTGACCATCAGATGCATATCTGCATTCCCAGTCATGTCAAATCCATAGATTAGGGCCCTATTCATTTATTTCAATTGACTGATTTCCTTATGAACTGTAACTCAGTAAAATATTTGAAATTGTTGCGTGTTGCGTTTATATTTATGTTCAGTTAAAATTTTTCAACCCTCTTTTAGCCACACTTCCTGTGAGAGCCTAAGGGCCTTAGAGGTCATCTTGACACTTCTCCTTGCAATGAAATGAAAGATAAATGTGACATGGCCTGACTTTCTTGCCCTAGTTTATTTTCATTGTGGTCATGCCCTTCTCTGCAACTGTCCCACTGATGGTTCCTCGTTTAAACTGCTTGTTACTTGGTTAGTTGACATAGCTCTCTGCCACTGGGGCCTAACTCTGCAAGGCGCAGAAAGTTCAGACGCTGGGCACCCCCTGCCTGTCACACCCCCACGTTTCAGGGTAAGACCCTCTCCTCACTAGGTTGAAGTTCTCACCTTGCGTTAGCAAGGATTTGCATCGTTCGCCTTCAGGCTAGCAAATGGGTATCAGCTTGGGAATTCAGCTCCAGCTCCCTTTGAGGGGCCTCCACCTCACTCATGCCGGATCAGACAGTGGTAGACTACCGTCCTACTTTGATACCTCTTCCCCCAGCACCTGGCTAGACCCTTAACATGACCCCAGTTAGATAACATGTCTGAGCTAGAGACGGGCAGGAAAATGCTGTGACCCTGTTCGAACATGGGAGCAGAGCAGAGGCACATCAATATTTTAGTTGTGTGTGTCAGTGAGGGTAAGGGTTGAAAATGTATTTAGAGAAGTCATTTTTGGTACTTGATTCAGAATAGGGCAGTCTTGTTTCTAATTGTTTTGGGTTAAGCGTTTTTGTTTGTTTTGTATGTTTTATTAGATATGGAGGAACATGCCAACTATAATCACTCTTATAATAGCAATAAATTCATACCTTATGCAGGGTATGTCAAATGCTTTAACAAATTAGCAATTTACCAAATCTAATGAACTTAATCTATTCTTCCAGGTGAACACCCAGCAAAGTTTCCAGACCTGCAAGATGCACATCTCCTCAAATTGAGTCCAAGTTCACAAAGGTAAAGCATGGTCATTGTACTACTTTCAGTAGAGTGAAAGGGTTGTTTCTTTGATTCTTTACTATAACTGAAAAGTAATCTGTCAACTGGATATGAGTAAAGACTTCCCAGATTAGCCTCTGCTATTGACCCATTTTGATGTGCCAGTATTGATGCTCGTGATAAAGTATTCAATCTTATTCTGGATAGACTGTTTTCTTTCAAGTTTGAAAATATATTGATGTATGTCCTATTCTCCCTGCGACAGAAGAAGAGCCTTCCGATATACGCATGGAATTCTGGAGAGGAGTGAAGGTCTGGATGACGAGCAGGAGGATAACCTCGATGGCAGCCTCAGCCGGGTCAGCCCCATTCCCCCATACCTGCCCAAGACCAGCAGCTCAGAGTGGAACAGCCATGACGACCTCGCCGACCCCTTCTCCGAACAGGAAGAGACAGCACCCCTGGTCCCCAGAGACCCCTCCCCCCAGCCCCACTACCACATCCTGGCCCCGCTTCTCCCTCCCAAGAGCTACGTCCACCGATTGACAGACCAATCGGGCTTCTGCGTTCCCCAGCTCCAGGAGCCCTTTCGGACAAGCCCCCGAAATGAGACCAAAAACGGTCCGATCCCCTCCCTCTCCAAAACCACCCTCCGCAGGTGGATTGAGATGCCCGCCGAGCACAAGCTCTCATCGGACGCTAGCTCCAAGTCAGGCTCGTCGGACCAGGACCGGAATGATCTGTCGGCCAGTGAGAGCGGAGAGGAGAAGTTTCCCAGCTCAATGCCAGGGGACGACACGGACGACTTAGAGTGCCCGGTGACAGTGGAGATGGTTCTACCTATGGGCCTCCCCACCACCTACTTCTCTGTGGACAATTGTATGACGGAAACATACCGGGCCAAATACCACCAGAGGCCCACCCTGTACATGATGACGGACGCTAAAGGCGGGGAACAACACGTGTCGTCTGGTGACAGCGACCTGGGAGAGGGGGGACTCCCCATCCCAGAGGCCCAACCTACAGAGCCCCCCAAGAGCCGGCCTGAATCAGGTAACTGGAGCTGTCTGTAGATCATTTGCTACGGGACGTGGAAGACACTTGGAGCCCTAGTTGTTTGTGGTCATACCCATGTCACCATTTGTGTTTTTAGTATGACCAAAGTGATAGATTTTTTTGGAAATCAATAAATGTTAAAAAACTTTCATTAAAAAGTCTATTACAGGGGTGGAAAATATGTTTTCTTGGTGTATTCTAATATGTTCCTGGTCTTTTGCAGGTTACTACACCAGTAAACCTATAGCTAAATGGAATCCTGTAACACCCAAAGGACTTGATGAACATGGGTTTCTGTGATGGAAACTACCGTTGAAGGGGCCTGGTATGAAAGCCACATTTAGAACAATCTTCATCTCCTTCTAAAAGTGTTGAAACCCTCTTACGGTGACGCTTATATGCTTGTACAGATGTCATATCAGAAGTCAGATATTAATCTGGAATGCCAAAGAGATTGGTAACTCCCAGAGGCAGTACAAGTCTGAAGAGTACTCTTCAGTTCAGCAGTAGTCTCAGGAGTCTTGCGCCACCCCTGCAGAACAGTCTTCGTACGATTGTGATTGTGGCCACTAGATGGCAGCAGCAGTAATTGTGGATTTGCACAGTAGAACGCAAAAAAATAAATAATGAAAGAGGATCCAAATCTAGGATGGTTCTTGGTCGACGCAGGGACCTGCTCGAACTTACTTCCAAGGTCATTCACGGGTTTGCTCACTGAAGAATATCTCCCACGAAACCACTTTTCCCCTCCAGAGATTATCAAATAAACTACATGTAACAATGACAATAACTCATCTCTAACCTTTACGCAGAAAATCTATGGAATGCTTGTATTTATTTCTTGAATTACGGTCATTTCAGTGTTATACGGTGACTGCGCTACTTCTGCCTATGTAACAAGGTGAGGTACATAAGCCTTGAGCAGGTTTTTACTGTCAATTTCCAGTGTTGATGCATTCATGGAATAAGGGAGATTCAGTTTGTGTACACTTATGCATTGTGTTTGTAGGAGCACATCTAAAATAAATCCCAAGGGTCCCCCTGAGTGGCCAGAGGCACCTGGTGTTGGGTGAATCTGTTCCAGTCCGAGGTTGCTTGAGAAATGGCTCTCTCCTAAGAGGCTATTTTTGAAAATGTTTGAAAAAAAAATGTCTAAAACAAATCACAGTAAGGTACTTCATTGTTACCCAGAAATTATTTGAGATTGAGATAAAAACGGCTACATTGGACCTTTTTTAATAATTGTTAGGAGAGAAGCATCTCAAGTCATTGGCATCTGGTGTATGTTCTAAGCTGCCTTTTTAACCCTGCCATCCCAGGGGTGTATTCACTAGGAACCAAATGGACGAAATGGGGAGGGACTAACCTGAACTTGTTCAATAAGAAACACTAATTTTCGTTAAATGGTTTGCACTAACAAATACACCCCTGAACATTTGCTGCTATGTTTTGTAAGGCTTTCTATCCCCAGTTCAGATCACCTCTCACACTCTTTTCCAGATATAAGCTTCTGTGTTCGCTCTTTAATGTTTCTCCTGTCACATACTGGGCAGTATGTTAAAGGTATGTTACTTCTCATGTTGTCAAACCATGCTTCTGTATATTTGTCTTCGAGTACATTTGTCTCCTGGGTCAAACACGTGTCAAATACGTTAGGAGTGTTTAATTTAGATTTTCCTGTACAATGGAACCAATTGAATTAGATCCAAATGCCCAAACTCCAAGCTAAATCCAGCCCAACTCAAACTTGTGTAAGTATTTGAAATATGAATTTGACCCAGGTCTGTTGATTTACCTACACTTAAACCAAAACCTCAAGAATGGATTGAGTAATGGATGTTAAGTAAGGATTTTAGGAGTGTCTTAATGAAGTAGAAAAGGCCTGCTGTTCTGCAGGTATTGTTCTATCTTGACCCCCAGAAATTATCAGAACATTGTCTACATGTACATCCTATGTATTTCATGGTGACATTCTAGAGATGCTGTAAAAATGTTATTTTGTGTTTTGATATATTGCTCAGCAGACTTCACTGCACAGTGCCTTTCTAGTTTTTTTTATGTCGAAACGAGTTGAAATAGGAGCCATCATTTGTACAATATGTTATTTTTAAAAATGTTTTTTTAACATTCAATTTAATTTTTGATTAACAATTGTTTAATAAATAATTGTATTTAACCATGCCATGTCCAAGTTTTTTCTAAACCATAAAATTCTCACTATTGTAAGTTATTCTCATATAACATGGTTATATCATTAGAAATGGGCTACTTGGGGTAAATATAATCTCTGCAAACCAGAACCAAGATCTCACATAAACTACTGTATTTTATGGCTACGCCTGTCCACGAAAGATTAGGGTAAATGTAATCAAACAAGTCTACATAAATATATACATTGTACAGAGAGAGTAAATAGGAAGCCCACAGTAAAGTGATACAGGGGCAGTGCAGTGAAACACACTGATGTTGGAATAACACTGTGAAATTGTGAAAATTATGATAATGTACTTTTAGTGTAACGAGCTGTTTGAAAAGACCGCCTGAAATTTCAGATTGTTTGGCTGGTTTTGGGGTTTTTGGACCGCCTGGTGACATCACTCCAATTAGGCCCCTCAGACCACTCCCAGACAGTCGTAGCAAAATTCTTGCTTGAGAAATTGCTTTTTTCTAAGAAGCTATTGTGTTTATTTTTTTAAACCATTTTAATTTAAAACAATCACACTAAGGTACTTAATTGTTACCCAGAAATTATTTGATATTGAGAAAAAACTGCTGCATTGGATCTTTTGAAGTGATACATGGAGAACAAGAGGCTTAGCCATGGAGGCTTGGAAACCTGAAGCTCTGCTGCCATCTAGATTATGCTAAGCCTCCGGATTTGGAATACATACAGTGCCTGTAGAAAGTCTACACCCCATTGAACTTTTTTTCACATTTTGTTGCGTTACAAAGTTGGATTAAAATAGATATTGTAATTTTTTTGTCATTGATCTACACAAAATACTCATTGTCAAAGTGAAAATACAATTCTACAGATTTTGTACTAATTAATAACAATTTAATAACTAAAATATAGTTGTTGCATAAGTATTCACCCCCTTTGTTTACGCAAGCCTAAATTAGTTCAGAAGTAAAATCTGGTTTAAAAAATCACATAAATTATATGGAATAACTGCCTCCTTATTTTCAAGCACGATGGTGGCTGCATTATGTTATGGGTATGCTTGACAGGAGTTTTTCAGGATGAAAAGAAACAGGATGGAGCTAAGCACAGGCAAAATCCTAGAAGAAAAGCTGCTTCAGTCTGCTTTAAACCAGCGACTGGGAGAGGAGTTCACTTTTCAGCAGGACAATAACCTACAACACAAAGCCAAATCTACACTGGAGTTGCTTACCAAGAAGACAGTGAATGTTCCTGAGTGGTCAAGTAACAGTTTTGACTTAAATGTGTTTGAAAATCTATGGCGAGACTTGAAAGTTGCTGTCTAGGCATGATCCCCAACACCTTGACAGAGCTTAAATAATTTTGTAAAGAATAATGGGCAAATGTTGCATAATATAGGTGTGCAAAGCTCTTATGAGACTTACCCAATAAGAGTTGCAGCTGTAATCTCTGCCAAAGTTGTTTCTAACATGTATTGACTCAGGTGGGGAATACTTATCTAATCAAGGTATATTTGTGTTTTATTTTTCATTAATCTTTTAAAAATTTTATAATTTTTCTTCCTCTTTGACATTAGTATTTTGTACAGATCGTTGACAGAAAATTACAATTAAATACATTTGAATCCCACTTTAATACAATAAAATATGACGAAATTCAAGGGGGTGTAGACTTTCTATAGGCACTGTATGTACAGGGGGTGTGTCCACATAATATCTCCTTTCTCCTAAAGTGTACACCGGTTTACTACTTCCCACAAATCTAAAAGCATTGGGTTGGAGGAGGCATGGGCAAGTGGGAGTACCCAAGTGCACACTTTGGGAGAAAGGAGAGACAACTGGGGTTTCAATGTGCAGCTCATATTTTTTGTTATACCATTAGATGTGTAGTGATGTAGCCTCACATCATGGCCCCATATGTACAACTGACATACAACGCATTTGACGACAGGTAGCCTAGCGGTTAAGAGCTTTGGGCCAATAACCAAAAGGTTGCTGGTTCAAATCCCTGACCTCACTAGGTGAAAAATCTGTGCCCTTGAGCAAGGCACTTAACCGTAATTGCTCCTGTAATTCGCTCTGGATACGAGCGTCTGCTAAATGAAAATAATAAATTATATTTTTGTAATATAATAGTTTGTCCACACAAAAATGTTTACACCAACATTGTGCTGTCTCCTACATGCTTGTGCGATTATTTATGTGCATAGAAATTATGTTGTATCACAAACTGCTGTAAATCACGGAGCCAATGAGAGACAGAAGAGGACTTTAGTACACGACTGGTGACCTCTTTATAGATCCTCGAATGGTGACATGTACAGCAAATGTTGCCAATTTGCACTCCTCTAAGGACATTGCACCAACTTGTGGTCTTAATGGGACTGACAATCTTTTTTGAATTCAGCAATCAGAATAGCGGATGGGCATAATGATGGCGGCCCCCATGCACGTTCCACAAATTCCTCGTTTTGCTAAGTTTGCCGCATTGTAGATTGCTCTACTCTACTATTTTTATAATGGTATACATGATCCCAATTTTTGCTTCAAGACGCCAGCAATTTCAAAAAACCCAAAAGTAGATTGTGCTGATTTATTGGCTCATTTAACCGTGTAGTGCGGCATAGTTTAAAAACTTGATGGATAGTCCTAAAACAATGACGTCATACAGTGGGGAAAATAAGTATTTAGTCAGCCACCAATTGTGCAAGTTCTCCCACTTAAAAAGATGAGAGAGGCCTGTAATTTTCATCATAGGTACACGTCAACTATGACAGACAAAATGAGAAAAAAAATCAAGAAAATCACATTGTAGGATTTTTAATGAATTTATTTGCAAATTATGGTATTTGGTCAATAACAAAAGTTTCTCAATACTTTGTTATATACCCTTTGTTGGCAATGACACAGGTCAAACGTTTTCTGTAAGTCTTCACAAGGTTTTCACACACTGTTGCTGGTATTTTGGCCCATTCCTCCATGCAGATCTCCTCTAGAGCAGTGATGTTTTGGGGCTGTCGCTGGGCAACACGGACTTTCAACTCCCTCCAAAGATTTTCTATGGGGTTGAGATCTGGAGACTGGCTAGGCCACTCCAGGACCTTGAAATGCTTCTTACGAAGCCACTCCTTCGTTGCCCGGGCGGTGTGTTTGGGATCATTGTCATGCTGAAAGACCCAGCCACGTTTCATCTTCAATGCCCTTGCTGATGGAAGGAGGTTTTCACTCAAAATCTCACGATACATGGCCCCATTCATTCTTTCCTTTACACGGATCAGTCGTCCTGGTCCCTTTGCAGAAAAACAGCCCCAAAGCATGATGTTTCCACCCCCATGCTTCACAGTAGATATGGTGTTCTTTGGATGCAACTCAGCATTCTTTGTCCTCCAAACACGACGAGTTGAGTTTTTACCAAAAAGTTCTATTTTTGTTTCATCTGACCATATGACATTCTCCCAATCCTCTTCTGGATCATCCAAATGCACTCTAGCAAACTTCAGACGGGCCTGGACATGTACTGGCTTAAGCAGGGGGACACGTCTGGCACTGCAGGATTTGAGTCCCTGGCAGCGTAGTGTGTTACTGATGGTAGGCTTTGTTACTTTGGTCCCAGCTCTCTGCAGGTCATTCACTAGGTCCCCCCGTGTGGTTCTGGGATTTTTGCTCACTGTTCTTGTGATCATTTTGACCCCACGGGGTGAGATCTTGCGTGGAGCCCCAGATCGAGGGAGATTATCAGTGGTCTTGTATGTTTTCCATTTCCTAATAATTGCTCCCACAGTTGATTTATTCAAACCAAGCTGCTTACCTATTGCAGATTCAGTCTTCCCAGCCTGGTGCAGGTCTACAATTTTGTTTCTGGTGTCCTTTGACAGCTCTTTGGTCTTGGCCATAGTGGAGTTTGGAGTGTGACTGTTTGAGGTTGTGGACAGGTGTCTTTTATACTGATAACAAGTTCAAACAGGTGCCATTAATACAGGTAACGAGTGGAGGACAGAGGAGCCTCATAAAGAAGAAGTTATAGGTCTGTGAGAGCCAGAAATCTTGCTTGTTTGTAGGTGACCAAATACTTATTTTCCACCATAATTTGCAAATAAATTCATAAAAAATCCTACAATGTGATTTTCTGGATATTTTTTTCTTCTCATTTTGTCTGTCATCGTTGACGTGTACCTATGATGAAAATTACAGGCCTCTCTCATCTTTTTAAGTGGGAGAACTTGCACAATTGGTGGCTGACTAAAAACGTTTTTTCCCCACTGTATCTCAATTCTGCGATCTTTATGCATGTTTGCACAACGGGAAACACTCTTTTCACGGCACTCCGATACCGAAATTACTTTTTAGTAGCAGGTTAAGAAAAGTTAATAGCAGTGGTATAAAGTACTTAAATAAAAATACTTTAAAGTACTACTTAAGTCGTTTTTTTTTAGGTATCTGTACTTTACTATTAATATTTTGGACTACTTTTTACTCCATACATTTTCCCTGACACCCAAAAGTACTTTTCAATGCTTAGCAGGAAAGGAAAGTGGTCCAATTCACTCACTTATCAAGAGAAAAAACATCCCTGGTCATCCCTACTGCCTCTGATCTGGAGGACTCACTAAACACAAATGCTTCGTTTGTCAATTATTTCTGCGTGTTGTAGTGTGCCCCTGGCTGTCCGCAAATAAAAAAAGAAAAGAAAATTGTGCCGTCTGATCTTATTATAAGCTATTTGAAATCATTTATACTTTTACTTTTGATACTTAAGTACATTTTTGCAATTACATTTACTTTTGATACTTAAGTATATTTAAAACCAAATACTTCTAAACTTTTACTCAAGTAGTATTTTTCTGGGTGACTTTCACTTTTACTTGAGTCATTTTCTATGAAGGTATCTTTACTTTTACTCAAGTATGACAATTGGGTACTTTTTCCAGCACTGGTTAATAGACTGAGGTTAGGAAAAGGATTAGGGTTAGCGAAAAATGCTCTCATAACCTGCTACGAAAATCACCTTGTATCGAAGTGATGTGAAAAGAGTGTCCCTTCGCCAACTGCAGTTGCATGTTTTCAAATGAAACCTGCCGATCAAGCCATTGCAATTAGGTTAATGATTCACAACTGAGCACTACTTGGAGGAATCAAGTCAGAATTTAAAAGCCAGGTACCGAAAGACGGTTTGGCTGAGCCTGCTGTAACATTTCAACCTCCTGTGCCATATTGCTGATGCCATCCAACTCTTTCAGGTGTATGGGCTCCCGAGTGGCGCAGTGGTCTAAGGCACTGCATCTCAGTGCTTGAGGCGTCACTACAGACCCCCTGGTTCGATTCCAGGCTGTATCACAACCGGCCGTGATTGGGAGTCCCATAGGGCGGCGCACAAATAGCCCAGCGTCGTCCAGGTTTGACCGGTGTAGGCCGTCATTGTAAATAAGAATTTGTTCTTAACTGACTTAAATGAGGGATCATGAAACATGTAAAGAGATTAGGCGTTGTTATATATACACTGCTCAAAAAAATTAAGGGAACACTTAAACAACACAATGTAACTCCAAGTCAATCACACTTCTGTGAAATCAAACTGTCCACTTAGGAAGCAACACTGATTGACAATAAATTTCACATGCTGTTGTGCAAATGGAATAGACAACAGGTGGAAATTATAGGCAATTAGCAAGACACCCCCCAATAAAGGACTGGTTTTGCAGGTGGTGACCACAGACCACTTCTCAGTTCCTATGCTTCCTGGCTGATGTTTTGGTCACTTTTGAATGCTGGCGGTGCTTTCACTCTAGTGGTAGCATGAGACGGAGTCTACAACCCACACAAGTGGCTCAGGTAGTGCAGCTCATCCAGGATGGCACATCAATGTGAGCTTTGGCAAGAAGGTTTGCTGTGTCTGTCAGCGTAGTGTCCAGAGCATGGAGGCGCTACCAGGAGACAGGCCAGTACATCAGGAGACGTGGAGGAGGCCGTAGGAGGGCAACAACCCAGCAGCAGGACTGCTACCTCCGCCTTTGTGCAAGGAGGAGCAGGAGGAGCACTGCCAGAGCCCTGCAAAATGACCTCCAGCAGGCCACAAATGTGCATGTGTCTGCTCAAACGGTCAGAAACAGACTCCATGAGGGTGGTATGAGGGCCCGACGTCCACAGGTGGGGGTTGTGCTTACAGCCCAACACCGTGCAGGACGTTTGGCATTTGCCAGAGAACACCAAGATTGGCAAATTCGCCACTGGCGCCCTGTGCTCTTCACAGATGAAAGCAGGTTCACACTGAGCACATGTGACATACGTGACAGAGTCTGGAGACGCCGTGGAGAACGTTCTGCTGCCTGCAACATCCTCCAGCATGACTGGTTTGGCGGTGGGTCAGTCATGGTGTGGGGTGGCATTTCTTTGGGGGGCCGCACAGCCCTCCAAGTGCTCGCCAGAGGTAGCCTGACTGCCATTAGGTACCGAGATGAGATCCTCAGATCCCTTGTGAGACCATATGCTGGTGCGGTTGGCCCTGGGTTCCTCCTAATGCAAGACAATGCTAGACCTCATGTAGCTGGAGTGTGTCAGCAGTTCCTGCAAGAGGAAGGCATTGATGCTATGGACCGCCCGTTCCCCAAACCTGAATCCAATTGAGCACATCTGGGACATCATGTCTCGCTCCATCCACCAACGCCACGTTGCACCACAGACTGTCCAGGAGTTGGCGGATGCTTTAGTCCAGGTCTGGGAGGAGATCCCTCAGGAGACCATCCGCCACCTCATCAGGAGCATGCCCAGGCGTTGTAGGGAGGTCATACAGGCACGTGGAGGCCACACACACTACTGAGCCTCATTTTGACTTGTTTTAAGGAATTACATCAAAGTTGGATCAGCCTGTAGTGTGGTTTTCCACTTTAATTTTGAGGGTGACTCCAAATCCAGACCTCCATGGGTTGATAAATTTGATTTCCATTGATAATTTTTGTGTGCTTTTGTTGTCAGCACATTCAACTATGTAAAGAAAAAAGTATTTAATAACATTATTTCATTCATTCAGATGTAGGATGTGTTATTTTAGTGTTCCGTTTATTTTTTTGAGCAGTGTATATACAGTGGGGAGAACAAGTATTTGATACACTGCCAATTTAGCAGGTTTTCCTACTTACAACGCATGTAGAGGTCTGTAATTTTTATCATAGGTACACTTCAACTGTGAGAGACGGAATCTAAAACAAAAATCCAGAAAATCACATTGTATTATTAAATTAAGTAATTAATTTGCATTTTATTGCATGACATAAGTATTTGATCAGCTACCAACCAGTAAGAATTCCGGCTCTCACAGACCTGTTAGTTTTTCTTTAAGAAGCCCTCCTGTTCTCCACTCATTACCTGTATTAACTGCACCTGTTTGAACTTGTCCAGGCCCGTCTGAAGTTTGCCAATGACCATCTGGATGATCCAGAGGAGGAATGGGAGAAGATCATGTGGTCTGATGAGACAAAAATAGAGCTTTTTGGTCTAAACTCCACTCGCCGTGTTTGGAGGAAGAAGAAGGATGAGTACAACCCCAAGAACACCATCCCAACCGTGAAGCATGGAGGTGGAAACATCATTCTTTGGGGATGCTTTTCTGCAAAGGGGACAGGACGACTGCACCGTATTGAGGGGAGGATGGATGGGGCCATGTATCGCGAGATCTTGGCCAACAACCTCCTTCCCTCAGTAAGAGCATTGATGATGGGTCGTGACTGGGTCTTCCAGCATGACAACGACCCGACACACACAGCCAGGGCAACTAAGGAGTGGCTCCGTAAGAAGCATCTCAAGGTCCTGGAGTGGCCTAGCCAGTCTCCAGACCTGAACCCAATAGAAAATCTTTGGAGGGAGCTGAAAGTCCGTATTGCCCAGCGACAGCCCCGAAACCTGAAGGATCTGGAGAAGGTATGGAGGAGTGGGCCAAAATCCCTGCTGCAGTGTGTGCAAACCTGGTCAAGACCTACAGGAAACGTATGATCTCTGTAATTGCAAACAAAGGTTTCTGTACCAAATATTAAGTTCTGCTTTTCTGATGTATCAAATACTTATGTCATGCAATAAAATTCAAATTAATTACTTAAAAATCATACAATGTGATTTTCTGGATTTTTGTTTTAGATTCCGTCTCTCACAGTTGAAGTGTACCTATGATAAAAAATTACAGACTTTGTAAGTAGGAAAACCTGCAAAATCGGCAGTGTATCAAATACTTGTTCTCCCCACTGTATATATAGAGTTGAAGTTCGAAGTTCACATACACCTTAGCCAAATACATTTAAACTCAGTTTTTTACAATTCCTGACATTTAATCCTAGTAAAAGTCTTAGGTCAGTTAGGATCACCATTTTATATTAAGAATGTGAAATGTCAGAATAATAGTAGAGAGTGATTTATTTCAGCTTTTATTTCTTTCATCACATTCCCAGTGGGTCAGAAGTTTACATACACTCAATTAGTATTTGGTAGCAATGCCTTTAAATTGTTTAACTTGGGTCAAATGTTTTGGGTAGCCTTCCACAAGCTCCCACAATAAATTGGGTTAATTTTGGCCCATTCCTCCTGACAGAGCTGGTGTAACTGAGTCAGGTTTGTAGGCCTCCTTGCTCGCACACGCTTTTTCAGTTCTGCCCACACATTTTCTATAGGATTGAGGTCAGGGCTTTGTGATGGCCACTCCAATCCCTTGACTTTGTTGTCCTTCAGCCATTTTGCCACAACTTTGTAAGTATGCTTGGGGTCATTGTCCATTTGGAAGACCCATTTGCGACCAAGCATTAACTTCCTGACTGATGTCTTGAGATGTTGCTTCAATATATCCACATACGTTTCCTTCCTCATGATGCCATCTATTTTGTGAAGTACACCAGTCCCTCCTGCAGCAAAGCACCCCCACAGCATGATGCTGCCACCCCCGTGCTTCACGGTTGGGATGGTGTTCTTCGGCTTGCAAGCATCCCCCTTTTTCCTCCAAACATAATGATGGTCATTATGGCCAAACAGTTCTATTTTTGTTTCATCAGACCAGAGGACATTTCTACAAAAAGTACGATCTTTGTCCCCATGTGCAGTTGCAAACCGTAATCTGGCTTTTTTATGGCGGTTTTGGACCAGTGGCTTCTTCCTTGCTGAGCAGCCTTTCAGGATATAGGACTCGTTTTACTGTGGATATAGATACTTTTGTACCTGTTTCCTCCATCATCTTCACAAGGTCCTTTGCTGTTGTTCTGGGATTGATTTGCACTTTTTGCACCAAAGTACGTTCATCTCTAGGAGACAGAACGCGTCTCCTTCCTGAGCAGTATGATGGCTGCGTGGTCCCATGGTGTTTATACTTGCGTACTATTGTTTGTACAGATGAATGTGGTACCTTCAGGTGTTTGGAAATTGCTACCAAGGATGAACCAGACTTGTGGAGGTCTACAATTTTCTTTCTGAGGTCTTGGCTGATTTCTTTTGATTTTCCCATGATGTCAAGCAAAGAGGCACTGAGTTTGAAGGTAGGCTTTGAAATACATCCACAGGTACACCTCCAATTGACTCAAATGATCGGAAGCTTCTAAAGCCATGACATCATTTTCTAGAATTTTCCAAGCTGTTTAAAGGCACAGTCAACTTAGTGTATGTATACTTCTGACCCACTGGAATTGTGATACAGTGAATTATAAGTGAAATAATTTGTCTGTAAACAATTGTTGGAAAAATTACTTGTGTCATGCACAAAGTAGATGTCCTAACCGACTCGCCAAAACTATAGTTTGTTCACAAGAAATTTGTGGAGTGGTTGAAAACGGGTTTTAATGACTCCAACCTAAGTGTATGTAAACTTCCGACTTCAACTATATATATATATATATATATATATACAGTGGGGAAAAAAAGTATTTAGTCAGCCACCAATTGTGCAAGTTCTCCCACTTAAAAAGATGAGAGAGGCCTGTAATTTTCATCATAGGTACACGTCAACTATGACAGACAAAATGAGAAAAGAAAATCCAGAAAATCACATTGTAGGATTTTTTATGAATTTATTTGCAAATTATGGTGGAAAATAAGTATTTGGTCAATAACCAAAGTTTCTCAATACTTTGTTATATACCCTTTGTTGGCAATGACACAGGTCAAACGTTTTCTGTAAGTCTTCAATAGGTTTTCACACACTGTTGCTTGTATTTTGGCCCATTCCTCCATGCAGATCTCCTCTAGAGCAGTGATGTTTTGGGGCTGTCGCTGGTCAACACAGACTTTCAACTCCCTCCAAAGATTTTCTATGGGGTTGAGATCTGGAGACTGGCTAGGCCACTCCAGGACCTTGAAATGCTTCTTACGAAGCCACTCCTTCGTTGCCCGGGCGGTGTGTTTGGGATCATTGTCATGCTGAAAGACCCAGCCACGTTTCATCTTCAATGCCCTTGATGATGGAAGGAGGTTTTCACTCAAAATCTCACGATACATGGCCCCATTCATTCTTTCCTTTACACGGATCAGTCGTCCTGGTCACTTTGCAGAAAAACAGCCCCAAATCATGATGTTTCCACCCCCATGCTTCACAGTAGGTATGGTGTTCTTTGGATGCAGCTCAGCATTCTTTGTCCTCCAAACACGACGAGTTGAGTTTTTACCAAAAAGTTATATTTTGGTTTCATCTGACCATATGACATTCTCCCAATCCTCTTCTGGATCATCCAAATGCACTCTAGCAAACTTCAGACGGGCCTGGACATAAGCAGGGGGACACGTCTGGCACTGCAGGATTTGAGTCCCTGGCGGCGTAGTGTGTTACTGATGGTAGGCTTTGTTACTTTGGTCCCAGCTCTCTGCAGGTCATTCACTAGGTCCCCCCGTGTGGTTCTGGGATTTTTGCTCACCGTTCTTGTGATCATTTTGACCCCACGGGGTGAGATCTTGCGTGGAGCCCCAGATCGAGGGAGATTATCAGTGGTCTTGCATGTCTTCCATTTCTTAATAATTGCTCCCACAGTTGATTTCTTCAAACCAAGCTGCTTACCTATTGCAGATTCAGTCTTCCCAGCCTGGTGCAGGTCTACAATTTTGTTTCTGGTGTCCTTTGACAGATCTTTGGTCTTGGCCATAGTGGAGTTTGGAGTGTGACTGTTTGAGGTTGTGGACAGGTGTCTTTTATACTGATAACAAGTTCAAACAGGTGCCATTAATACAGGTAACGAGTGGAGGACAGAGGAGCCTCTTAAAGAAGAAGTTACAGGTCTGTGAGAGACAGAAATCTTGCTTGTTTGTAGGTGACCAAATACTTATTTTCCACCATAATTTGCAAATAAATTCATTAAAAATCCTACAATGTGATTTTCTGGATTTTCTTTTCTCAATTTGTCTGTCATAGTTGACGTGTACCTATGATGAAGATTACAGGCCTCTCTCATCTTTTTAAGTGGGAGAACTTGCACAATTGGTGGCTGACTAAATACTTTTTTTCCCCACTGTATATATATATATATATATATATATATAAATATATGACTGAATTGAAGACATTATTTAACCAGCTTCAATGGGATTTCAGCATGACCTTTTAGACCCCCTCAGGAGACTAAAAAGATTTGGCATGGGTCCTCAGATCCTCAAAAAATTCTACAGCTGCACCATCGAGAGCATCCTGACTGGTTGCATCACCGCCTGGTATGGCAACTGCTTGGCCTCTGACCGCAAGGCACTACAGAGGGTAGTGCGTACGGCCCAGTACATCACTGGGGCAAAGCTCCCTGCCATCCAGGACCTCTATACCAGGCGGTGTCAGAGGAAGGCCCTCAAAATTGTCAAAGACTCCAGCCACCCTAGTCATAGACTGTTCTCTCTGCTACCGCACGGCAAGCGTACCGGAGTGCCAAGTCTAGGTCCAAAAGACTTCTCAACAGCTTCTACCCCCAAGCCATAAGACTCCTGAACAGCTAATCATGGCTACCCGGACTATTTGCACTGCCCCCCACCCCATCCTTTTTACGCTGCTGCTACTCTGTTAAGTATTTATGCATAGTCACTTTAACTCTACCCACATGTACATATTACCTCAACTACCTCAACTAGCCGGTGCCCCCGCACATTGACTATGCAACGGTACCCCCTGTATATATAGCCTCCCTACTGTCACTTTATTTTACTGTATATATAGCCTCCCTACTGTCACTTTATTTTACTTCTGCTCTTTTTTTCTCAACACTTTTTTGTTGTTGTTTTATTCTTACTTTTTTGTTTAAAATAAATGCACTGTTGGTTAAGGGCTGTAAGTAAGCATTTCACTGTAATGTCTGCACCTGTTGTATTCGGCGCATGTGACCAATAAAATTTGATTTGATTTGATTTGAGTTGACTACAGAATGACCATAACATTTGGTTAATACCCGATCTTCGAGAGTTCTAGTTTGTTTATCATAGTACTCATAATTCGCCTGGGAAATGCTGCACATGCCAACACAGTTGCGAGTGTCAAGCCCCACAAATCCCCTTTCTAAACGTCACTGCATTGGCCACAAACAGCTGCAGAAGGGGCCGATACTGAGGGAAACAGGCAGGTGATGTGGGTATTGGTCACCAGATGGACTGGTCCCTCAGCTAATTAACTGACTAAACACTTGACAAAGGTCCACACTGATGAAGCGCTAACTCAAGGCTCTATTAATTTATGGGCAAAGACAGACTCCTCAGTTGGTGCACTACCAAGACGGGACGTGGTCTGGAGAACAAGCGAGACACCACTTATTAAGTGCAGGTGCGACAGCTCCCCCGATCCCCAGGCTTGCACTAACTTGACGTTGTCTCCAAAGAGAGTTTATTCTGAATAGTGTCTATGTTGTGTTTAGAATGATAACTCTGTGACAGCGATTTCTAATCAACCATGTTGTTCTTCATCTCAAACTCAAGTAACGTTTACAGAACAAAAGCAATCAATGACATATCACAATACAAAAGGTATAACCCAACAATAACAGCACTGTCAAAATGTGTGCTTGCAGCCAATGCTAACTCTCACTGTAGCTCTAGCTAGATTACAGCAGTTTATTAATTAAGAGCCTGTGAACTAGGGAACCCCCACCTCCCAAATCCCAATTTAACCTCTGGTTAGATCCCTGTGCCATATTTTCCATACAGAGTTCTAGCATGCTGCATGTACCACCAACTACATCGAGTCACTTGTAAAAATGTTGATTCTTTAATGCTTACCTTGTCACTAACCTATGTTTTTGATTTGATTTGATTTGTTTGTCCTGTATAAATGCAAGCTTTTCTTTGGGTGCTGAAATCTGTAGTTTTTGAAAAAAACGTCTGTCAAATTGCACCCGGTAACCCACTATTTTCCAAAGGAGTAGGACGTTAGTGACTTCAAATGTGCACTACCACTCGATGCATTCTTAAATATATATTCCTTAACACTTACTATTTACCTGTGCTTGTCCTAATTGTTATAGAGTTGTCAGTTGGAATCAATACTTTTTTAATATAAAATTGCATTCTATACATCCCCTGTCAAAACTATAAAATCTTCCATGCAATGACGGTATGCTCCTTCTCTGTTAACAAAGGTTCCCCTGGCAGAGGTCGCGTAAAATGCTACTTTTATCAAAAACTACGGATTTCAGCATCCAAAGAAAGGAATGCAGGTGCACAGGACAAACATAGGCACACTAAGAATTGACATTTTTACAAGTATCGAGGGCAGTAGGGCCTTGGTCAGGGAGGTGACCAAGAACCCGATGGTCACTCTGACAGAGCTCCAGAGTTCCTCTGTGTAGATGGAAGGACCTTCCAGATGGACAACCATCTCTGCAGCACTCCACCAATCAGGCCTTTATGGTAGACTGGCCAGACGAAAGCCACTCCTCAGTAAAAGGCACATGACAGCCCGCTTGGAGTTTGCCAAAAGGTGCCTAAAGGACTTTCAGACTATGAGAAACAAGATTCTCTGATCTGATGAAACCAAGATTTAACTATTTGGCCTGAATGCCAAGCGTCACGTCTGGAGGAAAGCAGGCACCGCTCATCACCTGGCCAATACCATCCCTACAGTGAAGCATGGTGGTGGCAGCATCATGCTGTAGGGATGTTTTTCAGCGGCAGGGACTGGGAGACTCGTCAGGATCAAGCAGGTTCGGCAGCGGCTAGAAGGCCGGTGACGCCGAACGCCTGAGCTGGACAGGAGGGGGAGCCAAAGCTAAGGCTGGTGTGACAAGGACCTCAGACTTGGGCGAAGGTTCACCTTCCAACAGGACAACGATCCTAAGCACACAGCCAAGACAACACAGGAGTGTCTTCGGGACAAGTCTCTGAATGTCATTGAGTGGCCCGGACTTGAACCCGATCTAACATCTCTGGAAACCTGAAAATAGACAAAGGAGATGATTGTGGACTACAGGAAAAAGAAGAGGACCGAGCATGCCCCCATTCTCATCGACGGGGCTGTAGTGGAGCAGGTTGAGAGCTTCAAGTTCCTTGGTGTCCACATCACCAACAAACTAACATGGTCCAAGCACACCAAGACAGTCGTGAAGAGGGCACGACAAAACCTATTCCCCCTAAGAAGACTGAAAAGATTTGGCATGAGTCCTCAGATCCTCAAAAGGTTCTACAGCTGCACCATCGAGAGCATCCTGACTGGTTGCATCACTGCCTGGTATGGCAACTGCTCGGCCTCCGACCGCAAGGCACTACAGAGGGTAGTGCGTATGGCCCAGTACATCACTGTTCCAAGCTTCCTGCCATCCAGGACCTCTATACCAGGCGGTGTCAGAGGAAGGCCCTAAAAGTGGTCAAAGACTCCAGCCACCCTAGTCATAGACTGTTCTCCCTGCTACCGCATGGCAAGCGGTACCGGAGCGCCAAGTCTAGGTCCAAGAGGCTTCTAAACAGCTTCTACCCCCAAGCCATAAGACTCCTGAACATCTAATCAAATGGCTACCCAGACTATTTGCATTGTAATCGCTGTCAAAGGTGCTTCAACAAAGTACTGAGTAAAGGGTCTGAATACTTATGTAAATGTTATATCTCTCTTTTAAATGTTTAATACATTTAACCTGTTTTTGCTTTGTCATTATGGGGTATTGTGTGTAGAGTGATGAGAGATAAAAACAAGTTAATCCAATTTAGAATAAGGCTGTAACGTAACAAAATGTGGAAAAAGTCAAGGGGCTGAATACTTTCCGAATGCACTGTAGCTACTCTCAATACAGCACTGTAAACTCAGTGTGCAAACATAAACAGTCAAACTTAATTTTTTTGCAAAGGTAGTGCCGGGACGATACAAGTTTAAAAAAAACTGCTGTATGTAAAATATTGTGTGCTGTAACTTGGAAAAGAAATAAGTGTGACTCTGGATGACAACATAATGATGTTTATATCCAAAATTAGGGCTGATATCCTAAAGAAATGAAATCCATTTTACATTTACATTTTAGTTATTTAGCAGACGCTCCTATCCAGAGCGACTTACAGTTAGTGAGTGCATACATTTTTATATATTTTTAATTTAGATTTTTATTAAAAAAATTATACTGGCCCCCAGTGGGAAACGAACCCACAACCCTGGCTTTGCAAACGCCATGCTCTACCAACTGAGCTATAACCCTGCCGGCCATTCCCTCCCCTACCCTGGACGACGCTGGGCCAATTGTGCGCCGCCCCATGGGTCTCCCGGTCGCGGCCGGCTACGACAGAGCCTGGATTCGAACCAGGATCTCTAGTGGCACAGCTAGCACTGCGATGCAGTGCCTTAGACCAAATTCGCTTTGTGTTTTGTTTCGTTGCCATGATACTAACGACTATCATGATACCGGTATCGTCCCGGCCCCATTAAAAGGTAGACTCAGTAAGATGATATCATGATCATACACAAAGTTGCCCAGGGCTACATTCTGCTTACAGACATAATTAAAATAGAATATATATGAGTGTGCCTCAAAGGAGGGTGAAAATTGGTGATAGGCTTTCAATGCATACAACATTAATCACTTAAATTCAAGATGTGTTTGGTGTCGATTTTGTTGCTGGACACAAACAAACTATCTGATACTATACATTACAATGTACTGTGCTGTAAACCATTGTGTTATAGTTTCTTGACTGAAAATACCCTTATCGTTTTTGGGCTCTAACATAAAAGAATGTGGCTACCTTGTGAACTATCTATAGCCCAACACATATCATCACTAAAAACCTTATTTTTTACCAACAACATTGCATAGAGACCGCCAACACTGTGTGGCATATCCCCAGTCTGTCTGATTGACTAACTAGAAAGCAGCGGAGGCCGAGATGTCACGGGAACCGGGCAGATCTTGACACTCTGTCACAGATAAACATCACATTTTCCACTCAAAGGCCCCTGAAATATTCAACACCTGGAAGCGAATGGCGAATGCATTTAAACTGCTTTCTCGTCAAGCTAGATAAACCCACGCTAAACCGTGATTGCCTTAATGTGATTCTAGGGCAGTTTAAGCCCATATGTAATATTATTGGCACCGTGGATAAGAGTAATTGGGTAATTAGAGAAAGGTGCTGGCATCATGCAGACGGAAGCTTGAGTCTCCTGACTTAACCCCTTTTGTAGTTGTTAACACATTTTGACTGTTTTACAAGCATGGTTTTTGAACTGTTCCAGTCGATAAGCATAAAATATTTTCTCTAAACATCACTGGCCTTTTTTACATTAGTCTTCACTCTTTTATTCCTCTTTGTACCTTCCATCCATCCCTCCTTCATCATTAATAAGCATTTCACGTTATAGTCTACACCTGTTGTATGGCTGGTTGTTTTCGCCGCATGTGACAAATAAAAATCGATTTGATAAGGTCAGAAGAAACCACATTAGGCTATTCTCCTTCTCTTGTCCCTTAGAGGGCAGCAGAGCATAACAAATAACGAATGCCCTTGCATGTCTCCTCAACACCTGTCTACCCAAAACTATCACAGAATCCATAACAGGCAGGTTAATTAAAGATAGAAGTCTCACAAAAAGACATTTCATCTACAAGATAAGGGCCCCTAATCTCATTAATCCCTGCATGCAATCAGCCTCAAACTTTATTTATTTATTTATAGATCGTTATTTGTTGTAGTAAATGTGGAGTCTCTCGACCACAGCCCATTTTACTAATCATAGCTAATTAGCCTACCATCCCGGCACAATTTCTATGCAGAAATAGGGTATTGATCCCGGGACTGTCTCCATTCGCGCCTCGAAGAGAAGGAGACTGGATGGAAATTGCACGGCTCACTTCTTCTCTCCAATCTCTCTGTTCCTATTTCCAGGTCAGTGCCGCGAGGTAGTCGACCGTTATTTGACTAAAAACCAGCTGACGCTGCCAGCTGACTACTTTTCATTTGAGAAGGAGAAGAGGTGCGATGATGCCTTTGCAAAGTTCCTGAGACTAGTGATTCGGTGTCATCAATAATATAAACTCTGTCAATGGTATGGTTGAAATTGCAATTGATGGGTATAAATACTAGACACCACAATCCATTGATTAGGTGGCTCTTGTGATGAATTGAGGTGTCACTGTTTTCTTTCACTCCCAAGGGTGAGTAAACTCACTTGGTAATCACAAAACCCCTATTGGTGAGACGTAACATGGCAAAGGAACTAAGGTGACCATTTATATATTTTCTGCCGTCTGGGTAGCAGTCTACCCCTTGATTGCATGGGTTGTCTGTCACAGACAGAGTTTGGGTGTTTTAGTCTTGGCTGACTCCGAGAGTTGTGTGTGTTCCCTCCTCTGTCTAGTTGCCTGTCAGCGCGGTTCGTCTGCAGCTGGCTTACTTCATTAGGAGCCATCAGCCAGGCTGAGCACACTGTCAGAGGCAGGCTTCTGCTTTCTCTTTTCCCCTCTCCCTCTCTCACCACACATCTCCATGTGATCCTTACTCTGTCAACCTCCCTTAATCTCTTTCCCCTTGATAAATGTACCCCTTCCGTCACTCTGCCTCCCTCTCTCTCCTGTCGTCTTCCTTCCATCACACACTCCTCCTCTAGTTCATCTTTTTGGACTTTCCTTTTCAACCTTGTTGTTGTTTATTCCTCTTTCTGTGTCTGTTTCTCTTTCCCTTCAGAACATCACAAACTCGACATCTCTTTCTGTACCATATGTGTCTCTCTACACACACACACACACGCACACGCACACGCACACACACACACAAAGCCCCCAGGCCTCTGTAGTAGGAACTGGATTATATAAAGACGCCTCTAATTTGGGGCAGTAGAACGTGTGAAATCTGATTGCTTTGGAAGATTTAAAAACTGGGCAGGCTGGGGAAGTAAAGTGGTAGTGGTGTAGTCTGTTCTGGGGATTTACCAAATGTTGAGATTTGAGAGGGTGGCTTAATTGAGTACACAGACAGAGCAGACTGGAGGCTAGGCTGGAGGTTTGAGACCACACTGAAGAAGCTCTCCCCACCAACCTTCCTCAGGCTGATTCCTTACCATATTACGATATGGAACAAATTAATAGTATTTATTTTACCATATGAAGTCACTTTGAAGTCTCGTAATAAATAGGAAACTCCCTGTATACTGTGCCTTGGACATGTCATGACAAAGTCCTTGGTTCAACACTAGGGGGCAGTGATATACTGTATGACATTTCCCTTCTATGTAGATGCCCATTCACACCACATGCACACGTGCCTCTCCCACTCGCATGCATGAAAGGAGACCAATGTAATGACTGTGACACAGACACATGCATTGGCAAGAAACAGTGTCTTGAGGGAGAGAGAAGAAAATGCCAATCATGGTGGCAACGTGTTGGCGTTTCCCAGAAGGCCAAGCTGCCAGGTCTACATTCAGATTTAGTCACGGTGAAGCTTCCTGAAGGCGATGGCAAACCTTTGGTTGGAAGAACACTCAGGTCGGGCCACCCTGATTTCCATTGGCAGGTTAATTGACATTTTGCAGGGCCAAAGCTCAGACACTAGCGGGCTTTTAGCGAAAATATGCGGATTAGAGTGACTGAGAAAAAGGTAGGGAGCAAGGGAGAAGACAAAACAGTGTATTGGCTTTCAGAGGCTTTCATGAATAAACTGCCTTGCTTTTAACTTTTGCTCTCTGGGACTGGAAAAGCACTGTTTAATTGCCATTTGAAGGGTTTAATCCCTTGCGAAGCTGAAACGCATAATTTTTCTCTCTCTCGACCGTTAATAATCTTCCCCATTTATACTCTCAAAGCGGTCAGACAGTGTTAGCGTATTAGCACTTTGACCCTGGTAGACACAGTATTTTTTTTAAACAGTTGCAAAATTGTTCATGACCGAGCTCGGTCGCCATTGCTCAGCCCAGCACTCGGACAATTCACGCTTTAACCTTCATAGCTCTGTGTCTTTGAGTCCCGACAGAAGGGACATTGACTGCCCCACCCTTATTCGCTATTCATGTACAAGAGGAAAGGAACAAGAGGAACACATTTTTAAATGGAAGGATTTCTATTTCTAAACTCAGCAAAAAAAGAAACGTCCCTTTTTCAGGACACTGTCTTTCAAAGATAATTTGTAAAAATCTAAATAACTTTACAGATCTTCATTGTAAAGGGTTTAAACACTGTTTCCCATGCTTGTTCAATGAACCATAAACAATGAATGAACATGCACCTGTGGAACGGTCGTTAAGACACTAACAGCTTACAGACGGTAGGCAATTAAGGTCACAATTATGAAAACTTAGGACACTAAAGAGGCCTTTCTACTGACTCTGAAAAACACCAAAAGAAAGATGCCCAGGGTCCCTGCTCATCTGCGTGAACGTGCCTTAGGCATGCTGTAAGGAGGCATGAGGACTGCAGATGTGGCCAGGGCAATAAATTGCAATGTCTGTACAGTGAGATGCCTAAGACAGCGCTACAGGGAGACAGGACGGACAGCTGATCGTCCTTGCAGTGGCAGACCATGTGTAACAACACCTGCACAGGATCGGTACATCCGAACATCACACCTGCGGGACAGGTACAGGACGGCAACAACAACTGCCCGAGTTACACCAGGAACGCACAATCCCTCCATCAGTGCTCAGACTGTCCGCAATAGGCTGAGAGAGGCTGGACTGAGGGCTTGTAGGCCTGTTGTAAGGCAGGTCCTCACCAGACATCACCGGCAACAACGTCGCCCATGGGCACAAACCCACCGTCGCTGGACCAGACAGGACTGGCAAAAGGTGCTCTTCACTGATGAGTCACGGTTTTGTCTCACCAGGGGTGATGGTTGGATTCACGTTTATCATCGAAGGAATGAGCGTTACACCAAGGCCTGTACTCTGGAGCGTGATCGATTTGGAGGTGGAAGGTCCGTCATGGTCTGGGGCGGTGTGTCACAGCATTATCGGACTGAGTTTGTTGTCATTGCAGGCAATCTCAACACTGTGCGTTACAGTGAAGACATTCTCCTCCCTCATGTGGTACCCTTCCTGTAGGCTCATCCTGACATGACCCTCCAGCATGACAATGCCACCAGCCATACTGCTTGTTCTGTGCGTGATTTCCTGCAAGACAGGAATGTCAGTGTTCTGCCATGGCCAGCGAAGAGCCTGGATCTCAATCCCATTGAGCAAGTCTGGGACCTGTTGGATCGGAGAGTGAGGGCTAGGGCCATTCCCCCCAGCAATGTCCGGGAACTTGCAGGTGCCTTGGTGGAAGAGTGGGGTAACATCTCACAGCAAGAACTGGCAAATCTGGTGCAGTCCATGAGGAGGAGATGCACTGCAGTAATTAATGCAGCTGGTGGCCACACCAGATACTGATTGTTACTTTTGGTTTTGACCTCCTCTTTGTTCAGGGACACATTATTCAATTTCTGTTAGTCACATGTCTGTGGAACTTGCTCAGTTTATGTCTCAGTTGTTGAATCTTGTTACGTTCATACAAATATTTACACATGTTAAGTTTTCTGAAAATAAACGCAGTTGACAGTGAGAGGACGTTTCTTTTTTTGCTGAGTTTAGAATCGAGGTGTCAGATTTGTTAGGTATTACCTTGATTATATTTCTGCCACTGTACCACAGGGTACCCTTATATGGTACACTCTGTGTTGTGCTATTCCACGTTTTTTAGCTTGTTTGGTGTGGCTTCAGCTTTTATTTTGTTTACAATCTACCCCAGGGATGGGCAACTTTTACGGGGGTGAGGGCCACAAAAAAATCAGAACTCATCATGAGGGGCCGCAGTGGTTCTCGGGTCTGTGTACCCATGGGCTAATTGAGTGACTGTCAGTGACTGACATAATAAGAGAACAACTGCTGAAATTTCGAAATTGAATCTTGTGTATTCTACTACTGGGCATTTCCATCAAAAATGACCCATGACCACCAACGTGTGAAGTTCATAGGAGCATATCAAATTGGGTGTCAAATGAAATCTAAGAGTCTATATTTTGAGAGAATGAAGGTATAGATACATAGAAGCATAAGTAAAGGCTCTGAATTTCTGGATAAATAGATAGAAAAGGGGTCTTAGAAAACATCTACCAGAAAAAGTCGGAAAAGGTATCTGAAATACATCAAAACACAATTATGTTGACCTAAAGACCCCTGCCAACTAATATGAACACTTATATTTAGTTTTGGAGAAATTGTTTATCTTCTGTACATTTAAGGAATATTGCCTTGTGCCTTGTAATTTCATTAGATTTTATATTTTCTCTTTCTCATGATGAGGGAGGATAATGAAAGTTCACAGAAGTAACAATAATGGTAGACCTACCAATTAGTTATAATTATTTTACTAATATCAATTTTGTGTATGAATTATTAAGTGATTAAAACTCGTAATTCTGGTACCAAATTGGTAACGGGATTACTAAAAAATCTGTAATGGAATTACTGCAACTGAATTGGCTACAATGGGAAATCATAATGGTCACAAACCACAGTTGGGTCACCTGCTACTATGATCCCTTCCACTGGCATACTGTTATGTTCAGCTTAAAACTGTTTTCTTTGTCTTTCTGTCATCTGTACAACCCTTCCCTCTCTCACTCTCCCTCTCTGCCTTTATCTCTCACTCTCCAGTTAATGTCACCTCTCCCAGCTCCTATCCATGAGCACCCTCTCTTTCTATCATCCTCACCCACTGCGCTCTGACCGACACCGGACATTGAAAAGTAGTTGACATTTGGTCAGTCCACCCTGGCCACAGACGGACCGGACTGGACCAAATCTGAACCTATCATAGAATTATGTTTCACAAGTTTGGATAGCACAATACAATACAAGTAGAGCACCGTCAGTACAATACAGTACAGTAGTAAGGTTCAGTACAATACCATACAGAAATGTATAGTACAGGTGTGTAGAGTACAGTATATTGAACGGTACTCTACTCTACTTTACTGTACTCTACTGTACTCTACTGAACTATTCTGAACTGTACTCCATCCTACTCTACCCTGCTCTGCTCTGCTGTGCTGAATTGTACTGCACTGTACTCTACTGTGCTCTACTGCGCTGTAATGTCCAAACTTGTGAAACATGAGGAGAATGACATTCATATCTATAATTATCAATTTCTGTATAGTACAGATCAGGGACCCATTATGTAATTCCGTTAACGTAATTCCATTACCTGGTGTTCATCCACTTCACTTATTGTAGTTCAATAACCACATTTTTTTTTCTTCAGCAGAGCAGAGTAGGGTAGAGTAGAATTAATATCCCTACATGTGTAGGCTACATGTGGACATTGCACAAACATGGAAAGCTTAAGTGTAGATACATTTATCAACAAAAAGTCAATGGGTGTGTGTGTGTTACAAAAACAATACATTTTCTGCTGTAAATAGGCTATAATATTGATTTGCTTAGAAAGACAGTATGCCTACACTTTACCTAGCAAATGAAAATGCATTGTGTGTATAGTTTAAGCACAGATAGAACAAGGAGCGTACACATCTTTTGTACAACGTTAGCTTTCCCAGAACTAGCAGGGCATTCTATTTCTATGATCTATTCTAAGGATTTGGCTATCTAACCACACACTGACGTGCACAGCTCTCTGGGTTAGGTTCTGTCTTCAAGTCTCCAGTGGGTGATGAAGTCCCTTCCATCTATGTAATGTATGACAGGTTATGGGCAGGTACAGTCAGGTGGCAGGAATGGTGAAGAGTTTAACTCAACCCATGGGTCCAGCAGGCGGAGTTCAATAAATACAGGCAGATATGAGATGCAGGGAGATGGCACTCTTCTCACACCACTCTGTAGCTACTGACCAAGGTTCTTGCAAGAGTGCAGTAGAGTACAACAGTATGAGTCATAATACCCATTAAACCTAGCGGTTAAACAAGAAAATGGTTCCAATCGTTTTCCCACCATTCATTTTTCCCATAGGGGATTTTAGAAACACTTAAAATAAGGGCTGTGTTTTGTGTAGGCTTACCCTGGTGTGACATTTTGATAACCGTGTAAATCTCTCTAGGACAAGGTGACTTGTCCTAGAGACAAGTCACCCATTTGTATACCCCCTTGTATAATTTTAATGCTGAGTGCAAGTTCAGACATCTGTATCAACCTGTCTTTTAGTCAGGAGACTCCATGACAAACCATCTCTCCTGTCCTCCATCTGTAGAAAAACAAGGTATGGTTGATACACACAGCACTGATTACATTATCAATGGTTGTTAGGTGAAATCCAGGACAGACAAGTGATAGTATTTTGACCTATGAGCAGATCAAATGTGACCATCCTGAAGTGGGACTGGTGCCTGCCACGTACTGCCTCAGCCTTCTGCTCCTGATATGTTAGGGGGGTTCCCACAACACTGCTGAACAACAAATCCACCAGGTTTTGTTCGTAGCCAGTGAATGAAATAAAATATAATCGGTCAGTATACATATGTGACCAACCACCAGGATTTGGTCCTATGTAGCAACATTTGAAATTGTGTTTTTCACATTGGATAAAAGTAGATCATATATCATATCATACACTGCAGTTGAGGAACAATGGGAAAGTAATTCTGTTTTGAAAGTTGATAAACTTGTAACCCCACTTTTGAGAAAATGGCCCTTAAATGTTTTGGTACACCTACTTTTTTTTTTAGGGGGTAGATCAGCTTTAATATTGCAGATAGATTCTAACTTCCATCAATGTAATAGTCTGCATCACTTCCAATCCCCCATATGTTTTTTTCTCTCGCAAATAATATATATATATATATATATATATATATATATATATATATATATATATATACACACATACATACATACATACATACATACATACATACATACATACATACATACATACATTCTGTGACGTCACGAGAGGCTACACAGCTTTCAGCGGGATTGCTCAAGTAGTGCAAGGAGACAAGGTTCAAACAAAACAAGGATTTTATTATAGGTCTTGGGAAATTAACGAAAATATAACAAAATTCTGTTCTCTTGTGGCTCTTTAAGGGTTAACAGTTCAGGGATGTCTCTTCCACATCCAAAATCATAATTCTCACTCGCTCAGATAACTTTTCCCCAGCCTTACTGTAGTCCACGTTGCAGCTAGTGGCCAACCCAGCAAAAAAGTCCTTCCAAATGTCTCTCACGTATTTCCACAGGTGCATATATCCAAAGGTGAGTATTTCCCAAAGGTAAGTATCTCCAAATCCTTATATTCCTCATGGAAGTGGACGTGCAGCACTCTTGTTCTCCAGAGAGCCCAGGTTGGAGACTGTGTCTCTTCCCTTCCCAAACCTTCAGCTCATCAGCTCCTCATTTGTTTCAGCTGCGTGGGAAGATTGGCCATAGAGGGGTGGAGTTCCCGACCATACCAGCAGATGGAGCCATAGCTGTCTGGGTTTGCAGCCACCTCAGGGGATGTAACGTCCCTCCAGGACACAGCCTCTCGTGACATCACACATCCCCCTCCTCGGGACCGACGTCCTCGTCGGGTAAAGGCAGCGAAGAAGGCATCACGCCGGGAGAGGGCGTCCGCATTGCCGTGGTGCTTGCCAGACTGCTCTCTCTTCAACTCCTCCAACTCTAGGACCAGGGACTCAGCCTCCTGTTGTCTCTCCTTGAGTTTCTTACTGAACGCATCAGCCTTGGTTTTAGCAGAGTTTAGCTTCTGTTGAGCAGCTTTCAGTTCCTTCTCTCTCTCTGCCTCCGCATTCTTCATCTTGTTCTCCAACACCTTGTACTTCTCCTCTGCCTTCTTCTGGACCTCCTTACTACTGCGCAGGGTCTCCTCACACTCCTCGATGGTCCTGCGCAGCCTCTCCAGCTCCTCCTGTTGCTTAGGGAAGGAGCTCTGTTGGAGTTTAGCCTGGAGGATATCTAACTCTTCTGTCTTCATGTCTAACTGTTGCTTTAACAAACGATACCTCTCAGCGGTCCCCTTCAGACCAGACAGTTCTTTGTCCAGATTCTGTAGCTCCGTCTCTGTGTCGGTCTGGGCACCTGCCATCCCTATCAGAGCCCGGGCGGGAGTGAGTAACTCGGAGGATTGCACCGGAGCCTTCCCAGGATGAGTCTTGCCTCTCCGTTTCCGAGGTACTCGGGTTATCCTCTCCTGAGACTCTCTCCAGAGTGGGTAAAAGGCTGGGCAGTCTCGTCCAATTAGGACAGGGACGGGAGGGGAATCAACCACCCCCGCCGTCGTGTGTATGGTTCCCCGTGTGCTGGTCATTGTAAGTTCAGTAATGGGGTATTCTCTGGTGTCCCCATGGACACAGGAAACTGGGAGGACTTTCCCCGGGGTCAGACACGTTGGGCCCACCAAATCCTTACGCACCAGGGTGGCCCGGCTACCAGAATCCAGTAAGGCCTCCACATCATGGTGATTCACAGTTACCGGGCAGGTGGGGGGGTCGATCTGGGCCGCCATCTACGACTCCCAAGAGCGAGGCAAAACGGTGTGTGGGTGCTGAGCTGGAGGACTCCGCAGTGGGCATAGGTTCATCGGCTGGTTTCCCACACTGCCAGGAGATATGTCCCATCTCCCCACACCGGTAACACTGTCGAGTTTCCCCCTCCTGGTGTACTCTTCTTGGACCCGCCTGGTTTCTGGCTCCCCCTGGAGCCGGGATAAGTCCTGACGTGGCTGGGTTCGAGACCTTGGGGTCCTTTGGACGGGTTCTTCCCATTTGTGGTGGGGCCGCACTCCTGGGGTCTTTTCGGGAAGCATTCAGCATCTCCGCTGTGGCCTGGTACTTTTCCACAGCTTCCACGGTCAGATCAGCCGTGGTCAAGGCCTGTTGACTGATGACCCGTTTTGCCTCATAAGGCAGGGCGCGTAGGTAACGATCCACCACAACGGCCTCCACCACCGCCGCTGCTGTATTCCTCTGCGGATCCAGCCATTTCCTTGCGATTCGGACAAGTTCATGCATCTGCGCCCGAGGAGGTTGGTCTGGTTGGAAGGTCCAGCTGTGAAAGCGCTGGGCCATACCAAACTTTGTGAGTCCATATCTGCTGAGGATCTCAGACTTCAGGGCATCATAGTCAGTAACCTGGTCAGGGCCCAGGTCCCGGACAGCATTCAGCGATTCCCCGGTTAGAAAGGGGGCTAACAGACCAACCCACTGTTGCTTGGGCCAGGCTTCCCTAGTGGCCGTGGCCTCAAATGCATGCAGGTATGCCTCAATGTCATCGGTAGCTCCCATCTTAGATATAAAGTCACTTGCCTTTATTGGGCGGGTATTTTGGACCACCCTCTGTCTCTGCAACTGCAATTCCTCTGCCTTCAGAAGGTTGGCTTTCTTTTGCTCCTCCAAGAGAGCCACGTTTGCTTGCATCTGGGCTTGCTGGCCAGCAACCAGGGCTTTCAATATGTCCTCCATTTCAGTCGGCGGGGAGCCTACGGCCAACTTGGAAAACTGGGTGATCAAACCTTCGGTATCCTCCTCTGACATGCACTATTAACGCTTGAGCGTGCCCGTATTCTCCACCATCTGTGACGTCACGAGAGGCTACACAGCTTTCAGCGGGATTGCTCAAGTAGTGCAAGGAGACAAGGTTCAAACAAAACAAGGATTTTATTATAGGTCTTGGGAAATTAACGAAAATATAACAAAATTCTGTTCTCTTGTGGCTCTTTAAGGGTTAACAGTTCAGGGATGTCTCTTCCACATCCAAAATCATAATTCTCACTCGCTCAGATAACTTTTCCCCAGCCTTACTGTAGTCCACGTTGCAGCTAGTGGCCAACCCAGCAAAAAGTCCTTCCAAATGTCTCTCACGTATTTCCACAGGTGCATATATCCAAAGGTGAGTATTTCCCAAAGGTAAGTATCTCCAAATCCTTATATTCCTCATGGAAGTGGACGTGCAGCACTCTTGTTCTCCAGAGAGCCCAGGTTGGAGACTGTGTCTCTTCCCTTCCCAAACCTTCAGCTCATCAGCTCCTCATTTGTTTCAGCTGCGTGGGAAGATTGGCCATAGAGGGGTGGAGTTCCCGACCATACCAGCAGATGGAGCCATAGCTGTCTGGGTTTGCAGCCACCTCAGGGGGATGTAACGTCCCTCCAGGACACAGCCTCTCGTGACATCACAATACATACATACATACATACATACATACATACATACATATATACACATACAGTGGGGACAACAAGTATTTGATACACTGCCGATTTTGCAGGTTTTCCTACTTACAAAGCATGTAGAGGTCTGAAAAGCAGAACTTAATATTTGGTACAGAAACCTTTGTTTGCAATTACAGAGATCATATGTTTCCTGTAGGTCTTGACCAGGTTTGCACACACTGCAGCAGGGATTTTAGCCCACTCCTACATATAGACCTTCTCCAGATCCTTCAGGTTTTGGGGCTGTCGCTGGGCAAACGGACTTTCAGCTCCCTCCAAATATTTTATATTGGGTTCAGGTCTGGAGACTGGCTAGGCCACTCCAGGACCTTGAGATGCTTCTTACGGAGCCACTCCTTAGTTGCCTGGCTGTTTGTTTCGGGTCGTTGTCATGCTAGAAGACCCAGCCACGACCCATCTTCAATGCTCTTACAGAGGGAAGGAGGTTGTTGGCCAAGATCTTGCGATACATGGCCCCATCCATCCTCCCCTCAATACGGTGCAGTCGTCCTGTCCCCTTTGCAGAAAAGCATCCCCAAAGAATGATGTTTCCACCTCCATGCTTCACGGTTGGGATGGTGTTCTTGGGGTTGTACTCATCCTTCTTTTTTCCTCCAAACACTGCGAGTGGAGTTTAGACCAAAAAGCTCTATTTTTGTCTCATCAGACCACATGACCTTCTCCCATTCCTCCTCTGGATCATCCAGATGGTCATTGGCAAACTTCAGACGGGCCTGGACATGCGTTGGCTTGAGCAGGGGGACCTTGCGTGCGCTGCAGGATTTTAATCCATGACGGCGTAGTGTGTTACTAATGGTTTTCTTTGAGACTGTGGTCCCAGCTCCCTTCAGATCATTGACCAGGTCCTGCCGTGTAGTTCTGGGCTGATCCCTCACCTTTCTCATGATCATTGATGCCCCACGAGGTGAGATCTTGCATGGAGCCCCAGACCGAGGGTGATTGACCGTCATCTTGAACTTCTTCCATTTTCTAATAATTGCGCCAACAGTTGTTGCCTTCTCACCAAGCTGCTTGCCTATTGTCCTGTAGCCCATCTCAGCCTTGTGCAGGTCTACAATTGTATCCCTGATGTCCTTACACAGCTCTCTGGTCTTGGCCATTGTGGAGAGGTTGGAGTCTGTTTGATTGAGTGTGTGGACAGGTGTCTTTTATACAGGTAACGAGTTCAAACAGGTGCCATTAATACAGGTAACGAGTGGAGGACAGAGGAGCCTCTTAAAGAAGAAGTTACAGGTCTGTGAGAGCCAGAAATCTTGCTTGTTTGTAGGTGACCAAATACTTATTTTCCACCATCATTTGCAAATAAATTCATAAAAAATCCTACAATGTGATTTTCTGGAGAAAAAAAATCTCAATTTGTCTGTCATAGTTGACGTGTACCTATGATGAAAATTACAGGCCTCTCTCATCTTTTTAAGTGGGAGAACTTGCACAATTGGTGGCTGACTAAATACTTTTTTTCCCCACTGTACATTTCCTTTAAAAAAATATATATTTCCCTTTATTACTTTCCAACCCCACCACCCCTTCCCTAATTGGAGTAAACTAGTGAACAACAATGCTTAGGCCTCTACTTCCAGCTTATACATTCTATATACATTTTATGGACACAGTCCATTTTACAATAATTCTATTTTGTTTCTTTTTACTCCTGAACTTCCTCTACCCTCAACCTCTCCGATCATTTTCATGATGTCCATCCGGTTCGCTTCTATATGCCATATCTTTCTAACTGTGCTCTTTCACAAAAGCTCTCAACCTATAACCTATATACTTATTATGGACACAGTATGCGTACATTTTTAGTTATCTTGTTGTTATTAGTTGTTGTTAGTTGTTATTAGTCCCATCCTTCAACTCCATTCAACACCACCCATCTATCTCTTAACACCATCCATATTGGATTTCTATTTGCCATATATTTTTCAACTGTACTGTGATGTTTTACAAAAGTTCTGAACCTTTCTATTCTCATTGTTTCTACAGATTGTAAATTGAAAATAAACATTTTTGCTAAAAGTATTATTATATTATTGATCGTTTGACTTTGACTTTTCAGATCACCCGGTAATGCTATCTGCAGGGTTAGCTCCAGGTAAATATTGCAATCCTTTAGCCATTCCTGGACCTGTGTCCAAAAACAAGCTACAAATGGACAGTACCAAAACAAATGATAATAATAATAAAATAATATGCCATTTAGCAGACGCTTTTATCCAAAGCGACTTACAGTCATGTGTGCATACATTTTTACGTATGGGTGGTCCCGGGGATCGAACCCACTACCCTGGCGTTACAAGCGCCATGCTCTACCAATTGAGCTACAGAGGACCACAAATGATCTAACGATTATGTCTCTTCGCAGCAAAATCTGCAGAGCTGGCAGATTGTATCCACCATATAAATAACATTCTATTGGTAGCAAGAATTTTATATAATAATTTAAATAAAAAAATTATAAGTTTTGAATCCGGCGTCGTTTTGCGTATCAGTTCATAAACACTATGCCATGGGATCGGTACGTCAAAAATCTCTTCCCAACTATTTTGCAATCTATATGGTAAGGCTGTCAATCCTTTGGTCCTTAAATTAAACTGGTATACTTTTTTATTTATCACAATTTTCTTTAACCAATAATGTTCTTTAATGCAGGGCCGACAGACAAGTTCCTTACTTTCACCCCTTCCACTTTCCTCTTCCATTTTTGCGTAAATGCTGCAATTATTTGGTTGTAATTTGGGGTAGAGCAGACATTTCCATATGTTTTTATTAGATGCATGTGCGACATAACTCCGCCAGTCCTACCGATGATATCATTTACGAAGATTATACCTTTTTTAAACATTTGATCAAAAAAAAGTTTTTTTTATCAATTAGTATATTTTAGTTTAACCACAATATTTGTTGCATTATTTGTTCTGTCGTTTCTGGAGGATTAAATTGAAATTGCAACCAACTTTCTGTCACGATTGTCGGATACAGAGGACCAAGGCGCAGCGTGGAAGGCGAACATACTTTTATTTATTAGAATAATCACCCGAACAAAACAACAAATCGATACGCGACGTCCTCGGTTCAAACACAAACCTACACTGGAACAAGATCCCACATAAAACAATGCCAAACGGCTACCTAAGTATGGCTCCCAATCAGAGACAACGAGCTACAGCCGTCTCCGATTGGGAGCCACCCTGGCCAACATAGAAATACAAAACTAGAACAAACAAAGAAAACTCACACCCTGGCTCAACATACAAGCGTCCCCAGAGCCAGGGCGTGACAGTACCCCCCAAAGGCGCGGACTCCGACCGCGCCAACCAAACACCACAGGGGAGGGACCGGGTGGGCACTCCGCCTTGGCGGCGGATCCGGCTCCGGGCATGATCCCCACTCCCTCTCTAACCCCCCAAAGTACCCCTGGTCCGGTCTGGCCCTGCTGGCCGGAGCTGGACTGAACACTGGTGGAGCGGATTGCTCTAGCTCCGGCGTGGAGCAGCTGACCGGTGCCGGACCAGGCACCGGTGGAACAGGCACGGGCTGTGCCGGACTGACGACGCACACCACTGGCTTGGTGTGGGGAGCAGGAACGGGCTGGACCGGGCTGACAAAGCGCACCACTGGCTTGGTGCGGGGAGCAGGAGCGGGCCGAACCGGGCTGACGACGCGCACCACTGGCTTGGTGCGGGGAGCAGGAACGGGCCGGACCGGGCTGACGAAGCGCACCACTGACTTGGTGCGGGGAGCAGGAACGAGCCGGACCGGGCTGACGAAGCGCACCACTGACTTGGTGCGGGGAGCAGGAACGGGCCGGACCGGGCTGTCGAAGCGCACCACTGACTTGGTGCGGGGAGCAGGAACGGGCCGGACCGGGCTGACGAAGCGCACCACTGGTTTGGTGCGAGGGACAGGAACAGGCCGGACCGGGCTGGCGACGTGCACCACAGGCTCGGTGCGAGGGACAGGAACAAGCCGGACCGTACTGGGAACACACACCACTGGCCCTACGCGGGGATCAGGAACGGGCCGGACCAGACTGGCAACACACCCCAGTACCTCTCGCCGTGCCTCTACATCCTCCTTCCCCCTGGTGACCAGTGACTCCCGTAACCTGGCGGCCTCCTGCTGCCCCGTCGTCCATGGCGTGAGCCCCCCCCTAAAAAATGTCTGGGCGTCTCTCCACCCCGTGGGCCAGGCCTCCATAGCTCTCGCCAGACTTTCGCTCCTCTGCTTCCAAGTCCAGCCTCTCTCCTCCTCCCACGGCTTGACCCAGTCGAGGTGGATATCCGCTAGCGATACCTCTGGCGTTGGCTCCTGGACACGCTGCTTGGTCCAGTCTTGGTGGGATCTTCTGTCACGATCGTCGGATACAGAGGACCAAGGCGCAGTGTGGAAGGCGAACATACTTTTATTTATTAGAATAATCACCCGAACAAAACAACAAATCGATACGTGACGTCCTCGGTTCAAACACAAACCTACACTGGAACAAGATCCCACATAAAACAATGCCAAACGGCTACCTAAGTATGGCTCCCAATCAGAGACAACGAGCTACAGCCGTCTCCGATTGGGAGCCACCCTGGCCAACATAGAAATACAAAACTAGAACAAACAAAGAAAACTCACACCCTGGCTCAACATACAAGCGTCCCCAGAGCCAGGGCGTGACACTTTCTATGGCTTGTTTTAGAAATAGTGATATTTGGGAGATGATTTCCTTTTCAAATAACTGAAAGTGAGAAGTTGTAATCTGAATAAAGGGAAAAAGGCCATTCTTGAACATTGGGTGAGACAATCTTACTAATTTGCTAGAGAACCAGTTCGGATTTAAGTATAACTTGTGTATGACTGAAGCTTTTAGTGATAGGTCAAATGCTTTAATATTTAATAATTTCTGTCCTCCGAATTCATATTAATTATATAAATAGGCCCCTTAAATTTTGTCTGGCTTGCCGTTCCAAATAAAATGGAATATTTTTTTCTCATATAATTAAAAAAACTGTTCGCTAGGCGTAGGCAAGACCATAAGCAAATAGGTAAACTGGGATAATACTAAAGAGTTAATCAGGGGGATTTTTCCACAAATGGACAGGTATTTACCTTTTTATTGTAGCAAGATCTTATCTATGAAAATGTATTGGAGTGAGATCATTTATTTATTTTGGGATATGTATTCCGAGTATATCCACATCACGATCAGACCATTTTATTTTAACTACATGGTAATGTAAATTTTTTATTTTTTAGTGATCCAATACGTAATATAGTACATTTATCATCATTTGGTTGTAATCCAGAGGGGTTAGGGAATATATCTAGATCCTCTATGAGGCTGTGGAGGAATTCAAATTGTGGATTTAAAAGAAAACATGAATCATCAGCGTACAATGACACCTTTGTTTTTAAGCCCTGGATTTCTAATCCCTTGATATTATTGTTGGATCTGATTTTAATAGCTAACATCTCGATGGCCATAATAAATAGATATGCCGATAGTGGACAACCTTGTTTCACTCCTCTTGACAGTTTAAAACTTTCTGAGAAATAGCAATTATTTACTATTTTACACCTAGGGTTACTAAACATGATGTTAACCCATTTTATAAGATATTCTCCAAAATTGAAATGCTCCAGGCATTTATATATAAACCCCAGTCGTACTTTACCAAATGCCTTTTCGAAGTCTGCTATGAATAGCAGGCCTGGTTTCCCAGATCGTTCATAGTGTTCTATTGTTTCCAGTACTTGCCTTATATTATCTCCAATGTATCTTCCATGTAAAAAACCTGTCTGATTAGAATGAATAATGTCCGACAATACCTTTTTAATTCTATGCGCTATACATTTTGGTAGAATTTTTGCATCACAACACTGAAGTGTAAGGGGCCTCCAATTTTTTTTATGGACTGGATCTTTATATTTTCCACTTGTATCCTGTTTCAGTAATAATGAAATCAGGCCTTCTTCTTGAGTGTCTGATAATCTACCATTTACATAGGAGTGGTTAAAACATGCTAATAACGGTCCTCTGAGTATATCAAAAAAGGTTTGGTATACCTCGACTGGTATGCCATCCAACCCTGGAGTTTTCCCAGACTTAAAGTTGTCTTTAATTGATTCCAGAAGTTCCTCCTCTGTAATTTCACCTTCACATTAGTCTGTATGGCTGTTAATTTTACATTTTCAATAGAAAAAAAATCTCTACAATTAGCTTCAGTTAGAGGAGATGAGGCGACTGAAACGAAAACATATGCTTAAATTACTTTGTTTCCTCCTTCAAAATATAATTTGGTGAATCATGGGTGACTCTGTCATTTGTAACCAGATTCAGTTAATTATTTTTGGTAGCATTCCTATGTTGAAGTTAAAAAAGAATTTGGTGCATTTTCCCCCATATTCCATCCAGTTTGCTTTATTTTTTGTAATATATTACACATGATCTTTCTTGAATAAGTTTCACCATTTATTTTTGTTTTTCCTCTAATTTAATCTGAGCCTCTATGTTACAGTTTTTATTGCTATCTATGTGTTCCGTTAGACCTTCTATTTCCTTTGTTAGTATGGACTCATTTGACCTAAATTGCTTTTGTTTTCAAGATAAGTACTGAATTGCATGACCTCTAAAGGCACATTTAAAGGTGTCTCATACAAAAAGGGGTTTTGCTGTGCCTATGTTATGTCGGAAAAAAACAGTTATAAATTCCTTTGTCATAGTTAAAAACAAGTTATCATCCAATAGGCTTTGATTAAATTTCCAATATCCTCGCCGATGTGGAAATTCAGTAAGAGTAATGTATATGCCAATTATATGATGGTCCGACCGCATTCTGTCACCTATCAACACTTTCTAAACTTTTGGTACCAACGAGAATGACATAAGAAAGAAGTCAAGACGACTAGCTTGATTGAGTCTCTGCCATGTATATCTCACTAGATCAGGATATTTAAGCCTCCATATATCTACTAGTTCTAATGTATTCATGACATTCACGATTTCCTTAAGAGCATGAGAGTGATTGTTTGTAGTGTGATTTCCTTTACGGTCCATTGAGCTATTTAAAATGGTATTATAATCTCCCACAATAATAATAGAGTCTTGAATTGCTTGCAGGGTTGATCATTTATTATATATATTGTCAAAGAAGTGTGGATCATCTTTATTTGGTCCGTAAAGGTTAATGAGACATATCTGTTCATGGTCCAATAACATATTTAAAATAATCCATCTACCTTGCGTATCTGTTTGGACAATTTGCTCATTCTGATCGAAATTACTGTTAATTAATATCATCACCCTTTTTAAGTTTCTTTGCCCAGTATATTTCGCCCCCCCCATTCCTATTTCCACGCAACTTCATCTAGAATTGTTGAATGAGTTTCCTGCAAACAATAGATATTATATTCCTTCTCTTTGAGCAATGTAAATAGTGTTCTTCTTTTGTAATTATCTGCTAAGCCAATACAATTATAACTGGCTATACTTATTTCACCATATACCATAATGAGATACAAGTTTCAAATCAATTTGTCATTATATACAGTGGGGAGAACAAGTATTTGATACACTGCCGATTTTGCAGGTTTTCCTACTTACAAAGCATGTAGAGGTCTGTAATTTTTATCATAGGTACACTTCAACTGTGAGAGACGGAATCTAAAACAAAAATCCAGAAAATCACATTGTATGATTTTTAAGTAATTCATTTGCATTTTATTGCATGACATAAGTATTTGATACATCAGAAAAGCAGAACTTAATATTTGGTACAGAAACCTTTGTTTGCAATTACAGAGATCATACGTTTCCTGTCGGTCTTGACCAGGTTTGAACACACTGCAGCAGGGATTTTGGCCCACTCCTCCATACAGACCATCTCCAGATCCTTCAGGTTTCGGGGCTGTCGCTGGGCAATACAGACTTTCAGCTCCCTCCAAAGATTTTCTATTGGGTTCAGGTCTGGAGACTGGCTACGCAAATCCAGGACCTTGAGATGCTTCTTATGGAGCCACTCCTTAGTTGCCCTGGCTTTGTGTTTCGGGTCATTGTCATGCTGGAAGACCCAGCCACGACCCATCTTCAATGCTCTTACTGAGGGAAGGAGGTTGTTGGCCAAGATCTCGCGATACATGGCCCCATCCATCCTCCCCTCAATACGGTGCAGTCGTCCTGTCCCCTTTGCAGAAAAGCATCCCCAAAGAATGATGTTTCCACCTCCATGCTTCACGGTTGGGATGGTGTTCTTGGGGTTGTACTCATCCTTCTTCTTCCTCCAAACACGGCGAGTGAGTTTGTCTCATCAGACCACATTACCTTCTCCCATTCCTCCTCTGGATCATCCAGATGGTCATTGGCAAACTTCAGGAGGGCCTGGACATGAGCTGGCTTGAGCAGGGGGACCTTGCGTGCGCTGCAGGATTTTAATCCATGACGGCGTAGTGTGTAACTAATGGTTTTCTTTGAGACTGTGGTCCCAGCTCTCTTCAGGTCATTGACCAGGTCCTGCCGTGTAGTTCTGGGCTGATCTCTCACCTTCCTCATTATCATTGATGCCCCACGAGGTGAGATCTTGCATGGAGCCCCAGACCGAGGGTGATTGACCGTCATCTTGAACTTCTTCCATTTTCTAATAATTGCGCCAACAGTTGTTGTCTTCTCACCAAGCTGCTTGCCTATTGTCCTGTAGCCCAACCCAGCCTTGTGCAGGTCTACAATTTTATCCCTGATGTCCTTACACAGCTCTCTGGTCTTGGCCATTGTGGAGAGGTTGGAGTCTGTTTGATTGAGTGTGTGGACAGGTGTCTTTTATACAGGTAACGAGTTCAAACAGCTGCAGTTAATACAGGTAATGAGTGGAGAACAGGAGGGTTTCTTAAAGAAAAACTAACAGGTCTGTGAGAGCCGGAATTCTTACTGGTTGGTAGGTGATCAAATACTTATGTCATGCAATAAAATGCAAATTAATTACTTAAAAATCATACAATGTGATTTTCTGGATTTTATGTTTTAGATTCCGTTTTGTTTTTTTTTACCAATAAAATATACCATAGTGATTGAGTGTCCATACTTATTTCCCTCATTAAAATGCAAATCAATTTATAACATTTTTGACATGCGTTTTTCTGGATTTTCTTGTTGTTATTCTATCTCTCACTGTTCAAATAAACCTACCATTAAAATTATAGACTGATCATTTCTTTGTCAGTGGGCAAACGTACAAAATCAGCAGGGGATCAAATACTTTTTCCCCTCACTGTAGCTAAAGCTAACCAACTAGGTTCAATGTTAGCTAGCTAACATTAGGCTATAACTAGCAATGCACAGATCATACACGTAACATTAGCTAGCGAGGCAGCAAGCTACCGTTCGCTAGCTAGCGAACTGTATGCTTTAACTTGCAATGAAAATGACTTTCTGACAAAATTAGAAACGTATAACATCAGAAAATGTAGCTAGACTACTACCCGTGTACATGGATGTACACTTCACAGCAGACGGGAACGATTTAACTCTGTTTTGTTTGTAGCTACATCTTGTTTGGCCAGCGTTGTGTCAAGTCACTCCGGTTCACACTGACCGTGGCGTGTGCAGAAAGTAGCCCATCACAACTTCTTCCAACTGATCTGTCGATAGCGCCTGCTAAATTCAGGGCATCAATGTTGTTGAGATAAGTAGCAAAACTTTTGTAGTTCTTGATGGCTAACGTTATATCTTTAAAAAACGCCCCAGTAGAAAGGACTATCAACACATACTGAGCAGCTCATGTTATGGACAGAAGCATGCTACATGGTAGACCAATCCAAACTCATCTCCCGAAATGTCTAGCCCATCCATTATCTCAGCCAATTATGGCTAGTGGGAAGGTTCCTGTCTTTTTCTGTGGGTAAACCAACTAGGCTCGTAATTTAACAATTGTATTCGTATTTACAGATGGAATACACATTTGTTATTAAGGCACATGATAGTTCACATGTACCAGAAAGCATTTCTGCCAAACAATGCATTTTGATAAAAAAAACTAAAAAAACATTAAAATGCCTCTCCTGTGAAGTAGTGATGTGTGACATACGCCTAGCTTCATGAAATGGGTCATATATAGTGAGAAAAATAAGTTTTCTCTAGTTTGGAAGTTATTATACTAATAGAGTGACTGTAAGTACAGAATAGGTTCAGGCCAGTTACGCTGATGCTGTTACTATGCAACCAGCTGTGTAACGTTACGTTGCTGAATGCCTTCTGACACAAATTTGTAGCATGTTAGCTAAAAAGACTAGTACTCAGGCTAGACAAGTGCCATCCTTCATTTATTTTTTGCCCTAGAAAATACACAATAGACTTTTATGAGAACAGGCATGTTGTTTTGGCACTAGTAGCAGACAAAGCCCCAAATGCTAGCTAGTGCTAACTAACCTAGCCCTTGTTAATGACTCCCAGTTCCATTACAGTAAAGGCAGAATACCGCCAGGGCCTGAGTTATTGAGAGCAAGTGTTAAGTAACCCAAAAAACATTCCTGTTCTTGTAAAAGTAGCTAGCTACCTAACTTGCAAATCTGGGTTAGTTGTCAATATCTTTGTCCAAGTTGAAATGAGTTGGCTAACTACCTAACATTAGCTAGCAGGGATCTTCTTAGCTAGCTAGTTCGAGTTGTTGAAACATTATCGATAGCAAGCTGGCTAACGTTACATCCTATCAAAACTTATCATCAGGTGCAACGTTAGCTATGCAAATCTTCCTCTCTATGACTTTACATCACTTACAAATTAGGGAGAGGCTATGTATTTAGCTAGTTACATCACAGTATCACAGTATCATAGCATAGCTATCACTCACCACACACCAGTCACAGCCATCTTGCACAATATTGTTGAATGCATTAGAAGTTTGCGCCAACTTCATGGAGGCTCATTTTTACTCCTATGCCAAGCAAGTGTGCATGCGTTGCAGACTTGACAACATGTCCACAACACTTGGCAGCTGGGGGCAGACCACACCTTGTTGTTTCTGGGGAATTGGACATCATTGGCAAAAGTGGACAAGTAAGTAATCCATACCCAACCCATCCCTACCCGTCGTGACGCACTCGCTTCCAAATCTCCTTTTGGACGAGACTGTCTTATGACCAAAATGATTCTATTTACACTTTGTAGTCCATTATGAAACTAGAATTTATGTTTTTGACTCATATCGATGCCACATTGGCTGTTTATAACCAGAGCAGTTGGTTTGAGGAGGCAGTTCCCCTTTAAGTCACTACAGTCACACTATCATGCAGTCGACATAGAGCCGAGCTGAGAAGTCGGTGGCTTGCATTCGGAGTAGAAGAAAATGGGGCGCAACGCATTGAATCACTCGTACATCCACAAGTGCTGCTTTTGCCGTCTCCTAGGAAACCATTCCCAGCTGCTGCCACTTGCAGCCACTCTGTTACGGTTACAGGTGAAACACGGGGGATGCATGAGTGTAAAGGAAAATGTAAAGTAAATATGTGTGTGTGTGTTTTTAGCATGAGCAAGCCACTAGGAGGAAACACACAGCTCTCCTTCAGCATCCTCCATATTAGGAAGGTTTATGTAACATCAATTAGCATAATTTGCAGCAGCACCACAACAAAAGGCGGTTATGTTCTAGAACATGTACAATCGCCACTAATAATCTACCTTTCAATCATCCTCTAGTGAGCTCAACTTTTTCCCCAGCGATGTTGTTTGATACGAGTGCAAAGAATGCAACTGTGTTCTCTTTGACACTTGTATAAACAGACAATGGCTGTGATCTTGTATGTTAGAGGCTGGCGTAATCCCCCAATTTTTTAGCGGCTTCCTACGTTTTGTCGCTAGATGACTGTTGAGTGACGTCTTGTATAGAGTACAAAGGCGAGGAGGCCTCTTCTTAAAGTCACTTTTGTGACTATTCTACAGTTTTTCTCCTAAATTGAGGTTATTGTATTCTCCTCTGGAATGGTAACAAAGTGCCTCTTAGTGAGTGGCATGTCATTGTTGTGAATAATACAAAGTACATAACATCCTCAAGAATTTAGAGCTTTTGTGATCATTTTACATGAGATTATGAGTAGCCATGACTTGATTCTTAGTCAATTGATCAGGCTTACGTCACACTAACCTTTCCAAACAGTGTCTTTCAGACAGTGTGATAGTCTTTAAAAGCTGTCTAACGAACTAGTCTATATATTAGTGCACATATATATATATATATATATATATATATATATATATATATATATATATATATATATATATATATATACAGTACCACCTGTTAATTGAAATGCATTCCAGGTGACTACCTCATGAAGCTGGTTGAGAGAATGCCAAGAGTGTGCAAAGCTGTCATCAAGGCAAAGGGTGGCTACTTTGAAGAATCTCAAATATAAAATATATCTTGATTTGTTTAACACTTTTTTGGTTACTACGTGATTCCATATGTGTTATTTCATAGGCCATTGAAAGTATCTACAGTATCCACTCAATAAATGGTTAAGGAGAGCAGGGAGATTTTTCAAGATTTACTTTGAAATTGGATGTCCTGAGAAGGTCGGGAAATTCCTTCACACCGGCCACTAGGTGCAACAGTGAGCGCTATTACCATCAAGTAGGCTTAGGTTTTGCTAGGGCGATGTGGATGGTAGATCGGCGTAATCCCATGACTCTGGGTCAGGAGGTTGCGTGTTTGATCCCAGGACACATTTTTATTTTGACCTTTGGAGAAATGTGGATAAACGTCTAATTCTGCAGTGAGACTGTGAGAGCTTGTTGAGGAGAGCCCTCATTTCATGGTAAAGTGGAGAAAGGGACATAATAGTCATTGACATATTATCATTGGCATATTATAATACACATGCTTACAAGCGGGTGTGTGGACGACACACATGCGTTCACAATCACACGTGTGCTGATACACGCAAGCACACACATAAATGAACTCTCTCTCTCTGACATACACCAACGTCAAAATAATTCATTTGGGAATTTCACAAATATGAGCTGTGATTGCTGGTTGTCGAAGGTCAGTCAGCAGTTGATACATGAAATGATTGGTAGAGCGAGGCTCGTTCCCATTATCTTGTTCCTTTCATTGTAATTATCGCTCTTTCTGCGCGGCTGCTCTCGTCTCCCATCGCCATTGTAATCGTGATTGACAGGCGCAGCTGGCAAAACAGCGCCTCTGAAAAGGCATCAGACACCCATCTCATAACCGGCCCGATGCTTGATCTCCTCCTTCACACTGACTGACTCTCCATCCGTCCATCTGATCCTATCCTTTCATCACTCTTTGAGGTGAAAATGGCAGCTAACATGTTTTGACCAGCGCACACATTTGGGGCTATAACAAGCCCTTGTGAAGATGCATGAACTGATTGTACGACGTCAATAAGTAATCTGTTGATAAGAAATATGGTGGACATGTTGCAGTGTTTCTGCTACATTGACAGTCATCAAGCATCATTGATCTTTACATGGAAAAACATAGTCATACATGTCCTTACACGTGACAGGCCCTTCTTCACTCACTTCCAATAGGGTCTAGCGTTTCATGCCACAGACGCTGTGAGACATATGAGATGTTACCGCCACCAACAGCATGGGTGGTGAAATTACATTTAGAATTAGAAGCTAGGCAGCTAGTGTGTACTAGCTAGCTAGCTAGTTATAGTGTACTAGCTAGCTAGCCTAGTGTGTACTAGCTAGCTTCACAAGCAACAGTGGTTAACATGGATGAGAGCTAGTGCGCCGACTGGTATGTGCGTAGCACACTGACGCCCTGGAACAAAAATACTGACTCACGTGATACACGAGACCAACACATTTCTACAGGTTGCACGCACATACCTTTTGAGACGCTAAAATACCATCTGAGATGCACGTGCATGCACATTGAGGTTGGCAGACCACACAGCCTCAGCACCCATAATCTGCAGCTGGATGCTTCTCCTCACTTTTGCTATATGCATAAGAACAATGGCAACACATTTGTTACATGCACTCACTTAGGGCATAAATGTGCACGTGGCGTCACCAACCTACACACTTCACCAAAAACCTCTCAGCCTAGTGTTCTTCAACCCTGTGGATATACCGTCTTTTGTTCCAGTACTAACACATGTCATTCAACTAATCATCAAGCACTTGATTTAGGCTGGAACAAAACCCAGTGTATCCTAGTCCCCAGGACCAGGATAGGAAAAGACACTGTCTGGTCCCATATGCTGGATGTTTTGAAATGTTGAGACAGAGCCCTGGTTGACGACAGGTATGAATGATACACCTTGTCAGAGAGGGGAGTTCATCAGCAGTGACGGAGAGTGTCATCGATCGAGCTGCCCTGAGCCTCGCCAGGTAACCGATTGGATTTATCATGCTCTGGATAAGGCTCCCCTCCTTACTCTGACAGACACTGACAGACAGACAGACGCAAACACACACTCACACACCGAAAAGGCATACAGTAGCTTGCGAAAGTATTCACCCCCCCTGGCATTTTTCCTATTTTGTTGCCTTACAACCTGGAATTAAAATATATTTTTTTGGGGGGTTGTATCATTTGATTTACACAACATGCCTACCACTTTGAAGATGCAAAATCTTTTTTGGGGTGAAACAAACAAAAAACAAGGCAAAAAAATAGTTCAGCCCCCCAAAGTCAATACTTTGTAGAGCCACCTTTTGCAGCAATTACAGCTGCAAGTCTCTTGGGGTATGTCTCTATAAGCTTGGCACATCTAGCCACTGGGATTTTTGCCCATTCTTCAAGGCAAAACTGCTCCAGCTCCTTCAAGTTGGATGGGTTCCACTGGTGTACAGCAATATTTAAGTCATACCACAGATTCTCAATTGGATTGAGGTCTGGGCTTTGACTAGGCCATTCCAAGACATTTAAATGTTTCCGCTTCAACCACTCGAGTGTTGCTTTAGCAGTATGCTTAGGGTCATTGTCCTGCTGGAAGGTGAACCTCCGTCCCAGTCTCAAATCTCTGGAAGACTGAAACAGGTTTCCCTCAAGAATTTCCCTGTATTTAGCGCCATCCATCATTCCTTCAATTCTGACCAGTTTCCCAGTCCCTACCGATGAAAAACATGGTGTTCTCGGGGTGATGAGAGGTGTTGGGTTTGCGCCAGACATAGCATTTTCCTTGATGGCCAAAAAGCTCAATTTTAGTCTCATCTGACCAGAGTACCTTCTTCCATATGTTTGGGGAGTCTCCCACACTGCTTTTGGTGAATACCAAACGTGTTTGCTTATTTTTTTCTGGCCACTCTTCAGTAAAGCCCAGCTCTGTGGAGTGTACAGCTTAAAGTGGTCCTATGGACAGATACTCCAATCTCCACTGTGGAGCTTTGCAGCTCCTTCAGGGTTATCTTTGGTCTCTTTGTTGCCTCTCTGATTAATGCCCTCCTTGCCTGGTCCATGAGTTTTGGTGGGCGGACCTCTCTTGACAGGTTTGTTGTGGTGCCATATTCTTTCCCTTTTTTAATAATGGATTTAATGGTGCTCCGTGGGATGTTCAAAGTTTCTGATATTTTTTTATAACCCAACCCTGATCTGTACTTCTCCACAACTTTGTCCCTGACCTGTTTGGAGAGCTCCTTGGTCTTCATGGTGCCGCTTGCTTGGTGGTGCACCTTGCTTAGTGGTGTTGCAGACTCTGGGGCCTTTCAGAACAGGTGTATATATACTGAGATCATGTGACAGATCATGTGACCCTTAGATTGCACACAGGTGGACTTTATTTAACTAATTATGTGACTTCTGAAGGTAATCGGTTGAACCAGATCTTATTTAGGGGCTTCATAGCAAAGGGGGTGAATACATATGCCCGCACCACTTTTCTGTTATTAATTTTTTAGAATTCTTTGAAACAAGTAATTTTTTTCATTTCACTTCACCAATTTGGACTATTTTGTGTGTGTCCATTACATGAAATCCAAATAAAAATCCATTTAAATTACAGGTTGTAATGCAACAAAATAGGAAAAACACCAAGAGGGATGAATACTTTTGTAAGGCACTGTACACACGCACACACGCACAAACGCAAGCACGCAGAGCGACACATGCACATGCGCACACACACACACACACAGAAAGGCACACATACACATACTCCGCTGTGACAGCCAGACTGCCTGGAAATGTATGTGATATTTAGCAGAGAGTGGGGACAGTTGGGATCAAACGCACTGAGGCAGCGGATCCACAGACAAAAAAACAAGGCTAGGAAATGGACCTCCGATAGATATTGAAACACTTGTCATGCATCCGTCTAGGCTTACTTTAGCAGTGAGAGATGGGAAGCATCAAATCAATCTTTGACGGGGAAAATACTTGAAGTGATGGAAGATGTCCTCAAAGCTGAGGGGTCAATGTCAGCATGTCAACTCAACATCTTTCTAGAATGTTCCGTCACCTATACTATTCTCATTTGGATACAAAACAAATATTTAGCAGGATGACATCGTTGATAACGTGTGGCAAGAACCATTTGAGTATTTCAACAACCATTATGGCAATGACAGTAAACAGATTGGGAGATGCAAAACACTATTAAAGTGGCATTCCGCTCACAACTCTAGCTTTAAAGAGGCAATACATCACAAATAATGTACAAAGATGAGCAAAGTTAAAGAGAAAACGAATTAGACAACTAATCCTTTAGCCAGGAGCTTTACCTATAATGGCTATAATCTATGGACTAATATGTTTGAGAGAGTACTTAGATGCAATTCATGTTCTGCGATGCCTCGAGGCAATGGAAAAACATGGCATATTTTTTGTTTCTGGTTATAGTGCATATTTATAGTATCTTTTATCAATGTTTTATGTTCAGAAAGAAACTTCCCTCACGCCAACACACAAACACCCACATGTGCACACACACACAAAACAGCATTCATTCAGGAATGTCACTGATGGCAGATGTGTGGTGTTTTTAGAACCTGATATCTTAGAAAACAAATATGGCCGACATTATGACTTTTAGAATGTAAACCAAACAACAAATGTATTAATGTTTGAATACATTTGGCAGAGTTACTGCTACAACAGATGTGTGGTGTTTGTCTGTGGTCAGAGTTTATACTTCCTGTTTGTGGACCTGGGAAAACCAGCATGGCTGACAAAGTTAATGTAAAGAAAACAAGAATTGTGCTAATGAATGAATGAAACCACATACATTCTGGAATATTGTTGCCATAACAGATGCGTGCTGTTTTTAGAATGCAGATGGCCATGGTCAGAGTTTCTCTTCCTGGTTATGGACCTTGAAGAGCCTTGCTAATTAGTGAGGTGGACCAAGCATCTGTCTGGTCATCTAAAAGCACCTCACCATGTGGTATTGTGTCAGCGACCGTCTGGCTGCGCGCCGGAGTCGCGTCTTGGCGGGCGGGGTTAACGTTGTAATTAGATTCTTCACAAAGACGCTTTCGCAGGTACTGTAGCTAGCGCTCGATTTCCCAGTGACCCTAACCCTTCGACATATCCTTACAGTCAAGTTGTGTGTCTCTGGTTTGCACAGTGGATTTGCCTCAGAGGCCAGTGGAGGCATCTTTGTAATGCCAAAGGAAGATGTTCAACATGTCTTATACATTTTATAATCTGAAGATACTTGATTTAACTTTACTTTGAAAATTATGTGTTTCACCTTGTATTATGACAAGATCCATGCAAAGAAGAGTAGCATCATAGCTACCAGGTAGTACGATGTCATTTATATTTTACAAGGCAGTTGCCAGTAATCTCTGGGTTGTAACATTATGCGTCCTTTCTTTTAAAGGTCCTGAAGTGCCTAACCCCAAACCACTTCAAATTCAACTGATTCAGTTGAAACAGAAGAACCCTGTAGATTACATAAGGAACAGCTGATCATTTTCTTTCACCATATTACAGACCACATCATCCACTGGCTCAAGGAGGAGCTTGATTATGGGTTGCCATTATAGGAGCCGTAAGTCAGCTTCCACTCCTAGACTGTGTACCAAATGAAACCCTATTACCTATATAGGGGGCCCTGGTCCAAAGTAATGTGCCAAAGAGGGAATAGGGTGTCATTTGGGATGCACACATAGGCTGGAAGGAATTATGGTACGCTTGATTGAATTCAGCACAGTTCAGCTTCTGTCCTCTTAGCGGTTGTCAGATAGGACTGGGTTTGTTCCTGCTAAAAGATGAGTCACAGGCAACCTATAGAATACAGGCCCTCTTATTCTTGTCCTGTAGGATCACCATCAAACTCGGCTTGGGGCGGCAAGTAGCCTAGCGGTTAAGAGTGTTGAGTGTTGGGTTAGTGGTTCGAATCCCCAAGCCGACTAGGTGTAAGATCTGTCGATGTGCCCTTGAGCAAGGCACTTGCTCCTGTAAGTCGCTCTGGATAAGAGCATCTGCTAAATGACTAAACTGTTGAACAAGTGCTTGTAACACTGACCACATTTTTAAAGCAAATAGAAAGGCTATGTAGTTCGAATTAGAGACTACAGGGAGTTTGTACACAGTACTGTCATACCTTTTCAGTTAATTTTCAGTAATAGTGGTAGCTGGTAGCTCCTGGTAGAGCATCTCCCTTTCACGAGAAATGATGACATTTTACTGCAGCACATATGGACAAGTACTGTAGGTCTTGCAAGTGACTGGTCCAACACCAATTAAACACTACTGCCTTCAAAGCCTGCAAGGTACAGCTTTGTCAACTACTCAACTTGAAAAAGGCTGTCTCTCTGTTTGCACCTACTAATGGGAGCCATTACGGTAGAAGGAAGTGACAACTAGGCCTACACTACAGTATGACTGTGGGTGACAGTGCCATGAGATGCATCCACCTGCGTCACACACACCTACACACACCCTTCTTTATATTTAGCACATTGGCATGACAGAGTATGCATGTCTTCCCTCCCTCTTTCTCTCCCTCCCTCTCTCCATTCCATCTCTCCATTCCCTTTCTGTCTTTTTGCGTCGTGTCACTGTTTCTCTGGGCACACCTGTCTCTTGCAGCTGTCAATTACTTCTCTGAGTTACAGACTGGCACGCAATTAAACTCCACCTCACGCACTGGCCCACGCTGGTAATGAGTTTCCCCAGCCATTGATCAAAGTTACAATCCCACTCCGGCCCCGACTGTTCCCAATTAACTTTTGCTTTTTTCTACCCCCTCTATCTAAGTCCATATCCTATGTTGAGTCAAGTGAGACTGTTGCTCTATTTAAATTCCTATGTTCGAGCTGTGGTTTTCCCAAAACAAGGGAGCGGGATTATATTTTTCAGTGTCACCGTTAGACTTTGTTAAAACTTTAAGGATGAAATGTAAGACCCTTTAAAGTAACAGTAACAGAGCTGTTTTCTTTTGAATGGTGGGTGGGGTAGCAGGTAGCTAGAGGTTAGGAGCGTTGGGCCAGTAACCGAACCGCTGGTTCGAATCCCCGAGCCGGCAATGTGGAAAAATCTAACCTTCTGCCCTTGAGCAAGGCAGTTAACCCCCAACAACAACTGCTCCCCTAGTGCCGATGATGTCGATTAAGGCAGCCCCCCGCACCTCTCTGATTCAGAGGGGTTGTGTTAAATGCGGAAGACACATTTCAGTTGAATGCATTCAGTTGTGCAACTTAGGTATCCCCCTTTCCCTGGGATATTGCTAGCAAGCTAGTAATTACTAAGACATATCATGGAGCCCCATAATTATTGGCTGCTGTACATTAACTACCTATTTTAAATCTGCATAATAACTGATTGGACTTTGTATTAATACTCACTGATCTCATACACTAGGCCAGTCCTATACTATTAAGCAGCAACTGCTACATACAGAAAGCTAAGTTGCTAATTTCATCATACGAATCTTGCAGTGTGTAAAGTACGACATAATACGTATACTACCACCATGTATAATACTGGTTCGCTTACTGGTGTGCACGCTATTCTAGACTGTCAGGATAAATGGGCATCCTCCTCTAAATCATCTTCTCACCCGTGTACCCTTCAAATCCTTCGCCTGCCACTCAAGATCATTTAAATAGAGCTCGCATCTGACGATCAGTTGAAGTATGTACATCTACGTTCTCATTACACCAGTGTCAAGTCATGAGTAGCGGAGGGGCCTGGCTCCCTCGCACATAATAGAGGTATAACATTGCTTGTTTGTTGGGTGAAAACCCAGTGAAGCAGGAGGTGAGAGGTAGAGGGAGAGGAGTGTAGGAGGGAGGATGGTGGTGTTGGTGTAACGGAATGAGCCGAGCATGGCAGCACACAGTGTTTGAAGCCGGCGGGCACGTGTTTCCACGAATGACAGTTGGGAGCAGATGGGTACCTCCTAGTCACGCTTGCCTATCTAAATAAAATGACGGCCGTGATTGCTGCTAAGACTGGTGGCTGTGTAATGTAGGTGTCTCTCGTTTGGAATATTCAATCAGGGAGACTATTTTCAGCCCCAGTCTCTGCTTATAGTTTTAGCTAAGTAATTCTAAATTAAATTGGCGAAGGTTCACAAGGTAAACACAAGACCCCAAATGTTGGGATTTTCAAATTAGAAGCCTTCGGCTAAAGATCCGAATCTTGTGGTAAACACATGGTAATGAATTAATTTATCTTCACGGCTCACTAGTGGAGGGAACCACATTGAGTAATGAGTGAAGGGCACGGTGATAATGAAATGACTGGCGTACAAGAAGGAGGGAGGTAAAGGGTGGGGACAGTACAACTGCTCTGTTGGGGTATATATACGAGCAGTGTCATTGTCGTTGTTTACTGTTCACCACCCTTTGAACTCCAGAGCCATCTCCCCTCATCCCGTGACCTATTGACCGAATGGGGTCAAGGTCATCCTTTGTTATCGAGTATGTGACTGGGTGAGGAGACAAGCCTCATGTCAACTCTACTGTTAGTGGGAAACTTTTTGGGGAAGCTATTGAATGGATGGATGGGTGGGGTGGGGGGAGGGGAGGGGTGGGGGGGGGCAGGCATGTACAGGGCTGATAAGGGGTTGGGCTGTAAATAGGTGGAAGGACCCGTCAATGCTCTGTCACACATGCAGACCTGAGAGGGAGGATAGATAGCGTCAGGTAGCCTAGTGGTCAAGAGCGTTGCGCCAGTAACTGAAAGGTTGCTTGTTTGAATCCCCGAGCCAACTAGGTGAACGATCAGCCTATGTGCCTTTGAACAAAGCACTTAACCCTAATTGCTCTGGATAAGAGTGTCTGCTAAATCAGCGTTTCCCAAACTTGGTCCTGGGGTCCCCCCTGGGTGCACATTTTGGTATTTGCCCTAGCACTACACAGCTGATTCAAATAATCAAAGCTTGATGATGAGTTGGTTATTTCAATCAGCTGTGTAGTACTAGGGCAAAAATCAACACGTGCACCCAGGGGGTTTTGGGACACCCTGTGCTACATGACTAAAATGTCAATGTCAATGCTTCAAGTTCTTGCAGTGTCTCTCGATACATTCCATAGGGCCTCTCAGGGATGCACAATTGAATGTATTAGATCCTAGCACTAACACAATAACACAAATTCAACTAATCAACTAATCATTAAGCCCTTGATTGGCTGAATCAGTTGGTTTGTGCTAGGCTAAAACAAACAAAACTCCTTGGGATTAACCTGGAATGGACTGAGAAAATAATATTATTGGTAGCTGCAAAACAACCACAAAACAGACAGTATTATTGTTCTGTCTGTGTGGCAACGTGTATGAAGAGAATAAAAAATCTGAGCTGAGCCATGTACGGCCTCTGAGTACCTGAACTGAATGACTGGGCAATTATTTTTGTCGTCGGCATACTGGGACTACAATGTTGGTTTACAATAGCATAAAATCTACAAATTGTTTTTCTATCTCTATTTTAGCACACAGTGAGTTCTTGGGTGGTAAAAAACAACTCTGCTTCACTGTAAAATGATTTGCCTACATTTAATGTGAGCGTATTTTTTCAATACGTCAGTATTGAATATCGGAATAAAACTTAATGCTACATGCCAGTTGGTGCTGTCATTCAAATAATAGGTCATCCTAGGGTAAATTAATTTGATTACAGGTTGTAATCAAATTAATTTACCCTAGGATGACCTATTATTTGAATGACAGCACCAACTGGCATGTAGCATTAAGTCTTATTCCGATATTCAATACTGACGTATTGAAAAAATACGCTCACATTAAATGTAGGCAAATCATTTTTTAGAAGCCAATCATCCTATGCGAGAGGAAGAATAATGGGTACTTCCTATTTATATAAATCAATGGCAAAAACGTGACTTTTTCAAGACATTTTGCTCCTATAATAACTTAATATGGCCTTTGTAGCTCAGATTTAATGTGCCCATTCATTCTGTAATCCTTGAGAATGCAATTTTCAGCTGAAAAAAATGCAATGTTTACCTTTTCATGGCAATTAATGAAACATTCTCATTTCTCACCAGTGTTTGTTTTATCTTTCTTTGTGGGTGTCCAAAGTACGTCCTGAACCTACCACGTGTAATTTGTGTGGTATTAAGACAAAATCACATTGTGTTCAAATTCATTGCAATGGCAATCGAATGACCTTATCTCAATCTCTTCAATTTGAAGTCTGAGTTAGGTCTCTTTCAATTATTGTGTACATAAACAAATCAACATGCATCTCCAATTAGAAATATTGATTGGGTCAGTATTGACTCTTCACTGATAAGCCAAAACCATACTCCTAAAACATTAGCGGTTAATTTACCCAGTACAATGCAAATGATTAGAGCTGTTGTGTCATCACAATGTCACAACACTGTAATTGACCATGGGTAATTGTAATGCGCTATGAAAGTGACTCATCGTTTGCCAGCAAAGAAAGAATAGAATTAAAAGAGGAGTTAACACGCACACTATTAAGTTCATCTTATTTGTGGTGGAGTTACTGCTCCAAAAATCAACGTTATAGAAAAGGGCTTGTACCAAAACTTCGACAGCAATAAATGTGCAGAGGTAAAATTGTGTGTGAGGGAGTCATTTAAATTTTTTATTTTCTAAAAGAAATCTAGAATAGTGTTAAACTCATTGATCTGGCATGAGAACAGGATGTTTTAGGGGAAAAGGGAACATGGGTCAGCACAGCCAATGAGTAGGTGGAATGTTTTAAGTTAAGCTTTGACACTACCTCCTTCCACTTCCACTTCACCAGTCACTTCCACTTTGAACTACAGAGGTCACAAGGAAACATGGACAGAACATAGCCTTGGGTAGAGCTGGGTGATATGGACAAAAATCCATATCTCAATAAATTGGCTGAATAGATGCGATAACGATACGTTTATAACATTAATGTGCACCCGTTTTATTTTATTTTGATCCTTTAAACTACTACTGCTAGTTTGATGATTGTAGCCATCAATTGTCCCATTAACAATCGGCCATAATGGCAAACTTATTTCATTTCAAACTTCACATTTCTCTAGTTTAGGCTACTTATCGTAATAAACAATATCAGAAAAATGCCTGCGATAAGTGATCGGTGTGGTTGGTGTCAATCATTTTCTGTTTATCTTCCCAGTTTATCTACTACAGTGCTCTAGTATGTAGTTTTGCCTTCTTATACCTTGAAAGTACCCTTTTCTCTGGGATAATTTCATCCCTATCATGGTAGCACTTTATTTTATTCTACAGAAGTGACCAGGTATTTACTTAGAAAATAAATGGTAAAAGGGTTTTTACACAGCAGTAACCTATTTGAATTTCCTTAGTATTCATTAAAACAAGCGCTACTGGGCAACATTTGGTACCAGGTAGTTTGTATTGAATTGAAGCAGCTATTTGCCAAAACGTAGGCTGGTAAATATCAGATAAATACCGATGGATACAGTACCGTAATAGAAAGTGCTGTTGTTATGATTGTTAATTCAATTGGAAGCCACTGCAGCAAGGGGGATGTCGTTTCATAGCCATACTTTGCTGTAGTCCGTCACCTCTCAAAGTGGATCATCTTTTAGGTTGATCTATCTACTCCTACCAGGAAACCACACATAAACAACACTCCACCTTCCCTCAGTTTTACAGCTTTTGCAGCTTTTTATTTGTTTGTCTGACCGCCATTTCAAATTGATAAAAAGTACAACATTAGCATCAAAACACCATACTTGTCAGGGACGTGGCGGGCACTTTGATTTAGTACACATGCTCATTAAATAAAATATTTTTCTGATAGCGTTTATTTGCCTTTAAAGTGTGATTCATCACACTCTGTAATATGTTCCTGGGACACAATGAGTTATGGCTTATTAAATTAATCACTTTTAATGGTGCTTTTCAGAATGGAAGTGACCTCACCTCCAATGCCCACACCGCCTCTCAATCTATTGCCGCAGTGACATATGCTTGGACCACACACACGTACGTACACACGTACGTACACACACACACACACACACACGCACACACACACACACACACACACACACACACACACACACACACACACACACAAACACAAACACAAACAACACACACGCACGCGTACACACTCCACTGGTGTATGTGTGTGCGTGTGTCTGTGTGTGTGTCTGTGAGGTAGTTCCCTAATGGAAAAATAACTGCGCCAGCGTTCCGTCAAACTATTTCCCGTTGTCAGCACATATGTGCCGGTCGCTCTTCACTCTGCAATGAACACCAATGAGATTTATGGACGTCGATGACTGATTTAATTTCTCCCCCAGTACTCCTCTCTCACCCTTTTGAAACCAACCCAACACTTTCATTTCTCTGAAGTCTTCCTAAGTGCAATGAATTGCTAGAGAAATTAATAATCTGATGAAGGAGGGAGTCCAAGGTTTTAATTTAGCTAAATTCTCCAGAGCAGGTTATAAATGCCTTTGGATCATAATTCACGCATGTAAAAAAGAACTGTGTGTTCTAAATGACTAAAATGTAAAATGCATCTTGAAGATGGGGAGCAGATGCTGTGAGATGGGATTTGCGAGGCCACAGCACTTCTGACCATGATGAAGATTACACACACACACACACACACACACACACACACACACACACACACACACACAAACACTAGCATTAGCCTGGGTGCAGCTGCTGCGTTGTGTTCGATAAACGTTTCCAAGGGGAATTATTCACCTCAGCGTTCTTCACTACTGTGGTTCCAGAGGATTCGCCTTGCTACCAGTAATAGGCTGTTACATTTCTGGCTTCCCCTGGTCCAAATGCTATTCATCTTGCGTTGGTTTGAATGTGTTTTCTTCAACTCAAATCCTACTTGTCCTGTCAAACCAATCACACAGATGTTTTTTTGTGTTTGCCTGTTGTATGTTTGACTGTTGTGTTTTTGTCGATTTCAAGACTGATATCCACATACCCTCACAGGAAACTTTTCTTCATTTGATGGTATGGTATTCTGCATTCACACTTGGTATAAGCATGTACAGTGGGGAAAAAAAGTATTTAGTCAGCCACCAATTGTGCAAGTTCTCCCACTTAAAAAGATGAGAGAGGCCTGTAATTTTCATCATAGGTACACGTCAACTATGACAGACAAAATGAGAATTTTTTTTTCAGAAAATCACATTGTAGGATTTTTAATGAATTTATTTGCAAATTATGGTGGAAAATATGTATTTGGTCAATAACAAAAGTTTCTCAATACTTTGTTATATACCCTTTGTTGGCAATGACACAGGTCAAACGTTTTCTGTAAGTCTTCACAAGGTTTTCACACACTGTTGCTGGTATTTTGGCCCATTCCTCCATGCAGATCTCCTCTAGAGCAGTGATGTTTTGGGCTGTCGCTGGGCAACACAGACTTTCAACTCCCCTCCAAAGATTTTCTATGGGGTTGAGATCTGGAGACTGGCTAGGCCACTCCAGGACCTTGAAATGCTTCTTACGAAGCCACTCCTTCGTTGCCCGGGCGGTGTGTTTGGGATCATTGTCATGCTGAAAGACCCAGCCACGTTTCATCTTCAATGCCCTTGCTGATGGAAGGAGGTTTTCACTCAAAATCTCACGATACATGGCCCCATTCATTCTTTCCTTTACACGGATCAGTCGTCCTGGTCCCTTTGCAGAAAAACAGCCCCAAAGCATGATGTTTCCACCCCCATGCTTCACAGTAGGTATGGTGTTCTTTGGATGCAACTCAGCATTCTTTGTCCTCCAAACACGACGAGTTGAGTTTTTACCAAAAAGTTCTATTTTGGTTTCATATGACATTCTTCCAATCCTCTTCTGGATCATCCAAATGCACTCTAGCAAACTTCAGACGGGCCTGGACATGTACTGGCTTAAGCAGGGGGACACGTCTGGCACTGCAGGATTTGAGTCCCTGGCAGCGTAGTGTGTTACTGATGGTAGGCTTTGTTACTTTGGTCCCAGCTCTCTGCAGGTCATTCACTAGGTCCCCCCGTGTGGTTCTGGATTTTTTTTTCTCAATTTGTCTGTCATAGTTGACGTGTACCTATGATGAAAATTACAGGCCTCTCTCATCTCTTTAAATGGGAGAACTTGCACAATTGGTGGCTGACTAAATACTTTTTTTCCCCACTGTATGAGTCCTTTGTGCATGTATAAGTTTGAACATGTATGAACATATATCAACATGTGTGAGTACATGTCTCAATTAGAACACTTGAAATACCCGGATAACATAACTTTTGCCATTATCCACCTGAATTCCAACTTCAGCCCTCTTATGAACAGAACTCTTGTAATTACCAGTGAACATTTAAAGGAAACATCAATACACTCAGCCACGTTTGTGGAATCACTGATGAAGACTCACAGCGCCTCAAAGGTATACGCTTCAAATCAAAACGCTAATATGGCCTCATCTCACCATCTACGTCTCGCCCGCCTTGACCGTTATGGTGACAGGGGGACTCACACTCAATAGGAGACGTTCAAAAGGCGAGGGCTGAAAATACACTGATTAACCTGTCGTGTTCCAGGCAGGTATCCATAAGCTCTGTCTAAACGCCATGAAATTGACATTTTCAACCCGCCGTGGTGCCACCGGGGACACATTGAACTGAACTGATACGTGGCATCTATACGTCTGCTCTTATCAATGTTCAGACCTGTTCCTCCATTCAACGCTTTTCCGCTGAGGTGCCTTCGAATGACCCTTTTTATTCCAACCCATGTCAAAGACACGCTTTTCACACTTTGCCTCTCACACTTCTTAGGAGATCTCGTGGAGTGACAAGACCTGGAGTTTTTTAAAGGTCTCTCACAGTGCTATTCCTACTGATAATAATTAGTCTACGGTAAGGGGCCCGAAAGAACAAACACGGCGCAAAAATAGCCAGAGGAGAAATTCACTGTCTTAAGAATTTGTGAAACACAAACTTTTGAACCTCCCAAAGAGATTACAGTCAATTCTTGATAAATGCACTTTGCATCAGTGTGAACTCTACTTTTGTATTGCTCCTGATAACTGCATGTTCTAGTTTGCTGCATGCTGTTATTATAGTCCCATATAGTTGCTTTCAACAGGAAGTCAACTGTATTGAATATGGTTGACCTCAATGACGTCTCATTGATCATTTAATAGCTTAGATTGGTCACATGATGTAAAATGGCAAGGATAAAAACCGGCTGACACTGCAGCCCTCGAGGGCCAGGGTTGGGAATACCTGATTAAATGCGAATCAATAATTACCTCCAACCTCACTCACATTTTTGCATGTTTTGGGCATCTTTCTGTAAATCCCTCCCCCAGTGTGGAGTATTCCAGTGACTGTGTGTTTGACATGATTCCCGGGGTAATAATTTGCCATCCCTAGTAAAATTAAGTTGGCAATTACCCGGGATTGAAGTAAAAAATGCTTTCACGCCAGGGGCTCCTTTACAGTCAGCAGGTTGGATCAAAGGTTTAGTATAATCTCTCCCGTCCTTCCGTACCTCCTCCTCCTTCTCCTCCTTCTCCTCCTCCTCCTCCTTCAACTATATCTGTCATAGAAGGATAGAGAGCATGGTTGTTCTGATGTAGGATTTGATAGATTTGTTTTCCGCCGCATTCATTTGCTCCATATCAGAAAGCTGACAGGCCGTAAAATGAAAATGTGCCTTAGCTTTTCAGCATGACTGTTTGGGGTCAAAATGTGAAGGTACTCCCTGTGCATTCCTGATACATGTTTCTCTATATCTTAAAGTGCTTTACATACAAATGATATGTATGGATATGTGTCCATATGTATGGATATGTTTATGTGTCATGTCTCATAGAACTGTGTTGTTTTCTTTTTTTGAATGATTGTGTGTAATGTTGGGTTGATTGGGCGGCAGGTAGCTTAGTGGTTAAGAGCGTAGTGCCAGTAACTGAAAGGTCGCTGGTTCTAATCCCCGAGCCGACTAGGTGAAAAATCTGTCGATGTGCCCTTGAGCAAGGCACTTAACCCTAATTGCTCCTGTAAGTCGCTCTGGATAAGAGCGTCTGCTAAAATGTAATGGATTGATGTTTTGTATAAAGGCAAACATTTTAAAATTCCTAATTCGAAAAATAAAACAGCATAAATTATTGTCGGTTTTCATGGGGGTGATACTGTGGTGGGAAGCTGTATTCCATTTGCTCTTGTTTTTAACGGTAGTTTCCTGAACCCAATGCATTATTAAAAAGTGACAGTTATGGAGAGACCTGCTTTTCAGGTAATTAGATTCAATTAAAATGCATGTTGTCTTCCAGTGATACCCACAAACTCTAATTGTTTTCTTGTTTGAAAACAATAGGTAAAGGAGAAACATAAAAACAGCTAGGAGAGAGAAAAACCTAGTTGTATGAATAACATTCCTCATACTGTTTAGTAAGACATTTAGGACAGTAATAATTAGCAATTATGATTGATCAAACTATTACTGTTTTTCCTTTAGCACCCAAACAACAGTTGGCAGAAATATTTTATGCAATAATATTGTGTTCAACCTTTACAATACAATACATGTCCTTAATACCTATGCATTATGATCCTTATTATCCTGGCGCTGACGAAGATGGCGGCCTCCCGACTAGCTCTTAGGAAACTTTGCAGTATTTTGTTTTTTTATGTATTGTTTTTTACATTATTAGCTCAGAAAGTGTATTGCATTATTACATACAGCCGGGAAAAACTATTGGATATCAGAGCGGTGGTAACTCACCAGCATTACGACCAGGAATACGACTTTCCCGAACTATGGGCAAGGATTTCTTTCCAGAGAGACATGAAGGCCTGTAACATACTCTGTTTCACGGAAACATGGCTCTCTCGGGATATTCTGTCGGAATCGGTCCAGCCAGATGGGTTCTCAGTTCATCGCGCAGACAGGAATAAATATCTCTCCGGGAAGCAGAAGGGCGGAGGTGTGTGTTTCATGATTAACGACTGATGGTGTAATTGTAGTAACATACAGGAACTCAAGTCCTTTTGTTCACCCGACCTAGAATATCTCACAATCAAATGCCGACCATATTATGTCCCAAGATAATTTTATTCGGTTATAGTCACGGCCGTGTATATCCCCCCTCAAGCTGATACCACGACGGCCCTCAAAGAACTTCACTGGACATTATGCAAACTGGAAACCACAAATCCTGAGGCTGCATTTATTGTAGCCGGGGATTTTAACAAAGCAAATTTAAAGACTAGGCTGCCAAAGTTCTATCAACATATCGACTGTTGTACTCGCACTGCTAAAATCCTTGACCATTGCTATTCGAACTTCAGGGATGGTTATAAGGCCCTCCCCCGCCCTCCTTTTGGCAAATCTGACCACGACTCCATTTTGCTTCTCCTTTCCTATAGGCAGAAACTCAAACAGGAAGTACCCGTGCTAAGGACTATTCAACGCTGGTCTGACCAATCGGAATCCATGCTTCAAGATTGTTTTGATCACGCAGACTGGGATATGTTCCGGGTAGCTTCCAAAAATAATTTAGACGTATACACTGAAACGGTGACTGAGTTTATCAGGAAGTGTATAGGTGATGTTGTGCCCACTGTGACTATTAAAACCTACCCTAACCAGAAACCGTGGATAGATAGCAGCATTCGCGCAAATCTGAAAGCGCGAACCACCGCATTCAACCATGGCAAGGTGACTGGTAATATGGCAGAATACAAACAGGGTAGCTACTCACTCCGCAAGGCAATTAAACTGGCAAAACATCAGTATAGAGACAAAGTGGAGTCCCAATTAAACGGCTCAGACACGAGACGTATGTGGCAGGGTCTACAGACAATCACGGACAACAAAAGGAAAACCAGCCACGTCGCTGACACCGGCGTCTCGCTTCCAGACAAGCTAAACATCTTCTTCGCCCGCTTTGAGGATAACACAGTGCCACTGACGAGGCCCACTACCAAGGACTGTGGCCTCATCTTCTCTATGGCCGACGTGATTAAGACATTTAAGCATGTTAACCCCCGCAAGGCTGCCGGCCCAGACGGCATCCCTAGCCGCGTCCTCAGAGCATGCGGCTCTGGACATATTCAATCTCTCCCTCTCCCAGTCTGCTGTTCCCACATGCTTCAAGATCGCCACCATTGTTCCTGTACCCAAGAAAGCAAAGGTAACTGAACTAAATGACTATCGCCCTGTAGCACTCACCTCTGTCATCATGAAGTGCTTTGAGAGACTAGTCAAGGATCATATCACCTCTACCTTACCTCTCACCCTAGACCCACTTCAATTTGCTTACCGCCCCAATAGATCCACAGACGATGCAATCGCCATCACACTGCACACTGCCCTATCCCATCTGGACAAGAGGAATACATATGTAAGAATGCTGTTCATTGACTATAGCTCAGCATTCAACACCATAGTACCCTCCAAGATCATCATTAAGCTCGAGGCCCTGGGTCTGAACCCTGCCCTGTGCAACTGGGTCCTGGACTTCCTGACGGGGCGCCCCCAGGTGGTGAAGGTAGGAAACAACATCTCCACTTCGCTGATCCACAACACTGGGGCCCCACAAGGGTGCGTGCTCAGCCCCCTCCTGTACTCCCTGTTCACCCATGACTGCGTGGCCAAGCACGCCTCCAACTCAATCATCAAGTTTGCAGACGACACAACAGTAGTAGGCTTGATTACAAACAATGATGAGACCGCCTACAGGGAGGAGGTGAGGGCTCTGGGAGTGTGGTGCCAGGAAAATAACCTCTCACTCAACATCAACAAAACAAAGGAGATGATCGTGGACTTCAGGAAACAGCAGAGGGTGCACCCCCCTATCCACATCGACGGGACCGCAGTGGAGAAGGTGGAAAGCTTCAAGTTCCTTGGCGTACACGTCACCGACAAACTGAAATTGTCCAACCACGCAGACAGTGTGGTGAAGAAGGCGCAACAGAGCCTCTTCAACCTCAGGAGGCTGAAGAAATTCGGCCTAACACCTAAAACCCTCACAAACTTTTACAAATGCACAATTGAGAGCATCCTGTTGGGCTGTATCACCGCCTGGTACGGCAACTGCACCGCCCACAACCGCAGGGCTCTCCAGAGGGTGGTGCGATCTGCTGAACACATTACCGGGGGGAAACTACCCGCGCTCCAAGACACATACAACACCCGATGTCACAGGAAGGCCAAAAAGATCATCAAGGACATCACCCACCCGAGCCACTGCCTGTTCACCCCGATTTCATCCAGAAGGCGAGGTCAGTACAGGTGCATCATAGCTGGGACCGAGAGAATGAAAAACAGCTTCTATCTCAAGGCCATCAGACTGTTAAATAGCCATCACTAGCACATTAGAGGCTGCTGCTGCCTATTGAAATCACTGCCCACTTTAAGAAATTGAACACTAGTCACTTTAATAATGTTTACATATCTTGCACTACTCATCTCATATGTACAGTATATACTGCATTCTATTCTATAATATTCTACTGTATCTTAGTCCATGCCGCTTTGTCATTGCTTGTCCATATATGTATATATTCTTACCAGTTTTGTGTGTATTGGGTATATGTTGTGAAATTGTTAGATATTACTTGTTAGATATTACTGCACTGTCGGAGCTAGAAGCACAAGCATTTCGCTACACCCGCTATAACATCTGCTAAACACGTGTATGTGACAAATAACATTTGATTTTATTTGATTTTACTTATATGGCAGGCCTAGTTGCATAAACAAATACAGTGTAATGACAGAGTAGGTAGGCTCACATCATTTGAGCATAGGTAAAGTATACTACCGTTTGTGGAGCAAAAGCAATCTATACAACAGCTTTTCTGTAGTGGTCATGCACCTACACTTAAGTGATAATGCCTGAGAAGCCGGTGTTTGGAGGATATATTGGCATGGGTGTTCGTCGAGGGCTGGCAAACCGTGCCAATATATCCTCCAAACACAGGCTTCGAGGGCATTATCACTTTTATACAACGTATGACCAACATATTGAAATAATGATTGACATATTTTCATTAAAAACGTATTTCATCCTTCCACAAGATATAGTCCCGAAACAAATCTAGGGTTGCTACCCAAGCCGGCTGGTCTTTCATTCTATTGGTTCGGTTGCCAGAGAAGCGACCCAGTCGTTCAGTCTTTTTGTTCTGTATCTATGGACGCGACCCAGTCGTTCAGTCTTTTTGTTCTGTATCTATGGACGCGACCCAGTCGTTTAGTCTTTTTGTTCTGTATCTATGGACGCGACCCAGTCGTTCAGTCTTTTTATTCTGTATCTATGGACGCGACCCAGTCGTTCAGTCTTTTTGTTCTGTATCTATGGACGCGACCCAGTCGTTTAGTCTTTTTGTTCTGTATCTATGGACGCGACCCAGTCGGTCAGTCTTTTTGTTCTGTATCTATGGACGCGACCCAGTCGTTCAGTCTTTTTGTTCTGTATCTATGGACGCGACCCAGTCGTTCAGTCTTTTTGTTCTGTATCTATGGACGCGACCCAGTCGTTCAGTCTTTTTGTTCTGTATCTATGGACGGGACCCAGTTGTTCATTCTAATTGTTCTATTGCCTGGCTGGCAACGTTCTTATCCCTTGCTTGCTAGCTAGCCAACTATGGCTAACTTACAGTCACGTCAAACAGTGCAGAGAGAATAACAACAGTAGCTGCATTTGTTTAAGCTGTTTTCTAATGGCATTTATTTGGATACATCCATAACAATGAGCTAATGAGGCACAATTTCGCCTGGCATAGAAAATGTGCTCTCTCGTTAGGACACTTGTTCAGAGGAGCTAGCCAACAACACAGCTAACACAATAACTTCAAACTGAAGCTGGAAAGACTGCAAACTAGCTGCACTTTGTTTCGTTTGACATTCTTTCAATTGAAATGTCTTTGTATATATCCATAAAATTATGCCAGCTGATTCATGATTTCGGCTGGCTGAGAAACGTTGCCTGCCTCTCTCTCTCGACCCAACTCCCGACCCCTACACATTCAATACTATGGGACAGTTGGAGATCGAATTTGAATCTTGAAACAATGTTGAAAATGTCGGAGAGACAGACAGCAAGGTTTATACAAATCTCTGCTGTTGAAAACTAAATGTTAGTCTAAAAGAAATGTGAGATAACGTCTACATGCTTTTTATAGTGGAGATCAGGTTTATAACTTCCCTGCCTGGGCTGAGTCAGTGGATCCCGCAGTCAGATGGAACAGAGTAAATAGGCATTTTATCATCATAGATTCAGCCGGTGGTAACTTGTGGAATAGACACCGGCTGGAATGCGCTTTTAACCAATCAGCATTCAGGATTAGACCCACCCGTTGTATAAGTTTTGATATGGTACACTGAATGAGATACAGTTAAACAGAAATCAAGTAGCTAGCACACATCTTAACAACAGTCACTTTACTGTTATGTACTCCCTCAACTCAACAGGTTCCAAAGTAGTAGTAACCAACCAACCAGCCAGTTCCTTTGAACTGTTCCTCAGTGTCCCTGTAAGGCAGAGCGTGATATGAGACCAGAACAAGTCCATAGCAGCCCACTCTGAAGGAAAGCATCGCCGAGTGCACAATACCCCATTGCTCTTTCTGCCTGGTTCCTCAGCCGGTGTCACTGAGCAGCACCCGATGATGGAGCACTCTCATTCCGAATTGAGAGAGCCGGCCAGAGACCCAGTTCTTTAAATATACCATGCCTCTGCCTTCCTCTTGAGCCAACTCGTTCAGAAAGATAAATTGACTTTTTGATGCCCGCTCAGATCGCATATGTTTTGATAAACAAACCTCATGTTTGTTTGTGTTCAATGTATAGTGTGTCACATGGGGATCATGTGACCCTTTTCAAGTACTCATAAGTGCCATAGGGGGTTTTATACAACGGGTGGGTCTAATCCTGAATGCTGATTGGTTAAAACCGCATTCCAGCCGGTGTCTATTCCACAAGTTACCACCGGCTAAATCTAGGAAGTTAAAATGCCTATTTACTCTGTTCCATCTGACTGAGCAATCCACTGTCTCATCAGCCCAGCAGGCAATTTATAAACTTGAAATATCTAGACATTATCTCATATTTATTTTAGATTAACATTTAGTTTTCAACAGATTGCTCAGGTCTAATATGGCCACTGGGATTTATTTCGGGGGAATGTATTACATTGGCATGGGTATCATATTGGTGTATTTGTGCTTGAGCTGTTGATCGTTGTCAAACCTAACCATTACCCCGAGGTGCTGTCAGTTTTTCATGAAAATTGATACATTTTCACACAGACTATTTTTTACCAGTCTAGTTGTAATATTTTTGCCATCACCCAAGCTGCTAAAACACATGCATATTCTACTGGCCCCCCGTGGGAAACGAACCCACAACCCTGGTGTTGCAAGCGCCATGCTCTACCAACTGAGCTACAGAAGACACCACCACTGTAATTCTATAGTGCTTAATTAATTAACTCAAACAGTTCTGTGTAGAGAGAGACATTGGAATATGTTTATCTAGTCACAGGATAGCAATTGGAACCGTGAAATAAATATATGTTCTAGCAAATCTCATTTAGTGGTCGACTGATCACACAAGATGATGCTCTACTTGACAATTCACTATCCCCCAGTGACTCATATTTGGTTCCCTTCTCAATTATATTTGACCTTTTCTCCAATTACACAAATACATCAGTAGCTTTCCTCAAAAATGTGCTGTCTAATTTTCCACTTAGACATGCGATATCACCAGTCAAATAATTTAGTTGTCAGCATCTTTTCTATGTAATGAAAATCCAATTGATGAACACCAAACGGACTGGATTGTCAAGGAAACTCTAATGGCAAATCCTGTTACACAATATGTGTTGGAGGAAACACGTAACCCATGTCTGTGATACGGTCTTGACTGTTAGCGTGTTCTGACAACATACAGGTGTGCATCAGTCATTTACGCCATAAGGGCCAATTACTTTAGCTCTCAAACACCTGGGTCTGTTAAAATGATGAGCCTCAAGAACATCTCCAATGACATTTGAAGACAAAAAATGAGTATTTCAGGTCAAGAAAAGTGGATTCTGCACACGACTTGCATTCACAATGCACAAACCACAATGCAATTCTTCACCAAAGCAACAACTTGGGCAGATGTTATATTATTTCGTACAGTCACACGTCAGGTAAACTGTAATTGGTTTAGCTTTCATGCTTGGAAACCAACAAAGCCAACATAGCTTACCTAAGGAGTGAGTACTATTTTAGAGAAAATATCCCTCAGGTCAGGAGTGTCCTACTTACTGTGTTTATTTTAGTATATTTGAGCATATAATCATGAGGAGGATGTAAATGCTTCGTTTTTGTTGAGGTCAAATCAACAATTTAACCTCACAGATTGAAGATTGGTCCCCCTCCAATACTTTGACAGTTCTGCTGCATAGATGACTTTCGTGAAATGTGGTTTCCCAGCTAGCAGCAGGAGTGTAAAAGTCAATTTTCACTTAAGTACCCTGTGATAGGTTGTAAGGCCATTTATATAGTGTCTTGCCTCCACACACTTTGTAAGCACTCTGTAAGCAGCTCTGTTTGATGGTAAAATCAACACACATTTCTGTCTTTCAAACACATTTTCACAGCCCCATTTGTGCCTGAAGGGTAAACTAATATCCATTCTATGTTGCCTTTATGAGTCATTCCCAAACACAAAGAGATCATGATGTATTTGCAACTTTACCAAGTTTGAAACTTCAGCTTTCTCACAATTCTCACATTGTCGCTGCTATGGTTTTGTAGATTTAATGATGCTCATATTCGGAGACAGCCGACAACGGATTCTTTACCATTACGAAATCTATTAGCCTCGACGTTGAGGAAATGTTATTTGGTGCGCGTCCTGTACGGAGCATTGCAAGCTGTCTTTTGATTTCACTGTCTTAATGGAGGTAATCTAACCCATGCTGGGCGCCTTGACATTCTTGGGATCATATCATATCGCTTTCTGAGTGAGCAGGTACTTTGCAGAGGAAAATGGGATGCCTTTCCCCCCATTACAATAATATTAATAAAGTAGCGAGGAAGGAGGGAGAAGCCCTGACAGGGAGTTTGATGGTAGGGAACAAAAATGCAGAAGACATAGAATGAATGGCATTATCAGTGGTGCTCTTCTAGTTCCCCACCCACTTTGATGTGATAGCAAATCTGACTGACTGGGATCAAAACCCATGTCTACTGCGTGCCACAACACTGGGTTAGCAAGTTAAGCTGAAGCCTAGGCATTAGCTCGGAGAGCTAACGCATGTCTTCAAGGAAACTCAAAACGCTAAAATCTGTTACACAAGGTTGGTGTCAAAGGTTTGTCAAAGTGGGCTAACGAGTTAGCCACAGATTGGTCCGGCAAGACTCGAAACCAGCCATAGTCATTTTGTGTCTCTCTGCAAGTTAATTGCCGGCTCGCGACAATAATCTGAATGTACACTACTGGTCAAACGTTTTAGAACACCTACTCATTCAAGGGTTTTTCTTTATTTTTACTATTTTCTACATTGTAGAATAATAGTGAAGACATCAAAACTATGAAATAACATTTACATTTTAGTCATTTAGCAGATGCTCTTATCCAGAGCGACTTACAGTTAGTGAATACATATTTTTTTATACTGCCCCCCGTGGGAATCGAACCCAAAACCCTGGCATTGCAAACGCCATGCTCTATCAACTGAGCTACATCCCTGCCGGCCATTCCCTCCCCTACCCTGGACGACGCTGGGCCAATTGTGCGCCGCCCATGAGTCTCCCGGTCGCGGCCGGCTGCAACAGAGCCTGGATTCGAACCAGGATCTCTAGTGGCACAGTTAGCACTGCGATGCAGTGCCTTAGACCACTGCGCCACTCAGGAGGAAATAACACATATGGAATCATGTAGTAACCAAAGAAGTGTTAAACAAATCAAAATATATTTACCTTGATGACAGCTTTGCACACCCTTGGCATTCTCTCAACCAACTTCACCTGGAATGCTTTTCCAATAGTCTTTAAGGAGTTCCCACATATGCTGAGCACTTGTTGGCTGCTTTTTCTTCACTCTGCGGTCCAACTCATCCCAAACCATCTCAATTTGGTTGAGGTCAGGGGATTGTGGGGGCCAGGTCATCTGATGCAGCACTCCATCACTCTCCTTCTTGGTAAAATAGCCCTTACACAGCCTGGAGGTGTGTTGTGTCATTGTCCTGAAAAACAAATGATAGTCCCACTGAGCCCAAACCACATGGGATGGCATATCACTGCAGATTGCTGTGGTAGCCATGCTGGTTAAGTGTGCCTTGAATTCTAAATAAATCACAGACAGTGTCACCAGCAAAGCACCCCCACACCCTAACACATCCTCCTCCATTCTTTACGGTGGGAAATACACATCCAGAGATCATCCGTTCACTCACACCACGTCTCACAAAGACACGGCGGTTGGAACCAAAAATCTCACATTTGGACTCGTGTTTCTTGGCCCAAGCAAGTCTCTTCTTATTGTTGGTGTCCTTTAGTAGTGGTTACTTTGCAGCAATTCGACCCACGGGGGGCCAGTATGAAAAATGTATGCTCTCACTAAAACTGTAAGTCGCTCTGGATAAGAGCGTCTGCTAAATGACTAAAATGTCAAATGTAATGAAGGCCTGATTCAAAGAGTCTCCTCTGAACAGTTGATGTTGAGATGTGTCTGTTACTTGAACTCTCTGAAGCATTTATTTGGGCTGCAATTTCTGAGGCTGTTAACTCTAATTAACTTATCCTCTGCAGCAGAGGTAACTATGGGTCTTCCATTACTTTGGTGGTCCTCATGAGAGGCAGTTTCATCATAGCGGTTGATGGTTTTTGCGACTGCACTTACCGTCTTAAAGTAATGATGGACTGTCGTTTCTCTTTCCTTATTTGAGCTGTTCTTGCCATAATATGGACTTGGTCTTTTACCAAATCGGGCTATCTTCTGTATACCCCCCTACCTTGTCACAACACAACTGATTGGCTCAAACACGTTAAGAAGGAAAGAATTTCCACAACTTAAATTTTAAGAAGGCACACCTGTGAATTGAAATGCATTCCAGGTACTACCTCATGAAGCTTGTTGAGAGAATACCAAGAGTGTGCAAAGCTGTCATCAAGGCAAAGGCTGGCTATTTGAAGAATCTCAAATATAAAATATGTTTTGATTTTTTTAACACTTTTTTGGTTACTACATGATTCCATATGTGTTATTTCATAATTTTGATAACTTCACTATTATTCTACAATGTAGAAAATAGTAAAAATAAAGAAAAACCCTTGAATGAGTAGGTGTTCTAAAACTCTTGACCGGTAGTGTATGTGTTGTACAAGTTGTTATTGCAGTCATCTGAATGTGCTGCTTAGTCCATAGAACAATGGTTATGTAAGTAAACTTTGACATCCGCTATTGGTGGCTGGGACAAATCGAGAGGTAAGAGTGGGTTCTAGCGTCTTTAGTGCATCTTGAAAATCAAAGATATATAACAAAATGGCTCTAGCTTTTGAATGGTTAGAGGTAGTAACCACTATGACCCCATTCTTGAAAGCTAAGACTCTCAGCAACACGCATGTGTCTTCTGCTTCTACGACGCACAGGACTTGTTAGAAGGGTGAGTGATGAATCTGCACAGAATGCCTGGGGGAAACAAATTGATTCTCCACAAAACATCTTACACAAAGATTGCTTGATGATCATCATCTTCCCTGATGTTTTCCTGAACTTTCCAATACCTTCCTGATGAATTTCAATCACTCCAAAGCATATACAGTACTTCCTTCAGACTGAAATATGGCAAGCAGTACCGGAGCACCAAGTCTAGGTCCAAAAGGCTTCTCAACAGCTTCTACCCCCAAGCCATAAGACTCCTGAACAGTTAATCATGGCTACCCGGATTAAGTTCACTGCCCCCCCCCACCCCCACCCCATCTTTTTACGCTGCTGCTACTCTGTTAATTATTTATGCATAGTCACTTTAACTCTACCCACATGTACATATTACCTCAACTACCTCAACTAGCCGGTGCCCCCGCACATTGACTCTGCACTGGTACCCCTCTGTATATAGCCTCCCTACTGTTATTTTATTTTACTTCTGCTCTTTCTTTGTCAACACTTTTTTGGTGTTGTTGTTTTATTTTACTTTTTTTATAAAAAAAATTAAAAAATGGTTGTTTAAGGGCTGTAAGTAAGCATTTCACGGTAATGTCTACACCTGTTGTATTCGGCGCATGTGGCAAATAAAATGTGATTTGATTTGATTTGATCATTGTGCTATACAGTGCCTTCAGAAAGTATTCACACCCCTTTTTCTTTCAACATTTTGCTCTGTTACAGCCTTAATTTAAAATGGATTAAATTCAGATTGTGTGTCACTGGCCTACAGACAATACCCCATAATGTCAAAGCGGAATTATGTGTTTAGATATTGTTTTACAAATTAATACAAAATGAAAAGCTGAAATGTCTTGAGTCAGTAAATATTCAACCCCTTTGTTACGGCAAGCCTAAATAAGTTCAGGAGTAAAAATTAGCTTAACAAGTCACATAATAAGTTGCATGGACTCACTCGGTGTGCAATAATAGTGTTTAACATGATTTCTGAATGACTACCTCATCACTGTACCCCACACATACAATTAATTATCTATAAGGTCCCTCAGTCGAGCAGTGAATTTCAAACACAGATTAAACCACAAAGACCAGGGAGGTTTTCCAATGCCTCGCAAAGAAGGGCACCTATTGGTAGATAAAAAATAAATAAAAATAAAGCAGACATTGAATATCCCTTTGAGCATGGTGCAGTTATTAATTACACTTTGGATGGTGTATCAATACACCCAATTACTGCAAAGATACAGGCGTCCTTCCTAACTCAGTTGTTGGAGAGGAACGAAACTGGCCAATGGTGACTTTAAAACAGTTACAGAGTTTAATGGCTGTTATAGGAGAAAACTGAGAATGGATCAACAACATTGTAGTTCCTCCACAATACTAACCTAAATGACAGAGTGAAAAGAAGGAAGCCTGTACAGAATAAAAATATTCCAAAACATGCATCCTGTTTGAAATACGGCACTAAAGTAAAACTGCAAAAAATGTGTCAAAGAAACAAACTTTATGTCCTGAATACAAAGCTCTATGTTCAGGGCAAATCCAACACAACACATCAGTACCACTAAGTACCACTATTCATATTTTCAAGCATTGTGTTTTCTGCATGATTTTATGGGTATGCTTGTCATCAGCAAGGACTAGGGAGTTTTTTTTTAGGACAAAAAGCAACAGGATAGAGCTAAGCACAGGCAAAATCCTAGCAGAAAACCTGGTTCAGTCTGCTTTCCAACACACTGGGATACAAATTCACCTTTCAGCAGGACAATAACCTAAGAGACAAGGCAAATCTACACTGGAGTTGCTTACCAATGTTCCTGAGTGGCCTAGTTACAGTTGACTTAAATCGGCTTGAAAAGCTATGGCAAGACTTGAAAATGATTGTTTAGCAATGATCAACCACCAACTTGACAGAGCATGAAGAATTTTAAAAGAATATTGAGCAAAAAATGTAAAAGAAAATGTTTTAACTTTGTCCTTATAGGGTATTGTATGTAAATAGTGAGATGTTTTATTTATATTTTATCCATTTTGAATTCAGGCTGTAACACAACAAAATGTGGAATAAGTCAAGGGGTATGAATTATTTCTGAATGCACTGTCACTTTTGATATAAAGGAGACAAGGCCAGATTCAAACGTTTCAAATTATTTCTACAGATTTGTTTCTGATACCTCCAAGAGCCTACAATAGAGAATGATATAGCTTGATGCACCATGTTAATAGTATCTTAATAATCATGTGTGAATCAATGTTATATCATGTATGAATCAATGACACTTCATGACACCCCAACCCTCCTTCTCCGATGGGTATAGCGGTTCGCCCAGCTAGCTTGTTTCACAAAAGTCACTCCCTCAGAAATATTAGTGACAAGCACTGCTCTAAACATCTGAAAGAGTGGAGTCAGGCCCATAAACTTTTATCGGGAAATGAATGCTGGAACACTTTGTCAGCAAGCGGCCCCATCTTCAGACAGTATTTTATGTGAAAGTTTTCATCCCTTATTGATAGTGACAATGAAAGATTTTCATGCCATTCCTACCAGTTGCTCAAGGCTGACAAGTGCTTCAGGTTGTTATCGGACGGGAGGAGAAACGAAAGTGAGTTTCGCTATGTCACTACTCACCTGTTTCTCACACTGAACACAGAGTACTCTTTCTCTCGCCGAAGACCTGCTTTCACACACCCTCTGACCACGGGTCATCCATTTTAGCAGTCTCAACACTTAGCATGGCAGAAATGCTGTATCCACACCCCTCCCTCTCTCCCTTTCAATCCATCTCTCTCCTTCCCCCTCGCTTATAGCATGACTGAATTTTCATACATCATCTCAGTGAGTGTATTGGAGTTGATGGGGTGTGGAGGATGACGAGGATTCGAGTCAGACAGCTCCTGTTCTGCCACTCACTACCCCCCTCCTCCCTCTCTCTATCCCTCTCCCCATCCTGTCTCTGCAGAGGGTGCTTGATGGGCATGTCTGGGCATGTTCTCCTCCAGGTGGGCGCGTTGAGGGGAATATCTGGATTATCCATCCATATGCTGTTCAGGGGCCAGACAGGGAGCCTGGTGTCCTGGGGCCACAGCTAGGAACCCCGTCACCCCCTATGTAAAAGGGACTCCTTGTTTTCAAGTCTATGTCAGACTGAACACAGCTATTTAAAAGTGATGGGTTGTTCGCGAACAGCTCTTTCTAAACAGCTCTTTTGGTGAACGTTGGGAACTGTATCACATCGGTGAAAGAGCCATCATTTGGCTCCCTTATCAAATCAAATCAACGTTTATTGTTCGCACACACCGTATAGCAGGTGTTATAGCGGTGCAGTAAAATGCTGATGTCACTAGCTCCTAACAATGGCGTCAAATTTGCATACTGCTACTACTGTTTTTTGAGCTTCCGACAGCGATAAGTTACACAATCGTTCTCTGAAGATGGTGAATCCTCACTGCAGAAACAATAAATAGTGGGGAAAGCACTGGTCTACACTAATTTTTGCAGTGCGAAAAAAAACACGAAATGTTTTTTTTTAGAGGCGATGTATTTGGCCAGGTAAAAATGTATTTGTATATGCGTATCACGATCTGACATAATGGTAGCCTACTTTTTGGGCTTTACATTAGAGATTTGCTATTTTCAAGCATTTTTTATGAAGAGCCATTTGGGAGCCAAATGTGGCGTCTCTTTTACGTGAACAGAGCCAAATGATGCGTCTCTTTTACGTGAACGGAGCCAAATGATGCGTCTCTTTTACGTGAACGGAGCCAAATGATGCGTCTCTTTTACGTGAACGGAGCCAAATGATGCATCTCTTTTACGTGAACGGAGCCAAATGATGCGTCTCTTTTACGTGAACGGAGCCAAATGATGCGGCTCACCGAAAAGACTCAGAATGCCCATCACTACTACTTATGGATCTGTGCAAAACCAGTGCAGCAATAAATGTAACTATCAATGTCATTCGAAAATTACAAGTCAGAGCAATCGACAGAGTCTACATTATTTTGTCTTCTACCATAGCTATGCTATTTCTACATTCCGATAATAGAAAGGCGTTACATTTCATGACATCTCATCGTATTTTGCTACCACTATAGTTTCCTATTCATACCATTTTGCTGCATTTCAGTGAAGCTCCTTTGTCTTGAAGTGATTGATTTTAATTACCTCGTGTCTTAACTCTTGGTCATATTTTTGAAGAGGCTTTATTCTAATCTGGATTACTTCAACTCTGAATGGCCCTGGTGCCATCAGAAGAATGGAAAGCGATATTGTTCCTTTTCCCGCCACTCCACTTCCCTTTTGATTTCTTATCTCTTTTATTAGCTCCGCGTTATTATTACCGCTCGCTCCCTGGCTTTCATTATCCCTTTTTTATGCCACAATATTCCCCTGGAATTGTTATCGTAGGGAGAGTTCATCTTGTCGCACTGTTTATATATGATTGATTTGTGGGGTGCTGATCACTCCCGTCCACTCCTTGCTCGGTGCCGACTTATTGGGTCCAAGGGGTTAGTTATTCATTGGTGATAGACATCTTTATTAGAGGAAGAGAATGCTTTAAACCCTTAAGCACAGGCATTTATCTGTGAGCGCCGGCGTCTAGCGGCCGAGCAGCCAGACAGACCGGGGCTCATCCATCATGGACGGGGCGATGGCCCAAGTGCAGACCGTTTGCCCTCGCCGTCAGCCTGAAGGACTGAACGAGGCCCCAAGTCTGAGGGAGGCTAGGCAGTCGTGAGTGGAGAGTGCTTCCCTGCATCATCTCCACTCCAGAGGGGTCATGGTTCCCCCCCCCCCGTGTTTACCAATAGAACATAATTGTCCTGTCAGTCAGAGGTCAAGGTTACACTAACCATAATAGGGGACGTCAGTGTTTTTCCACCACTATAAAAAAAATACCTAATCCGTAGAAGCGCCAGGGAAACTCTCTCTCTTATATTAGAATATAGAGTTTACAGCAGTCTATTTTCCTTCGGGGGGTTTTTCGGGGCTGCTAGGGCCAAAGTAAAAAGCAGGAGCCCCTGAAAAAGTGTGTGGAACTCAGCCTATTTCCCAGTGAGCGGATGGCAGCCTGGCTCATGCCTTTATGTAATCATGCATCTGGTTAATGAAGTTGGTGTTTGCCCTCCTTTGCCCGCCAGTGATGGCAAATGTCATTAAGGCTTGTGAAGATGATGATTCGGAGCACTCGCATTAAGCTGCGTCTATGAACATGACTTGTTTTTTAAAGACCCATCATTATCCTCTCCCTGTGGCATGACAGCAGTCGGCTTCAATACTTAAGGGTGAGGAGATTTCATTTATTTCCTGCTCTTTAGCCTTCTTGAAATGGAGTTGGGTTGCTTTAACCCGCCTCACATTAGTCATGAGAGGTCTTTAATATAAAATTGATTAGCATAACTGGTCACAGTAACGTTGTGTATTTATGTAATGGTATTTTAGGGTTTAGAATGCACCATCTTTCATGGTACTCATATATGAAGTATTGACATAGTTATCGCTTAACAAAATAGCACTTACATGTTATTGGTAGTTCAAAAGTTATCTTGGCTCAAATGAAAAGTTGCCCTCAGAAGTAAATCCCCTTTGCTGGAGGGAGGGGTTACTGTATTAATAGGTGTCAGTGTCCATGAAATTCACTGTTCTCCATCTCCTACTTTAGATCTGACAGCAAAATGCTTTTGCTTTAGTGGGAAATAAGATGTGAAATCGAGTGTTCCACTGAAACATCACTAGATTAATTTTCCCCTGGCATTTTGAGCCAATTGATTATTCATGCTTGGGTCGCAAATTTACATTAGCGACCCGGATGCCCCCCTAAGATGATTGCTTACATGCGCTTCAGTGATCTATATTTAAAAGTTTAATTACTATTGGTGAGCCATTACCCTCCGGCCAGGCATCACAGAGTGTGGGTAGTAGCGGCTAAACTCGACAACACTAATTACAGATTGTTGACGAGTCACGGTTCGTTCCCAGACGTTCGGCCATGGCAGTGATCGCTGGGTAGGCCAGAGGGGGTTCAAGGGGGCAGTCAAAGTCTCACTGACCCCCACGCAATGACCTCACTTCCTCTTTTCATGACGCCTTTCTGATTAACGCTACAGTGGGAAGAAGCATTACTCTATTCATGCCCTGGAAAGTTAATTGTTTTTTTCTTAGAAAATTAGTATCAAATACCCACACATTTCTCCTTTTCACTGTCACGCCTTGCAAAATGACATATTTATACCACTGTTGTCCCACCTACATCACTCACTCCTCATGTGTTCATTATCTGGGATTGAGGATGTGTCAAATGTTGTTTTTATTTAAATTAATTTCATTTAATTTTATAAATGAAGAGTAGGAGTCGTGCTATAACTATTTTTTAATCAGTGTTGGTATGTGAAGTAAATGTGAAGGTTTTAACCCTAAAAGCACCAACATATTTCGACCCCAAATTGGAAATGATGGCAAAAAGACACTGTCAAACAGTAACACTTTTTCTTTAATTAACCTTTTGTAACACAAGCAAATGATTTAAATAGACTCTGGGCCTTTCAGAACAGGTGTATATATACTGAGAACCCTGAAGGAGCTGCAAAGCTCCACAGCGGAGATTGGAGTATCTGTCCATAGAACCACTTTAAGCCGTACACTCCACAGAGCTGGACTTTACGGAAGAGTGGTCAGAAAAAAGCCATTACTCAATGAAAAAAATAAGCAAACATATTTGGTGTTCACCAAAAGGCATATGGGAGACTCCCCAAACATATGGAAGAAGGTACTCTGGTCAGATGAGACTAAAATTGAGCTTTTTTGCCATCAAGGAAAACGCTATGTCTGGCGCAAACCCAACATCTCTCATCACCCCGAGAACACCATCCCCGCAGTGAAGCATAGTGGTGGCAGCATCATGCTGTGGGGATGTTTTTCATCAGCAGGGACTGGGAAACTGGTCAGAATTGAAGGAATGATGGATGGTGCTAAATACAGGGATATTCTTGAGGGAAACCTGTTTCAATCTTCCAGAGATTTGAGACTGGGACGGAGGTTCACCTTCCAGCAGGACAATGACCCTAAGCATACTGCTAAAGCAACACTCAAATGGTTTAAGGGGAAACATTTAAATGTCTTAGAATGGCCTAGTCTAAGCCCAGACCTCAATCCAATTGAGAATCTGTGGTATGACTTCAAGATTGCTGTACACCAGCGGAACCCATCCAACTTCAAGGAGCTGAAGCAATTTTTCCTTGAAGAATGGATAACAATCCCAGTGGCTAGATGTGCCAAGCTTATAGAGACATACCCCAAGAGACTTGCAGCTGTAGTTTCTGCAAAAGGTGGCTCTAAAAGTATTGACTTTGGGGGGCTGAACTATTTTTTTGCCTTGTTTCTTGTTTGTTTCACCCAATATATATAGTTATGCACGCTCAAGTTTTCAGTTTTTTGTTTCTCAATAAAAAATATTTTGCATCTTCAAAGTGGTAGGCATGCTGTGTAAATCAAATGATACAAACCCCCCAAAAATCAATTTTAATTCCAGGTTGTAAGGCAACAAAATAGGAAAAATGGGGGGTGAATACATTTGCAAGCCACTGTAAACGCCTACTGATAGAATTTGTGTCAGTGACAGGCATACACGCCTTAAAGAAAGTTGAAATAGTACTGTATAGATCGAGCCTTGCATTTCTTTCCTCGACTCTTAACACTTCCTTAGCTTTGTTCACAGTAGCAGAGTAGTGTGGTGCTGCAGTATGTAGAGTTTGTGAAAGGTGAAAGATGACTCAGTATTATGTGAGAAGTGCCGGCCAATGCTAGCCTGGTGCTACCTAGAGGGACACTGCAGAGGCTGGAAGGTTTCTTATTATTTTCTCCTCTGTAGTTTTCATTAGCGCTAGGGTGGAGGAGGAGCAAACACTTTGGCCCGGTCCCTCGCCCCCTTACGCAGGGGTTCAGCAGTGACGAGTCACATGACACACGCTTCCGCCCCTTCCTGATTCTATTTCGAGAGCAGCTGGGAGCGCGGGATATTCCGGGCAATCTTCCGGTGTGTGTGTGTGTGTGTGTGTCTGTGTCTGTGTGATGAGAGTAGGGACACCAAGTCAGTCCAGTAGGTGGGTGCCAGAAGTACACTTCCCTGACCTCTCTCTGTGTGTGTGTGTGTGTGTGTGTGTGTGTGTGTGTGTGTGTGTGTGTGTGTGTGTGTGCATGTGTGTGTGTTTGCGTGTGTGTGTGTGTATGTGTGTGTGTATGTGCGTGTGTGTGTGTGTGTTATTGTCCACTAAGGAATAGGGACAAATTCCATCTGGACATGCTACTCTCACATTGCCAACATTTCTCCTGCTGATTGTATGCCACCGTGCCACCGCACTGGTCTCTGGTCATCGAGCATGGTGACAGCGTGACCGGCGAATCGTGCATGTCTTATTGATGCTGTTAGTTCTTTTGGTCTATTATTTTTTGGAACTGCAGCTTTTGGGCAATGGGATAGTCATTCATCTTACAGGTGAGGTTACAGTCACAACATAGATAACAAAGATACATGTACAATTTCAATGCAGTAAACGCAAACTTTTACGGAATAACAAGCCACACTCTTTTGTTGTATAACGCTCTCAAACGCAGGCTTTAATAGTCTACAGTAATTCCAATTTCTTCTAAGATTTACTGAATATTTCCCATACCCCTTATTCGTGCTTAGCATAATGTTCTGGTGGAGCAGCCTGCATCAATCAGTTTGTTATCTGACCTGGCACCTGCCTTGACCAGTTGGTCTGACATGCTGCCGACATCATTGACAAACAAACCTGGATTAACCATCCATCCCATCTGCCCCTTACATATGTCATCTCATGTCACGGACTGGGCCGCGACATGGCTACCATTCTGTGAAATCAGTGTTCTCGTTTTGTACCTGCAGTGTATTAATCCATCGAGGCAAAGATGCAGCCAGTTAGCTAATTTATCATTTTCAATGAACTGAGTATGTGCAATGCAATACAATAATGTACCATGACATTGGTTGTAGTATGGCAAACAGCTTACATCAATATTAGTCATTTACATTTTAGTCATTTAGCAGACGCTCTTATCCAGAGCGACTTACAGTTATTGAGTGCATACATTTTCATACTGGCCCCCCGTGGGACACGAACCCACAACCCTGGCGTTGCAAACGCCATGCTCTACCAACTGAGCTATGCATAATCATTATGCATAAAGGATAGACTATGTCATTTCTTAGTTCAATACACTACAGAACGGTGCAGTGAGTCGATGTATGCTTAGCCCAGAATTACATGAAAATAAGGGCTTTGGGCTTAATGGAGTGTGTGGAAGTCCATATGCTGTAAGTCAATTTATTGTCTAATATTGTTTGTTAGCATGGTAACAGTTCCAACTTAACATTAGGAAAGGCAGCGTTGCACAGAGGTGAGGAGCAGGGTAAGAGTAATTGTTACATGAATTGCCTTTGTCTCCTGGAGGTTAATATTTGTACTGTATGTAGTTCATTAAATGAATCCTTTAAGTAAACAATGCATACTAACCATGTCCCTCAGTTGATATTAAATGACATGTTTCTTCTTTTGTTTTCTTTTCTCTTTTGTCACCAGGCAGAATAGAACATATTTTTCAATTATATCCCCATTATCCAACACTACCTCAGCATATCTCTAGATTCAATATTATTTCCGCCCACATTCGAACACCAGTCATTTTCCCTCACGACTGTAAACAAACTTGAGCCAAAACAGCCAACGACGCATCTTAATTTCCTTCTGAGTGAAAGAAAATGGAAGTTGATAAAAGCACTGAGGAAATCCTGGTCTTTTTCATTATTTATTTCTTAAATACATTCTCATTACTTATTATCTCTTGGCAGTTATTATTATATATATTTTGGAATAAACAAGAGATAAGTGAAATCCCCCATCTTGTCCCCCAGCCTAGGCCCAAACCTGCAGCCTCAGATAATGAATGCAATTAAGGCCTTGCTGCATTAAACCGCAGAGTAAACAGAGGGCTTAGCGGCAGAACAATATTACCCATACTCTTTTTTTATTTAAGGAGAAACAGAGAGATAGGGGAAGCGTTACCTTGAGCGAGACGACTTTCTGACAGGAGAGGAGAACTAAGTTCCCATAGGAGTCAGCTGGAGAGTTTGGGAAAGTTGAGGTAAAACTAACCATAAGGGAACAATAAATGTAACTTTTTTGTTTCATCAAGTGTCTGTGTATGTACCCTGGGCAATGATAACTAGTCATATTTAAGAGATTGCAGACTCTGAGATTACAGACCCTGTTCTATTGATGTTCCCTTTAATAGTTGACAACGTTATATGACAATAGACAATAAAGTATTCTCCTGAATGTCATAAACAGCCAAATTCACCATCTTGAATTTTAATGGATGTCAATGTAGCCATTAGCTACCATCTGTGCTGAGGACACATTATGCATGTCCTATTGTTAAGTCCAACGAATGTTCATAGACTATACTGTATGTTCTCATTTACAATCTTTTTTGTTTCTACTGTTTATCAGATTTTGCTAATATTTTGGTAAAATATCTGTGCACTATTCACATTACCCTCCCAAACACCTGTGATAAGCGATAGCGAGTTAGATATGCATGTTGAGGGAGGGCAGTGGTAGCATGAGACCAATGTTCCAACTGCATAATGGAGTCTCCTGCCGTGAAAACAACAGCAGGGTTTTACAATCTCTCTGAAGCATTACAATGTAACATGTTCCCTCATCTAGAGAGACAAGGAACATGCCATTTCCTGCAAGGGTTCAAGTACCACACAAACGCAATGCAGCCTCAGGCTACAAGCCATGGACTGAGCAAAACCAACACAGGTAGAGACAGTACAACAAAAACATAATGTGATGGAGGAAACTAGGAAGTGGCGTGTGATTTATCATGTCGACTTTGATACACTAGACCTCTCAAACTCAACTCTGGACCTCGAAGCCAGTTCCACTGCATTTTTGTGTTGTTTCCCTCTAATCAGGGACAGATTTAGACCTGGGATACCAGGTGGCTGCAATTAATTATCAGGTAGAACCGAAAACCAGCAGGCTCTGGACCTCGCAGGGTAAGAGTTGAATAGCCCTGCACTAGACTATTGACTGCCCAACATGTGACTATAGTGGTATAATTGTGGCCATTTTATCTGCCATGGATACCAACTGGTCCAGGGTTTGTTTCTGTTTAATCTGTTAATCATGTTTTCATTTTCTAATTTCCTGAGTGTACCCGATAGGCCCCTTGAGAATGAACACTTATCCCTCAAAGTCACAGGCAGTTACGCAATGCACTATGGTCAGGGAGTGGCCCCTGCTTGTAAGATAAAAGCAACATATAGTATATCTTATACTGAAGAAAAATATAAACGTAACATGCAACAATTTTAATGATTTTACTGAGTTACAGTTCATATCAGGAAATCAGTCAATTGAAATAAATTTATTAGGCCATAATCTATGGATTTCACATGACTTGGCAGGGGTGCAGCCATGGGTGGGCCTGGGAGAGGCCCACCCACTGGGGAGCCAGGCCCAGCCAATCAGAATACGTTTCTCAACACAAAAGGGCTTTATTACAGACAAAACTACACCTCAGTTTCATCAGCTGTCCGGGTGGCTGGTCTAAAACGATCCCACAGGTGAAGAAGCCGGATGTGGAGGTCCTGGGCTGGCGTGGTTACATGTGGTATGCGGTTGTGAGGCCGGTTGGACATACTGCCAAATTCTCTAAAACGACATTGGAGGCGGCTTATGGTAGAGAAATGAACATTCCATTCTCTGGCAACAGCTCTGGTGGACATTCCTGCAGTCAGCATGCCAATTGCACCCTCCCTCAAAACTTGAGACATCTGTGTGACAAAACTGCCCATTTTAGAATGGCCTTTTATTTTCCCCAGCACAAGGTGCACCTGTGTAATGGTCATGCTGTTTAATCAGCTTTTTGATATGTCACACCTGAGAGAAATAAGCTTTTTGAGCGCCTGGAACATTTCTGGGATCTTTTATTTCAGCTCATGAAACATTGTACCAACACTTTACATGTTGAGTTTATATTTTTGTTCAGTATATGTAGGAGCTTTGGTATTTTCTCTACCCTTGCCTTCTCTCTCCTGCGCAGGACGTGTTCCATCACATGATGTGCTAGCTCTGTTATGGTGAACACCCATTGACTGTCTATTGGTGGGGGCTGCTGCTGAACAGAATGGATGTGTACAACACACACACACTGCTTCTTCTCCATTCCCTCAGTGGAGGAATAAAACTAGCTAGAAAAGGGGAATAACTGTTATTCACCTCACTCATACGCTCATAGTCAAACAACACTAAAGGTATGCATTAGGTCTATGCATTAGACACACAATACGGCACAAGTCACAAGTTCTCCCTTCTGGGCTCTCAGTGGATAAATATACTGTACCTTATACTGCTGTAAGAAAAAGAGATATACTGCTATACACTCATAGTTCAATTGCACTTGGGCACAGCTCCAGTCTTCACTCTTCTTCCTCCACTTATCAACTCCTTGCTATTCCAAACACTTATCTGTGACCTTTGAGCGATTCTATATAACAGCCCAATCGAGGGTGCGATCCGTAAAAGGTTTGCTTGTGGTACTTTGGCTCAACTCGTTATTTTTCGGATAAAGCCCTTCTAGATAACAGCGAGCACCTGCTAGATTATAGTCGGACCGATGCAACTATAGTATGGGATTGGTTGAAGCTCAATGTTAAATTAAAATGTCCCTACCATCATATCTAAGCCAATATGACAATGATGTCAATGAGAATTCGCAAATCAACTTGGAGGTACACACCACACGCCTCTTGATATTTATCCAACCAGCCATTACCGAGAAGCACTATACCAGATTTTTGACAGGGTCGTTAGCATTAGGCTCGTCAGCCAAATTTTGCCCAAACCTAGCTAAAATTCTAGACGTCGGATTAAAACGAGGCTACAGAGTCCATAAGGTGACCATTAGATTTAGATCAATTTAGACTGAATGTTTTTATTTATTTCTTTTATTTTTATTTAACCTTTATTTAACCAGGTAAGCCAGTTGAGAACAAGTTCTCATTTACAACTGCGACATGGCCAAGATAAAGCAAAGCAGTGCGATAAAAACAACAACATAGAGTTACATATGGGGTAAAACAAAACATAAAGTCAAAAATACCACAGAAAATATATATACAGTGTGTGCAAATGTAGCAAGTTATGGAGGTAAGGCAATAAATAGGTGCAAAATAAATATGTTTATTGACCGATTATGTTTATTTTAATTCACAGGCTACTTACAAGACCTGGTGGATTTGTTGTTTGGCATTGTTGTGGGAAGTTTATTCCATATTGGCTTAAATGGGTTTCTGGTTTTTTCGCTTCCCTCTGGAAAAATCTGCTGTTAATAATAAATCAACACTAATAGCTACATTATTTATGTTGTCATTTGTCATTACTGTGTACTTTTACTTTTTATTGCTGTGTTTTGCTGTATTATAATGTTGTATAATAATGTTGTATAATCACCTTCCAGTGTAAAAAACATGGAAATTAAAAACAAAAAACAATGTTTTAAGTGAGAAGTATGCATTGGTCTGAAGCCGTAAAAGAAAATTCACATGAGCACAACAATGCGTACTTCACTCATGCGCCACCAAGGTTTTCCAGCACACAGCTTTGACCTACTAAAGTAGCTATGTTGGTCTATTGTACTTCCAACAATGTGTAGGCAGGTTGCTTAGGATTCAAACCTTCTCAAAGAGCCTAATTTGTACTCTTCAGAGGGACTTTACAGTGTCCTGCTATTAAATTAATGTATATATACATATACAGTGGGGAAAAAAAGTATTTAGTCAGCCACCAATTGTGCAAGTTCTCCCACTTAAAAAGATGAGAGAGGCCTGTAATTTTCATCATAGGTACACGTCAACTATGACAGACAAAATGAGATTTTTTTTCTCCAGAAAATCACATTGTAGGATTTTTAATGAATTTATTTGCAAATTATGGTGGAAAATAAGTATTTGGTCAATAACAAAAGTTTCTCAATATTTTGTTATATACCCTTTGTTGGCAATGACACAGGTCAAACGTTTTCTGTAAGTCTTCACAAGGTTTTCACACACTGTTGCTGGTATTTTGGCCCATTCCTCCATGCAGATCTCCTCTAGAGCAGTGATGTTTTGGGGCTGTCGCTGGGCAACACGGACTTTCAACTCCCTCCAAAGATTTTCTATGGGGTTGAGATCTGGACACTGGCTAGGCCACTCCGGGACCTTGAAATGCTTCTTACGAAGCCACTCCTTCGTTGCCCGGGCGGTGTGTTTGGGATCATTGTCATGCTGAAAGACCCAGCCACGTTTCATCTTCAATGCCCTTGCTGATGGAAGGAGGTTTTCACTCAAAATCTCACGATACATGGCCCCATTCATTCTTTCCTTTACACGGATCAGTCGTCCTGGTCCCTTTGCAGAAAAACAGCGCCAAAGCATGATGTTTCCACCCCCATGCTTCACAGTAGGTATGATGTTCTTTGGATGCAACTCAGCATTATTTGTCCTCCAAACACGACGAGTTGAGTTTTTACCAAAAAGTTATATTTTGGTTTCATCTGACCATATGACATTCTCCCAATCCTCTTCTGGATCATCCAAATGCACTCTAGCAAACTTCAGACGGGCCTGGACATGTACTGGCTTAAGCAGGGGGACATGTCTGGCACTGCAGGATTTGAGTCCCTGGCGGCGTAGTGTGTTACTGATGGTAGGCTTTGTTACTTTGGTCCCAGCTCTCTGCAGGTCATTCACTAGGTCCCCCCGTGTGGTTCTGGGATTTTTGCTCACCGTTCTTGTGATCATTTTGACCCCACGGGGTGAGATCTTGCGTGGAGCCCCAGATCGAGGGAGATTATCAGTGGTCTTGTATGTCTTCCATTTCCTAATAATTGCTCCCACAGTTGATTTCTTCAAACCAAGCTGCTTACCTATTGCAGATTCAGTCTTCTCAGCCTGGTGCAGGTCTACAATTTTGTTTCTGGTGTCCTTTGACAGCTCTTTGGTCTTGGCCATAGTGGAGTTTGGAGTGTGACTGTTTGAGGTTGTGGACAGGTGTCTTTTATACTGATAATAAGTTCAAACAGGTGCCATTGATACAGGTAACGAGTGGAGGACAGAGGAGCCTCTTAAAGAATAAGTTACAGGCCTGTGAGAGCCAGAAATCTTGCTTGTTTGTAGGTGACCAAATACTTATTTTCCACCATAATTTGCAAATAAATTCATAAAAAATCCTACAATGTGATTTTCTGGATTTTTTTTCCTCAATTTGTCTGTCATAGTTGACGTGTACCTATGATGAAAATTACAGGCCTCTCTCATCTTTTTTAATTGGGAGAACTTGCACAATTGGTGGCTGACTAAATACTTTTTTTCCCCACTGTACACACAACTTTAAGCTCCATAGTAATTTGACAGAGGTAGTAAACTGTCTATTGTTTAGCACAGCAAATGATAAAACAGGACCATGTTTGAAAAATAAGTGGTTACAGAAGTCAGGAATGACGACATGCTACAGTATATATACCTCTATATCTATATGAGTGACTGTGTCGAACACACCACCTCCTGTTGTTATGTTGGGTACCTACTGACGAAAAAATATGTTATGGAATATATTTATTGTTAAAATAAAGGTTTAATAATAAGCCATTTAGCAGACGCTTTTATCCAAAGGGACTTACAGTCATGTGTGCATACATTTTTACGTATGGGTGGTCCCGGGGATCGAACCCACTACCCTGGCGTTACAAGCGCCATGCGCTACCAATTGAGCTACAGAGGCAGACACCACAGTACTACAAGACGAAACAGTTCACTCAATCAAGCCTGATGGTGTTGTAAGTATAAAAGCAAAGCTTGCTTTCATATAATAAAACAAAAACATGAAAAGGTAGTGGAAAGGGGTAATGTCTTAGTGTGGGTTGGGAAAAATGCAATACATTAAATTGTATGCGGTACAAATCACATTATTGTGATAGCACCTCCTCTAAGAGTATGAATTAGGCTGTTTGAGAAGGTTTGAATCCTAAGCAACCTGCACACACATTGTTTGAAGTACAATAGACCAACATAGCTACTGTAGTAGGTCAAAGCTGTGTGCTGGAAAACCTTTGTAGAGCATAGGTGAAGTACATATTGTAGAGCTTATGTGAAATTACTTTATTTTTCAGTTTCAGACCAATGCCTACTTCTCACTTAAAATGTAGTTTTTGTTTTTTTAATAAACTCAAACTTGAGTTAATGTGATGACTCTGGCAAAAGAAGAGGGGAAAGGTGGTCACTCAATGATGTACTGTAGAACTAAAGGACAGTTTGATTGAGTTGTTCTCTGACCTCCCTCCTGACTTGCTGTTGTCAACTGTGACAATAGCGGTTAGGGGTGGCAAGTTCTTTGCACAGGTAAGGACCTTTACTGGACCTTCCCCTACACGGCTGACAGACATGTGACACGCAGTTTAGTGTGTGTGTGTGCGTGGACGCGTAGGAGGATTAGGTGTTTGTTGTCACTTCAGCTCACTCACAGAACTCCACTATTTTGAGAAGCCTGTACAGGCAAGAAGCTTTAACCTCCTACCCATCCCTCCCTCGCCCCCCCCATGACACATCAGGAAGTGATAATTGGCCACATCAGAATTATGACGGCCTCTCCTTAAAGCCACCCTCCAGCTAGAATTATGCCATAGTCCTGGAGCAGTCAGACTTTATTAAAATAAGAGGTGGTAGCAATGAATTCTGTGTATCGGAAGGAGGTGCTGACAGTTATAACGGCTAAGCTGTCCTAAATCACAGCATGCTCGCTCTACTTGCTACCTGCTGATGGTGGTGACACTGATGCACAGGGAGGGGATGGGGGAAAGAGGAACCTTTCTTTTTTGCATTTTACAGTATCAAAGGGGAAGGGGAAGGCTTATAAAGCCCACCCAAAACAGGGGTTGTAGGGGGGAGAATTTCCTTGTGGCAGATATGATTGGACATATTTAATGACAATGGTGGTTTGTGGTAGACGTAACAGAAATAGACATTCAGACATAAAGACTGTTGACAACACAGTGATATAGAGATATTCAATGAATTTGGAGACGGCCTACTTTGCTGTAGTGTCTGAAACCGTAATGTTTTAACCTAATAATAATACTGTATATTGTTATTCATGTCTCTTCCTGTTTCTCCCCTCCGGTGCTCTGATTCGCCAGTCTACTGAGCCACCGGTGTGAGCACACCACCTCGGCAACACCGGAATGGAAACCCAACGCATCCCAAATCACCTCCAGCGCACCTGCACCTCATCATCACCCCTATATAGCCCTGGACTGTTCAGTGTTGTGTTGTGTGTGATTGTTAGTGTCATGTCCTGTACTCGCTCTTTGTTGTTCGCTTGCTCAGTGTTAAGTAAACCTTTACATTGTTGAATACTGCGTCACAAGGAGCATGTCAGGGACGTCCGAGCGGTCCTACTCCGCCTCCGGGAACACAGCCTGTTGGTGAAGGGGGAGAAATGCGAATTCCACCAACAGGCCATCTCCTTCCTGGGATACAGGATCAGTCCTCAGGGGGTGTTCATGGAAAGAGCGAAGACGGATGCCGTCAGGTCATGGCCAGTCCCCACCACCATCAAGGGCCTACAGAGCTTCCTGGGCTTCGCACATTTCTACCAGCGTTTCATCAGATCCTTCAGCTCCATAGCCGCCCCGCTCACCTCTCTCCTTAAGGGTGGGCCTCAGAAGCTGGCCTGGAACCCAGAGGCTGATGCTGCCTTCAAGAGGCTGAAGGAGTCTTTTCACCACAGCGCCCCTCCTAAAACACCCAGATCCAGCTCGTCCTTTCATCCTGGAGGTGGACGCATCTGAGGAGGGCGTGGGTGTGGTCCTCTCCCAGCGGCAAGGTAAGCCAGAGAAAATGTATCCCTGTGCCTTTTTCTCGAAAAAGCTTACCCCCGCAGAGAGGAACTATGGGGTTGGAGACAGGGAGCTGTTGGTGGTGGTCCTCGCTCTGGAGGAATGGAGACACTGGCTGGTGGGCGAAGTCCATCCATTCCGGATTCTCACTGACCACCGGAATAGGAAAACATACGGGCAGCGAAACGGATGAACTCTCGTCAAGCCAGGTGGGCTCAATTTCTTACTTGCTTTCAGTTTATTCTGTCCTACCGCCCAGGATCCCAGAATGTGAAAGCCGACGGACTCTCCAGGATGCACCATACCAGAGAAAGGAAGGAGCTGGGGGGTCCTATCCTGCCTCCGTCTCTCATCGTGGCATCTGTCGTTTGGGATGTGGACGAAGACATCCTCCTGGCGGCTCAGGAGGACCCAGCGCCTGCCAACGCCCCTCCGTGGCGCGTGTATGTACCCATCAGGGTCCGTGACCGCCTGCTGATCTGGGCGCACACCACCCTTACGGCAGGGCACTCCGGTATTACGCGCACCCTACATTGTGTTGTGTGTGATTGTTAGTGTCTTGTGCTCTTGCTCAGTGTTAAGTAAACCTTTACATTGTTGATTCCTGCGTCTGCGTCCTGCCTCTTCGTGTCCTCAGTACTCGTCACAATTCAATTATTAGTCAAGCCTCAAGGCCAATCCTCAAGGGAATGGTTAGTCTATGGATGTCTGAATGGAGTTGATCGTCCGCGGCTGCATCCCAAAGGGCACCCTATTCCCTGTATATCGCACTACTTTTGACCAGAGCCCTGTGGGCGAATGGCCGTGTCAGGTTGCCTATCGGCCCCCACTTCAGTAACGGTGTGAGAGACACGGTTCACGTCGCCACCGGTAACACTGGCTGGGATTAAAATGCCTTTTATTGATGTGATTTTGATTAGGTCGAGTCGTGGGAAAGGTGGGATTACACTTGTTTGTAAGGGGTCTAAGCATTCCTAAACTGATGGTAAGACAGCAGGCAAAGGCACACCACTGAACTTAATCAGTAGAAGTGAGCAGGGGCACAGTGATCTGTGTGTCGTGTGCTTGGTCCTACTTAAGTTAACGGGACATGACTAGAGGGTAGATTGTTTTGACTACGCCAGTGATTTGAGCAATGAGACGTGGTGTGTGTGTGTGTTGTACCTTGCTGGTTATTTGCTTCTTAGTGTGTGTCTGTATGTGTGCATGTATTTTTCCCATTCTTTTAACTAATTCCCTCAGGTGCAATTAAGTATGTATTCTCTGAAGCACACAATTACTTAAATTCCCCACAAAGAACACACGTCTATGTGTTTTGGTATATGCAGTTGTAGAAGGGAAATTCCACAGTAACAGTGGCTCAGATGTTTCACTTTAAAATGTACGTCAAATGTAGCTACAAGGACTACTTTTAAGAATTTCCACTGACATTTTACAAAAACAAATTTACTTGAAGAACAGTGCAGAAGCAAAGTTTGGTGGCAGAATGACGGCACCAACAGCACAAACCATCATTCTGATGCCAAACTTTGCATCTGCTATTTTTGTGCATGTCTGTGTTTTTGTGTGTGTGTATAAGTGTTTTTCCAACTGTGCTAGCTTCTCTCCAAACAGCCCTGACTCCTCCCCTCGGCCCGTTCGGTTTGTGAGGCTAAATACAACTGTCGATCACCGCCATCTCCCTACCGTTCTCTACCCAGCAGTCCCTTGCCCCGGCCCACCGCCGCCCCCATGCTGCAGGAGACAGATTAGCTGCAACCAAACTCTCAGTGGAGTTTAGAGAAGAGAGCACACACACAACGGACGAGAGCAGACATGCACGCACACACGCGCACACACGCACACACACACACACACACACACACACACACACACACACACACACACACACACACACACCCACACCCACAGCTATTGATGTGAATTCTGTCTGCTCTAGTAAGGATGAGAGTCGGTTTCTCTGCTAGTCTCTCATCTCCACTTATTTCTGATTCACTTATAAGGGTAAAGAGGACTTGGGACACATGTTTTGAGTCTACTGTGGGTGGTGGGTAGGTTTTCAATTAAAACTTTTGGCGAAGAGACTGACTGCTATGCCCTCACTGAAGAACCAATGTGTATGTTCATGGCATAGGCAAAAATAAATGCCATAAAATCAACCTCCCTGATAGCCAGTCTACCATATGAATGATATGCACCATAATTAATAGTCTACAGTTATATTAGGAATCATGCTCGTCTGCTAAAATGGTATCAGCTCTTTTTCATCCTCACTAAAAAACTCTATCTAATTCATCTGGAGTGATGTCTTTCACAGCAAGGGGGCAGTGTTGTCCTTCTCTGCCTCCACTCAATATTCAAATGTCTCTGGATCTGATTTTCTTCTCTCCGCCTGTCTGGGAGAACTCTGAGGCTCAATCATTTGCCTTTGTGTGGAGGGAAGAGCAGTTGCGCGGCCCAAGTGAAGAGGTGCCTCTTTTCGAGAACATGCACCTGTGTGTTAGGGAGTCATCCCACCTTGGGAGAGGTGAGAGGAGGCGGAATCACTGAATATAATACAATAGAAGGAATGGAATTTCCCACATTCTAACAGAGGAGATGGACAAAAAAATGCATAGGAGTGATAAGAAGTTGATTGTCCACCCACAGTTTGCGGCCTCAAAACAGCGGGAGTGGAAAACACAGAGCAAACAGCCATTGACTGTTCAAATAGCTGCATTGCCTCTGCCAGTGATCGACCTCAACACCTTTGTATGGGTAAACCTCCATGTGTAGCTTATAGGGAGAACCAGAGATGTTGAAGGAACAATGTGTGTGTGTGTGTGTGTGTGTGTGTGTGTGTGTGTGTGTGTGTGTGTGTGTGTGCACCACCATAATGAGTCATGGAATAAAACTGATCTGAGACCAGCAACTTACTATCGGCACCCTGCAGTGTTCCATTGTGAACAATGTTGGCAGATTAATACCTGTCACTATCAGCCTTCTGCCCTGGCTTCAATCTGAAATAAAATGCAATGTAAACACAAGAAAGTACTGAATGGCTATTGTAATTTTTCCTTAACATTTTCCTAAATCTTTAAGTCAACAGACTTAGCTTTTATAGAGCCACATACTTTCCCTCCCACTCTCTCTACATTGAATCCATTATCCAGTCAAGGTAAGTGTAGCATCGTATTACAAAGCTGTAAAACCATCATTATTTCCAGTTGTCTAAGAAATCATAGTAATTTCGATTATACATGTTTTTAATGTTATTCTCTGTATTTCACCCATCTCTGAAAAAAATATTTTCAGTTTTATAGATAGTTCTATAGAAAACATTGAATATGGATCCTCTACTCTTTGCCTTGCTACCGAGGGTATCATCTTAGAATTCTGACAGGTCTAGGAGCGCAGCAGGTTACAGACTGTGCAAATTAAAAGAGCCACATTTCAGCAATGTTCTGCTTACCTGCTGAGCGGTACACCTCCGATATCAGCAGTTCTACTTGCCTGTACCACCACCCACTGTGCCATTAAGTATGCATCTTATTTTCAATCAAGCAACAAGGTAATCTCCTATTATCCACTCCACTTTAATTTACCTTTAAAGTCTCATCTCTGAAAGTCTAACAAATAATCAGCCTCGACGATTGCTTTGTACCTATGTTCCCCGTATGTTCCTCGAATTGAATTTTGTCTTGTTTATGCCTTGAACAAATGTTGTTAAAAGAACCGACTCTGCTATATCTGAGGCATGGGGGAGTGCAAATAATTCATGCTGTTGATTTTCTCCAATATCAAATCCTTATATGCAAATTACTTCCTTACTCCCTCTGCTTTCCTCACCTCCTGGGAGGCGTCAGGCATTTTAATCCCAGCCAGTGTTGCCGGTGGCGACGTGAACCGTGTATCTCACACTATCTTACCGCTCCGAGCACTTCGACACATAGCCATGATGTCACAGCTGCAGATGTTTCACCCTGAGTAGCTTTGCAGCTGTGTGTGTCTGTGTGTCTGTGTGTGTGTGTGTGTGTGTGTGTGAGTGTGTCAGACTTGATGCATCTCGAGGGTGTAATGGAAGCCAGTACATTGTCTAGACCAGGCGGGTCCAATCCGGCCCGTGGGTGGTTTAAAATATATATATAAATGAACTCAAAACGCTTCAAAATGACTGAAACCAAATCAAAACTGTGTAGAAATGATAATGGATCTACATTCATACAGTTTTTTGACTGTGTCCAGCTCGCTAATAATCAACTAAATGAAAGCTAGACAGTCAGGGAGTATAGTAAATTCCCAAAATGATGGATAGAGGACTATTTTTACCAAATGTTGAAGGTGAGGAAATATAACACATTTTTAGTGTGGCCCTCCGGACCTCATTGAAGACCGAATGCAGCCCTCGGGGCAAAATTAGTTTGACACCCCTGGTCTGGACCCAACACATGGAGGGGGGATCAACCCTCATGGCTAATGCCTACTAATGGTAATGACATGTGAAAGGGGCATTTATTTGAGGATTTTGCTGCTTTGAAAACACCGGTTAACTTCAGAGCCTTACAGACACACAAATGCCTTACTCCAAATCTGTCTCAGAACAGAAATGAAATGTATTGTACAGTGCTGTTCTAAGGCAAAAGCAAAAATGCCTAACCCCCATGAAGTGCCAGATGTGTGTCAATTACTGAATTAGTCCTCTCAATGCTAGACATGTAGTACTGCTACTGTTTCAGTTTATGGGGAATGTTGATGGTAAATGGGAGTGAACCAGAGTGCGAATTACAGGGGGCCCAGGGGGGTCTCAGACCGCCTGAATAAGACATGAGTTCCCCTAAATGCAACAAAGTCAAACTTTGAGGGGGGGGGGGGTGTCTCTAAATAATGCTAATTTAACCATTCTCCTATTTGTTTAAAATGCAATTTGTATTGCTACAGCGGTAAATGTTAAAATAAAAGTGTATTCCATATTAAACTAACAACCCCACCTCTAGGGCTGGGAGTTGCCAAAGACCTCACAATATTATCACAACGCTTAGGTGCCAATACGATATGTATTGCGATTCTCACGATTCTATACTGTATGTATTGCAATTCGATGCTGTGATTTTATTTCGATTCGACGTTCCAAATATATTGCTCACCATTTGTCTGCTTCAAAGGGACAAGAGAGAGCCATGAGAAAACAAGTTTCGATCAGTCATGGAAATAAAAGTGCTGAAAACAAATTGGCTCCCTATTTAAAAAGAAGATGGAGAACAAGCTATGAAGGAAAAATACTTTAGTTCTGGTTCAGGTACAGCCAATTAGAGCTCAAATAATATTGCGATATTGTCAAAACAATACGATATGATATATCGTCAAATTATATCCCGATATGTAACTTTTCTTTCTGTAAGAAAGGTAATTTTGTCATGAAGACGCGTCAATTAATTCAGGCTACAAGAGTGTAGACCTAACGACAATCGGCGAATATCATTACACTTTTTGGTGTTTTGTAACAGATGTCTTTCCATTCATCAAATGGTGCGAGTGCATAGTGCACTGTCTGGATGATGGAATTATTTTGGAGTGGACGAACATGCGCAGGTAGCCTACTTTTTGAAGTGATTTGTTTGACAATAAGATGAAAACATCATGACTGGTTGTGCAAATTAAAAGGCAATAAAAAAAATCTTTACCGTTAAATGACGTCTTTAATATTAGGCGCATAAAAATGGAGAAAAAAAAAATGGAGACCCCCCCGAATATCACAGTATAATTCGCACTCTGGCGTGACCTAACTACTTTAAGTGTTAGGTGATAAAGTAGTTACAGAGTGGTCGAGACCTGCCAAAACATTCATCTTCCAAAGGTTGTCTTGTCATCTAATTGTACTTGAATGAGAAGATAATGACTTGGTTGTGCTTTGTTCTGATTTTCTGCCGTGTAGTTTAAAATACCACACAGCCAGAGCCACGTCTGCTTTTGATTTGAAACACTTCTATTTAATAACCCTACATGGAACAAATTAGTGTCTGAAGACTTATATAAGGAAGATATTGAAAGCGAATGTAATCGTTGTTGCTGTAGCTGTCTCTTGAATTGAAGCGAAAAGGTCCCACTCATGAGATACCATTTAAAAGGTCACTTCTACTGTTAATCAATAAATGTTGCATTCATATCATGATAACAGGTTATTGACATTAATTTTAGCTCACAGTTGTCAGGCGCACACGCATGCACAAACAAATTATGTTGAATATACTGTATGACAGCAACCAAATATAGATACGATATTGCCTACCAAACAGGCAAACCATTCTATCCTCACTACCAACCAGAGACAAAGTAAAACAAACCCTAACATTGTCCACATATCTACAATTTACCCATCAACAGTCTGACAACAGTATGAACTGAACAGTGTGGGAAGTTCTTCCTTGTCTCGCAGGCTGGTTTTATTACATTTACTAGAGCTACCTTCAGGGAAATATCGATCACGGGAAAACACAAGTGTGATTTTCAAGTGGGCAGTATAGTGTAGCCCTTTTAAGCACAAGCTGATGCCTTTTTGACAACAGAATTAGCTGTCCTCTTACTGCCTTTTTCGCTAGAGTGCTCAACTCCTAACACAGTCACAGATGACATTGGCCTGTTATGTTGTCTTGCGGGATTTTGTTATGGTTTCTGCACAGAGTATCTCTGTGAATGCCCTGTAATTCCTCTACTAAACAGCTCCCAGTGCTTCTGATCTCTCAGGCACGCAGGCGGGCAGACAACCAGGGAAGGTGTGGTACTGCCGCCACCGCTGAGCCAGTTTTCAGGCTTAGTGCCTGGCGGCAAGGTAGTTTTATGGATCTGGCTGATGGAAGATCCAGTGCTAAGCCCCCTAAAGGCAGAATGGAAGTTTACCGAGATGTCCGTAAAGAAGTTGTCTAAATGATCTGATCCAGTGAAAAAGTGACATTTTCTCTTCTCTTTGCTTTTCTCTTTCCTTCTCGGTTTCTCGTCTCCCTCTGTCTTTCTCGTTCTCTCCATCTTTCTCTACCTCTACCTCCTTCTCTCCCTCTCTGTCTCTTCATCCCTTTTTCCAGGCTCGAGCAAAAAGCAAACAGTTTGTGTCAGGGGATTTGGGGATGTGTTTGAATCGAAGTCTGAGACTTGGGCGCACTGGGCATGCCTTGTGTTAATAGAATATGCATGGCTGGCTCTCCCTGGGGCTGTCGGCGATGAGAGGAGAATTAAAATGTTAATGTTATTACTGTCATGAATTCTCACAGAACTTGCTAGTTCCTTACCACATCTAAAATGCTCTACGTCGCCCTGGTAACTAAACTCCAATGGAGGAGCATTGTCATGGTTTTGGATTGCCAAATGTGATGACAGGTGTACTATGTTCTATCTGCATTAGGTAAATGTGCCACCTCATTTGGCCCAAATGTAACTTTCAGGCAAATCTTCCATTGACATCTGAACATTTGACAAGGGTCTTATGGGGCTTTGACGAAGACCTGTGATCTCACATGGCTGCTAATTGACGACTATATTCTAGGGACATGAACCACAAATCAACACAAGGCTGACGCTCGTAGCCGTGTTCCTGTTCCATGCAGTTTGCGTGGGCGGACATGGTTGTTTGTCTGAAAGAATGATGATGCGTCGATGGGACACCTGTTCTGCTGAGTTGACGACTCAAAGCCCCCCCCCCACTCCCCCCACGCTGTGTGGGAGTGACAAGAGGGGAGAACAGGATGGAGGCTACGAAGGTTGCCTGAGGTGTGTTTTCCATAATACAAACAGAGTGTTGGATTGGAACCTGCCTGTGAATCATCCTAGCCTGAATTGGAGTCAAAATGTCAAGGTTTTCAACGATTTACCAACCTTAATGCATGAATCTATGAATCATACAGTGCCCTGCCAATACAAAAAGCCAATGTGGGAACCCAACAAAAGGGCGTACACAAAAGCAGGCTTCCAGTATTGACATCCCCTTGATCTCCCTTCACTTATTCCATTTGTTTTTTTTCGGACCCTCGTTTTCGCTCATCCAAAGTGTAATTTAAAGAGTGTCAGAAGTAGATATTGAGCTGCCTTCCTCCACCTCCCCTTCCCTTCCTCAGTTCTTCCTCCACCCCCCCTTCCCTTCCTCAGTTCTTCCCCACCTCCCTCCTTTCCTTCCTCTCTCCTTCCCTTCATATTTGTGCTGTGGAACACAGGTAAAGTATTTCAGAAGTTCATACTTGCGCTGTGGAACAAGTTTTTTGGCAAATATCCCTCCTGACAGTCCATAGATCAGATGAGGTAGTACCTCAGCGCCTGTTCCAACAGAGTGAGCGGCCATGTCACGGAGGACGTTTCCACTGTTCTCTCCTTTCCTCACCTCCATTTGTTATTGCTGGGGTCGTTTTTTGTGTCTGGAAGACAATGTCTTGGCAAGCAACTTTTGAAAAATCCCTTTGTTTTGGGCATTGTTCCTTTCTTTTTTGTCTTTCATTCAACCTAATTTCCATCAAACCCGGCTTTTTCCTCAATTCATGTATGGTGGTGTATCAGGAAATAAGACTGCGTGCAACAGGAATACTACAGATGTAGGATTTTAATTTGACCTGCAAAATAATCCTGTACCAACAGGATTGGAACGTTTAGTCCATAATGTTGCTTGATCGGTGGTTAGGCTATTAGCTGGTCAAAATGAGGGTTTTCAGTGAATTTATGTAAATCACAAAGCTCATCTGCGTTTCCTGCGGTGCAGGAAAATTCTCAGCAACAAAGTGATCAAATTAAGATCCTACAGACGTGGAGGTCGATTAAGGCAGCCCCCCACACTTCTCTGATTCAGAAGGGTTGGGTTAAATGCGGAAGACACAGTTGAATGCATTGAGTTGTACAACTGACTAGGTATCCCCCTTTTCCTTTCCCTAACAAGGAAACACCATGTGTGTTTAGACTGAGAGGTGTACAGAACCTTAAGAACACCTTGCTCTTTCCATAACATAGACTGACCAGGTGAATCCAGCTGAAAGCTATGATCCCTTATTGATGTCACTTGTTAAAGCCATTCAATCAGTGTATATGAAGGGGAGGAGACAGGATTTTTAAGCCTTTAGACAATTGAGACATGGATTGTGTATGTTTGCCATTCAGATGGTGAATGGGCAAGACAAAGTATTTAAGTGCTTTTGAACGGGGTGTGGTAGTATGTGCCAGGTGCACCAGTTTGTGTCAAGAACCGCAATGCTGCTGGGTTTTTCACGCTCAACAGTTTCCTGTGTGTATCAAGAATGGTTTACCACCCAAAGGACATCCAGCCAACTTGACACAACTCCGGGAAGCACTGGAGTCAACATGGACCAGCATCCCTGTGGAACACTTTCGACACCTTGTAGAGTCCATGAATTGAGGCTGTTCTGAGGGCAAAAGGGGGTGCAACTCAATATTTAGAACGTGTTCCTAATGTTTGGTATACTCAGTGTATATACAGTAGGTAACAACAATACGTAAGGTACAGTATATAATAATATATCAGACCACTTCCATAACCCAACCACTTCCATAACCCAACACACTATCCGTAAACCTCATGAGGGAAAAAACAACAAACTTCCTTCCTTCTCTCCTTCCTTCAGAGCAAAGGGAAACAACCTCAGCTACCTCTCACAGCCCAGTCACAGGCACCTAATTACAGAATATACGTTGTGGAGCGGTGAGGCTCGGTGATATCTCAGAAAGAGAGTTAGGAGCTAAACATTCCCTGATGCTGAAAGCAGCTGCGAAACGTATATCGTTAACCATATATTATTAACGATGTGCTCGGTTTGACAAGCTAAGGCCACATTTATTATCAATGATGTCATAGGAGTCTATTATATCCATCATTTGATGTCTTCACTTAAAAAGAATCACACTGTAGCACGTCATCCATGTCTTTTGGTGCTCTATAACCAGCAGTGTGTTTTTCATCCTCGACTATGCCTGCGTGCTGTGGTGTTGTGTTGAATGTCAGTATACACCACCACCTCCTAACACTGCCAGCGTGGCTGTTACCACCAACAGGGATGAATCATACATCTTTGTGACAAGGATGTGAGTGAGAGTATGGAAAGGCAACGGGCAGGAAAATAGTGGCAATAGTGGCATGGGGGAGAATGAAAGGGTTGGGTGGATACTGATCTGTACATCCGGCCTGGGGTCGTACGTGGTGGGTGGTATGGTGAAGCATGGCGCTTTGAAGATAGGCACAGAGGGGAGGTATGGCTTTCCACATGTGTTGGGGATCTTCTGGGCATCTCTGTCTGCATAGGTAAGTCTTTCATCATTATCAAATCTTTAAGTCTATGCCAGCTCATAGTTTCATGACTTTATAGAAGAAAAATAGACCAAATTAAGTAAAAACATAAATGTCTGGTTTTCAACATTTTCTGAACTTTTCCTACCCTTCCAGACTCGGTCTACAAGGCATTGTTTTTGTTGAAAGAACACTCTTCCAGCCCGAGTCTGTGGGTACTGGAACTTCCCAGCTAGGAGGCACTGGATACTTTTGACCTGGAGACCGCACCGTCTCCAGCAGTATCCAAACCTAATGGTGTGCCGGGCAAGCCGACCACACTAACAAAATGACTGGCTCAGTTAATGATGAGACAGACCTGCTATTTATCATGTAGATGAGGGCTTCCCACATATGAAAGAGGCCTGTATTTACAGTAGGCTTGTGACTGATAGCATTGTAAAGGGGGACGCCTGTGAAGTGCTGGATATCCATCCCACTGTGAATGAGGACTTGTACAGAGTTTGTTTTTCAAAAAGGTGAAATCAAGGACACACTTTCAGTACTTTGCTGAGAGAAAACATAGATCTAAAACAATGTATAAAAATGGTGCTGAGTTGTATTATTATTTTTGGTATGGCTCACATAAGCTAATATATTTTAAAAAGATATGTGTAAATATACACTACCGGTCAAAAGTTTTAGAACACCTACTCATTCAAGGGTTTTTCTTTATTTTTACTATTTTCTACATTGTAGAATAATAGTGAAGACATCAAAACTATGAAATAACACATATGGAATCATGTAGTAACCAAAGAAGTGTTCAACAAATCAAAATATATATTATTTGTCACATACACGTGTTTAGCAGATGTTATAGCGGGTGTAGCGAAATGCCGACAGTGCAGTAATATCTAACAAGTAATATCTAACAAATTCACAACATATACCTAAAACACACAAAACTAGTAAGGAATGGGATTTAATAGGATTTAAGAATATATATGTGGACAAGCAATGACAGAGTGGCATGGACTAAGATACAGTAGAATATTATAGAATAGAATGCAGTATATACATATGAGATGAGTAGTGCAAGATATATAAACATTATTAAAGTGACTAGTGTTCCATTTCTTAAAGTGGCCAGTGATTTCAATAGGCAGCAGCACCCTCTAATATGCTAGTGATGGCTATTTAACAGTCTGATGGCCTTGAAATAGAAGCAGTTTTTCATTCTCTCGGTCTCAGCTTTGATGCACCTGTACTGACCTCGCCTTCTATATGATAGCGGGGTGAACAGGCAGTGGCTCGGGTGGTTGATGTCCTTGATGATCTTTTTGGCCTTCCTGTGACACCGGGTGGGTGCTGTATGTGTCTTGGAGGGCGGGTAGTTTGCCCCCTGTAATGCGTTCGGTAGACCGCACCACCCTCTGGAGAGCCCTGCGGTTCCACACTGTCTGCGTGGGCGGACCATTTCAGTTTGTTGGTGATGTGTACGCCAAGGAACTTGAAGCTTTCCACCCTCTCGACTGTGGTCCCGTCGATGAGGATAGGAGGGTGCACCCTCTGCTGTTTCCTGAAGTCCACGATCATCTCCTTTGTTTTGTTAATGTTGAGTGAGAGGTTATTTTCCAAATAGCCACCCTTTGCCGTGATGACAGCTTTGCACACTCTTGGCATTCTCTCAACCAGATTCATGAGGTAGTCACCTGGAATGCATTTCAATTAACAGGTGTGCCTTCTTAAAAGTGAATTTGTGGAATTTCTTTCCTTCTTAATGCGTTTGAGCCAATCAGTTGTGTTGTGACAAGGTAGGGGGGTACACAGAAGATAGCCCTATTTGGTAAAAGACCAAGTCCATATTATGGCAAGAACAGCTCAAATAAGCAAAGATAAATGACAGTCCATCATTACTTTAAGATATGTCAGTCAATACGGAAAATTTCAAGAACTTTGAACGTTTCTTCAAGTGCAATTGCAAAAACCATCAAACGCTATGATGAAACTGGCTCTCTTGAGGACCGCCACAGGAATGGAAGTCCCAGAGTTACCTCTGCTGCAGAGGATAAGTTCAATAGAGTTACCAGCCTCAGAAATTGCAGCCCAAATAAATGCTTCACAGAGTTCAAGTAACAGACACATCTCAACATTGACTGTTCAGCGGAGACTGTGTGAATCAGGCCTTCATGGTCAAATTGCTGCAAAATAAACCACTACTAAAGGACACCAATAAGAAGAAGAGACTTGCTTGGGCCAAGAAACATGAGCAATTGGCATTAGACCGGTGGAAATGTGTACTTTGGTCTGATGAGTCCAAATTGGAGATCTTTGGTTCCAACCGCCGTGTCTTTGTGAGTCGTGGTGTGGGTGAAAAGATGATCTCCGCATGTGTATTTCCCATCATAAAGCATGGAGGAGGAGGTGTGATGGTGTGGGGGTGCTTTGCTGGTGACATTGTCTGTGATTTATTTAGAATTCAAGGCACACTTAACAAGCACGGTTACCACAGCATTCTGCAGCGATATGCCATCCCATCTGGTTTGGGCTTAGTGGGACTATCATTTGTTTTTCAACAGGACAATGACCCAACACACCTCCAGGCTGTGTAAGGGCTATCTTACCAGAAAGGAGAGTGATGGAGTGCTGCATCAGATGATCTGGCCTCCACAATCCCCCAACCTCAACCAAATTGAGATGGTTTGGGATGTGTTGGACCGCAGAGTGAAGGAAAAGCAGCCAACAAGTGCTCAGCATATGTGGGAACTCCTTCAAGACTGTTGGAAAAGCATTCCAGGTGAAGCTGGTTGAGAGAATGCCAAGAGTGCGCAAAGCTGTCATCAAGGCAAAGGGTGGCTATTTGAAGAATCTCAAATATAAAATATATTTTGATTTGTTTAACACTTTTTTGGTTACTACATGATTCCATATGTGTTATTTCATAGTTTTGATGTCTTCACTATTATTCTACAATGTAGAAAATAGTCAAAATAAAGAAAAACCTTTGAATGAGTAGGTGTTCTAAACCTTTTGACCGGTAGTGTATATATATATTTACAAAAAAATATATGGGGATTGGAAATGATGCAGACAATTACGTTGATGGAAGCTACAATCTATCTGCAGTATTAAAGCTGAACTACTCCCAAAAAAATTTAAATAATAAGAATTATTATCTTTATAGTAATATAATACTGAGAAACATACAATAGAGACAATAAAAAGTAGGGTTGATTTTCAAATATTAGCAAGTACATGCACCATATGGTAGATATTAAGTAGGGCTACAGATACATATCGAAAATAGGGTTACACTCTTAAAAATAAAGGTTCCTGGAGGATCCTTTAGGAATTCTTCACATTGAAACTGTGGGGGAACCCCTATAAGTTCTTTGAATAACTCTTTAAAAGGGTTGTTCAAAGAACCCCTTTTAATGGATCTTCTAAGAACCTTTTGGGATTCATTTATGAACTACTCCCCCCTCCCCTATTATTATTAGTAATACGCTTAACAATAACAACAATAACACAATATTTTAGTTGTCAGTGTTTGTTAGGATTTTAGTGGCAAAGCAGAATAAAAAAATCAAAATATAAGGTAAACTCCCAGCAGAGCCCCAAGTCCTCTGGCATATTGATGTTAATGTGTTAATGTTCTCCGCATCCATAGCCAGAATGATTTTGCAGTGCATGGTGATCGAACAGGTTTCCTGTTATATTCATCAGAGGTATAGGGAGGGTTAAGTCTGTGAATCCAAAAAATTGTAATTATACAGATGATTAACAAATAATCCACATGACAGTATTCATACCTTGGTGTTTGTGGTAAATGTGAATGAAAAAAACTATTTTTGATAATGGTTTTCATACACATACCTTGTCCATAATGTAGAGGCCTATGGTATTTTCATTGAAGAGGTAAGGGAGGAGGATGGTACATGTGATCTGCATAACATACCAATAACAATTGACATACCTTTGTATGTCTCCTTGTCATCATAAACCAATATGAATTTAGATCATACAAGGGACAAACCTTAACTTAAATTGAGGAGATTTTTACATTTCTCATTTAAGTGCGTGCACCTGCTGTCCTTTCAAATTTTCAAATCCAAATGTTTTAGTTGGGCAGTTACAGTGGCTTGCGAAAGTATTCACCCCCCTTGGCATTTTTCTTATTTTGTTGCCTTACAACCTGGAATTAAAATTGTTTTTTTTGTGGGTTTGTATCATTTGATTTAGATGCAAAATATTATTTATTGTGAAACAAACAAGAAATAAGACAAAAAAACAGAACTTGAGTGTGCATAACTATTCTCTCAGGAAAAAAGTAATGTTCTTTCCATTTTCTACACTGATGTGGTATACATGCAGCAAAGCATATGATGTGAGAGGGTATGATCAATAACCTGACCACATAGTCAGTCTCAACAGTAATCAATACGGTATGGCCATGTTTGTTTTTTTAATTACTGTGGTCTGACACTCAGTCAAGAGGAGAGAAAATCCTCAACTCTGTGAAACAACAGATTTCAATTATTTATGTGACGTGCCTCGGCATCGGTAAGAACGTAGATAAAACACTGTAATAACATTCAATGCAACGCCAAAAAACTAACAGTAAAAACAAGCCTTTGGAAATCTGAATAACACAAGGGAGGAGGGAAAAATGGCTGTCAGAGGCACAAAATACGCCACATGATGACCTCAAGACGGTGAGGGATAGTTTTTTAACACCACATAGGTAGATATTTTCCTTGTGTACTTCTACACCCAATAAATCAACTTTACCAACCTAGTTTGGTTCTCACTCTCCCTCTCTCCTGCTCTCCCTCTCTCTCCCGCTCTCTCTCCTGCTCTCCCTCTCTCCTGCTCTCCCTCTCGCTCCCTCTCTCCTGCTCTCCCTCTCTCCTGCTCTCCCTCCCTCTCTCCTGCTCTCCCTCCCTCTCTCCTGCTCTCCCTCTCTCTCCCTCTCTCCTGCTCTCCCTCTCTCCTACTCTCCCTCTCTCCTGCTCTCCCTCTCTCCTGCTCTCCCTCTCTTCTGCTCTCCCTCCCCTGCTCTCCCTCTCTCCTGCTCTCCCTCTCTCCCTCTCTCCTGCTCTCCCTCTCTCCCTCTCTCCTTCTCTCCTGCTCTCCATCTCTCCTTTCTCACTCTCCCTGTTAACGGGGAGAGAGACAGTAATCCTCTTAAAATGCTCTTTAAGCAACCATTTGTCTTCCTGGTTGCTGCATGCTGCATCTTGGGAGCCCTAGCCGCATTGGTAAAGAGGAGATGGAAGGATAGGAGAAAAAGAGGGAAGAAAGGGTGATGGCAACCACAGTCACGTAGCCACCTTTGCAAATGACTGCTTTTCAGAGTCATTAAGGGGGTCTCCGGTAGCCCGCAGCTCTCGTAATGGCTGCGAGTGTCACTCCTGCGCATCGTTCTTCTTCCTCGCAATCGTTCGTGAAATAGAATCCCTTACCATTATTGATCTCCCGAGGTGACTTTGTACGTAACCAGGGCTTTAGTTATCATCAGAATCATTCTCAGATAAAAAGGACAAGAGCTGGGCTTCCGTGAGGAAGATATTAAATAATACATAGACTTGAAAAACTTCCATGAGGATCCATAATGTTCTGTTTGTGGAGGATAAAGTGCATCTATGGGCTTTGGGATGGTATGGTTGCCACAGGTTAGAACTGGTTTCAATGGGTTTCTTTTGAAATGGGGAAAGTAGTATGTTTCAAGCACCAAACAGCATTGATAATGTATTTTATTTTATTATTCTTACCTCACCTTATCATTTGATTTCAAAATATGTGCTGTGGAGGTAAATGTAAATGTTCAGTATGTTTAGAAACATCAAGGCTAGTACTCAGTTTAAAATGTTTGATGGGTTGACACAAGTTGTTTTAAAACACCATCATCCAATGTCCTTAATTGCATAATGCAGTGAATAAACCGGCGCTTTACTTTTTGGACGAATTTGAATGCCGTCAACAATGCTGCTTCGCTGCATCAAAAGAACCCAACTTATTTTACTGATAAGATGCTGTAATCGTAATGCAAAGGCAGAGGGAATTGTGATTTAACTCAATTTATATGTAAATGTAATATATCCTGTATAATGAGCTTATAGTGTCATGTCGGCATCGCTCGGGTTTGTTTGCCTCTTCGTTCAAGATGGTAACTGCAATCAATGTCATTACATGATTTTATTTTCCCCTAGACCGACTGAGATTTGCATGGCTTATACATACTCATTGTGAGAGATTTGCTTCAGTGAAAAGGAAAGGCTATAAAATAGAAAACAAAAGAAGTGGCTTGAGCATGAAGAGTCGATTGTATCTATAAAGGCCCATCATTTCCCTCTTTCGACTTGACTCAAGATTTGGTTGTCTATTCAGCTCATGTGAATGGATGCACAATCATGCTAATAGTACAAACAAACTTTTTCTTGAGACCCAGGAATTAATCTGGTGATTTTGATGATTGCTTAGCTTCCAAAGACTGAATGAACAAATAAATAGGCGGGGTGTAACAACAATGATGCTGAGAGCAGTTTTTTGTGTGGCCTAGAATTTAATTGGAGCTTCACAGGCTTGTAATGTACACGTATGCATCATTGTGCAATAAGTAAATGGCCCATGACTTGTTTACTAAGGCTGCAAGGCAGCACTTTGCAGGATGTTATGCAGTCGACGCAGGATGAGAGTGGAAAGCAACTTTTTCCAAACGGTGACATAAAACAGCTGGCTCCTGAAGAGCTCGGTTTCAGTTTAATTTGCATTAAAGATAGAAACGTTGATGCTGAAAGAGAATTATTAAAGGGAAACATGTTCTACTTCATATTCATCATCCCCACCACAACCTCAACATCAACATGTGAAAATGGTGCGATTCTATGTTTTGTAGTAAAAAAGATAGAGGAAGATAAGTATTTCCAATGACATCATCAACCAATTAGCAAGCAATTAGTAGGCAACACCAACTCATAATTGGTTAACATCACACGATACACACTGATAATGTCATTGGAAAAACGTATATCTTCCTCGATCTCTTTTCTACAAAACCTAGAAATGTGCAATTTTCACATATGTTGATGTTGGGTTGGTGTTGGAAATGATGAATATGAAGTTGAACATTTTTGAAATTTTCCTTAAAGACACCATAGCCTAATAGGGATTTTTATTTAGTAATCACATCACAATCAACTTTTACCAGTTGAATGTAGATGCAAATAATACTTTTTTGTATTACACTTTTTCTGAAATATGTTATTAAAATATGCAAATGAGGCAATATGTCATTAAATATGCACATATTTGCATATTTTGCAAATATTTGTTTGGGGTTTCATTTTGTTAAGACCCTCCAGGACCGAACTTACTCAGAGCAGATTGTGGATAAATACTTTTTTCATCTTTCTATCTGTAAAAAACTGAGACATTAATTTTTGGCACATTTTTCTAAAGAAAATGTTATGTTATGTTTTTTTTTTACAACATATCAACAATTTCCTATGGGCAAGTCTCGAGAATATATCTAAGGATAACCACACACAATTTGGTGAATGTAGATGCTTCTGAAGCTGAGGAAAATGAGCTGGTGGGAAATGGCTGTTCAATACAAGTACACTGAATTTAGACTACCAGATGCCAAACACTTATTTAGACCCAATCACCATCTCTTTAAAGTAAGTTACTACATATAGTCCAGTTTGTTACATTCTGTATTAAATGGGTTAAGTTGGTTGACGTGTGGCTTGATTGAACTATGCGGTACATGTGCGGTGATTGGTTTAAATTGCGAGCCCTCTTTTTGTACTGTGGTGATGGGTCCATTTAATGCAATAATTTCGCAATGATTTGACTGTTTTTTGCGGAAATAGTGAGTGATTGGTCAAATTTGCAAGCCCTCGCATAATATTATTGATTTTGGGGAAAAAAATGTGATCGCAGAATCGTAGAATCTTGGAGGAACTGGCAATTAGTCCTAGGAGTCTGAAGACGAGCGCAGACATCAAGTAATGTGGCAGATAGGTATTCTGAGGTTAGGTTTACTGAGGTAAATTTAGGGAGAGAGAGGGAAAAGTAGTGAAGCGAGAGTGATGAAAATATGTGATCAGTCATTTCTGGGAGACAGGTTTGAGGATATCTCTAACAACATACCACGTTGTCGAAAGGTTTCAAATGTTTGCACCAGGCTTTTAGAAGGTGACGTTGGTCATGGTCATGAAGTTACCACATGACAATGTTGGCACAACTGCCGACATCATCAGGAAGAAATGCCTGTTTTGCAATACGTAGCCACAAAAACCTCCAGCCATTGGGAACCATGTGGCACTTATACTTTGAGAATTTCCTCAAATATAAAAATACACAGTTTCCTGCTGCATTTGCAGGTTGATATGTGAAAGTTAATCAGAAAAGGTAGGAACAGGGAATATAAACAATGTGGTTTAATCCTTTGGTCTGCATTTGCTGCAGATTGCCATTAAAACGAGGGAATTAAGCTCATTACAAAATCCACACTGCGCCTGCCAACAATCTGCAAAGGGATCCAGAAATGATCACGCTTTTTTTTCCCTTCAGTAAACCTCTTTTCTCCCACTGTTAAAGTGAAAATGACGATTGGAAATCTCAGAGAAGCTCTTCCCCCCTCTTTCTCTCTCTGTGTGTGTGTGTGTGTGTGTGTGTGTGTGTGTATGTGTGTGTGTGTTTGTCTGCATCTCTGAAGCCTTATCCAATGCAACAAAGAACTGGTAAACTCTTCTATAGACTTTAGTTGTCCCATTGGCTCCATTATAATCGATGTATAGTACCAGTCCAAAGTTTGGACACACCTACTCATTCAAGGTTTTATTCTATTTTTACTATTTTCTACATTGTAGAATAATAGTGAAGACATCAAAACTATGAAATAACACATATGGAATCATGTAGTAACCAAAAAAGTGTTAAACGAATCAAAATATATTTTATATTTGAGATTCTTCAAATAGCCACCCTTTGACTTGATGACAGCTTTGCACACTCTTGGCATTCTCTCAACCAGCTTCACCTGGAATGCTTTTCCAACAGTCTTGAAGGAGTTCCCACATATGCTGAGGACTTTTTGGCTGCTTTTCCTTCACTCTGCCATCCGACTTATCCCAAACCACCTCAATTTGGTTGAGGTCGGGGGATTGTGGAGGCCAGGTCATCTGATGCAGCACTACATCACTCTCCTTCTTGGTAAAATAGCCCTTACACAGCCTGGAGGTGTGTTGGATCATTGTCCTGTTGAAAAACAAATGATAGTCCCACTAAGCCCAAACCAGATGGGATGGCATATCGCTGCAGAATGCTGTGGTAGCCATACTGGTTAAGTGTGCCTTGAATTCTAAATCAATCACAGACAGTGTCACCAGCAAAACACCCCCACACCATAACACCTCCTCCTCCATGCTTTACGGTAGGAACTACACATGCGGAGATCATCCGTTCACCCACACCGCGTCTCACAAAGACACAGCGCTTGGAACCAAAAATCTCCAATTTGGACTCATCAGACCAAAGTACACATTTCCACCGGTCTAATGTCCATTGCTCATGTTTCTTGGCCCAAGCAGGTCTCTTCTTCTTATTGGTGTCCTTTAGTAGTGGTTTCTATGCAGCAATTCGACCATCAAGGCCTGATTCACACAGTCCCCTCTGAACGGTTGATGTTGAGATGTGTCTGTGACTTGAGCTCTTTGAAGCATTTATTTGGGCTGCAATTTCTGAGGCTGGTAACTCTAATGAACTTATCCTCTGCAGCAGAGGTAACTCTGGGTCTTCCATTCCTGTGGCAGTCCTCATGAGAGCCAGTTTCATCATAGCGCTTGATGGTTTTTGCGACTGCACTTGAAGAAACTTTCAAAGTTCTTGAAATGTTCCGTATTGACTGATCTTCATGTCTCAATGTAATGATGGACTGTCGTTTCTCTTTGCTTATTTGAGTTTTTCTTACCATAATATGGACCTGGTATTTTACCAAATAGGGCTATCTTCTGTATACCCCCCTACCTTGTCACAACACAACTGATTTGCTCAAACAAATTAACTTTAAAGAATGCACACCTGTTAATTGAAATGCATTTCAGGTAAGTATCTCATGAAACTGGTTGAGAGAATACCAAGAGTGTGCAAAGCTGTCATCACGGCAAAGGGTGGCTATTTGAAGAATCTCAAATCTCAAATATATTTTGATTTGTTGAACACTTTTTTGGTTACTACATGATTCCATATGTGTTATTTCATAGTTTTGATGTCTTCACTATTATGCTACAATGTAGAAAATAGTGCAAATAAAGAAAAACCCTTGAATGAGTAGGTGTGTCCAAACCTTTGACCGGTAGTGTATATCCCATTACCTTCGATTATTCCCTGCATTCACAGCTCAGTAGGAAAGTAATTAATTAAAGTTGACATGTTTAAAATACGTTTTATGTGGACAGAGCATATCAGTATTGGTTATTTTAATTGCTACATTGTAGTTGTAAATAGTGCCTCATTGAACAATTTATGTTGAGAATGTTGTTCGCATCAGTTTTCTCCTATACATACATTGTATGTCCTCTAAATATAGCTTTCTTTGTTAGTAGGCCCACAACCAAATGCAAATAGGTTTCCATTCAAGGAGTATTGTGGTGCAAGACATTTCTGCCTAGATTAATTTGCTTACTTGTGGTTATTGGCAAACCAAAAACTTTTCTTAAATTAAGAAAATTGTCCTACATTTAATCTCATGAAGATTATTCTGACAACTGTGGTCCCTCTTAGTATAGGAACTCTAATACTGTTGCTCTAACTCCTATTTGAATTATGTAAATGTTCTCTTGTAATTTGTATACTTTAAGACATGAAAATACATGTTCGTAATATTTGTATTTTTTTGAAGCTGTGTTTTCAGTTGTGCTTTACACAATAAGCGAGCAAAGTAAAAAAGGTGGCTTGAGATTAATTCAGTAGTTACATGGTTTGCAACCTACTGTTTTTCCAAACAACACAATGTGTCTCCAACAAAACAACCACTGTCCTCTTCGATCGTGACACTTAGCAATGAAGCCAGCCAACGTCTTGTATGATTGATGCCCCAGAGGCTCCCCCCAGAGCCAGCATGTTGTGTCTCTGAAGGCTATTCCATCTTTGCCCAGACACCACAACACCACAGTGTCAGTACCCTGGTCTACACACCACATATTCATACAAAATATGTCAGATGAATTTGCTCTTCCTAGAAGTCTCTAACATCTAGGGGATACACTATTTCCAGGGCTAGTTGCAGTCAATAGTCCACTATTTCCTATCACTGATAAGCAATATGAGAGAGAGAGAGAGACAGACAGACAGACAGACAGACAGACAGACAGACAGACAGACAGACAGACAGACAGACAGACAGACAGACAGACAGACAGACAGAGCGTTATAATAGAATAAGTTATGCCGCTTAGCAGACACTTTTTTCCAAAGCAACTTCCAGTCATGTGTGCATACTGTACATTCGTATAGGTGGCCCCAGTGGGAATGGAACCCACGATCCCCACGCCATGCTCTAACAACTGAGCCACAGAGGAGAGAGAGAGAGAAGCCTGGTCAACAAACTCTCACTCCCAGAGACCTCAGTTGCCTCTCCACCTGGCCCTCAAGGTCAAGAGATACAGACAGTTTGGAGGGGGGCGAGGGTAGCCCTGCCTGGTCCTGAGCCCGATAACGGGAAGAGCTGTCGGAGCCCCCGAGAGGAGTGGGGGGACATTAGCCAAATCCGTCTGGATCACAAGCCACTGGATGCAATCCAGTTTTTGCAGGCCGCGATAAGGCTGATTATGTGTCACCAATCAATTCACCCGCGTCCCGCCGCTGTCTCTCTTGAGCTATAAATCCACTCATGACAAGCTCTGCTCTTCGGCAATCACCCCTCCGTCTCCATCCCTCACTTGTTCACTTCTGCATCTGTGTCTGTCTGCACTATCCTGAAGTGCAGTGCTGCAGTAAGGGAGAGTGGAGGGGGGATTAGGGAAGTATGGAGCTACTGCAGGGATTGGGGCCAGAGTAGTAGAGATTGAAAGATGCACTATACGGATATCACTCTGCCATTTCCTGGTTGCTAAAATTCTAATAGTTCGCCTAATTTCAGTTTATGTGACAAAACAAGCAAGTATAGTGTAGAGAATCATTGTACCATGTAAATATATTTTCTATAACCAAAAATATTATATTTTCAGCTGTTTGAAGGTGGTGTACAAAACCCAAAGTAAAATATGCAAAAACTCAACTTAAAAACAGGAAGCATAAAGATAGAGCACATAGAACAGATCAACCGCTTCTTAGACTTGCTTTCAATGCGAAATGACATTTCTATGTGAATTTTGTCAGGGATGCCTAAAAAGTGACATATTGCATCTTAAATTGATTGATCCATACCATCCAGAGTCCACCTTCTGATAGGCTGGAGTGGATTGGGCACAACTACGTATGCATTTTCATTTTTGGTCAGGTTTTCCTAGATGATACATCCACATTATTTAGAATGTTAAAAGAACATTTCCTGGTCAGAAATGATTCACTCCCTCAAGCTATTTTGAAAAGATAAATTAGTGTCCACTCACTGTATTGCGTTTGCATACACAAAAAAAGGAAAACATTTAGCAGTTTCCTATCAGCAAAGTTTTTTAAATAGTCCCTTCAAAGTGGCATCTGCAAATGATGGCCTAGTAAATATGTTTAGCACTTATTAATTACATTAGGAAACCAAATTGGGCAGTCCAGGTTTGATTTATTGCTTCCCTAACTTGTTTTGTCACTCTAGGGACATGCAGATGGGGGCGAGTGGGAGGATGTTCACTAGGAGCGAGATGGAGAGGGACAGCGTGGCGAAACCAGTCTGACCCTGATGCATATCACCCTGCTCTCCATCCGAACCTTGCCTCCGGAGCAGCAAAGGCAACCAAAACCTCTTGGCCCTTTCAAAAGAGGACAAATGGAAAATGGAAAGTAAGCAGGTTCACACTCCCGCAAGGACAACGAGGTGTGTGATGTCCAATCTGGCAACCCCCCTGTCAGCTGGTTGACAGCCCATGTGTGTGGGAGTGTGCGTGTGTGTGTGTGTGTGTGTGTGTGTGTGCGCACGCGGCCAGGGATACCTACCTTTACACAATGTGTCCTTAATGTCAATCTAGGTGTCAGAGTGCACATTTTCTGTGCACTATCCAGACCATGGCAATTTTGTCATATCCTTCCATAGCAAAGTCCTCACTGCATTCACTAAGCAACCCCACTGAGTGCCATCACCATCTTTAAAATATTCATCCTGTCAACCCATCGACACACTCTAAAAATGAAGGGTTCAACAAGGGTTCTTCTAAGATCCTCAAAGTTCTTCAAAGAACCTTAGGGTTCTTGGCACTGAAAATTTCCCCCAAAAGGTTCTTCCAAGAAGCCCATAGGAGGTGGGGTTAATCGAGGAACCTCATTAGTTGGTGAGGGTTCTTGCAGGAACCTAACTGCCCAACTGAAACATTTGGATTTGAATTTGAAAGGACAGCAGGTGCACGCACTTAACTGAAAAATGTAAAGATCTCCTCAATTTAAGGTAAGGTTTGTCCCTTGTATGATCTAAATTCATATTGGTTTATGATGATACCATCTATCTTTTCATATTTGTGCAAATCTTTCTAAAACAGAAAATGGATACAATTCAATGGATATCAATCAACAAAGAGGTAATAATATGTATGCTATAAAAATATGTTGAAGGCTAGCTGTATTGGGTGCAGATGACTGAACTGCTTACTTTTTTGTTTGTGTCGGCAGGTTTACAGACAAGGACGCATACAAAGGTATGTAAATTGTTATTGGTATGTTATGCAGATCACATGTACCATCCTCCTCCCTTACCTCTTCAACAAAAATCCCATAGGCCTCTACATTATGGTATGTGTATGAAAACCATTATCAAAATAGTTTTTTTCATTCACATTTACCACAAACACCAAGGTATGAATACTGTCGTGTGGATGTTTTGTTAATCATCTGTATAATTATATTTTTTGGATTCACAGACCCTCCCTACACCTCTGATGAATATAACAGGAAACCTGTTCGATCCCCATGCACTGCAAAATCATTCTGGCTATGGATATGGAGAACATCAACACATTAACATCAATATGCCAGAGGATATACCCATTGGACTTGGGGCTCTGCTGGGAGTTTACCTTATATTTTAATTGTTTTATTCTGCTTTGTCACTAAAATCCTAATAAACACTGACAACTAAAATATTGTGTTATTGTTGTTATTGTTAAGCGTTTTACTACTAATAATAGGGGAGGGGGCAGTAGTTCAAAAATTAACCCCAAAAGGTTATTTGAAGATCCATTAAAAGGGGTTCTTTGAAGAACCCTTTTAAACAGTTATTCGAAGAACTTATAGGGGTTCCCCCACAGTTTCAATTTGAAGAACCCCTAAAGGATCCTCCAGGAACCTTTACTTTTTAGAGTGCAGGTCATAGTCACCTTTCTGTAAGACCAATCATGTGGTAATCATGATGAGCAAGCAGGAAGCAGACATCCCAGGGGCCTGATATCCCCTCCCACTCTTGACACTGTGCCTTCTGACACCAAATCGTGTTCTCCCACCCGTTGACTGACGACAGATGTGCTGGACCTATCTCCATTAATGTTGCCGTAGGTTCCCCTCGGGGCATCCTGATAATGTCTGGAAGAGAGTTATTCCATCATTCACTATGGCAAAGTTAAGCTTCAGTGATCACCCTGCTCCAATCGATTGATGAAATAGAGATGGATGAAGCAGAAGAAGAGAATGGAGAGAACAGAGGTTTTGGATACCTTACAGCCATCTAAGATGTTAGCATTATATACTATATTATTGCAGTGATCTGAACTATGGAGAAGCACCATGGTATGATATTAGATTAGAAAAGCGGGGGTTCCTTCACATTTGCATTGCGATTCAGTCATCATGCGTGGCCCTGTTTGACTTACATGTGGAAAAACACTTACAGCACAATTACGTCACGTTGCACCCAGATAAGAGCATCCGTAGCTATGTGCATAAGGCTGGAAGGAGAGATCCAAGCAATTGACAGTTGGTGAGGTCATAAAAGGCTACTTACTGTCCCATGCATGTTCATCCCCAAAGAAGAAAAGTACAGTATGCATTATTTTAACTGAAGATGCTGAACAAAACAGTACATGGGTACCCAAAAAGGTTCATGCTTTATAAGCTAATGTACGCATAGGTGGAAGTCTGCGCCAAATATGTATTTGTGCTGTGATGTCACGAGAGGCTACACAGCTTTCAGCGGGATTGCTCAAGTAGTGCAAGGAGACCAGGTTCAACCAAAACAAGGACTTTATTAAAGGTCTTGGGAAACTAACGAAAGTATAACACAATACTGTTCTCTGGTGGCTCTTTAAGGGTTAACAGTTCAGGGATGTCTCTTCCACATCCAAAATCATAACTCTCCCTCGCTCAAATAACTTTTCCCCAGTCTTACTGTATTCCACGTTGCAGCTAGTGGCCAACCCAGCAAAACGTCCTTCCAAATGTCTCTCACGTATTTCCACAGGTGCATATATCCAAAGGTGAGTATTTCCCAAAGGTAAGTATCTCCAAATCCTTATATTCCTCATGGAAGTGGACGTGCAGCACTCTTGTCCTCCAGAGAGCCCAGGTTGGAGACTGTGTCTCTTCCCTTCCCAAACCTTCAGCTCATCAGCTCCTGATTGGTTTCAGCTGCGTGGGAAGATTGGCCATAGAGGGGTGGAGTTCCCGACCATACCAGCAGATGGAGCCATAGCTGTCTGGGTTTGCAGCCACCTCAGGGGGATGTAACGTCCCTCCAGGACACAGCCTCTCGTGACATCACACATCCCCCTCCTCGGGACCGACGTCCTCGTCGGGGTAAAGGCAGCGAAGAAGGCATCACGCCGGGAGAGGGCGTCCGCATTGCCGTGGTGCTTGCCAGCCTGCTCTCTCTTCAACTCCTCCACCTCTAGGACCAGGGACTCAGCCTCCTGTTGTCTCTCCTTGAGTTTCTTACTGAACGCATCAGCCTTGGTTTTAGCAGAGTTTAGCTTCTGTTGAGCAGCTTTCAGTTCCTTCTCTCTCTCTGCCTCCGCATTCTTCATCTTGTTCTCCAACACCTTGTACTTCTCCTCTGCCTTCTTCTGGACCTCCTTACTACTGCGCAGGGTCTCCTCACACTCCTCGATGGTCCTGCGCAGCCTCTCCAGCTCCTCCTGTTGCTTATGGAAGGAGCTCTGTTGGAGTTTAGCCTGGAGGATATCTAACTCTTCTGTCTTCATGTCTAACTGTTGCTTTAACAAACGATACCTCTCAGCGGTCCCCTTCAGACCAGACAGTTCTTTGTCCAGATTCTGTAGCTCCGTCTCTGTGTCGGTCTGGGCACCTGCCATCCCTATCAGAGCCCGGGCGGGAGTGAGTAACTCGGAGGATTGCACCGGAGCCTTCCCAGGATGAGTCTTGCCTCTCCGTTTCCGAGGTACTCGGGTTAACCTCTCCTGAGACTCTCTCCAGAGTGGGTAAAAGGCTGGGCAGTCTCGTCCAATTAGGACAGGGACGGGGAGGGAATCAACCACCCCCGCCGTCGTGTGTATGGTTCCCCGTGTGCTGGTCATTGTAAGTTCAGTAATGGGGTATTCTCTGGTGTCCCCATGGACACAGGAAACTGGGAGGACTTTCCCCGGGGTCAGACACGTTGGGCCCACCAAATCCTTACGCACCAGGGTGGCCCGGCTACCAGAATCCAGTAAGGCCTCCACATCATGGTGATTCACAGTTACCGGGCAGGTGGGGGGGTCGATCTGGGCCGCCATCTACGACTCCCAAGAGCGAGGCAAAACGGTGTGTGGGTGCTGAGCTGGAGGACTCCGCAGTGGGCATAGGTTCATCGGCTGGTTTCCCACACTGCCAGGAGATATGTCCCATCTCCCCCACACCGGTAACACTGTCGAGTTTCCCCCTCCTGGTGTACTCTTCTTGGACCCGCCTGGTTTCTGGCTCCCCCTGGAGCCGGGATAAGTCCTGACGTGGCTGGGTTCGAGACCTTGGGGGTCCTTTGGACGGGTTCTTCCCATTTGTGGTGGGGCCGCACTCCTGGGGTCTTTTCGGGAAGCATTCAGCATCTCCGCTGTGGCCTGGTACTTTTCCACAGCTTCCACGGTCAGATCAGCCGTGGTCAAGGCCTGTTGACTGATGAACCGTTTTGCCTCATAAGGCAGGGCGCGTAGGTAACGATCCACCACAACGGCCTCCACCACCGCCGCTGCTGTATTCCTCTGCGGATCCAGCCATTTCCTTGCGATTCGGACAAGTTCATGCATCTGCGCCCGAGGAGGTTGGTCTGGTTGGAAGGTCCAGCTGTGAAAGCGCTGGGCCATACCAAACTTTGTGAGTCCATATCTGCTGAGGATCTCAGACTTCAGGGCATCATAGTCAGTAACCTGGTCAGGGCCCAGGTCCCGGACAGCATTCAGCGATTCCCCGGTTAGAAAGGGGGCTAACAGACCAACCCACTGTTGCTTGGGCCAGGCTTCCCTAGTGGCCGTGGCCTCAAATGCATGCAGGTATGCCTCAATGTCATCGGTAGCTCCCATCTTAGATATAAAGTCACTTGCCTTTATTGGGCGGGTATTTTGGACCACCCTCTGTCTCTGCAACTGCAATTCCTCCGCCTTCAGAAGGTTGGCTTTCTTTTGCTCCTCCAAGAGAGCCACGTTTGCTTGCATCTGGGCTTGCTGGCCAGCAACAAGGGCTTTCAATATGTCCTCCATTTCAGTCGGCGGGGAGCCTACGGCCAACTTGGAAAACTGGGTGATCAAACCTTCGGTATCCTCCTCTGACATGCACTATTAACGCTTGAGCGTGCCCGTGTTCTCCACCATCTGTGATGTCACGAGAGGCTACACAGCTTTCAGCGGGATTGCTCAAGTAGTGCAAGGAGACCAGGTTCAACCAAAACAAGGACTTTATTAAAGGTCTTGGGAAACTAACGAAAGTATAACACAATACTGTTCTCTGGTGGCTCTTTAAGGGTTAACAGTTCAGGGATGTCTCTTCCACATCCAAAATCATAACTCTCCTCGCTCAAATAACTTTTCCCCAGTCTTACTGTATTCCACGTTGCAGCTAGTGGCCAACCCAGCAAAACGTCCTTCCAAATGTCTCTCACGTATTTCCACAGGTGCATATATCCAAAGGTGAGTATTTCCCAAAGGTAAGTATCTCCAAATCCTTATATTCCTCATGGAAGTGGACGTGCAGCACTCTTGTCCTCCAGAGAGCCCAGGTTGGAGACTGTGTCTCTTCCCTTCCCAAACCTTCAGCTCATCAGCTCCTGATTGGTTTCAGCTGCGTGGGAAGATTGGCCATAGAGGGGTGGAGTTCCCGACCATACCAGCAGATGGAGCCATAGCTGTCTGGGTTTGCAGCCACCTCAGGGGGATGTAACGTCCCTCCAGGACACAGCCTCTCGTGACATCACAGTGCATAAAAGCAACTTTTATATGCCACCCTTTACAATGGAGTGTGGAAGTAAGGCAGACATTTTGTAATAAAAAAATATATGTTTTACTGCCACATACACTGGATAGGTGCAGTGAAATGTGTTGTTTTACAGGGTCAGCCATAGTAGTACGGCACCCCAGGAGCAAATTAGGATTGAGTGCCTTGCTCAAGGGCACATCGACAGATTGTTCACCTTGTTGGCTCGGGTATTTGAACCAGCGACCTTTCGGTCTAATCGATAGGCTACCTGCCCCCCATTATTCATTTGCACTGTGCTTGCAATGTTCTGGCTCTACACAATATGTCACGTCCCATGGCAGGCTTTTTCCTGCATAATAAGTGCATCATTGTCAAAATGTTCCAACCAATTCATACTCTGCTCAGCTCCAGCGTCAAGGTGTACCAGAAAACATGAAAAAAGGCAGCTGTAGATTGCATGGATGGTTCATTTAGAACTTGGCAAAGTGCATAACCATGCTTCAGAGGGAAGGCCTTAACTCGCAAGAGTGTGCAAAGCTGTCATCAAGGCAAAGGGTGGCTATTTGAAGAATATATTTTGATTTGTTTAACACTTTTTGGGTTACTACATGATTCCATATGTGTTATTTTATAGTTTTGATGTCTTCACTATTATTCTGCAACGCCTGGGTTGTGGTTCGATTCCCATGTGGGACCAGTACGAAAATGTATGCACTCATTACTTACTGTAAGTCGCTCAGGATAAGAGTGTCTGTTAAATGACTAAAATGTAAATGTAACAATATGTTCAGTCTTCACTCTCACAAGAACCAGAGTTCCCATTAACTGCTGGATTGCCCTTAGTGTTATTTACTCACACTCCACACTTCTATATTCACTATCAGTTTGTGATGCCTTCTCATAACGACAAATTCCTCACATTATTTAAGTCTTGGCCCCTGAATTAATCAAACAACCCTTGGCGGAACGATCATTCATTCATCTATTTATTTGCCTTTAAAATGAATGCTCGTCTTGCTCATAGGGTCAGCCTGTAGATGTTTCTCTTCAACATCCTGCCCTCTTCCCTGGCCCGGAGTCATAGATGCCCTGTCCAATAACTCTTCTCATGTTTAAGCAAAGCGTCTGCCTAATAGACTGCCCTCAAATCACACACAGGGCTACTAGTGGAGTGAACTGAATGCCACAGCAAATGTATCTTCTTTCCCCACCCCACCCACCCTCCCTGAGACCATTATTTGAACTTAGAGGAGGAAAGGCTGTGAAATCACAATGTGAGAGAAGGGCAAGCGAGATATAAAGAGAGACAAAAGAAAACAAATCCGCTTTAAATGACTTTCAGCTTATAAAGTCATCATAGAGCCTTCATAATGCCTTCATAAGCACTACATCAATGTGTTAGGAAGCATCTATGACCACATGTCTTGCTTGAGTCATTACTGTCTTGCTTGGGTCCATAAATGTGGCATAACTGTGTGACATAATCACCAATGTCAAATGTGATATAGCACTATGTCGAATATGATATTAACTTGTGCTTTATAAAGGGTGACATGTGCTGAAAGATGGCACACGCTCTAACGTGAAGTCGTGTTAGTCACATTACGCCTAATCTCGTTCCCAGACACTTCTGCTCAAATGAAACTTTGTTAGCCAATACAGAGTGGCTTAATCTACCAACCAATCATCTCCCACAACACCTTCTCCCACGTGTCATGTGCACCTCTGTTGTATCGGTCCAACATCTTGGCAATAAAGATATTGTGTTTGTAACACTTATTGGGATAGTTTTCCCCAGATGTGCAACACATTTACCACAGATTTTAAGGGTGAAGTCTTTCTTCTTCTCAGTGAAGCCATTAGCTAGCTAGCTATGTCCGTTGCTAATTAGCTAGCTGAAATGTAGGACCTGTAGTTTTTTTCTCCCTTGAGGCCAGGGGGAATGGTTGCCACTAGATAGCACAGCCACAAAGTCAAAATGGTCTAAATCATAAACATTCATGGAAACAAACATGAGCTTTTTGGTCTTCATTTAAGGTTAGGGTTAGGCATAAGGTTAACAGTGTGGTTAAGGTTAGGGTTAAGGTTAGGTTTAAAATCAAATTTTAAGAAGATAAATTGTGGAAATTGGCAGGGTTTAGACACAATTATAACTTTGTGGCTGCGTTAACTAGTGGCGACCGGGGGAATGTTTTTGCTAGCAAAGGACATAACCTGATGACAAATACTTTACTCAGTAAGATCACTCACATAGAATTCTATGGTCACTCCCACTAAGGCCAACTTTGAATGATTGATATCCCATGTGCTGTGTGCGCAATAGCCTGGGGACGACGTTACACCAAGAAACATTTACCTTGATGAAAACCCCCAACATAAGGAAATTGAAAGTGTCTTTCTTCTGGAACCAAGTTACATGTTCTTCAGTACACAAACACAACAATATAACGAGCCATACCACGCGGTGCTGTGCCCAGTCAAGTCCTTGACATATTCATCCACTCCCCCGCTGAAAGATCAGCCACAACATTTTTTGAAGGTTCTCTCATGATCCACAGGTTACTGTAGGGTGTGAGAGATATTTAAATTGGTTGATGGACCTGCAAAGCTTGTGTTTGTGTGTGTGTGTCATAACCAAGATGATTTGGAGTAGTCCTACCTGAGACTTCTGTTCCCATGCTGGAGACCAGGGTTTGATTACAACCTGTTACAATGGTGCTCATTTTATTTATGGGAGGATCCACTCTCTCCTATGGCCCGGAGCATCTGAACAGGCCTGCCCGTTCATCCCTCAACGAAGACCCTACCAGCAGGCAATGCCAACCAACAGTAAAGTGGGTTAACTCATTTACAACAGGGGTATCAAATCTAAATCTCTGTGTGCTACTGGCTCTAAAGAGCAGCGTTTTAGAAATACTTTGATTGTGGATTATGGGGACATTGTTTTCTCTGTCAATGTAGAGAATGCAGTGTGGTTAAACAGCTATTGATTCCCAAAGTAATTTAATAATAATTACTGTATTTACCCAATTTGGGATATGATAGTTCAATTCATAACTTAACAATACATGAGCACTGAAATAGAGCTATAGCAAGATTTCAAGGCATGTTATATTGTCAGTGATGGGGATTAGTGAACTACATGTAGTTCAACTAGTAATTTAATTACATTTGCAGTAGCTTGGTGGTAGTTGAAACAAAATCTTGGTAGTATTTTCAGTAGTTCATTACTTTGTTGCCATGTAGTGGTGTAGCTAACTTCTGTAACTACACAACTTTTTTTGGTGCAAAAACAACAGAAAATATGGGTTTATTTTTATTTTTTCATTTATTTTTCGGCATCAGACCACCTGCCTAATTTTCACTTGAAACATAGTTTTAAATGTTTAATAGGCTAAATTACACATTATGTTAACATTTGACTCCAGAGTGATCTATTCTTACAATTTGTAGTCTATGACATTTCAGATTTAGATATGATAATTTTTCACAAAGTAGTTTGGATGTAGTGAACTACTTTTTCAAAGTAACTTTAGTTAAATAAACAATGTGTTTCTTAAGGGTAGCTTTAGTATAGCTTAACTTCTTTCAGTGTGAATTAATTGGCAGCTTGGTGAACTATATTTTCAGAGTAGCTTCCCCAACACTGTCAATTGTAAACCAACATGGCTGTGTTTTTAATGAAAGCCTTGTCTTGGTTGTGTGAAATATGTAGGTACTCCTCAAACCTTCAGTTTAGGGAAAATTGCAAATTTTTTTAATTGGCAGAAACAACAGAAACTGAACTTGCATTTCTTACTCCCAGATCTGTGGTCTACCAACCATTCTGGAAAGCATTTCTGGGAGATGAAACAGTTTTGGGGCCAGCTGGAGAGTATGTTGGAGTTTAACCCAAGCACCCAAACCCAAAGAACACAGATGTGTGACCATCATTCCTCTCAATGGCAGGCATTCAGCTTAGGGATACAAAAACTGGCATTGCAGTACAATGTTTTACCAAGATGAGCAGTGTGACAGCTCATACGAAAACATTGTCCCGATGCTTGGACCTTCTTCAGCAACACATCCTAAATTCTGAAAGCGATCATCAAATCAAATCAAATCAAATCAAATCAAATTTTATTGGTCACATGCGCCGAATACAACAGGTGCAGACATTACAGTGAAATGCTTACTTACAGCCCTTAACCAACAGTGCATTTATTTTAAACAAAAAAGTAAGAATAAAACAACAACAAAAAAAGTGTTGAGAAAAAAAGAGCAGAAGTAAAATAAAGTGACAGTAGGGAGGCTATATATACAGTAAAATAAAGTGACAGTAGGGAGGCTATATATACAGGGGGTACCGTTGCAGAGTCAATGTGCGGGGGCACCGGCTAGTTGAGGTAGTTGAGGTAATATGTACATGTGGGTAGAGTTAAAGTGACTATGCATAAATACTTACTTAACAGAGTAGCAGCAGCGTAAAAGGATGGGGTGGGGGCAGTGCAAATAGTCCGGGTAGCCATGATTAGCTGTTCAGGAGTCTTATGGCTTGGGGGTAGAAGCTGTTGAGAAGTCTTTTGGACCTAGACTTGGCACTCCGGTACCGCTTGCCGTGCGGTAGCAGAGAGAACAGTCTATGACTAGGGTGGCTGGAGTCTTTGACAATTTTGAGGGCCTTCCTCTGACACCGCCTGGTATAGAGGTCCTGGATGGCAGGGAGCTTTGCCCCAGTGATGTACTGGGCCGTACGCACTACCCTCTGTAGTGCCTTGCGGTCAGAGGCCAAGCAGTTGCCATACCAGGCGGTGATGCAACCAGTCAGGATGCTCTCGATGGTGCAGCTGTAGAATTTTTTGAGGATCTGAGGACCCATGCCAAATCTTTTTAGTCTCCTGAGGGGAATAGGCTTTGTCGTGCCCTCTTCACGACTGTCTTGGTGTGTTTGGACCATGATAGTTCGTTGGTGATGTGGACACCAAGGAACTTGAAGCTCTCAACCTGTTCCACTACAGCCCCGTCGATGAGAATGGGGGCGTGCTCAGTCCTCTTTTTTTTTCCTGTAGTCCACAATCATCTCCTTTGTCTTGGTCACGTTGAGAGAGAGGTTGTTGTCCTGGCACCACACGGCCAGATCTCTGACCTCCTCCCTATAGGCTGTCTCATCGTTGTCGGTGATCAGGCCTACCACTGTTGTGTCGTCGGCAAACTTAATGATGGTGTTGGAGTCGTGCCTGGCCATGCAGTCATGGGTGAACAGAGAGTACAGGAGGGGGACTGAGCACGCACCCTGAGGGGGCCCCCGTGTTGAGGATCAGTGTGGCAGATGTGTTGTTGCCTACCCTTACCACCTGGGGGCGGCCCGTCAGGAAGTCCAGGATCCAGTTGCAGAGGGAGGTGTTTAGTCCCAGGATCCTTAGCTTAGTGATGAGCTTAGAGGGCACTATGGTGTTGAATGCTGAGCTGTAGTCAATGAATAGCATTCTCACGTAGGTGTTCCTCTTGTCCAGGTGGGAAAGGGCAGTGTGGAGTGCGATAGAGATTGCATCATCTGTGGATCTGTTGGGGCGGTATGCAAATTGGAGTGGGTCTAGGGTTTCTGGGAATATGCTGTTGATGTGAGCCATGACCAGTCTTTCAAAGCACTTCATGGCTACAGACGTCAGTGCTACGGGTCGGTAGTCATTTAGGCAGGTTATCTTAGAGTTCTTGGGCACGGGGACTATGGTGGTCTGCTTGAAACATGTTGGTATTACAGACATGTTGGTATCCCTTTGTAGTCTGTAATAGTTTTCAAGCCCTGCCACATCCGACGAGCGTCAGAGCCAGTGTAGTATGATTCAATCTTAGACCTGTATTGACTCTTTGCCTGTTTGATGGTTCGTCGGAGGTCATAGCGGGATTTCTTATAAGCGTCCGGGTTAGAGTCCCGTTCCTTGAAAGCGGCAGCTCTACCCTTTAGCTCAGTGCGGATGTTTCCTGTAATCCATGGCTTCTGGTTGGGGTATGTACGTACGGTCACTGTGGGGACGACATCATCGATGCACTTATTGATGAAGCCAGTGACTGATGTGGTGTACTCCTCAATGCTGTCTGAAGAATCCCGGAACATGTTCCAGTCTGTGCTAGCAAAACAGTCCTGTAGCTTAGCATCTGCGTCATCTGACCACTTTTTTATTAACCGAATCACTGGTGCTTCCTGCTTCAGTTTTTGCTTATAAGCAGGAATCATGTCTATAGTCTTCATCATCATCATCATCAACCTACCACACCTTTGGTACTGCTGAAACATGAGATCCCCACAAATACATCCCACTTCAGCGTTGAGGGCAAAAGACTGTCATGAAAATAAAATGTTGCAAAATCTTCTACTCAAAGATTGCCTGTAAAGCTTCGGACATTTCCGCTATGCCGGTGTCACATTTTGGACTGTATTAATCAGCCGGTTGTGGGATTATCGGATCACTGGCATAAAATGACCCCTAGGTTGACTTTGGCCCAGCGACATAAAGCATCATCCATTCTACGTTGTCGGAGAAGGCCATTAAGGTTATTAAGTATCTGCCCAAGTCTTAGCGCTGTCAGCCAGAGACGGAGCTAATGGCCGGAGACAAAATAAAGCATAGAATCACACACTGGCCTGGATATCGATTGGACTGGATCATTGCCCCTTCAAAACAAGGCTTCAGTGTGTGTGTTTCTTATCCTGTGGAAGGGAATAGTAAGCTTGGACCTTCAAGCTGCCACATTGCAATTAAAAAACCATCGTTTTTTTCTGTTATCAATGGGTTGAGGTATATTCTGATTGAACTGAATTTCTTGGCAGATTGGATTAAGTCAATAACCAGGTATTTTCAATATATTTCTCCAGCACCTCTCTCTTTGAGTAATATAATAATTCAATAATCATAACGGTTATAAAAAACATACGTATGTAAACTATCTACACAACAGATATGAAACATTTACAACACAACCAATCATAGGAGAAGGACTTGTTGTAAATCAATAACAAATCATGGTGCCAATCAATCGGATCAAAGGGGAATTAATAGATGTATTGATTGTTGTGTAAAAGAAGCGCCTTGAAACACCTGGTGTTATTGTCAAATATCAGAGGTGTGAGAGCCGGTGGGTCGCGTTGATAAACACACCAGATTGGCAGAGGAAAAAGCAGCCCACTGAATGCAACTCAGGCTCTGCATCTGCTTAACAACGGAGCAGGAACCTGGCAACCTTCCATCAAGCAAATGGGCCTATTATGTTTGCTTTGGAGTCTCTCTCTCTCTCTCTCTCTCTCTCTCTCTCTCTCTCTCTCTCTCTCTCTCTCTCTCTCTCTCTCTCCTACAGAGAGAACAAAATATTCCCTACATCATTGAACTGCAGAGAAATTATAGTCTTGTATCTGTAATGACTCTTCTCGCAGCATTTCTTTGGTTTTCAGTTTGATGCCTTAGCCAAGGACAATAATGTTTATTTAAGTTCAATTGGTAATCAATACGTTTCCTTATTGTTGATGTAGTGCTAACAACTGTGAATAAAGTGATTAAAGCGATTGAAGGATAAATGAGATATGCCGATTGCATGTCCCTCAGTTTAGCGCTTAAACAGTAGCATAATTTTGATAGTGTCTGCCAAAGTGTTGTGAAGGTCCATTACATCCTACCTAGCATATAAGAGCTGCAATTCAACTACAGGGTCAAAGGCATAGTCATAGTTAGTCATGTTCAGGGAGAGAATGTGAGAAAATACTAATTTGGAGTGAACTGTAGTTTTGATATTCAGTTCAGTTTAGTTTAACAAATAACATTTAAAATCACTTCTCTGCACAGTATAGCAAACCATTATTTAGCAAATATTGAAAACATGAGTCATTATATTTTCTTCTTTTGATGAGGTAAAAGTTAAGGCTTGGTCAGACAGTTTAAACATTCAGAAATCCCCTTCCTTCATAAGGTCATGTACTGTATTTTGTTCTTGTTCCCTTTTATTCATTTTCTATTTTCCAACTCCCCCGCTACGGTCAAAAAGTCAGTCAGCATTCAAAGCAGCACAAACACATATGATTCAAACATTAGCTAGCTGGAGCTCATTGTGTGCGAGCGTCCGGGTCGTTTAGTGGCTTTTATGTTGTTGTTTTTTTTAAAACCAAACCACCGGTCCCTGGGGTGAATGCCCCAACACAAACTCCACACGTCTTCTGTAGGATCGATGGACAATACCACACTCGCTAACCACTTTCCCAGGATTCCTCTTGCTTCGCCCGGTCGCCAGCAGGCCTTTGTTGCCGGGTGAACGGGTTGAATGAGCTTTGCGATGACTTCAGGGAAACCGACAATTTGCGACCTTGTGTATAGAGCACTCCATGTTCCTTCTTTTGGCCTCAGAATGTGTTATTTGAACTCGGTGGCCACGGTACAGGGAGTTCCATATGGCTTTGCTGGCAATGAACAACAGGCCTTGCTTACAAAAGGGGAAATATTTTTACTTGAATTTTGCTTCTGGTGAAACTGTTGAGGTCTTTCATTTCACCCTTTAGGCTGTGGCTTCGAAGTCAGGACCGCCAAGGGTTATTAAACATATTTGTCTCTCTGCGTCTTATTGTGGGAAAAATGTGGTAGGATTTATGGTTTTATGGATATGAATCATCATAAGGTATCACGTATGCCTCAGTTAAATGAAGGACAATAAAATTACGATAGGCTCCTCGACTGTGGTCCTCTTGCATCAAGGGCCAATTGACATTATCAGAGGACTACAGTGGCTAAACTTTGGCTTGTTGTATTAACAGTGATTTAGATGAGGTTATGGAAGTCAGCGGTTATCAAAATGAAAGCTACTGGCCTCTATATAGTAAAATAAAAATAGGAAAACCCCTATCTTGAGTCCTATTTGTGTTTGTCAAAACTCAATTTCAGAGTTGGAAAATGAGGTTAACTAAGGTGGTGAATAGAGGATTACCACCGACATACCGGGTGGATTTGGTACCTATCTTTGGATGCCACCCTGGCAGTGGCATTGTTCCTGAGCTGCTCAGAGAGTTAATGACATGCTTATTCCATGCAAATTTGACTCTCTGTTTTAATTGTAGTATTTTCTGAAGCCCACCTGACATTCCTCCCTCGTCTACCTATTATAAGTTCACATTAAGTCACCGTCTATCCTCAGAAAATACCATTTATTTTATTTTATATACAGCTCTAACAATATTTATTGTAAATTATACTTGGACAGACAAAACTTGATATGCATTGAAGGAAGTTTTCTAGGTTATGAGAGTTATGCAAAGGCCTATGCAAGAGTTCCTTTTTGAAGGAGAGCTGGATGTTACATTATTATGAACTGTTGTCAGATAAATACACAGTGATTTGGATCCTGATTTGTTGTTGAACTGACATGACTGCATGCTTGCTTAGGCTACAAAATACACATATAGACATACGTCACTACTCTGAAAAAGGTGTGAGAATAATGTTAAGACTACAGTGGGGAGAACAAGTATTTCATACACTGCCGATTTTGCAGGTTTTCCTACTTACAAAGCATGTAGAGGTCTGTAATTTTGATCATAGGTACACTTCAAAAATCCAGAAAATCACATTGTATGATTTTTAAGTAATTAATTTGCATTTTATTGCATGACATAAGTATTTGATACATCAGAAAAGCAGAACTTAAAAACTGTGGGTTTGCACAACCGAAGAATTCCTGCACAAACTTGTCGTCCTCACCAGGGTCTTGACCTGACTGCAGTACGGCGTCGTAACCGACTTCAGTGGACAAATGTTCACCTTTGATGGCCACTGGCACAGACGAATCCCGGTATGGCGTCTTGTGGGTGAGCGTTTTGCTGATGTCAATGTTGTGAACAGAGTGCCCCATGGTGGCGGTGGGGTTATGACATAGGCAGACAAAAGCTACGGACAATGAACAAAATGGCATTTTAAATACACAGAGATACCATTAAGAGATCCTGAGGCCCATTGTTGTGTCATTCATCCGCTGCCATCACCTCATATTTCAGCAGGATAATGCATGGATGGCCCCATGTCGCAAGGATCTGTACACAAATCCTGGAAGCTGAAAATGTCCCAGTTCTTCCATGGCCTGCATACTCACCAGACATGTCACCCATTGAGCATGTTTGGGATGCTCTGGATCGACATGTATGTTAGCGTGTTCAAGTTCCCGCCAATATCCAGCAACTTCACACAGCCATTGAAGAGGAGTGGGACAACATTCCACAGGCCACAATCAACAGCCTGATCAACTCTATGCGAAGGAAGAAAATGGTGGTCACACCAGATACTGAATGGTTTTCTGATCCACTCCCCTACCTTTGGTGAGCTCCTTGGTCTTCATGGTGCTGCTTGCTTGGTGGTGCCCCTTGCTTAGTTGTGTTGCAGACTCTGGGGCCTTTCAGAACAGGTGTAGATATACTGAGATCATGTGAAAGATCACGTGACACTTAGATTGCACACAGGTGGACTTTATTTAACTAATTATGTGACTTCTGAAGGTAATTGGTTGCACCAGATCTTATTTAGGGGCTTCGTAGCAAAGGGGGTGAATCCATATGCACGCACCACTTTTCCATTATTTATTTTGTAGAATTCTTTGAAACAAGTTAATTTTTTCGTTTCACTTCACCAATTTGGACTATTTTGTGTATGTCCATTACATGAAATCCAAATAAAAATCAATTGAAATTACAGGTTGGAATGCAACAAAATAGGAAAAACGCCAAGGGGGATGAATACTTTTGCAAGGCACTAGCATACATATGAAATGACTCAGGTTTTAAGTAATGCTTGCTGTTTTATCAATCATATGACGGAACCCCATGAGAACACATTACCTACTTGAAAGCCATCACTTTCACATATTATTGTACGTCAACGTACAATTCTCTCCTTTCATGGTCAACACACTTCAATATATACACACACACACACATTTCCGCTCTCTGGTGCTTTAATATTGGGTGTTTTAGTCCACAGCTGTCGCAGATGATACCATTTTTAAGCCATAGTCTGTAATTATTTGTTTTTCTATGGAAAAAAACATTCCAGATGTTTTACATCATGCATGGTCTCTAGCATGCTATTGTGGTCTGACGTTCTACCACATCAAGCCTGTCATTGTTGAGGCAGGGTCACTTTTATGAGCAGGTCATAAGAGACGTACAACTGTTGGCAGAATGGTGAATTGAATCATTGTTGGTGTTCTACGAACACACATTCACACACACACACACACACAAACACACACACACACACACACACGCACACACACACACGCACACACACACACGCACACACACACGCGTGCACACACAAACACAAAGAACAGAGGTATTTCTAAGATGATACATTAAGTTTATCAAACATGTACAGGTAACTGCCAAAATAAAGGAAGCCACCGGAACAGCTTAAATGCACCTTGGTGTAGATTCTACAAGTCTTCCACAGGGCGGCAGGTAGCTTAGTGGTTAAGAGCGTTGTGCCAGTAACCGAAAGGTCGCTGGTTCTAATCCCTGAGCCTACTAGGTGAAAAATCTGTCGATGTGCCCTTGAGCAAGGCACTTAACCCTAATTGCTCTTGTAAGTCGCTCTGGATAAGATCGTCTGCTAAAAGACTAAAATGTAAGCATTTCCATAATTTGGTGTTTTGTTGATGGTACCGCTCCAGACTCTGGTGACTGAGTCGCGCGCACACAAACACACACACCCTTTAAACCACCTATGCTCCTTTGAGACCCCTCTTTCAAAGTCACTGAGATCTCTTCATCTTGCCATGGTAGCCAAAATGGGTAACTGTGCATTTTTATACATGACCTTAGCATGATGGGACGTTAATTGCTTAAAGGGGAGTGGAAACTCTTTAGGAAGTAAAGCTTAGCAAAGAGTATCCCATCCACTAATACTAAACATGTGAATTTAACATAGAAACATCTCTATTTTTAGGATTTTGATATTGAACAACATTTATTAGAGGTATGGGTAGTTTTGGCAGGGGACTGAAAGTGAATGCTGCCACAAGGAGGCGCCTCGCCTTCAACAGCTTTGTCATTGAGAACAGGACAACAATATTGAGGTAAGAAACTGTATATAATTTGTTTTATATGTTGGTAATTATAGTTAAATAAACTTCTGATAATAAGCAGAGTAGACAGTCAGCCAAAACAAGGCAAGGTAGCTACAGTAGCTAGTTGTCTACTTGATTTAGCTCTTCTCTTCTCTTTTTTATGGTCATGTTGTCTTTGATAACTGTACAAAATATAATGCTGATATTGTCAATTTGAAAAGCATTTGTCGTTGGTATTAGCTAAGAGCTAAAATGAACTGGCTAGTGTTTGATTCGATTTGTAGCTAGCTAGCCAGCCACAAGAGAGGGCTGCTGCAGGATTGCTGTTTTACCATTAAAATGTATGATACCCATATCATTATTAGTTAGCTAGCTAGATACCTCATTTTGCCCTCAGAACAGCCTAAATTCATTGGGGCATGGACTCTACAAGATGTCGAAAGCATTCCACAGGGATGCTGGCCCATGTTGAATCCAATGCTTCCTACTGTTGTGTCAAGTTTGCTGGATGTCCTTTGGGTGGTGGACCATTCTTGATACACACGGAAAACTGTTGAGCGTGAAACACCCAGCAGCGTTGCAGTTCTTGACACAAACCAGTGCGCCTGGCACCTACTACCATACCCCGTTCAAAGGAACTTCAATCTTTTGTCTTCCCCATTCACAATCTGAATGGCACACATACACAATCAATGTCTCAATTGTCTCAAGGCTTAAAAGTCCTTATTTAACCTGTTTCCTCCCCTTCATCTACACTGATTGAAGTGGATTTAACTGGAGACATCAATAAGGGATCATAGCTTTCACCTGGTCAGTCTATGTCATGGAAAGAGCAGGTGTTCTTAATGTTTTGTATACTCAGTCTATATAGCAAAGATATTTATAACTAACCCAGATAGTTAATCTGTGTTGTTTACAGTGGGAGGAAATGAAGCATAGTGGGCAGAACAAGGAAGAAGGTGGGCAAAGCCAAGCACGAGCTAGCAAGATCCTATTGGCACGTTCAGTGGTGTAAAGTACTTAAGTACAAATACTTGAAAGTACTACTTAAGTCGTTTTTTGGGGTATCGGTACTTTACTATTTATATTTTTGACAACTTTTACTTTTACTTCATTACATTCCTAAATAAAATAATGTATTTTTTACTCCATACATTTTCCCTGACACCCAAAAGTACGCGTTACATTTTGAATGCTTAGCAAGATTGTCTAATTCACACACTTATCAAAAGAACATCTCCGGTCATCCCTACTGCCTCTGATCTGGCGGACTCAGTAAACAGTGTGAGTGTTGGAGCGTGCCCCTGGCTAATCGGTAAATAAAACAAAACAAGAAAATGGTGCTGTCTGGTTTGCTTAATATAAGGAATTAGAAATTATTTATACTTTTACTTTTGATACTTAAGTATATTTAAAACCAAACACTTTTAGACTTTTACTCTAGTAGGATTTTATTGGGAGACTTTCACTTTTACTTGAGTCATTTTCTGTTAAGGTATCTTTACTTTTACTCAAGTAAGACAATTGGGTACCTTTTCCACCACTGGGCGCGTTGTAGCATATATTTGCATATTTCCATTAGGGAACGCCTCCTCTGTGAAGTGTACGTGTGCACAAACTCAATTAGACTTTGCACTCCTAAACAACACAGTTTTTTAAAAACTTTGGCAAAGTGTCAAGTCTATAAATCTTAGTGCACTGTGTTCTTAACAAATTCTAGTTTTGGGAAGAGAAAAATGTATTGAGATCAGATGTTTCATCAATGAGAACATTTGCAGAATATCGGCCCAGTTTCACCTAGTTCCATCCTCTCCCACTACCTGTGTCTGGACTTCCTCTCACTACCAGATATGGTGGTGAGAAAACATTCTAAACGAATGCTTCAACTTTATAGTGTTTGGGTTTTCTCTTCTGTCTGTGTATATTAGGTCTATGTTTTTAAATATCTCTCTCTCTCTCTCTCTCTCTCTCTCTCTCTCTCTCTCTCTCTCTCTCTCTCTCTCTCTCTCTCTCTCTCTCTCTCTCTCTCTCTCTCTCTCTCTCTCTCTCTCTCTCTCTCTCTCTCTCTCTCTCTCTCTCTCTCTCAGACCTTCGTGAGGAGGACGACACTGTAGACATGTCACCTTTGCACCAGGCAGTCAATTGAAGCTGTGTCAAGGACAGACAGGGGCTGGAGAGACTGGACAACATGATGCTGAGGCAGCAGACAGGGCAGAGGGACAATCACAGCCTAGGTGAACTTCAATGTCATACAGGACTACTCTAGAAATTGTTTGCTTTGTTTCAGGAAAGATAGAAAGGAGGATATGACGTGGTTAGTTTGTGTTGCACCAGAATGCAAGGGCAAGCTTTATGCATCGTAGGGGATGAAATTGTTTTATGTTGTGGTACTCCAGTGAGTGTGACTCATTGCAGACATAGGCACTAGTAAAGGGACTCCTAGTCTTCACCCAGTAGCTCGGCGCAAGATGTTCCAGATGCTGGAAAGGGGGCCTGAGAGAAAGAGTTTGGGAACCCCTTTATAAGTGGAATGTATGTACAGAAAAAATGTACGTTGTAAATGCCAATTATTGTTATTATATGCCTTATTCTTATCATGTTTTGTCATTTCAATGTTCAATGTAACTTGCACTTTGTTTTCAATAAAGTTATTGATTTATTAATATTCTATTACTTGTGTATTTCTTTCCTTATCATATGTAAGACTAAATGTCATTTGTAATATATTTTGGTGCAGATATGTAGTTAAAATACAATCCAGATTAGAAACTGTCTGATAATGGAACATTCCATAGACTTATAGAAATATACCACCGTTCACTAAAGCGTCTGTAACTCATTCACAGTAAAAGGTATTACTATTTTGATTTCAGATTTTCAATCCTTACAAAATAAGGAATATTTAATATGCTCTAAGTTTTTACAGTTACAGTTAACTGCTGTTCTAAAGCCTAGTGTTTCCATTCCCCTTTAACTCAGGCACCTGCTTTCAATATACCTTGTATCTTTCATTTACTCAAATGTTTCCTTTATTTTGGCAGTTACAGGTATATAATTATATATGTCCTTGGAATATGGTTTAAAGATTACTTTCTCCTTACTCGTCCAAACTGATGTTTAAATGATGCATGAAATGTGCAAATGAGCAGTGATGGGTAATATGACAAGTGGACTGTAAAAGCCTCCACCAGGCAGATACGTCAGTCAAAAGATGCCACTATGTCATATTCATGAGACTGAACTGTCTTTTCAACTGTCCTTTCAGACCCTACACTGGGAATGTCACAGAAAATGCCATTGTAATACACATTACACATAATACACATTTCATATGAGTCCTGAAATGTTTATTTAATCTTGATAGAATCACACGTTATATTAGTGAGCATGCAAATGTAGTCATAACAGGTCACTTCTTATGTCGGGAAAACCCTTCAGTCAGTGTAATACTATATTATCCTGGTGTTCAAGAGCTGTCAAGTATTTAACTTCCCGCCTCATGAGTTTTGTGACACCAATTGTCTGAAGAAATAAAAGCGTTGCCACACCTGACTGCCTAAGGGTAAAATAAAGCCCACCCAAAAATTATTTCATTCATTTACGTAAATTAGAAAATCCAACAAAGAAAAGTGCCTTCAGGCGGTATCAGCAATTAGAAGGGGGGAAAAAGAGAATGAAGTTATACATTTCCTCTTAATTCTAATGAAGTGAGCTGTTACTTGGGAAGGTGCGGCGATTTCATATCTTTAATATTTTACTGGGACAGGAGACATGTATTGCTATGCGTTGGGGCTCTTGCTCGCGGAGGGAAATATTACTAATTACCATTACATGTTGTTATTAGTCTATTACTTGTGTTTTGATCATACTTTTTAATGAGCTTCAACTAGAGCCCTAGGCAGGGTTTCATCTGGTTTTGAAGTCTGGGCTCTCTCTCTTGTAGTCATGAATATAAGCAGCAGCTTGAAGCCACCATTGAAAGGCTTCCAGGAGCGTTTGAAGAACAACCAAACCTGTGACCTGCTCTGTGGATCAATGCTATTGATGCTATTGACGAGGGAGAGAAAAATAGTTTGGGGGACTTCCCTTCCTTTAATCTCTGTGGTAGACTACAAACCTGTGATCTGCACATGTATGCTCCATGTAGGCTAGTGCTATTCAAATCAAATGATGACAGAAATGTACTTTAGCCTGCCCAAAGCTAATGTATTTTTTTTACTCTATGGTTAAAGTCTGTGGTTGCACCCCCCACAGGTTTTGGTTTTGGTCACATTTAAGGCACTTGACCCCTGGATTAGTTAATCACGCTACATGATAGATCCACCCCACTTCCTTTCAACATTCACACAACATTCAAATACCCAAAAGTTACTTTTGTGCTTTCTCCTTGGCCTAGACCCAAGACAACTACTTTACACAGGTTCGGGTGAATGCAGATAAATTACACTGTGAGTGTTGATCGAGAAGGCTCTGCCGTGCTGCTTGGTGTATTGGCATCCCTTTTAATGGATGTTTAGTAAATGGCCCTGGTTCTCCCTGTGTTTGTCAGCATTACCGCCGTTCCCCTCTGCCGAGAGTAATACAACAAACCCCCCCGGCGATAGCGCCCAGTGATTTGTTGCGTTCCAAACACACAGCGGCGTGACACTCCAATAATGGGCCGGCGTGTTTTACTCAAACAAATGGCGGTAAAATTGGCGTGATGGAAGCCGCTCACTTCATTTTTATTCAGGCAGAGTTGTCCGTGTGCAAACCCGAGGGGCCGCCTCAACAAAGAGACAGATCCATACTGATAGAGAGGAATGAAACTCTATTGGAGTGGACGCACCTGAAAGTTCCATCTTCACTGAATGGCTGCCAATACCTGCTCGCAGTGGCGGCTCCTGAAAAAATTCTCAGGGGGGGCAATTTTTCTGATGATTTAGGTGACCTACACACATTTAAAAAAAGATATGTCCAGCAACAACATGAAGACAGGGGCAGCATATAAGTCAATACCAGAAGCATTTATTGACTGATCTCAAAAGTGTTGGCTTACCAGGGTTGGTGGAGCCCTCAGTTTCATCTTTGCCTCGCAAAGCTAACTCAAACACTCCGCAAAACTTCACACACTGGATTAGCCGGCTGAGGATGTGGCGGTTCTTGCTAATGTCGTAGTAAATATATTTGTTATAGTGAATATGGAATATGATATGTTGAGTAAAATGTTGTGCTAAGATCTATTTAGGTCAGGAGCTGGTTATAAGTTCTGTTCCTATCCAATAACAATGGACAAAAGGGTCTTATCTTGTCAGCCTTGTCAGTTTCAGTTCTCCAGTAAACTTGTGATTATCAACACTAACCTCATCGTTGTGGCGGCGGACAGCTAGCCTGTATCCCTCATCCAGTTGAGTGGGAATGTTCACTCTCCCCAAAGCAGACAATCTCAAACAGCTATCCATGTGGGTCTTTGACAGCTCATGTTTCTTAATCTTTCCTGAAAGATGGTGCATGTCCGTTACACACCAGTCGCTGTCCAAGCGGTGCTGTCTGCCGTGCCGCCTTCAGGGTGAAAGAGTAAGCAGGGGGGTAGCAGAAGACTGCATTAGCTACATCGCAGCCTGCTAGCCAGGTTTTTCGTTCGTACCAATTTTTGGAAAATCCTCGGGTGTAGGACTTCCCCCTTTAGTAGAAACCTGTTGAATTATTAAATTTGGTCTGGGAGGTCCTAATTGTTTCGTTGCCAATTTATCTTCATTTGTTCGCCGACAAAAAGTAACTTATTTCAAAGAGACAATCGAGTTGCACTGAACGCTATAGCCATTTTCACAGTAGTAGTGAATTGATTGATGAGGCTACCCGCTCTTTTTTTAGTTACGTTCATGGTTACGTTACGTATGACAAAAGCGCGTAAGTGCAAGCCCTCAGAAACCCATAGAGATTGTATTGAAAGCTCTGATATTTGAAAAAAATTGATTTTACATTAGAGGCTATGAGAGACTTCTGGGCGATTTTCAACCTGACTGAAATCGCCCCAAAAGGGGGGGGGGGGCCATTTGAAGCACGACTTTAGCCTGATTGGACATTTAGTGGCACTGTGGCAGATCAGACGTCTAGATTACAACACTGATAACTACTGTTGCCGTGATATAATTGATTAGAAAAAAAATCCCTTCCTTTTCCCGTTTGGCAGTGCGTCGCCCATATCGCCCTATTGAACACACCGCCCCTGCCTGCTCGACAAGTCAGGAAGATAAAGGAGATTTTATTGGTCGCATACACATATTGAGCAGATGTTATTACGGGTGTAGCGAAACGCTTGTGTTCCTAGCTCCAACAGTGCAGTAATATCTAACCATATACAACAATACACACAAATCTAAAAAGTAAAATAATTAAGAAATATATAAATATTATGTGCATTCGGAAAGTATTCAGACCCCTTGACCTTTTACACATTTTGTTACATTACAGCCTTATTCTAAAATGGATTAAATCGTTTTTTGCCCCTCATCTATCTACACACAATACCCCATACTGACAAAACAAAAACAGTTTTTTAAAGTATTCAGACCCTTTACTCAGTACTTTGTTGAAGCACCTTTGGCAGCGATTACAGCCTCGAGTCTTCTTGGGTATGAAGCTACAAGCTTGGCACACCTGTATTTGGGGAGTTTTCCCATTCTTCTCTGGAGAGCTTCTCAAGCTCTTTCAGGTTGCACAGCTATTTTCAGGTCTCTCCAGAGATGTTCGATCAGGTTCAAGTCCAGGCTCTAGCTGGGCCACTCAAGGACATTCAGAGACTTGTCCCGAAGCCACTCCTGCGGTGTCTTGGCTGTGTGCTTAGGGACGTTGTCCTGTTGGAAGGTGAACCTTCGCCCCAGTCTGAGGGCTCTGGAGCAGGTTTTCATCAAGTGACCAGTGTTCCATGACTATGTACATAGGGCAGCAGCCTCAAAGGTGCATGGTAGAGTAACCGGGTGGTAGCTATCAGACAGAGTTTTAGAAGTTCTGATGTGTCTCGGAGGCCTGGATTTGGCATGTTAAATGCCCATATAGTTTAGTAAAGACTTTAGTAAAGGCACAGTGTCTCTTTTCAAAACCTTTGACAAGTAAAGTTGTTCTTTACAAAGTTCAAAGCTTTCGCTTGAATAAACAACTGGATTGCAAGACTCTCAGCCCACTGAAAAAAGCATTAGGCCTAGTTTAGGGTGATTAGACAAGTCTTCAGGTCTCAGACAAGGTTACACACAAGCCACCTCTGTGCTGCAATAAAGCCCTTTTGTGGGAAAAAAAACGGATTCTGATTGGCTGGGCCTGGCTCCCCAGTGGGTGGGCCTGGCTGCCAAGTGGGTGGGCCTATGCCTTCCAAGGCCCACCCATGGCTGCACCCCTGCCCAGTTGTGTGAAATCCATAGATTAGGGCCTAATTAATTTATTTCAATTGACTGATTTCCTTTTATGAACTGTAACTCAGTAAAATCTTTGAAATTGTTGCATGTTGCGTTTATATATTTTTTCAGTATAACATGAACAGGGTTCTTGCAACTCTATACAGGCCTTTTTAAGTGGCAATCTGCAATTGCTATATATATTTTCTGAGTTTTTTATTAATGATATAGCCATTAACTTGTAAATGCCTCATGAGCTTAGTTCAACTGTCTAACTGCATCAGAACCCAAACTATAAGCTGTGATTGAAACTATCTGCACTATATAAGGAATAGGCTGCCATTTGGGATGCGGCCATGGCCTTATTGATTATCACTGTGTTTAACACAAAACACCTTGCCTTTCATTCAAGGGACCAAAAACGGCAAGTGCATACGTGTGACGGTATAAACTACAGATCTATCACGGCTGTTAAGCTTTACAATCCCGATCCCACACACAGACATTAACATGTTCCTACACTGTTCAACCACCTCTGGTGGTGGGCCCCAACCTGTGTTGAGCATTAAAGGGATGACATACATCAATAATCCCGCTAATCGCCCTGCAGATGGACTCCAGTAATGTGTGTTGAGGCATCCTCATGTCCCCGAGGTGAGCTTCATCAACGAAATGGAGCAGAACCTTTGTCGACATCAGCGGAACGCTGTCGCACAAAGTCCGCCAAAGCCACTGCCAGGCAGGCTAGATGACACTCTCTCCCCGCCCGCTCCCTACAGATGTTCCCATGGCATCCGTCGCCTTGCCAAAGCTGTCTGTCGTTGCTGCTGGCGACGGTGACACCATCCTAGCCGGCAACGGCCCCAGCCTTGAAAAGCTAACCTATTTAATTAAATAATCACAATAATAATTAATGGTCTGTGAAATGAACAAGCGAGAGGGCGTGCGGCAGAGCGCTATAATCAAGGCGCCTTTCACACGTCGGTCTGCTCTATGACCAATTTAGAAGATGTGTAAGCAGTTTTGAACATACTGAAGCCGAGGCCGGTCATTATCCACAACAAACGCGCCACACGGGGTGGCACCGAGAGAGAGAGAGAGAGAGAGAGAGAGAGAGGAGCTGGGGCCTCGGTCCCAGCCTTGCAAAAAAGAAGCAGGGCTCAGCTGCTGTTTATGCCACAAAGTTCTCTGAGGTTGAAGACAGAGATGAATATAAGAGAAATTACTGTTTGGGAACCATACAAACACATACTGGGGAAGGAATATCATTTCAGTGACACTTTGCATTTGCTGTTGTCTCAAATGGAAAGATAGATGCTTTGGAACCAAAGGTTTGGCAATCATTTAAATGCATTACTATCTGCAACAGTATTTGCAATTGTCAGAACAACAAGACAGGATGATGGATCAAAATGAAAATATACCCCTGCTGCATTTGTGTTAAGCAAAACCTGTACAGTATGTAGAGACTACAGCCCTGCTCTAAATTATCGCTGCGGTACTTAATCTAAATGAGTGTAAGTGACTCGGCAGCCTAATTAAAATGCTGCTCAATGAAGTGTAGTTGACCATCAGTAAACTCATCTCTGACTGCTGCGGTCTTTCCTCAAGGACACAGTTCCCACAGAGCACAGGGCCTGGTTTAAAGCAAATACTGGTTTATTCGTTTTCAAAGTCGTTCTAATTTAGACAGCTGTTTGTGTGGTTTCGCTTCACGTTCTACCTCAGTTTTTCAACAGAAGAGTCATTTTGCTAACGACCCTTTACGTTAGCTGTTTATTATAAAGCATACACTACACATCTACAAGAACATGATACATATGACATTATAACTACAATCATTATACAAGCATTACATTAAGCATTATTAAAACTTAATGAATGTATTCATAGTATGTCCATAGTGAAGAGGAAGAGTGGAGGAGGAGTTGGGCTTCTTCATAGGGTGACGGTGATGAAAATGTTTTAAGAAAATCGGCCCTGGGCCTATCATTGCTTCCCATTTGTCATTTTTGCTTCCCAAGACCTTTGTGCCCTGGTTATAGGCTTACTGTTTAAAATCTCCCGAATGCACTTACATGTACACTATTCAAAACATGTTAGCTTCATCTCCCTAAGGTAGCCAGAGGCATTTTCTTTATTTGTGTTCTATTGGCTGTTCAGTCAGATGAATACCAACAAAAGCTCCCAGAATTGACTTAACTCCTGCTTCCTGCTTTTAAGTCATCCCTTTTTGACAGGCTAGGGGTGAGAGAGTGAGACCAAAGTCACCCTGGGGTTATTTGGGGAGAAGTACATGCATTGCCTCACTGTGTGGAATCTTGTCCTAAGGTCAGCACACCAGAGTATGTTTCTTATATGTGATACTATGAACAATATGCAGTACTATTAACACTTTAATTATTGCAGTGTCAAGTACATTCTGTTTTTAATGGGATACTATTGAACAGTGTACTCACTCACTGAATTAAGTGCAGCACATATGCCTCAGAGCAGAATACTATGTAGTGACGAAAACCCAAACATCACAATCCTATCATAGTGCACAACCTCAAGTCATCTTGGTAGTGCATTTACAATCACAATTTTAATGAACACTAATGTCTGAACAGCTTGGTAACATGGGTAAAGTCGTTGCTTTAACAGAGATGGACTGAATCTATGAAGTCATGTGTCTGCAGATTTGCACGGTCAAGTGTAATTTAAATGATAAATGCATCTCAAACTAAAGTAAGCCGTACGTTTTGGCTTTGCTCCATTACTTGGGAAGGAGAAGAGAGAGTGGAAAAATTATCCATTTGCAAAAGGAAGCGCCAAAGTCGACATCTATTGCCGTCTTCCCAAAACAACAGCTTCCACTCTTCTCTGAAGTCACGGAGAGTGGAAAGATTAGCAATTTAATGCACAATTTCCTCTACTTTTGTTGCATTGATATTGCTTCAGAAATGCCCCCATTTCTCAGTGTTCTCAGCGCCAAAACTTCTAAAAGGTCTTCTCCCTTTCTTTTCGCTTTTCCTTTCACTCACCAAAACAGAATGAAGCCCTGGAAATGAGGTTTTAGAACTGCACTGAAGCTCAAAGCCTCCCGCTGGCCACTCATTTGTATTTGACAACTGAAGCAAGCAGTCACAAGTGTACTTTGGGAACATCGTGGGGGCAAAACACATTGGCTGACTGGATGTTGGTCTTGAGATGCAGGCACTTTGCTAGCACCCAGAACATTCTGCTAATGTCTCCTCTGTGGAGGGGAGATAGTGGAAGAAGAGGGGGAGTAGAGTAAAGGAGAAAGATGTGATGGGAGATGGTGCAGAGAAAGTGAGGGGAGAAGCAAAACAATGAGGAGGAGGAAGAATGGAGAGGCTGGAGTCTAAGAAAAGAAAGAAGGAGAAAAATAAGTGAGCGAGGGTAGAATGCAGGGTAGAATGAAGGGTAGAACGTAAAAAAAGGCAATATTAGCTGGCTAGAATGCCTTGCATAGTAACTCAGATATTTGAATAGCTCAAATAACCACAGACTTGAAAATGTGAATCATTCTATGCCGATGCATTGGCATACATGCTGCAAGAAGATACATTATTTTGGATTAAGACAAATCCTGTTTATACGGAGCAGCAAGGGGAACTGCCCCTCCCTACCTTCAGGCTATACAGTATGCTCAAACCCTACATTTCAACTCGAGCACTTCGTTCTGCCACCTCTGGTCTCTTGGCACTCCCACCCCTACGGGAGGGCAGCTCCCACTCATCCCAGTCAAAGCTCTTCTTTGTCCTGGCACCCCGATGGTGGAACGCGCTTCGCCCAAATGTCAGGACAATGGAGTCCCTGCCCATCTTCCGAAAAAGTCTGAAACCCTACCTCTTCAAATAGTATCTTAAATATATCCGCCCCTCCCACCCAAAAATAAATTAAAAATGTATAGCATGTCATATCTTTGAATATGTTTGATTAGGCACTATGCCATCAAAGGTTATGACAGACAGCATAAGACTACCATATTGTTTATACCCCTGAGACTGGGTTATGGCAGTTATGTTGTGTCACCTCCCCTAACCCCATCCCATTTTATACTGAGCCACCACATATCAAGCAAGTAGATTTGAATGCAGACTTGAAAAGTAAAAAAAAAAAGTTTTTAAATACACAAGCCAGACCTAGTGTGGACTCTTCTCCCTCTCAATTCTTTGTTTTCTTCTCTGGTGAAAGAGGAGGGTGAGAGGAGACACACGTGCTAGGCCTTCACAATGGCCTTGCCAGAACCCAATGCCTTAATGTAGGACAGCACACCCTTAACGCTTGACTACTAAAGACATAAAACTTACACATTAAATGTCATGAGTGTCCCTGCCAAACAGGGAGGAGGTGGGATATCAGAGACATGGACACAGACTTAGAGAGTAATTATTAAAAGAGTCATAAAAAATGTGCATTTACACTATATATACAAAAGTGTGTGGACACCCCTTCAAATTAGTGGATTTGGCCATTTCAGCCACACCCGTTGCTGACAGGTTTATAAAATCAAGCACACAGCCATGCAATCTCCATAGACAAACATTGGCAGTAGCATGGCCTTACTGAAGAGCTCAGTGACTTTCAACGTGGCACTCTCATAGGATGCCAAGCAGGGCTTGAAAACTATTACAGACTACAAAGGGAAGCACAGCCGCGAGCTGCCCAGTGACACAAGCCTACCAGACGAGCTAAACCACTTCTATGCTCGCTTCGAGGCAAGCAACACTGAAGCATGCATGAGAGCACCAGCTGTTCCGGATGACTATGTGATCACGCTCTCCGTAGCCGATGTGAGTAAGACTTTTAAGCAGGTCAACATTCACAAGGCCGCAGGGCCAGACGGATTACCAGGACGTGTACTCCGAGCATGTGCTGACCAACTGGCAAGTGTCTTCACTGACATTTTCAACATGTCCCTGACTGAGTCTGTAATACCAACATGTTTCAAGCAGACCACCATAGTCCCCGTGCCCAAGGACTCTAAGATAACCTGCCTAAATGACTACCGACCCGTAGCACTGACATCTGTAGCCATGAAGTGCTTTGAAAGGCTGGTCATGGCTCACATCAACAGCATTATCCCAGAAACCCTAGACCCACTCCAATTTGCATACCGCCCCAACAGATCCACAGATGATGCAATCTCTATCGCACTCCACACTGCCCTTTCCCACCTGGACAAGAGGAACACCTACGTGAGAATGCTATTCATTGACTACAGCTCAGCATTCAACACCATAGTGCCCTCTAAGCTCATCACTAAGCTAAGGATCCTGGGACTAAACACCTCCCTCTGCAACTGGATCCTGGACTTCCTGACGGGCCGCCCCCAGGTGGTAAGGGTAGGTAACAACACATCTGCCACACTGATCCTCAACACGGGGGCCCCTCAGGGGTGCGTGCTCAGTCCCCCTCCTGTACTCTCTGTTCACCCATGACTGCATGGCCAGGCACGACTCCAACACCATCATTAAGTTTGCCGACGACACAACAGTGGTAGGCCTGATCACCGACAACGATGAGACGGCCTATAGGGGAGGAGGTCAGAGATCTGGCCGTGTGGTGCCAGGACAACAACCTCTCCCTCAACGTGACCAAGACAAAGGAGATGATTGTGGACTACAGGAAAAAAATAGGACTGAGCATGCCCCCATTCTCATCGACGGGGCTGTAGTGGAACAGGTTGAGAGCTTCAAGTTCCTTGGTGTCCACATCACCAACGAACTATCATGGTCCAAACACACCAAGACAGTCGTGAAGAGGGCACGACAAAGCCTATTCCCCCTCAGGAGACTAAAAAGATTTGGCATGGGTCCTCAGATCCTCAAAAAATTCTACAGCTGCACCATCGAGAGCATCCTGACTGGTTGCATCACCACCTGGTATGGCAACTGCTTGGCCTCCGACCGCAAGGCACTACAGAGGGTAGTGCGTACGGCCCAGTACATCACTGGGGCAAAGCTTCCTGCCATCCAGGACCTCTATACCAGGCGGTGTCAGAGGAAGGCCCTCAAAATTGTCAAAGACTCCAGCCACCCTAGTCATAGACTGTTCTCTCTGCTACCGCACGGCAAGCGGTACCAGAGTGCCAAGTCTAGGTCCAAAAGACTTCTCAACAGCTTCTACCCCCAAGCCATAAGACTCCTGAACAGCTAATCATGGCTACCCGGACTATTTGCACTGCCCCCCCACCCCATCCTTTTTACGCTGCTGCTACTCTGTTAAGTATTTATGCATAGTCACTTTAACTCTACCCACATGTACATATTACCTCAACTACCTCAACTAGCCGGTGCCCCCGCACATTGACTCTGCAACGGTACCCCCCTGTATATATAGCCTCCCTACTGTCACATTATTTTACTTCTGCTCTTTTTTTTCTCATCACTTTTTTTTTGTTGTTGTTTTATTCTTACTTTTTTTGTTTAAAATAAATGCACTGTTGGTTAAGGGCTGTAAGTAAGCATTTCACTGTAATGTCTGCACCTGTTGTATTCGGCGCATGTGACCAATACAATTTGATTTGATTTGATTTGATTCCAACAAGTCAGTTCGTCACATTTCTGCCCTGCTAGAGCTGCCCCGGTCAACTGTAAGCACTGATATTGTGAAGTGGAAACGTCTAGGAGCAACAACGGCTCAGCAACAAACGGGACCGCCGTTAGAAGCGCATAGCGCATAAAAATCGTCTGTCCTCGGTTGCAACACTCACTACTGAGTTCCAAACTGACTCTGGAAGCAAGGTCAGCACAAGAACGGTTCGTCGGGAGCTTCATGAAATGTGTTTCCATGGCCGAGCAGCCGCACACATGCCTGAGATCACCATGCGCAATGCCAAGCGTCGGCTGAAGTGGAAATGCGTTATCTGAAGTGATGAATCACACTTCACCATCTGGCAGTCCGACTGACAAATCTGGGTTTGGTGGATGCCAGGAGCACACTACCTGCCCCAATGCATAGCGCCAACTGTAAAGTTTGGTGGAGGAGGAATAATGGTCTGGGGATGTTTTTCATGGTTCGGGCTAGGCCCCTTAGTTCCAGTGAAGGGAAATCTTTATTTTATTTATTTTTTAAGGGGTAGATCAGCTTTAATATTGCAGATAGATTGTAACTTCCATCAATGTAATTGTCTGCATCACTTCCAATCCCCCATATGTTTATTTCTTCTCGCAAATACACTGCTCAAAAAAATAAAGGGAACACTTAAACAACACATCCTAGATCTGAATGAATGAAATATATAATCTTATTAAATACTTTTTTCTTTACATAGTTGAATGTGCTGACAACAAAATCACACACAAATTATCAATGGAAATCAAATGTATCAACCCATGGAGGTCTGGATTTGGAGTCACCCTCAAAATTAAAGTGGAAAACCACACTACAGGCTGATCCAACTTTGATGTAATGTCCTTAAAACAAGTCAAAATGAGGCTCAGTAGTGTGTGTGGCCTCCACGTGCCTGTATTACCTCCCTACAACGCCTGGGCATGCTCCTGATGAGGTGGCGGATGGTCTCCTGAGGGATCTCCTCCCAGACCTGGACTAAAGCATCCACCAACTCCTGGACAGTCTGTGGTGCAATGTGGCGTTGGTGGATGGAGCGAGACATGATGTCCCAGATGTGCTCAATTGGATTCAGGTCTGGTGAACGGGCGGGCCAGTCCATAGCATCAATGCCTTCCTCTTGCAGGAACTGCTGACACACTCCAGCCACATGAGGTCTAGCATTGTCTTGCATTAGGAGGAACCCAGGGCCAACGGCACCAGCATATGGTCTCACAAGGGGTCTGAGGATCTCATCTCGGTACCTAATGGCAGTCAGGCTACCTCTGGCGAGCACATGGAGGGCTGTGCGGCCCCCCAAAGAAATGCCACCCCACACCATGACTGACCCACCGCCAAACCGGTCATGCTGGAGGATGTTGCAGGCAGCAGAACGTTCTCAACGGCGTCTCCAGACTCTGTCACATGTGCTCAGTGTGAACCTGCTTTCATCTGTGAAGAGCACAGGGCGCCAGTGGCGAATTTGCCAATCTTGGTGTTCTCTGGCAAATGCCAAATGTCCTGCACGGTGTTGGGCTGTAAGCACAACCCCCACCTGTGGATGTCGGGCCCTCATACCACCCTCATGGAGTCTGTTTCTGACCGTTTGAGCAGACACATGCACATTTGTGGCCTGCTGTAGGTCATTTTGCAGGGCTCTGGCAGTGCTCCTCCTGCTCCTCCTTGCACAAAGGCGGAGGTAGCGGTCCTGCTGCTGGGTTGCTGCCCTCCTACGGCCTCCTCCACATCTCCTGATGTACTGGCCTGTCTCCTGGTAGCGCCTCCATGCTCTGGACACTACGCTGACAGACACAGCAAACCTTCTTGCCACAGCTCACATTGATGTGCCATCCTGGATGAGCTGCACTACCTGAGCCACTTGTGTGGGTTGTAGACTCCGTCTCATGCTACCACTAGAGTGAAAGCACCGCCAGCATTCAAAAGTGACCAAAACATCAGCCAGGAAGCATAGGAACTGAGAAGTGGCAGAACCACTTCTTTATTGGGGGTGTCTTGCTAATTGCCTATAATTTCCACCTGTTGTCTATTCCATTTGCACAACAGCATGTGAAATGTATTGTCAATCAGTGTTGCTTCCTAAGTGGACAGTTTGATTTCATAGGGAGTTACATTGTGTTCCCTTAATTTTTTTGAGCAGTGTATATATACAGTATATACACATACATACATACATACATACATACATACAGTACATACATATACATTTCCTTTTTAAAAATATATTTCCCTTTATTACTTTCCAACCCCACCACCCCTAAGTTTTGAAACCGGCGTCGTTTTGCGTATCAGTTCATAAACACTATGCCATGGGATCGGTACGTCAAAAATCTCTTCCCAACTATTTTGCAATCTATATGGGACGGCTGTCAATCCTTTTGTCCTTAAATGAAACTGGTATACTTTGTTATTTATCACAGTTTTCTTTAACCAATTATGTTCTTTAATGCAAAGCCGACAGACAAGTTCCTTACATTTTCCCCCTTCCACTTTCCTCTTCCATTTTTGCAGTAATGCTGCAATTATTTGGTTGTAATTTGGGTAGAGCAGACATTTCCATGTGTTTTTGTTAACTGCATGTGTGACAGAACTCCACCAGTCCTACCGGTGAAGGGAAATCTTAACACTACAATGACATTCTAGACGATTCTACGCTTCCAACTTTGTGGCAACAGGCCCTTTCCTGTTTCAGCATGACAATGCCACTGTGCACAAAGCGAGGTCCATAGAGAAATGGTTTGTCGAGATCGGTGTGGAAGAACTTTACTGGCCTGCACAGAGCCCTGACCTCAACCCCATCGAACACCTTTGGGATGAATTGGAACGCCAACCGAGAGCCAGGCCTAATCACCCAACATCAGTGCCCAACCTCACTAATGCTCGTGACCGAATGGAACCAAGTCCCCACAGCAATGTTCCAACATCTAGTGGAAAGCCTTCCCAGAAGAGTGGAGGCTGTTATAGCACCAAAGGGGAGACCAACTCCATATTAATGCCCATGATTTTGGAATGAGATGTTCGACAAGCAAGTGTCCACATACTTTTGGTCATGTAGTGTATAAAGTCACCTGGGAAATTGTAAAACATAATGTGATTTATTAATTTCCAAGGTGAAAATTTTGTTTGATTTGATCATTTCTGTGTCATCCAAACTAGTAATTTCACCACTTCATAACACTGATAAGACTAACATAACAGATGTTATGTGGTCCTGTGTGACTCAGTTGGTAGAGAATGGTGCTTGCAATGTCAAGCTTGTGGGTTGAATTCCTGCTGGGGACACCCATTCCATGCATGCACTTCTGTAAACTGCTTTGGATAAAGGTATCTGCTAAACGGAATATAGGGCCTATTATACTATATGTTATGTAACACATTTTGTCGACTGATGACCACATGACTATTACTTGACCATTACATGACAACTACATAACTATTACATGAACACATGACTATTACATGCCCATTACATAACTATTACATAACTATAACGTGGCGATTACGTGACTATTCCATTCCCAAATTACTATTGCATTACAATTGCATGTCTATTGCATGACTATAGCATTACTATTGCATAACTATTACATAACTATTACATGCCCACATAACTATCACATAACTATTACGTGACTATTACACTACTATTATATGGCTATTCCACAACCATTATATGACAACATGACTATCACATAACTATCACATAACCATTTCATGACTATTATGTAACTATTATATGACTATTCCATGACCTAATTACTTTTCATAACTATTACATAACTATCACGACTATTATATGACTATTAAAATACTATTATAAAGCTATTACTTGCCCACATGACAATCACATGACAATTACATGACTATCACATGACTATTACATAACTTTACATGACTAATCACACAACGCCATGCCTATTGCATGACCATTACATAACTATTTTATGACTGTTACATAAATATTACATGACCGCATGACCAGCACATGACTAGTACATGACCATCACATGATCACATTACTATCACATAATTATAATTATATCATTACTATTACGTGCCTATTATGTGACTATTCCATAACCGCATGACTATTACACAGATATTACATGACTATTACATAACTATTACATAGCTATTACATGATCACATGACTTTCACACAACTATGACATGACTATCACATAACCACATGACGAGTACCTTACTATTACATAACCACATGACTATCACATGACTATTACATAACCACTCAACAGGTACATTACCATTATATGACCATCACATGACTACATTATAACTAATACGTGACTACTACGGCGCTATTCCATAACCACATGACTATCTATTATGTGACTATAACGTGACTATTTCACGACCACATAACTATTATGTGGCTATTCTATGACTATTATGTGACCAGATGACTATCACAGAACTATTTCATGACTATCACATAACTATTATGTGTCTATTCCATGACTTTTACATACATATTACATGTCTATTACATAACTGTGGCATGACCACATGACTATTACATTACTATTACATGGTAATTACTTAACTATACATGACTATTACATAACTATCACACAATAACATGGCAATTACATGACTATTGTATGACCATTACATGACTATTACGTGATCACATAACTATTACATGGCCATTACATCATTTTATGAATATTGCATAACTATTACGATGGTATTACATGACTATCCGATGACTATAACATAACCACATGACTATCACGTAACTATCACATGACGTTTTGTTTGTCACGTGACTATTCTATGACTATTCCATGAGTATTACATAACTATTACTTGACTAGTACATGGCCACGACTATTACATAACTATTACATGACAATCGCATAACGCCATGACCATCACATGACTATTACATAACAGCACGACTATTACATTACTTTTACATGACCACACAACTTTTACATGACTATAACATGAATATTACACTAACAAATGACTATTGCACGACTATAGCATGGTCGCTACATGACCACATGACTATTACACAATTATTACATGACAGTGTGACTATTACATGACTATTACCGATACATGCAAAATAACAATGCCACTGCCAAGAAGACATCCACTGCTATGACATCTGTTATGTCATGATACCATTATGTAGGTATCATGACAAGAGGATTTAAATAAAGCAATACATTCCCAAATCATCTTTGTAACTGTCTTTATTTATGTACAAATTTCTACTACAGTAATAGTATACATTTTGAACCTGCTCTAAAAATATACAATGTCACAGCTTAGTGAGACATGAGATTATCTATCTCTTTATCAGGTTTTTAAAGCCATGATTGGAACAGTGGGGCTTGAAGCCAAGGTGTCAGTTGTGAAATAAATCTGATAAATAAATAAATGACTTGACGGACAACACAATTAGAGTTGTTTCCCCTCACTAGCCTAAAGATACAGATTTTAATTCCACATTTCATGGGGCATCGACTATGTCTGAGAGCGTTCAATCCTATATACACTCTGAGACATACACTCAGTCACACACACACACACACACACCTCTTCAGTGGACATAACCATTTGTTAAAAAATCCCTCGCTGCAAGAACCACACCTTGAATCTGAAAATAAAACATAAAGGCTTGAGGGTAAACTAGATCTACACAGCTATCAGGGTTGGGGTCTGATCTAATGCATTCTGGGATTTGTTTATTCTTTGGATATTTAAAACATTAAGGGAATTATGAATAATTATAGACAACCACAACATGTTCTTAGAATATGTCCAGACCACTGTAATTATTTAAAGGTCCAATGCAGACGTTTTTATCTCAATATCAAATAATGTTCTGGGTAACAATTAAGTATCTTACTGTGATTGTTTTAAATGAAAATGTTCAAAAATAAACAAAAATAGTTTCTTAGCAAATAGCCATTTCTCAAGCAAGAATTTTGCTAGGACTGTCTGGGAGTGGTCTGAGTGGGGAGGGAAACATTGACAATTTGTTTTGGATCTCTCTTTCTTATTGGTCTGTTAACTAATTTACCACCTGGTGATGTCACCAGGCAGGTGAAAACTACATCCCACCAACACAGGCTGACATTTCAGGTGGTCTTTCAAACAGGTCTTACACTAAAAGGACATTATCATCATTTTCACAATGTCACAGTATTATTCCAACCTCATAGTGTGGAAATATATATAAAACACAGGAAAATCACATTTTGACTACACTGGGCATTTAAAATAGTTTTAGGAGAGTTTCAAAAATGAAATATTTGGTAACCATACATGATGTCAAAATAAACATTTGTAGAGTGATGTGTAGAACAGTAGCTGTGCATGGGTAAAATCACTGGGGAAGCCAATCCAGAAAAAAAAGCCATATTACAACCTATGTGTTTTGATAATTGCATTGGAAGCCACTCCTCAGTAAAAGGCACATGACAGACTGCTTGGAGTTTGCCAAAAGGCACCTAAAGACTCCCAGACCATGAGAAACAAGATTCTCTGGTCTGATGAAACCAAGATTGAACTCTTTGGCCTGAATGCCAAGCATCACGTCTGGAGGAAACCTGGCACCATCCCTACGGTGAAGCATGGTGGTGGCAGCATCATGCTATGGCGATGTTTTTCAGCGGCAGGGACTTTGAGACTAGTCAGGATTGAGGGCAAGACGAACAGAGCAAAGTACAGAGAGATCACCATACGTCAGGACTACCGGGCATGATGACACCTTGCTGTCCCCAGTCCGCCTGGCCTTGCTGCTATTCCAGTTTCAACTGTTCTGCCTGCGGTTACGAAACCCCTACCTGTCCCAGACCTGCTGTTTTCAACTCTTAATGATCGGCTATGAAAAGCCAACTGAGAGACCTGAGCACCTAGGACCATACGTCGGGACTACCGGCCGTGGTGACTCCTTGCTGTCCCCAGTCCGCCTGGCCTTGCTGCTATTCCAGTTTCAACTGTTCTGCCTGCGGTTATGGAACCCCTACCTGTCCCAGACCTGCTGTTTTCAACTCTTAATGATCGGCTATGAAAAGCCAACTGAGATTTATTCCTGATTATTATTTGACCATGCTTGTCACTTATGAACATTTTTGAACATCTTGGCATGGTTCTGTTATAATCTTCACCCGGCACAGCCAGAAGAGGACTGGCCACCCCTCATAGCCTGGTTCCTCTCTAGGTTTCTTCCTAGGTTTTCGCCTTTCTAGGGAGTTTTTCCTAGCCACCGTGCTTCTACACCTGCATTACTAGCTGTTTGGGGTTTTAGGCTGGGTTTCTGTACAGCACTTCGAGATATTAGCTGATGTAAGAAGGGCTATATAAAATAAAATTGATTGATTGATTGATTGAGATCCTTGATGAAAACCTGCTCCAGAGCACTCAGGACCTCAGACTGGGGCGAAGGTTCACCTTCCAACAGGACAACGACCCTAAGCACACAGCCAAGACAACGCAGGAGTGGCTTCGGGACAAGTCTCTGAATGTCCTCAACATATCAACATCATCTAATCACCTATGCTTAGTCTAATACAGTGACAACTGAAAGATACCAAAAACGATTATGTCCAATCAACGTAAGCTAAATATGATGTGGCTGTCAATGGTACTGATTCCTGTGTGTGTGTGTGTGTGTGTGTGCGTGCAAGTAGAAAGAAACATGTAGAAAGAAACATGTTGACTCACCCTACTTGTACCTCTTTCATGTGTGGTGGCCGAACAACGATGCGGAGATGCTGTGTTGACAAGGAATCCGCTGACACTGTACTTTGATTATAAAGGTTTATTATATCAAAGTTTTCAGCATCAATTTACAGATTTCTGCAGAATCTGGAGAGCAACAAACCCAATCTCAAATATGATCACTCTCCTCGTCCCTTTGTTCAAACATGGTATATATCCTATGTAACACAAGATGGCGTGTTTTGAATAGACCAATCCCTGGCCTCCACATATCCCAATGTCCACCATCTTAGGGGGCCCCTATAGTAATACTTTCCAGATGTTTCAGCAAAGCAGAGTTCATTTAACCAACAATATGAAAACATCATACTACATATTTCCCCCTTTCGAGACTAATTAAGTCTCGAAATAAAAAATAATAGGATTATGACACACCTTGTGTAACTTAAGCAATAAAACCAAGTTTATGGAGTGTGAACACATTTTTATGGAGTGTAAGAGCGAAAAACCTGTCTGGCAGCTTTCCAAATATCCATCAATCAATCAAGACAGTAAAATTCTCTCACGGCCCCTCTGCCTCAGGCGACCACCTAAGTACTCCAGATCAATTTATAAATCTTTATCAATGCATTTTAAGCTATGGTGCAATCGAATACACATGAAAGCCTCAGAAAACAAAATACAATCAAAAACCTGTCCACATTCAGGCTGGTCGACCCATCGGACCCTCCTGTGGATTCTCTCTATCCCTGCCTAGACCCAATATCCCTAAGCGTCAAAGAAAAAACCAAAACATCTGAGGTCCCCACATGTACCCAACAACAGAAAACATCATTCTTCAAAAAATTAATACAGAAAGAATATGACACAAATTATGTATTACACATGCAAATATGTCTATATATCATTGCAGACACTGGAATGTAGTCCACTACACTGCAGCTCCTCAGCAGTGTCGACTTTCAATGCAACGTCGATGATGGAATCTGAACATTTCCATACAGTCCTTGTTCAACTTCCTCCAGTCCATTCATATTGTCCATGTTTGAGTATTTGAATCCCACTCTACATATTCCCCATATGCTTCTGGAAGAAAAGAAAACACCAACCAGTATCTTTTGCAAAGCAACACATGAAAATTAAAACATCAATATCAAAAATAATATATAAAAATTTACATTTACATCATTTAGCAGACGCTCTTATCCAGAGCGACTTACATGAGCAATTAGGGTTAAGTGCCTTGCTCAAGGGCACATCGGCAGATTTTTCACCTAGTCGGCTCGGGGATTAGAACCAGCGACCTTTCGATTACTGGCACAACGCTCTTAACCACTAAGCTACCTGCCGCAATCACATTCCATTTCCCCCCTTTTTATTCATAAGAAAACACTAAATATCACAACAATATGCAAAGAAATGTGAAAATTATCTCACAATCAGATATTCAAAATTTCCTAGAGTTACTTCAACCCTAGTTTTCGTAACATTTTGGTCTGACTTTTTTCCCCAATTTTTGAAAAATCAATTTCACTGATTTATCCACAAAACTCTCCCATTAGCTGAGGGTATTCAATCAGGAAATCCCCACCTACTTATGACTTCTTTACACAAAAACTTGGCAACCCACTTAGCTTCTTTTCGCTTGGTTGGACATGCCTCCGGCCATCGTGAAAATCTATCTACAACCACCAGCATTTATCTTTTCCCTTCAACTGGTTTTATCATATCAATAAAGTCGATAACCAACTCACCCATAGGACCTCTCGGTGTTGGAATGTAACCAGGAAGAACAGTCACACCCCTGCGAACATTATTTTTCAGACAGATTGTGCACCTGCCTATGACATAGTCAACCTGTTCAAGCAAATATGGTGCCCAAAAACCATACTCCTTTGTGATCTTTCTCCTAACCTCCCCCCTTGCAACATTAGCTAACCCATGTGCTTCCTGAATCATCAGACCTAATAGGTCTAGAGGCGCTACTATCAACCCCTCATTGTTTCTCCAAAGACCCATCGCATCTTTGACAGCACCTCGGTCTAGCCATAACTGTTTGTCAATCGTAGAAGCAGCTTCCTGCATCAAAATCACATCCTTAAGCATAATTTTTTCTTCCATGTCCACTCCATGAGTGACCAGAAAAACCTTTCCCAATTTGTCCGCTCCTGTGACAGCTTTTGCAGCTTCATCAGCAGCTTTGTTCCCTTGTGTGACTTTCGACACATCTGTTTTATGAGCTGCACACTTAGCTATCGCTATCTCTTTAGGCTTCATCATAGCATGCAACAGTTTCATTATTTGCGCATGATGTTGTATCGGAGAACCATCCGTTTTCTTAAACCCTCGACCTTTCCACACTGCTCCAAACAAATGACATACACTATGTGCATATGCAGAATCAGTATATATCGTCACTCGCTTTCCTTCTGCTAACAAACACACTTCTGTTAGCCCCACAAGTTCAGCAAGTTGTGCGGACGCAGGCTGTGGTATTACTTCAGCCTTTTCAACAACAAATCCAGTTCCTTGGGCTTTAACTACTGCATAGCCAGCACACAATTTATCTCCCACACGATAACAAGACCCATCAGTCCAATACTCCAGGTCTGCCTCACATAATGGAAGGGCTTGCAAATCTGATCTAAGCCTCGAGTATTTCTCTGCTTCTTGAACACAATCATGTGGCTCACCATCCTCTGAAGTTGGCAAATTCTCGGCTGGATTCACCGTATCACACCTCACTAGGGTGACATCTTCCTGCTCTAAGAGCCTATGATAGTCTCTGAGCCTAGGCATAGTCAATGTATATTTTCCATAGTTCAGAAGATTTCTGAGACTATGATGGGTAAGAATTGTTACTGGGTAACCCATCGTAACAGATGATGCTTTGTCATACATTAAATATACTCCCACCATTGCTCTGTAGCACAGTGGTAGCCCTAGTTCTATTTCTGAATAGGCAGTAGAGTAGTAGGAAATAGGTTGAGGATTCGTCCCTGTACCTGTCGGCTGACAGAGAACTGCACAAGCATATTTACCTCCAGTAGAAGTAGACACATATAGAAAGAAATTCTTAGAGTAGTCTGATAGTGTGAGTCCAGGTGCCTCTTGTAACCTCTGTTTGATCGTTTCAAATGCCACAAAGCCTTCCTGTGTCCATGAAAGATTGCTATGGTGTTGACCATTCCCAGTATCTTTAACCATAGCTCTCAAAGGTAACCGTTTCTTTTGGCACTTCTACCAGACAGCCATCTGGCGTACATTTTATTGTACAATTCAATCTACACAATGCATCTCTTCCCAACAATGCAATAGGTGTATGTTCCGATACCAGTATGGGTATTGTAGTTTTCTGATTTTTATAGCAGAGCTCAATTGGTTCCGTAAGAGGAATCAGCTGTTTCACTCCCTCAAATCCAATTGTCCGAATCAGTTGATTAGACATAGGAAGATATGTAGCATCTTCAGGACGAACACAGGGGAAAGCAGGTGGAGGTGGCACAACAGGTAGGCACTATGCCACACCCCACGCACCCCACCCACCTTATTTTAGATTGCCAAATGGTACTGTCTTGGCTAATAAGCGTCTGGAATGTGTAAAGGTGACAGCTGGCTAGGAACTGAACTTCTCTGCCTGCACAGTTCATTAGCCAGGGCAATGGACAGAAACAAATAGTGATTTTGGAAGTGAGTTGCTTTAAAAACTCGCCCTCTAAAGTGTATTGCCTGCGCTGTAACACTACACGTTGAACCTTATATGTTCATAATTCCATAGGCGTAATAGTATTGTGTGATAGCGTTGATTTCTAAGAAAATTACCTTTATCAAGCATTTATTTTCATGTGAAAATTCTGAGAAATATCATGGATCTCTGGAGCAATGCTGTAATTCCCTCTGGTGAGAGATTGGTTTAAAATCCAATTAGGACTTGTAACCAGTGTGAGGATAGGTATGAATCAAAACGTGGTTTATATTCTTCTAGGGTTGCAAAATTCCTGGAATCAAGAGGGAATAAGCAGGAAATCCAGAACCCACTTCTAGAAAACCTGGGAATTTTGGGAAAGGAACTGGAATTTTGCGACCCCTATATGTATCACTACATGTCCCCTGTAGTTCAGTTGGTAGAGCATGGCGCCTGCAACACCAGGGTTGTGGGTTCGTTTCCCACGGGGGGCCAGTATGAAAATGTATGCACTCACTAACTGTAAGTCGCTCTGGATAAGAGGGTCTGCTAAATGACTAAAATGTAAAATCATATTTGGTTGTAATGGAGACACAGCAGTATGGGGTTAATACAGTATGTTACTGAGTTAGTCATATCCTACCAAATGACTAATTAGCTTCAATTTGTTGTAAAAATGCCTCATTCCATTTAAAATAAGTCATATGGTAATGCATCAAATCCAGGTGCCTTATACTTGGCTCTTCCCTGAAATGTCACAGAGAAACACGGTTTCCCGTGTCTTGGAACATGTGGCCGTGTTTATACATGAGCACGAGGAAGACCTCTCCCTGCAAGGCCACAGAGCCGCGAGACAGGCGCATGAGCTATGAATATGAATGCTGCTGTATATATTCACATCCTATATTAAAGGACAGAATCTATTAAACACGTTTAATGCAGCTTGACTGCCTCGGTGAAGGTTGTTCCGGGTCAGTCGGCGTACGACTGACATCCCAATGTAACCGACTAAACTACCCTCTTCAGATTTCTAATAGCACAGCATCACTATGCTGTGCTGAATACTGCCATGGTTACCATATAGTTTCAGGGATGCAATGTTGAGGTTGGTGAAAAAACAAAATACCACAGAAGAAGAAAAAATAGAGGATTATGGAATAGGGTGGTGAGTCTTATGGTTATATGCACATATTACATACATGTTCCAATATCTTAAACATATTCAATCTCATCAGTAATATGACAGAGGTAATGCAAGTAATTTCAACATTTATCAGAGCAGATGTCTTGAGATACCCCATAACTATTACCAGTGAACAGCATAGGCCCTTCACACATCCCTCTGTTCAATTCCAAACGATTCAATGACAGATTACACTTCATTTGCATCTCATACCTGACAAGACCCTATTCCGTCATCTTTCACTCTTCTTTAATGGCAATTTAGATTATTAATTGAATCTATTTTTGTTTTACATCTCGGCTGACACTTTGGGCCCGCTTATCAGTTTCCTGTCATGTGGCCGTGGTTTGACAATGGGCCCGTTGGCACAGGTGGACAGGATTTATCAAGATAATGTATGGCCAGAGTGCCGGGGCTTCTGGGTCGGCCTCCGACGCTCATAATTCTTCATTTCTACAGCTGATGTTCGGCCATCCGTCTGACTGGCGGCTCACATCTCATGATAATCGTAATGTTCCCACAGGGGCCACGAGGGGATATGGAAGTCCCCAATAGAAGGATTCAACACCTGTCGCCTCAGGTAGATTTTTGGACATTTTGTTCAAAATGCCACATCTAGATCGCCAAGGGTTTGAATGCATTTGACCTTCAAAGGCTGTTAATAAAAGTGGAATTCATATCGTAATGTGTCTAGTTAGAAGTCAAGTCTTTTGACACTATGCTGCTCTGTCTCTGGCTTGTGTTTCTATAGCGAACAGGGAGCTATATGAAAAATACCAGCTGGAAGAGGGATTTTTGTGTTAAAATACTGGTGATCCCAATAAGCACTTCTCCTCCCCTCTATGGTGCTACATGGTTGACAGCAGTAGCTGACCCCATGGCAGTCCCCTTGAACTGCATGTTAAATCGGTCCCTCGCCGGCCAGCAGGACTGGTGACAACAAGCATAGCGCCAAGCCAAGTCCAAAAGTGACCGTGAGATTAGCTGGCCATGACTTGCCGAGCAGGGGATTTTACCACAGCAGGCCTCATTGCCAGGGACTGGAGTCTGGCAGAGCGGGCATTCCCGATTTGGGCACGGGGCTGTCAGACACCAGCTGCCGGAAAAATCACCGGTGCTAGACAAGTCATTTTTTCAAAGGCGAAAAGGGAAGTGTGTGAATCGTGGTAGTCTCTGATAAATATGCAGTGCCGCCCATCCCCCTTCTCCAGTTTTTTTCCATATGCACTTCATCAATAAACTAGACATTTTGCAATTTTGTGTGTCAGCATGTGTGAGTGCAGCATGTGCACGTGTGTGTAAAAATGCCCCTGCCTCATGTGTTGGCTGAAGGTAACTACTAGGGTTAATTGCTACAGAAACAGCAACAGTCTTCCCATCTCTAGAAGATTTATGTTCTGAGAAATATCTAATTGTTCTCCTTTCATATCAGCAAACAAACACTCAAACCTGTACTGAGAGGAGAGGAGCCTCTTTGGGACCTTTGTCAGGCTTGTCATGTCGCCATCTTTGAAAAATGGCACTGCCTTTATATGTCGCACCGGCTCTCACATTGCATTATAGCCCTTTGAGTGCTTTCACTTCATGGGAACATTGCGCTGCGCAAGACGCTTCCACCAGACCACAAATAATGTGAATATACGGGACCCCAAACGGCAAAGCTCAAGTGTGCAGGAGTTCATTTTGTAAGCCATTTCACCACATTACTCAACATTACCCTTTCCATACGTTTTGTGTGACAAGTACCTTCCTGTTATCTCAGCATGGTATAAATACAGGTATTATAATGGAGATGTACATGATGGCAGTACAAATATCTCTCCCTTTCTCTCTCTTTTCCTTTCCCCTCTTTTCCTTTCCCCTCTTTCTTGCAGATGCAATTTAGACACTGCTGCAACTTGTGGCCCCGTTATCATAACGACAAACTGCATTCTGTCAGGGATTTGGAAGTCTTCCTGATGTAATTTTCAAGGGTGGAAGTTTGCAGCGGCTTTCCCTTTCGATGAATGGAAAGCTCCGGATTGTGACGCAGCGTGCTCCTACGTGGGGGAGCTGTATTCAGCCATCCGCAACCCTGTTCAGCCATCCGCAACCCTCTACCTCACCCTCCCTAACTGTCGATAATAAACACTACTCCCTTTACTGTATATATGCATTCCGCTAGCTCTGCCTCCAATACTCCCCTTCTGGTAGTGAGCCACGCCAGCAAGGCCACCATTTTGCCACCCGCCTCCATCCATTCCTCCGCCGGTGGTTTAATCTCATCTACTAATGATTTAAAGGTTCTCTGGCGTGAGGCTGCTGTACATTCCACCATACCCCCCCCCCCTCCCATTCTCTCCTTACTTCCTATTTCCCCTCATGCAAATGGGAAGCAGCGAATGAGATTCATGCTGCAGGGACGCCATTTCAAATAATCATCATACTGGGGGGGGACGACAAACATGCAGGGAAAAGGTACCATCACAACAAGGAAAAAGGCTCTATCATGTCCAATATCAATACATTCACTTTGGATGACGAGACAGATGGACAAGACAGACTGCTGACATTAGCCTGCTCTTGATCTAGATCATGATTCCTCATCAAGCTAATAACTCATCAGAGAGGGCTCTATCTTGTTTTTTTTGTCGCTAAGCTTTGCAGTATTGGCTGGCATAACACTTGACCGACCTAAGAACTGGAAACCATGGAGGGGCTTGTTTCGAGTGCTTCTTTGACTGACTGCATACATCCTTGTGGTGAAGTGGCTCACTCAATTAGGTCCCTTATAGTCCTGATTTTGTAAATGCTTCACAGTACTTTCGCACCTTCTACCTGTTTGTAATGCATTCGGGATACATTTATGGACATTTATTCATTCATTATGGCTTGTGGAATTGTTTGTGGAATGGCTTGTAGAATGTTCCATGGCTTGTTTTGATTGCTTTTAGGAAGTCTTATGATGCAATATGGTTGCAATAAAATGCGATATAAATCATACTCTCTATCCAGTTGGTTTATATCTAAATGTTTAACCAATGCTGTCTGACATTTTCTAATGGTTTCTGGCCAACCAAGATTATTAAAAGTTAGAAAGGCTAAGTCTGAGGATGACAGTAAGTAGCCGTCATCAGAAACAGTACATATCAAAAGGCGTACATTTATTTGTGGCAGTCTGAACAGCTGCAAAAAGCGTTCTGAACTCTTGACGCAAGTGAAAAGGAGCCTTGAAAAACACAGTGCGATGGCACAGAAGGAATCAGAGTGGACATACATTTTCTGCCACTGCCGCTGACTCATTCACTCGTTGTTGTTGAGGCTGTTAATTTGATAACTTTTTCCAAGGTAATGCGGCAAATTTATAGCAGGTGGCGCTATGAAACATGAATGACAAGACAATGTGCTGGCCTTTATAACCTGTCCTGAATAGCCTCCTCTCAAAGTGAAGCTGAGAGTTCATAACAAAGCACTCAATGGTCTTGAACTATGGGATGAATCAAATAAAAAAAAATACTAAATGAGATTGAGCTGTAGAATATTTGGCTCAGGGAAACAATACAACTACAGAATATGTTTTCCAATAATAAGAGCAACGTTGAAGAGTGAGTATGCAGTAAGAATAGCACCAACATATAGATTTGTAATGCTCTTATTAAAAATGATTCTGTTTTTAGAATCAGGTGAGTAGACATCCAGAGAACCAAGGCCAAACACTGTCCCCATGTCAGATAACTTGTTTTTAAGTTATTCAAGTCTAATAAGTCACACTTTATTTGGATAGTCCCGTATAGATGGTCATACTATCAACAAACTACAGAATCTGTTGATAAGCAAATGCTTGCTACGGTTAGGGTTAGGTTTAGAGTTAGGGTTAGGTTTAGAATAAGGGTTAGGTTTAGAATAAGGGTTAGGTTTAGAATAAGGATTAGAGTTAGGTTTAGAATAAATCAAATCAAATTTTATTTGTCACATACACGTGTTTAGCAGATGTTATTGCGGGTGTAGCGACATGTTGTGTTTCTAGCGCCGACAGATATTACTTGTTAGATATTACTGCTCTAACATTTTCACAACATATACCTAACACACAAATCTAAGTAAGGAATGGAATTTAAGAATATCTACATATATGGACAAGCAATGACAGAGCGGCATGGACTAAGATACAGTAGAATATTATAGAATAGAATACAGTATATACATATGAGATGAGTAGTGCAAGATATGTAAACATTATTAAAGTGACTAGTTTTCCATTTCTTAAAGTGTCCAGTGATTTCAAATAGGCAGCAGCAGCCTCTAATGTGCTAGTGATGGCTATTTAACAGTCTGATGGCCTTGAGATAGAAGCTGTTTTTTTTATTCGCTCGGTCCCAGCTTTGATGCACCTGTACTGACCTCGCCTTCTGGATGATAGCGGGGTGAACAGGCAGTGGCTCAGGTGGTTGATGTCCTTGATGATCTTCAAATCAAATCAAATTTTATTGGCCACGTGCCGAATACAACAGGTGCAGACATTACAGTGAAATGCTTAATTACAGCCCTTAACCAACAGTGCATTTCTTTTTAATAAAAAAGTAAAATTAAACAACAACAAAAAAGTGTTGAGAAAAAAAGAGCAGAAGTAAAATAAAATAACAGTAGGGAGGCTATATATAGTGGGGGAAAAAAGTATTTAGTCAGCCACCAATTGTGCAAGTTCTCCCACTTAAAAAGATGAGAGAGGCCTGTAATTTTCATCATAGGTACACGTCAACTATGACAGACAAAATGAGAGAAAAAAAATCCAGAAAATCACATTGTAGGATTTTTAATGAATTTATTTGCAAATTATGAGAGAGGCCTGTAATTTTCATCATAGGTACACGTCAACTATGACAGACAAAATAAGAGAAAAAAAATCCAGAAAATCACATTGTAGGATTTTTTATGAATTTATTTGCAAATTAATCTTAGGTCATCCAATTTATTTTCCAATGATTGAAGATTGGCTAATAGGATTGATGGGAGTGGCAGTTTACTCGCTCGCCGTTGGATCCTTACAAGTCACCCCGACCTACGTCCACGATATCTCCGTCTCTTCCTCATGCGAATGACGGGGATTTGGGCCTTGTCGGGTGTCTGTAGGATATCCTTTGCGGCCGCCTCGTTGAAGAAAAATGATTTGTCCAATACGAGGTGAGTAATCGCTGTCCTGATATCCATAAGCTCTTTTTGGTTATAAGAGACGATGGCAGAAACAGTATGTACATTTTTTTTTACAAATAACGCGGAAAAACACACATAATAGTACAATTGGTTAGAGGGCTGTAAAACGGCAGCCATCTTCTCCGGCGCCATCTTTTTGGCCTTCCAATGACATCGGGTGCTGTAGGTGTCCTGGAGGGCGGGTAGTTTGCCCCCGGTAATGCATTCGGCAGACCGCACCACCCTCTGGAGAGCCCTGCGGTTGCAGGCGGTTCAGTTGCCGTACCAGGCGGTGATACAGCCCGACAGGATGCTCTCAACTGTGCATCTGTAAAAGTTTGTGAGGGTTTTAGGTGCCAAGCCAAATTCTTTCAGCCTCCTGAGACTGAAGTGGACTGGGTGAACCATTTCAGTTTGTCAGTGATGTGTATGCCAAGGAACTTGAAGCTTTCCACCTTCTCCACTGCGGTCCCGTCAATGTGGATAGAGGGGTGCATCCTCTGCTGTTTCCTGAAGTCCACGATCATCTCCTTTGTTTTGTTGATGTTGAGTGATTTACCTGGCACCACACTCTCAGAGCCCTCACCTCCTCCCTGTAGGCTGTCTCGTCATTGTTGGTAATCAAGCCCACTACTGTTGTGTCGTCTGCAGACTTGATGATTGAGTTGGAGGCGGCAGGTAGCTTAGTGGTTAAGAGTGTTGTGCCAGTAACCGAAAGGTCGCTGGTTCTAATCCCCGAGCCGACTTGGTGAAAAATCTGTCGATGTGCCCTTGAGCAAGGCACTTAACCTTAATTGCTCCTGTAAGTCGCTCTGGATAAGAGCGTCTGCTAAATGACTAAAATGTAACGTAAATGTCTGGAAGTGAGACGTCGGTGTCGGCGACATGGCTGGTTTTCCTTTTGTAGTCCGTGATTGTCTGACCCTGCCACATACGTCTCGTGTCTGAGTCATTGAATTGCGGCTCCACTTTGTCTCTATACTGATGTTTTGTCCGTTTAATTGCCTTGCGGAGTGAGTAGCTACACTGTTTGTATTCTGCCATATTCCTAGTCACCTTGCCATGGTTAAATGCGGTGGTTTGCGCTTTCAGTTTTGCGTGAATGCTGCCATCTATCCACAGTTTCTGGTTAGGGTAGGTTTTAATAGTCACAGTGGGCACAACATCACCTACACACTTCCTGATAAAAACTCAGTCACCGTTTCAGTGTATTCGTCTAAATTATTTTCGCAAGCTACAAGGAAAATATCCCAGTCCGTGTGATCAAAACAATCTTGAAGAATGGATTCCAATTGGTCAGACCAGCGTTGAATAGTCCTTAGCACGGGTACTTCCTGTTTGAGTTTCTGCCTATAGGAAGGGAGGAGCAAAATGGAGTCATGGTCCAATTTGCCGAAAGGAGGGCGGGGGAGGGCCTTATAACCATCCCGGAAGTTCGAGTAGCAATGGTCGAGGATTTTAGCAGCCCGAGTACAACAGTCGATATGTTGATAGAACTTTGGCAGCCTAGACCTCAAATTTGCTTTGAGGGCCGTCGTGGTATCGGCATGAGGGGGTATATACACGGCCGTGACTATAACCAAAGAAAATTATCTTCGGAGATAATACGGTTGGCATTTGATTGTGAGGTATTCTAGGTCGGGTGAACAAAAGGACTTGAGTTCCTGTATGTTACTACAATTACACCATGAGTCGTTAATCATGAATAACACACCTCCGCACTTCTGCTTCCCGGAGAGATATTTATTTCTGTCTGCGTGATGAACTGAGAACCCATCTGGCTGGACCGATTTCGAGAGCCATGTTTCCGTGAAACAAAGTATGTTACAGGCCTTGATGTCTCTCTGGAAATAAATACTTGCCCTGAGCTCGTCGACCTTGTTCTCCAAAGACTGAAAATTAGCGAGTAGTATACTTGGAAGCGGTGGGTGGTGTACGTGCCTCCTAAGTCGAACCAGCAGGCCGCTCCAAGTGCCTCTCCTCCGCCGGCGATGTTTTGGGTCAGCCGCTGGAATCAGTTAAATTGCCCTGTGGAGAGCAAACAATGGATCTGCTTCGGGAAAGTAATATTTCTGGTCGTAAAGCTGGTGAGTTACCACCGCTCTGATATCCAATAGTTTTTCCCGGCTGTATGTAATTATACAAAACACTTTCTGAGCTAATAATGTAAAACATAATGCATAAAAAAACAAAATACCGCAAAGTTTCCTAAGAGCTAGTCGCGAGGCCACCATCTTCGTCGGCGCCAGAGATAGCCTAGGGTTAGGGCAGCATTTCCCAGTTTGGGAAACCCTGGGTTAGGGTGAGGGTTAAAGTTAGGGTTAGGCCTTGGGTTAGGGTTAAGTTTAAGGTTAGGATAAGGGTTAAGGTTAGGGCTAGGGTTAGTGTGCTATCCAAATAGTGTTACATTCTAATATCCTCTGCTCACTGTTTGGTGATGTCTACATTGTCTGCGAGCTCCTATGTCAACAGAAGATCTCATATAGATAAGAAATCCTACTTTTTCACTAACACTTAGGACCAGTTTTCCAGACAGAGATTTAAGCCTTTTTATGGACTTAAAAGCATGTTCAGTGGAGAATCCCCAATTTAAATAGTTTTTTTTAGTCCAGGACAAGGCTTCATCTGTGTCCAGGAAACCGTCCCTTCGACTTTAGCCCTGCCATATTGACCATGGTCATATTCATTAGGGCACACAATGAAAAACGTTTGAAAACATTTTGCAACGGAAAAATAAAATTAGTATTTATTATTGGATAAGTCCAAGTAGGCCCTCCCTGTTTCAGTCCAATTTCTTCTGTTTGGTGCCTAATGAACACAACCCTGTTGTCTGCTCTACCAATCTACCCACAGCTGGGCCCAGTGGTGGTGGCGGCCGCAGCCAGCCAGCCATGGATGCAGCCAGCCGATACCCAGAGGTGCCACCCTAATGAAAGACAGCAGCACAGCCTGACCGTTTAAGAAAATATAATAGAAAACAGCCCAGTGTTTCTCTCTGTCTTTCTCGCTCTCTCTCTCTTTCCCCCCTCTCCAACTTTCACATCTCCCCTTGTAAAGATGGCGCTGCCATTTTACAGGCTCCGTACCAATTCTGCCATTTTGTGTTGTTGTTTTTTACACTGATCTTAACTCTTTTTGTACATAATATTTCCGCCATCATTTCCTATGACCGAAAATAGCTTCTGAACATCAGAACAGCGATCACTAACCTTGATTTGGATGAAGATTTCTACTTCAACGAGTCGGCAGCTCTGGACGTACTGCTAATTCCGGACCAGACCCTAATCCCGAGACTCGAAAAAGGAAGACCCGAATGAGACTATGACGGTGAGTAAATAAACCACTTCTACCCTCTGTTCTATTGGCAAATGTACAATCACCAGAAACAAACTGGACAAGCTCCGTTCAAGACTATCCTGTCAACAGGACCTGAAGAACTGTAATATCCTATGTTTTTCGGAGTCGTGGCTGAATAAGGACATGGATAATATACATCTACCTGGTTTTTCTATGCATCGTCATGACCGGACGGCAGCGTCGGTTAAGGTTAAGGGTGGAGGTGTCTGTCTCTTTGTTAACAGCTGGTGCGTGACCTCTAACGTTAAGGAAGTCTCTAGGTTTTGCTCGCCTGAGTTAAAATACCTCATGATAAGCTGCAGACCATTCTATTTACCAAGAGTTTTCATCTAACTTTTTCGTAGCCATCTATTTACCACCAAAAACTGATGCTGGCACTAAGACCGCACTCAACGAGCTGTATAAGGCCATAAGCAAACAAGAAAAAGCACATCCAGAGGCGACGCTCCTAGTGGCCGGTGATTTTAATGCAGGGAAACTGAAATCCATCTTACCTCATTTTCACCAGCATGTCACCTGTGCAACTGGAGGTGAACTCTAGATCACCTTTACTCCACAAACAGAAACACATGCAAAGCTCTCCCTTGCCCTCCATTTGGCAAATCGGACCATAACTCTATCCTCCTGATTCTTGCTTACAAGCAAAAGCTCAAACAGAAGTACCATTGACGCGCTCAATATGAAAGTGGTCAGATGAAGTGGATGCTAAGCTACAGGACTGTTTCGCTGGCACAGATTGCAATATGTTCAGGGATTCAACCGATGGCATTGAGGAGTTTACCACATCAGTCACCAGATTTATGTCTGTTGCGTGACCATATTACCACCGCACCAGCAGTCACAAGTGATGAAGGCAGTCAAATTCCACGTGACCGTTTAGTCCCGGTAATTAGGCTTCTCCAAGCTCTGATGCTGCTGATGGTCATTAGTAGCCTACCAAACTTGCTAACTGCCTGGTACTCAGCACTCTATCGTCCCTCTAATCAATCTGATATCAATGCAAATGTAATCGAAAATCGAATTAAACACTTCATGAGAGCCCATGAGCTCATGTTGTGCAACATTTCTATAGGCTATGCAATTGCGCGAGAAAACAGAGTGATGGCCTTTACTAAAAAGAGGAGGATCCCATCAGCTTTCTATAGGCAAGGCCTCCTATATTTATTTCTCAACTTTCCTAATATTAAGCACATTGCTTATGTTTACAACAAGAGCATAGCCTACCTTGCTGGCAGGAAAATGAACCACGCGAAATGCGTCCTCCATTCGCTGTTTATGTGCATAGATGACATGTATTTTTTCCCGCTGCCCCTATTTCGATACAGGTGCATGATGATGGTCCATTCTAAATCAAAACAAATTTCACACATATATTATTTACTATATGTAAAGACAAGATTAAATCAAGAATAGTCTGATGGGGTGACAATATTAGCCTATCACTTGTGAATGATGCCCAGTATAAGAAACAATGTATTTTTCTTTGCTACTTTTTCGAATCGTAGTCGAACACCTCATGTAGCCTAGCCCATAGGCCTATATGTTTTGATAAGGTTTGTATCACAACTAAAGTGGACAAATAACTTCTTAAAATTAAGCACATGAATCCGCTTTACAAGGGGTTTAGAGCCTAACTGGCATATATAAGCAGCGCATGAGTTTCAAGTTTGGGGAAGATCATTTTCACTATAAAAATGCACCTCTGTAATAAAAGTATTACATGCATGATGACATTTGCGGTCACTTTTGATAATAGTGTTTTCTGCTAATGGAACATTTGCGCTTATAGCCTACTACCATGTGTGCATTGCTGAGCTTATAATGTGAAGAAATAGCCTAATAGTTTATCAACATTTTAAGCTAAACATTCTGATCAGTTTTTTTATGCTTGTGGTTGTATTAATTTGGGATCTATCGCATCCCACAACTGTCCCAGACTATGTTTGGAATATTTATTTCTCGCACAGAATAGGTCGACTTTTGTACTATTGGGGATAGTAGATTGACATAGGCTAGTGCATAGGCTTTGCTGTTCATTAGTCCTACTCATCTTGTTGGCTAACGAAAAGTAAATATGGACAGTTCTTCCAATATCTTCAATGTGCACCTCGGAATTGGATAAGGACGTGCACAGTGTGAGTGAGAGGTGATTCGGAGTGCTCAGCACTCAGGGATAAGGATACAACGGCCTTATTAAGGGAATTATTATTATTATATTCAGCCCAAGGGCACAAGGGCCACTGGCCGCAAAAGGCATGGATTTTCTAGGGTGCATTACGGCCACACAAAGGCGATGCCACCGTGAAATTCTAGGCATCATCAAGTGCTTGTCAAATTGTGCATTAGAGACTGATGAAGTGTGTACAGTCTGCACAAAAAACAAAGTGCTCATGCCTTTCAAGCTACTTTTTTCAAATCATCGTTATAGTCATATCATGCAGCCTTACAATGTCTTAAAAATCTAAACATAGCCCGTTTGTAGAACAACTAAAGTTACACTAATAACTGTAAATTAAGCATATAGGAGTACCTACAGTGGGGAAAAAAGTATTTAGTCAGCCACCAATTGTGCAAGTTCTCCCACTTAAAAAGATGAGAGAGGCCTGTCATTTTCATCATAGGTACACGTCAAATATGACAGACAAATTGAGAAAAAAAAATCCAGAAAATCACATTGTAGGATTTTTTATGAATTTATTTGCAAATTATGGTGGAAAATAAGTATTTGGTCACCTACAAACAAGCAAGATTTCTGGCTCTCACAGACCTGTAACTTCTTCTTTAAGAGGCTCCTCTGTCCTCCACTCGTTACCTGTATTAATGGCACCTGTTTGAACTTGTTATCAGTATAAAAGACACCTGTCCACAACCTCAAACAGTCACACTCCAAACTCCACTATGGTCAAGACCAAAGAGCTGTCAAAGGACACCAGAAACAAAATTGTAGACCTGCACCAGGCTGGGAAGACTGAATCTGCAATAGGTAAGCAGCTTGGTTTGAAGAAATCAACTGTGGGAGCAATTATTAGGAAATGGAAGACATACAAGAACACTGATAATCTCCCTCGATCTGGGGCTCCACGCAAGATCTCACTCCGTGGGGTCAAAATGATCACAAGAACGGTGAGCAAAAATCCCAGAACCACACGGGGGGACCTAGTGAATGACCTGCAGAGAGCTGGGACCAAAGTAACAAAGCCTACCATCAGTAACACACTACTCCGCCAGGGACTCAAATCCTGCATTGCCAGACGTGTCCCCCTGCTTACGCCAGTACATGTCCAGGCCCATCTGAAGTTTGCTAGAGTGCATTTGGATGATCCAGAAGAGGATTGGGAGAATGTCATATGGTCAGATGAAACCAAAATATAACTTTTTGGTAAAAACTCAACTCATCGTGTTTGGAGGACAAAGAATGCTGAGTTGCATCCAAAGAACACCATACCTACTGTGAAGCATGGGGGTGGAAACTTCATGCTTTGGGGCTGTTTTTCTGCAAAGGGACCAGGACGACTGATCCGTGTAAAGGAAAGAATGAATGGGGCCATGTATCGTGAGATTTTGAGTGAAAACCTCCTTCCATCAGCAAGGGCATTGAAGATGAAACGTGGCTGGGTCTTTTAGCATGACAATGATCCCAAACACACCGCCCGGGCAACGAAGGAGTGGCTTCGTAAGAAGCATTTCAAGGTCCTGGAGTGGCCTAGCCAGTCTCCAGATCTCAACCCCATAGAAAATCTTTGGAGGGAGTTGAAAGTCCGTGTTGCCTAGCGACAGCCCCAAAACATCACTGCTCTAGAGGAGATCTGCATGGAGGAATGGGCCAAAATACCAGCAACAGTGTGTGAAAACCTTGTGAAGACTTACAGAAAACGTTTGACCTGTGTCATTGTTATATACCCCTTGTTGGCAAAGTATTGAGAAACTTTTGTTATTGACCAAATACTTATTTTCCACCATAATTTGCAAATAAATTCATAAAAAAATCCTACAATGTGATTTTCTGGAGAAAAAAAAATCTCATTTTGTCTGTCATAGTTGACATGTACCTATGATGAAAATTACAGGCCTCTCTCATCTTTTTAAGTGGGAGAACTTGCACAATTGGTGGCTGACTAAATACTTTTTTTCCCCACTGTATTTCTTTGTTAACCTCTCAACACAGAATAGCCGTACGTGCGCACTCCCTAAAATCGTTTGGAGAAAATATCCTTTCTATTTAATTCATCTTTGTTCAGTTGTATTCTACATACCATAAAATAATGCCATGAAATTCTAAGCAAATCTTGTCTGCTAAATGAACTAGTGTAGCCCACAGCCATTTGGCATAGCCAGATCAGGACCTAACATAAGGACAACTCAGTGTGCTATTCTGTTCTTCAGAAATATATTACATTTTGTTAATATCATGCTTCTTTAGACTTGTCAAAAAAAATAATCGATTTATTGTGAAGGTGTAGGCTATATTACATGGATTTATTATACTTTTTTTAAATGTAGATGTTCCAAAGGTCTGCATCAATGGCTTGTAGGCTATGTGTGGAAGCCAGGAGATGCTAAATGTGTTTATGTTAATTGACGGTAAATTACAGTGGGACCGACAGTTATTTGCTTGACAATCACCAGCTGATGAAATTTTGTGACCACCACAGCCCTAACCAGTTTAATTAATAAATGCATCAACATCGTCCCCACAGTGACCGTACGTACATATCCCAAAAAGAAGCAATGGATTACAGGCAATATCCACACTGAGCTAAAGGCTAGAGCTGCCGCTTTCAAGGAGCAGGACACTAATCCGGACGCTTATAAGAAATCCTGCCATCAAACAATCAAAACGTCAATATGCATGTAGGAGAGCACCAGCTGTCCTGGACGACTGTGTGATCTCGCTGTCCGTAGCCAATGTGAGTAAGACCTTATTACCGGGATGCGAACTCAGAGCATGCGCTGACCAGCTGGCAAGTGTCTTCACTGACATTTTCAACATCTTCCTGACTCAGTCTGTAATACCAACATGTTTCAAGCAGACCACCATAGTCCCTGTGCCCAAGAACACCAAGGTAACCTGTCTAAACTACTATCGCCCAGTAGCACTCACATCTGTAGCCATGAAAGTATTTGAAATGCTGGTCATGGCTAACATCAACACCATCATCCCAGACACCCTGGACCCACTCCAATTTGCATACCACCCCAACAGATCCAAAGATCTATCGCACTCCACACTGACCTCTCCCACCTGGACAAGAGGAACACCTATGTGAGAATGCTGTTCATTGACTACAGCTCAGCGTTCAACACCATAGTGCCCTCCAAGCTAATCCCTAAACTCAGGACCCTGGGACTGAACACCTCCCTCTGCAACTGGATCCTAGACTTCCTGACGGGCCGCCCCCAGGTGGTGAGGGTAGGCAACAACACTTCTGCCATGCTGACCCTCAACTTGGTGGCCCCTCAGGGGTGTGTGCTTAGTCCCCTCCTGTACTCCCTGTTCACTCACGACTGCGTGGCCATGCACAACTCCAATACCATCATTAGGTTTGCTGACAACACAACAGTGGTTGGCCTGATCACCGACGACGATGAGATAACCTATAGGGAGGAGGTCCGTAACCTGGCGTTGTGGTGCCAGGACAATAACCTCTCCCTCAATATCAGCAAAACAAAGGAGTTGATCGTGGACTACAGGAAACGGAGGGCCGAGCATGCCCCCATCCACATCAACAGGGCTGTAGTGGAGCGGTTCGAGAGCTTTAAGTTCCTTGGTGTAACTGAATGAAGGTTTAGGTGAGGGTTATGGCAATCCCCATCTACTGTGGGACTCAGATTAGAGAGCAAGCGGAGGCAGAGATGCAGTTCAGTTTAAGACTATTTATTCAGAGGAGATAGGTGATACCTGTCATTCAGATGGGTTGCATTACAATCTTGAAGAGTCTTGATGTCTTGAACAATGACTTGACTCAGTAACCAGCTGGTTGGTTATGTAGGATAGGTAACAGGTAAGTATGGTTTGTCTAAAGGGAGAAAAATAAAGTACAAATAACAGGCAATAATCAATTATAATATGCAAATTCCATTAGCATATGAATGAATAAAGCTATGCATAAATATAGCAGCAGTTAATAATGAATGGCCAGAATTGGGGTGTAGTAGCAAGTGGCATGGAAGGCCAAAGCTGTAGCAGGCTAACAGTAGCTACATAGCGTAGCACATGGCAAACAAACAAACAATAAAGCTCATAAGGTAGCAAGCATAGCAGGCATAATTGTCATAAAGGCAACAGCACAAAAGGTGCATAAACAATTAACATGTATTGATTACCATCTACATGTAACAAAGGAAAACAGATAAATGACTAAATGGCTGTTTGGCTTGGCCATTATCATGTGGTGGCCAAAATCCCACCGACCCAAAACAGAGGTGAGGAAGTCCTCTTCTATGCAATAAAATATGTTGGTACTCACATTCAATAAGGTGTACTGGTGGTTGTTGTGACAGTTGTTGGTGTGCTCAACTCGTTAACTCTGTCTGGGTGAAGGACCCGTATTGAAAGGAGGCAACCTCAATAGAGCCCCACAGTGGAGGTGTCATAATAACCATAAAACCTAGCGGTCAAACAGGGAAAGGGTTCCAATCGTTTTTCCACCATTCATTTTTCCCATAGACGTTTTGATAACCATGTAAAGGTGACTTTTATCAATATATTCTCCTGTATTTACCCCTTAGATTCGAAAATGCTAATTCGCATCAAAGTACATGCAAAACTACAAATCCCTGCAAGCTCCTGGATGTCATCTCTACCTGACACCTTTGCTAACAGGTATTGTGACAATTTAAAACTTGCACAAGACAGCTCATGGGATTGTAAATTTAAAGAAATGTAGCCAATTTATTAATTACTACATTTAGATTAACATTAGATAGTTAATCCAGAGATTCTTACCTTTGCCTCAATTCGGCAGTCTCATCCATATCATCATGGCATTTGTAGTTCTTTATGATAGCCACATTAGCAGCTAATTAGCATTTCATTTTGGGGGGTAAATACAGGCGAATATATTGATAAAAGTCACCTTGTCCTAGAAAGATTTACATGGTTATCAAAATGTCACGCAAGGGTAAGCCTACACAAAACACAGCCCTTATTTTAAGTGTTTCTAAAATCCCCTATGGGAAAAATGACTGGTGGAAAAATTATTGGAACATTTTCCCTGTTCGACCACTAGGTTTTATGTGTATTATGACTCATACTGTGATACTCTATGGCTGCCCGTATATTTACCTGGCCATAGAGATATATAGAGGGCACACATGCAATGAGTGCACTCTATCCTCACATTACCATAGAGTTGGGTAGAGGGCACACCTGCCACGAATGCCCTCTCCCCAACTCCACGTCACCGATCAGGGAATTCTGTACACTTGGTGTCCACATAACTAAGGAATTATCATGGTCCACACACACCAACACAGAAGGCATGACAACACCTCTTCCCCCTCAGGAGGCTGAAAAGATTTGGCATGGGCCCTCAGATCCTCAAAAAGGTATACATCTGCACCATTGACTGGCTGCATCACCGCTTGGTATGGCAACTGCTTGGCATCTGACCGGAAGGCGATACAGAGGGTAGTTCGTATGGCCCAGTACATCACTGGGGTTGAGCTCCCTGCTATACAGACCTCTATACCAGGCAGTGTCAGAGGAAGGACCTACAAATTGTCAAAGACTCCAGCCACCCAAGTCATAGGCTGTTCTCTCTGCTACCACACGGCAAGCGGTACCGATGCACCAAGTCTGGAACCAACAGGACCCTGAACAGCATCTAACCCAAAGCCGTAAGACCGCAAAATAGTTAGTGCACTAACTATTTTGACACATCACATACGCTGCTGCTACTGTTTATTATCTATCCTGTTGCCTAGTCACTTTATCCCTACCTATATGTACATATCTACCTCAATTACCTCGTACCCCTGCACATCGACTCGGTACTTACCCCAAGTTTTCATTACTCATTGTGTATTTATTCCTCGTGTTATTATTTTTTTATTTTTCTCTCTGCATTGTTGTAAGTAAACATGTCACTGTTTACCTTTTGTTTACGAAGCATGTGACAAATAAAATGTGATTTTATTTTCCTCATGACAGGATTCATGGCTTCACTTTCTCTGGCCTTGGGTAAAGTGTCATCCTTTCCACAGATAGCCCTGCTACCCACATACTGATAAGCGCTCATGGAAAAGAACACACACACACAAACAACCACACATGCACACAACCACACATGCACACAACCACACATGCACACAACCACACATGCACACAACCACACACTCACTCAGCAAAAGTAATAAAGTTGAAACACTCACATTCCTTCATGCTTGTGTCAGGGCAATAAAGCAACATGTGTTTTCATATGTTAAACACACATAGGGAGCACGTGGGTACCATGCAGGCTACAAGGATTTGAGGGCAAATTGGATTTGAATGATGAGTCATCTGTCACCTATAAAAACAGAGAGAGTGAGAGACATGGACTTGGTGCTGGGGACTTATTTTTCAGAGTGCCTTGGAGTGGTGTGGTGTGGTGGAGAGGAGACTGCCGAGTGATTTAGTTGGGTGTTTATCAGAGAGTTATTTTTGCCTGGGGCGACCAGGGCCTGTCTGCCTGGGCGCAGCAGTGTCTCAGCACTTCGCCGTGATTAATTATAGCGGGAACAACGCTAGAAGCTCCCCGATGCCGTGAGTTTTTGAGGAGAACACAAAGTGCGCTCGACTGAGTCGCATGTCCAATTCTCAGTTTCCTCCCCCCAGAGACGTTGTTTGCTTTTCTCCAAATGAGCCTGAAGCGCAATTAATTCAGCCTTGTCACTTCTCTGAATAGAGATATTCACTAACATTAAAGTTTTATTGTATTTAAACAAATCATATTCATTCATCAGTCTTCCATATTTATCAATGACCAGAGAAAACTTTACCTGGAAGGATTTACTAAAGTCAGTTTATCCTTCTTTTTATTCCTGGAATTGACTTCCCTGCAGTATCTTGCCAAGCACTTAATATAGGAGCACAAAGTAAATCAGAAGGTGCTGATCTGGTGCTTAAGTAAAGATTACACAGTAATGAAGCAGGCTGTTGGTCATGTTGACTGGTGTTATCTGCCTATTACATAGGTCGTCTGTCCTGGGGATTCCTTCGCAGGTTAGCGTTTTCGTCATTCATCTTTTTCTGGAGGCAGCTCTGCAAAGTGGTCCCTAGCTAGCACAGCCACAAAGTCATACAATCAGATTTTACATTTTAGTCATTTAGCAGACGCTCTTATCCAGAGCTACTTACAGTTAGTGAGTGCATACATTATATATGATTTTTTCATACTGGCCCCCCATGGGAATCGAACCCACAACCCTGGCGTTGCAAACACCATGCTCTACCAACTGAGCTACATCCCTGCTGGCCATTCCCTCCCCTACCCTGGACGACGCTGGGCCAATTGTGCGCTGCCCCATGGGTCTCCCAGTCACGGCCGGCTACAACAGAGCCTGGATTCGAACCAGGATCTTTAGTGGCACAGCTAGCACTGCGATGCAGTGCCTTAGACCACTGCGCCACTCGGGAAACCTAACCAGAACCGAAACCACACTGCTAACCCTAATGCCTAACCCTAACCTTAAATTAAGCCAATTTGGACTTTTCAGTTGGCCTATCTAAGGGGAAGTCACACAGTTCTGCCTCCAGGACAACACTCATGACAAACGTCAACCTGCAAATCCTCCAGTGATGCTTAATTGAACAATGTAATGACTCAGTCAAAACTGCAGGGCCATTAACCTATCTAGAAAAATGATAGTTTTCTTAATAATCATTTTCATAATAATCATCATGTAGGGATCACCATATCGACAGGGGTATACTGAAATAAAGATTAAGTAATATGATAATGGTAACCAATACACTTGAGTATTCCTGGATGACCTTAGAATTATGTCATCAGCGTTTATGTAATTTGTGTCTGGGTGTGTATCTCTAAAAGCATATCTAATTGGTCTATACTCTTCTGTATGTTCATGGAAATAATTATGGCACTTAAGTGCAATGAGATAGTCCTACAGTAATAAATGTCTTTCATTGAAGCAAACTGTGGCAAAATGAATATATATCCAACACCATTCATTAGCCATTAGTTTCTTTTAGTGTTCTGATTGGTTGTCAGAAATGGGATGTAAAATGGCTACTAATGGCTGAGAACCATTGGTCACAGTTGACACAAATCCAACCTTTAGCATCACTTTGATATAGAGAAAAAAACAGACAGAAAAAAATAATGAGAAACGGAAGATGCTTTAATTTCAAGCATATTTAAAACCAAAATGAATGTATGGTAGGTATAACAAAGTTGGGGCACATTTTCTAATACTTATGCTCTCTCTGATTCAAAAAGCAAGCCATCCAAGTTAATTCATCACAATCATTTCTGCATTTAGTGATTCACTCCTGTTTTGTTCAAAGCCTACTGATCTTTATTTTTAGACGAAGGGTGATTTAAAAATGCCAATGCAGCTGATAGTGGACAATACATGATTAAAGAGTCTGGCTGACCCTTTGTCACGACAGATATACCGACTTGTCTAACAGGTGAAACAGAGATGTTTGTTAAAAAGAAACCATGTCCCGCACCATGGTCGCCGACCCCATCCCCCGATCACGGCTCAATCACACAGCAGTTTCCTGCTTTTATCTCAGCGAGGTCTCTGTCCCGTGCCTGAAATGGTTACAGAAAATGACAACGTAATTTGTGTAAAATGCTTCAGTGCATACAGAGATATTTATATGCCAGTTTTGTCTTATACAGTCAATATACTGTATACAGTGGTGTATTGGAGAGTAAACGCAATTAAACACAGTTTCTCCACTTTTTTTGCCCAACAGGGGTGTGTCCCCAGTCCTCTGCTGTACTCCCTGTTCACCCACGACTGCATGGCTTTGCACGACACCAACTCCATCATCATGTCTGCTGACGACACCACGGTTGTAAGCCTGATAACCAACAGCGACGAGTCAGCCTATAGGGAGGAGGTAATGAACTGGCATTGGTCATGACAACAACCTCTCCCTCAATGTCATCAAAACAAAGCAGTTAATTGTTGACTTCAGGAAGCAGAGGAGGGAACATGCCCCGATCCACATCAATGGGACTGCAGTAGAGATAGTCACGAGTTTTAAGTTCCTCGGTTTCCACATCACCGAGGACTTGTCATGGACCAACAACACCACCACTCTTGTCGAGGGCGCAACAGCGTCTCTACTTCCTCTACTTCCGAGTCCTCTCCAAATACTGCCGCTGCACCATCGAGAGCGTCCTGACCAGTTGCATCATGGCCTGGTACGGGAGGCCCTCCAGCGGGTGGTGAAGACGACCCAGTGGACATCTACATCCAGGACATCTACTCGAAACTGTGCCTGAGGAAGGCACGCAGCATCATCAAGCACCCCACACACCCCAGCCATGAGCTGTTCTCTAGCTTACCCTCAGGAAGACGGTATCGGAGCATGAGGTCTGATACCAACAGGCTCAGAGACAGTTTCTATCTACAAGCAATCAGACTGCTGAACACTTGAACTGGACTGACCACCTGCTCTGATTCTCCACACCTTAGCACACATGCACTCACTCATGCACACACCCAAAGACACACACACACACACACATCACAACTCCTGCTACCAGACTCTTATTATACACTTGCCCCCATCCCCCCATCCCAATGCACGTGTAAATATTGGACTATAAATTGTCCTTCCTGTATTATACTGATGCTAAAATATTTATTCTATTCTACTGCCATTTACTTTATGTTCGTATTCTTATCTTTTATTATTTCTTATTGTTGTCGCATTGTCGAGAAGGAACCTGCAAGTAAGCATTTAGTTGGACGATGTATACCATGCGTAGCCCGTACATACAACTAATAAAACTTGAAACTTGAACAGTTCACCCACATTTTGTGGAAAAATGCATTGAAAGAACAGGAAGTATTTCTTTTTTCACAGCAACCGGCGATCAGTATACCCACCACTACATCACTGACTGTATGTAGCCATTGTGCCCAAACTGTGGGTTTATATGAGGGAGTCTATGGAAGACGCTCATGGGAAGCTGTGCCAAGCCGTCTATAAGCCTAAGTAAATTCCCCCAAAGAAAGCCTTCACTCTTCTCATTGTTGTCATCCTATCTCTCAGTCTCTCAGAGCTTCAGTCAAGGATCTCCTCTGTTCGAGTTCGAGTATCTAGCCAGAGAGCCATTGAAGTATTGTAGGCCATTTTCATAGTAGAGATAGAAAATGGGAACCTCTCTAGATACTACCACAGGCGAGGTTATTAAGTGCACTCCAGAGAGGAGGGGAAGTTCCATGGCAGTCATCTAATGAGTCTGGACCTGAGTATTCCCTGCCGTGCTTAACACCCACTGCTGGGTTATTGTTTTAGCCCCCTGGATGTGAATTATGACACTTTTGACTTTGAGAAAGTGTAGACACAATCTATATATGACGACACCTTAACCATCCTTCATTTTCTTGTCTTGGTCTAGATCCCTTAATCTCAACTCTGGACCTTGAAGCCAGCACCACTGCTTTTTTTCCCCATTGTTCCCCTCTAAACAGGGACTGATTTAGACCTGGGACACCAGGTGGATGCAATTAAGTATCAAGTAGAACAGAAAACCAGCAGGATCCGGACTTCATAGGGTGAGTTGAATACCCCTGCTCTAGATATTACAAATCAAATTCAAATGATGAATAATATATTCTATACATGGGAAATGTGTGATTTAAATTGTTATTTGTATTGCTAAATTCCCAAAATAAAACAAGGTACAATTACTCACAAACATTTCAGAGCCTTTAATCCCGCTCATATTTCAATTTGACCCGTGTCGTATGACAAAAGCATGTAGGAAGAAAGAGATCATGAGGAATCACCATTCATTTCAAGCAGCTTTGACAATGGAAATAACGCCACTACTTAGAAGAGATTCATTTCCATCGACGGCACTTAAAACGTGCCAGCCTTGATTAGTCATAATCGTCTCTTCCACACAAAACATAATTAATAGCAAAACCTCCTTACTCAGTCTCTTCCCTTTCTTTCTGTAGTAACTTGTCTCCTAATCCAATTTACAGTCACACTGTGCTGAAGTCATATCTCTTGAAATCAATGTTGATGTGTATACTGTTGTTTTTGTATTCCTCCTCCTAAATGTGGGAGAATAAATCAAATTAAAATAAATATAAAAGAGTCTGGAGGGCTGCAACCAGGAATGCAATCTATGGAAGCTGTACAACTGATGTGGAACATGTAACTGTGACTAGGGGAGTCATGGCTAATACGATTGGATGTGCATTGTGTCTGGACTTCAGAAATGTCTCCTGGGGTGCGCTAATGTATTGATATTATTTTAATACAAAATAGCGTATTTTGTCGTGAAATTGAACAAAATAAATAGGCACAGCCCACTGCCAAGGACTTCCCTCATCCAGCATAACGCAGTGTAACTTCAAGAACAAGACTCAGTAAAAGTCCTGCGGTGGAAGAATTTAGACAGGGCATGCATCACATCCTAATTAGTCTGCAGTCTCCAATGAGTCATATTATACAGTGTTTATTTTCTAGAATTCTGAGAACGAGGGCACTAGGGCTAGCAATGTCACTCTCATTGAATCTCGACCCAATGTACGCTACAAGCGCAGATGTTGGTTTACCAGTCAGTGCCAGTCTGTGTTCTTATGCTTAATATCTCGCTGGCTAACCAATATCCTTGGAGAGGATGATCTGACTCGCCAAACATCACATGACAAATGTTTTAGTATGAATGCATCAGATTTTAGAGGTTAACTTTGTCATACCTTTTTAGTACGATACCTAACTACGGTAGCTCCCTATATCTGTTCATGCAGCATGTCTAGTTTCCCCACATATTATCTGCTATGCCTAATAATCGACCTCAATCGCAATTGCAGGCTATGTCTGTAAAATAATAGTCCACTACAGTAATCGAAAATGGCAGAATGTTGAGGATTTTTTCCGTCTTCTCTGTAACTCCATCATTAGTTACTCATATGGCACCCAAAGAATGGAAAAAGTTTGGATTCTAAATATGAGCAAGTGCTCTGCAATCTGCCTGTCAGATAAGATCATGTTGTCAGTGCTGCCGACATCGTCTGGCCATGGAGATGTTTCTCAGTGTTTTTAGATCAGTGCAGATTTCCAAGATGAGGTGCGGAGAGGAAGCCATCTTAGACTATTGAGATGCAGGCGCCAAGCTCCAGCTGCCAGGTGTTTCTTCCAACAATTCACACTGGGAAGAACAACAGATTGTGGTGTTCGTAAGGCCCTTCAAAGTGCTGAGTGAGTCTTTGAAGTTTCTGTGACCATCCTTTGTAATATTTGAATACGATATGATCGCTTAAGGTGACATTGACGAGTGCCACTTCAAAAGGGTACTTCAAAATGTGAGTTTACAGTACTGCGATCCATATCACCTAATTGTAAATGTAAACAACGGTGAGGACACAACAGCGAGAACAGCACACACCGAGTCAGCTCGCGGTGGAAGCTGCCATAATAATTGTCATATAGAGCATCTAGCAAAGTCATCCCCCCTCCTAGTCACAAGTCTCAGGTTAGCACCGAGCTAAGCCCTGGGATACATTTTTATATTTCCTTCAAAGCAAGTTGGATCACACACTTTGGGGCCTGGATTAAATAGTTTCTCTGGAACTTTCCTCAGGCGTTAAGCCACAGACTGTATGCCTCTAAGGCAAACCCCAGGGCTTGTCGCTTGACCCTAGACGCCTTGACCGGTCTGCTCCGTGCTATTAAAGCTTTCAGACACAGAGGGTCCCCCCGTTGTACTGAGGCCAAGCTATTGGCCCATTGGATGCCAAGCCCGTCGGATTTCCTCATAATATGTCTGTCCTAGTTTGGTGCTAAGCAGAAAGATGAGAGACGATTGGTTCAAAAGAAACTCTCTACTCTTTCTCTGTGGCTTGTTTATCATCTCTGCAGTCATACTATTAACTTCTCCTCCTCCTTCCCTCCATTTTACTTTGACAGTAGAAAAGACTGAAGTCTCCTCTCACTGAGAAGAACCTTGGAGGGGATAAAGCAAAACATCAGACAATTGGTTCCGACGCGACTGAGCGTTTGAGAGACATCATTTCAATCTAGCTTCGTGAGAGGATATCATCATGAGTGGTGCTTGCTGTAAGATCATTGAGATAATGGCAATTAAAGACTTCTTCCCGTCAAAGCGATAATGCTAAATTTGGTATTGCTTTTGATCGTTATCTGGTTAGACAAAACCTACGAGAGAGAGAGAGAGAGAGAGGGGGGGTAAAGGCATAGGCCTATGACTGATGTTGGACATGTCGGTTTGTTGAGATCAGGGTTGGGGATAATTCCACAAATATAATTCTCTCTCCCTGTAAATTCCATTTAATTAATTTCAAATTCCAGATCAGTCTTTGAATTCAGAGATAATTCAATTCCTCTCAATTCCAGCGTTAGGTAAATTCAGGCTTTCAGGCTGATGATGTCACTGTTCAGACTGCTTAGCTATAATTGAAATATAGAAATATAAGTTGAAATGATTTAAAACAAATCCTGCAGTCAATGTTTGATACTATGTACATGAATTCCATAAACTTTTATCTCTCATTTTTATAGGCATCATTATTGACAAAGGCACATATTAAAAAGCATTGTGTTTGGTTCAGGTCACTCAAGGTCTTGCACACAATCAGGGCAGGTGTCATGAAGTTGATAGAAGGATCAGGGTTGTGAGGGGAGATTTAAAAGCATTAATCCTCCTGCATTATCTCGACAAATATCAGATACATTTTGTATTTTTTATTTTATAAATCAATAGACTTATTTTAATATCCAGTTGCCTAATTGTTTTTTTCCAGCACCACCCAACATTTTTCCCAGCATCACGCAAAAAGACCTACAACCCCAGATTACATGTATGTACAACAGAAAGATTATAAGTAAATGTAATCTTTGAACCTTTACTAGGGCCACAAGTGAATGAAGAGTTGTTGTTTTATCACTGACTCTCTGTGACGCTATTTAATGCTACATCATTACCCTGCTGTGTCTTTGAGAGTTCTTTCATTTTACTGGGGTGAGGGGGTGCAGGGTTAAATTGAGGGTTTCTTCAACTCCAACTTTTATCACCCCTTTATCTGTATTGCCCTTCACCGTTGGTCAGCCCAAAACTCCATCTGTCAACAGAAGAGATCCATTGTCAATGTATAACCCTTTTTCCTTGATATGATAGACAGTGCCTCTCCCTGCAGCCTAATTGCTTTCATCATGGAGGAAGTCCTCCGTTCACCTTCCGTGCTGCTGTAACTCAAGCAGATAATCTACTCCTGGCACAGGGGTAGAAGTGACGACGGCCTCCGAGGGTACCAGGTGCACTATGTCAGGATGGTTAACGGGGAGCCCATGGGACAGCCAGTCATCAAGGACATCTTACGCTTAGCGCAATGGAACCAATGGAATACTCCAGACAGGCTCAATAAATGTTTAAAGTATTGCTAAGGTGATAACTCTCCATTTCTATTTGACTAACAACAGATAATGAAGCCTCACACCAAGTTCATATTCCCTGCAGCGATCATCAGCATGGTGTTACTTGCCTCATACAGCCCTAGAGGAAAGTTTCAACTAAACAATTAACAACAATTAAAATAAATAAGTAGAGGGAGCTCCGGGATATGAAGTCAGAAGGTGGTGTTTGGTGTATATGCAAAAAAGCCAAATAGTCTTTTGACTTGAGCTAACATGCTCTATGGTTATCCTCCATCACAGAGCGTTGGTCTCAGGGACTTACAACAAGGAGGGGACAGAGAAGAAGGAGCAGTAAATGGCTATCATCATGATGTCACCATCCTCTATGTCAACTCTGAGGGTTAGGGATGTGTGCTTTACATACAACAGCTGTCCAAACAGTTGTCATTTGTTGAAAACTTTGTTGTAACATCGATATGACAGCTAAATCATTGTGAATGCTATGCAGCACGTCAGCCTGAGCTGAAGCAGAGAGGATCCCACAGGTGGCACATGGAAAGGTTAACACAGACTAACATCTGACACAACCCCGAGATCGTTCAACGCAGAATCAAACCAGCAGTATCTCTGCACGTTTCCCTGCCTCACGCGTAGGCACAGGGAATTAGTCTGGAATCCCGGGAACACAGACAGCGAGAAGGTGTAGCTAGAGATAAGAGCTCGGGAATGTAGTTGGGAGGTAATCCAGTCTGGGTCTTTAAAGTAAAGTAACAGGAATTCTGTGAGTTTTCTTTATTTTTTACTCGGGGAGTACTCCGTGGGGAGTCACAGATGGAAAGCTTAAAGAGGAGTAATGTGCGGCGACGTTTGGGCTTTGCTGAAATCATGCCAGGGGGAGTCAGAACACATTGCGAGGCGCGCACGGATCTGACTGCCACCCAAGTGTCACAACATGATGTCAGACTTGAGAAAGACAGAAACGCATGGTAAAAGTCTTAAAAAGGCATAACTATGAAAGGCCTATAGAAATAGTAAAAAAGGTCAACAATATTTTTGGTGCAAGAATGTCATTTATTGAGCACATATTTGAACATCCATTGCCAACCTTGTTTATTTCTTTAACTTCCCAAAGAGGATTTCATTTTCAATGTAGGCACAGGCTTATAATAACAACCAGGCCAAGACAGTTAAGCTATTTCACAGGAAAATCTAAAATATTCTATACTTTTAATGTACTGATGTTTGATTGGATCTAAATATTTATTTGTTTTTGAAAGGGTGACTGTTTCAGGAGGTTTTTGACTTGATAAGAACCATGTGAGTGGGGCTGAGTCGCAAATGGCACCCTATTTCCTACATGGCGCACTATTTTTGACCAGAGCCCCAGGAATTAAGTATTCTGACGTGAATGACATCCCAATGGCACGTGAATTGTGTCCCTATCTGTCAACATGAACCGACAAGTCAATAGAATACAGCACCAAGGTACAGGTGCAAATATAACCTGGTTTCAATATTATGTAAAGGCTGTATGCGACATAAATAGGGGGGGGGGAAAGATGAAGCACTAGTACCACTAATCTCAGTTTATAGGTGGGGACTCCTGCCTTCTTTGAGATCCTTGAACATTTACTTCTGAGAGTAAGCAAGGTGAAAAGTGTGTATTTTCAATATGGACTTATCTCAAAGCTAAAGTCTGCACTTGCCTGGTGGGAAAATATGCCCTCCTAGACGAACACACACACATGCACACACACGGACACATTTCATTTTATTTACTGGAGTTAAAATGTATAAATATTTTCTGTGAGTAGCCATTAGAGCTCTTTCTATCTTCCTACTCCAATTTTTTTATTCCGGAATAAAATGTATGTCTGCTCAAAGCTGAATATTAACTAATTATTTTTTGTTATCTTTCCCCATGGCTAGGGGCCCTATCAGACTTAGGCGCATGCAGTATAGATAAAGGCAGAAAGAGAGGCACACAATTTTTTTATCATAAATACGGCCAGCTCCGCTCATCAAAGTACCACTGACGGTGGTTTGTTTAATCTGGTATTCTTCTTCTCCTCCTTTCCAAACTCCACTTCCTATGCATTGCTAACAGACAGTACGGCTGTATGATTTCTGTTCTTCTCTACTCCCCCTCTGTGTGTGTGTGTGTGTTTGTGTGTGTCTGTCTGTGTGTGTATGCAACCAGTGAAACATGTCAGAATTGATGCTTGTAAAATGAAGCCCCAGCATTTGCAGTATCCCCCTGAAGTAACTGGAGCAATTCCTTTCCAGACAGGTAAGGGTTATTCACCCCTCCCGTTAAAATGGTTTGTGCCTGGCATTTAATCAAAGCAGACAAGGAAAACGAGATTTACTCTGTACCTCACAGATGATGAAAACACAAATACTATTTCATAATCCCTCAGGGGCTTTCCTGCTAAAACCTTCAGATCTGACGATTCTTTTCTCATTTTGTGGCGGGGGTCAGATTAGGTTGAACTGGTGTGTGTGTGTGTGTGTTTACAACTGTAGGAGTTTTTGATGGATATGTCTGTTCCGCCGCAAACTTCATACTAATATAAAAAGGTAAAGTAGAGTCTCAGCTGCAACATTGCGTTGACAACCCTGCAGAGAAATATTATAACATTAGCCTCTACCACAGGTTTTTAACCTCACCTTCGGTATGAAAGTGAACAACATGGAGAACAACGTTCTTTGGAGAACAACGTGAGCGAAGCCTTGAGCTGAGGCTAGTAAAACACGGAGCAAATTGCTCTAGAAATAAATGTACAAGTTTCCACCAGAAAGTTGGTCAACTATGTCAGTCCCTCCCCCTCATTAGCATGAAATCCACATATAATTAGCATGTGATTAGCATGTCATCATCATGTTGACAGATAAGATGAGACCACATCCCACCCAGGTGACCCAGAATCATTTCAGCCTCAACTCATGCAGTTAAATCTTCCTAATGCTAGATGGTAATCACTGGGAGTCAATGACGTCTAATGATGCTTGAATTGGCTTAATTGCCAGATCTCTCTGCCAACCCAACACATTTTCAAATGAGCAGTGACTAGCTATGTAAGAATTTGATTCACAAAAACGTTTGGGGAGCTATGAAAAAAAAGTACAGATTAACACTCAAGTTTGACTGAAGACCCAATCAGACACTTCAAACCCAGAAAGGTGTTCTTGAAAAGCATCAAAACTTTGTTTAACATCGTCTTGTACTTCACTATACATTTTTCTGTACTTCAAGTATTTTCTGTACCCAACAATGGCATTGGCCACATCATCGGTTTGTTCTACTGCTCAAGTTGTCCAAAGCTAGCCTGTCACTTTATGGGAGCTGATGCAGCTTTGTTGTCGAGTAGCTTTTCAGTACAACGTTAGCGTTTTGCAAAATGTCAGTAGCCACCATCTATAATGTACTTATCTTGCTGGTGTTTTGGAGCTCTCAGAACTGAGAACAACATTACCAAGATATCAATCACATCACACTGCACAATCAGATGCCAGGCTCGAAGACTTTTCCTGTTTAACACGGTCTGCTGGCTCAAACACGCTAGCTTGCTAATGCAGCACATCAACATTACAAGCCCGCTGTACTAAAGAGAGCTAAAATTAATCGCGCCTGCATTTTTCCCTCCCAACTGACAAAGTATCCAAACACTGCCAGTTCAGTCTCTAGCTCTGCTGCTGTTACAAGCACAGAGAGCCAGGGTTTGGACGGTGTCGACTCCCATGCCAAAACTGTCAGAGCCACTTCCAGCCAGTTTATTGTCATGTGGAGAAGGGGGTAGGCGTGGGGACGAGGACAGAGACACAAGCGAGGGTTGTTGTCCATGACTTCAGCTCCTGGTGGAATTGGAGGCGGGAGTGTTTGTTTTGACATCTTCCTCTGGAGATTGTCTGCCTGCCCTATGTACACAGCTGACTGGGTTTAGATATGTTGGTTTACCATCAAGGGGGTTTGATGCAGTTTGTAGCTATGCATTGCCTCTGCCTTTGTTGTTGGGTGAACTGACTCCGTGCAACCTCAGATCACAAGGCAGAGGTTTTGGAAATTATTGGTGAGCTTTCAAGGCCTATAGCCTTAAACTCAGTGGGCTCAAGTGGGCTGCAGTCGAGACATGCAAATTCCCCAGGTTCAATACCGAGTTGGGTACATATGGCCTAAGTTTCAACTCTTTAACCCTCCCGTTGTCCTAGGGTCAAAATGACCCGCCACTGTGTTGAACCAACTTTATTTAATTTTTATATTTTTGGGATCATTTGTGAGAAGAAGGCAGTGAGACTTTAAAGAAAGTATCACTGCCTCCTTCTCACAAATGATCCAAAAAATATAAAAATTAAATAAAGTTGGTTCAACACAGTGGCGGGTCATTTTGACCCTAGGACAACGGGAGGGTTAAAATATAATATAGCCTTTAGATCGATTGACAGCACCACTGCTAACTAATAGTCAGACAGGGTGGCCTCAGAAGAATCCACTTACTGGAACGTGGAAGGGGATGAGGGAGGATAGAGACTGCTCTTCCCAAGGATAGAGTATGGTCTGCAATATTCAAAGGCTCCTACTCAATTATTAACATAGCCCCAAGTGAGTAGGGGGATTCTATTCTTATCCGTCTGTTACTTAGAGCTTGAGAGAGCGTTTTTTTAAATACGGCTGCTCAGTGGGACGCTTGTAGGTGGTTAAGTATAATATTTGGCAGGTAGGGTTTCTTGAAACGCAACATGTTTGAATAAATAAGATAAAGACAGAGTGGGAGAGATACTTGTCCTGTACATGTTTTTGACTGCATGCTCTTGGCCAGGGGTTGTGGTCATTTCAGATTGCTTTGATTAAACAATCATTTGAGATGCCGTAATTTGAATTGGAGGTTTAAATTTGAATAATTTTGTCCACACATTAGTTCAAAAGAGGAAATTTACATTTTCAGACAACTTTCCAATTGGCAGCCCATGAGAGCACTGCCTATGTAGCCAGGGTTGAGCTCTCTTGGGACTGGTGTGCTTGTGGATAGTGTTCACCTTTCCTTCCTGTCATTAAAGTCCAATTTGTTTGAATTGAGTGCAGATAGGGCACATAATATTGGTGTCTCTCTCTGTCTCTCTCTCACACACACACACACACACACAATAATCTCTACAGTCTGTCCATGGACCCATGGATCTGCAGCAAATGGTAATGACTCAATCCATCTCAAATCCATTTTCAACTCAGTGTTGGGAAATGAGATATGATGGTAATGGAATCTCATTGATCTCCATGAGTTCTCTCTCATGTTTGTGCTTCGGTGGGGAGAGAGTCCCTATAATTCTCTTTATACATTGGATCACAGTACTTTAGGTTTAGCTGTGGTACACATTTAGGTTCAGGTTGCCAAACTTCCCAGTTTGGCCTAAAAATTTGCTGTGAAACTACAGGTAACTGCTAAAAAAATTTAAACACTTGAGTAAATGGGGAATACAAAGTATATTGAAAGCAGGTGCTTCCACACAGGTGTGGTTCCTGAATTAATTAAGCAATTCACATCCCATCATTACCATGGCTATGCTCCAATAGGATGAAAATGCCCCCATCCACAGGGCACAAATGGTCACTGAATGGTTTGATGAGCATGAAACAATGTAAGCCATATGCCATGGCTGTCTCAGTCACCAGATCTCAACCCATTGAACACTTATGGGAGATTCTGGAGTGAAGCCTGAGACAGCGTTTTCCACCACCATCAGCAAAACACCAAATTATGGAATTTATTGTGGAAGAATGGTGTCGCATCCCTCCAATAGAGTTCCAGAAACTTGTAGAATCTATGCCAACATGCATTGAAGCTGTTCTGGCTGCTCGTGGTGTCCCAAGCCCTATTAAGACACTTTATGTTGGGGTTTCCTTTATTTTGGCAGTTTCCTGTATGCCAGAGATTGTCTTTGTGAACAGATAAAATGAAAGGGCTGGTTCACAATTATCGAGGGATAGTTCAGCCAAAAAAGCATTTGGAGACAGTGGCCAGGTAAAAAAAAACAAAGCATGGATCACTGTCTAACCTTGTCCATAGACTGCTTACAGGGTAAGGAAACTGATGTTATTTAGTAATTTGGGTGAACTATCCCTTTAATAGTGGCCTAAACAATGTTTAAAGACTTTTCTAATATCTTGGAAGAAGCTTGGTCCGAGTTGGCAACCCCAATTTATGTGTACATGTTTATTTCACCGATAAACATACAACAAAACGAAACGAAACGAAACGTGAAGCCCGAACACAAAACAAGCCTACACACGGAACAAGATCCCACAACCCATAATTGCCAATAGGCTGCCTAAGTATGCTCCCCGATCAGAGACAACGAGCGACAGCTGCCTCTGATTGGGAAACACACCCGGCCAAACATAGAACTACAAAACCTAGATCACAAACATAGAAAATACAACATAGAATATCCACACCCTGATTCAACATACAAGAGTCCCCTGAGTCAGGGCGTGACACAGGTATGCACCTTGGGAATTGGGAAATACAATACAAGAGAGATTGTTATGCATTGATCTTCAACAATACTGTGATTCCATGGAAATTTGCAAAACGCACCTCAAAAACTCAAAGAGTAAGATTTGGTTGAGTATCACTTTTACCCCTTTACTCCCAAAGACCACACTGGCTGCAAGCCCAGGTGGGCAGATTTTATATATGTTCCATGCAACAATATGGGAAAGTAGCCTTGTGAAAAATCAACATGCAACATTGCTAGGACCATATATCATGTTAACATCCATTCATACTAAAATCAACCTCCAGTTGCTTTACCCATTCAGACACACATACGAACCTGAAAGGTAAAGGACCTTTTCGAATATACCAAATAAGTTGCCTGTGATTACTTTCTTTGTCCTTTGAGTTTTTCAGTCGCCAGCATTGCAACCAATTTTCTTCTCTCCCCTTTGGACGAGATAACTTTTTCAGACAAGGTCAACTGGTGCTATGGTCGGGGTAATCCTTTGGAAAACATAAAACGCCTCTTGATCTGAAATATGCAACTCATATCACTAGTAATTGGTTTTTGGCCATTTAAATGTGGCAATGGAAACATATCAATCTGCCATTGTTAAAATGCGGATTACGTTCTCAAGCATACCAATTGTTTAGCCACCCATAACAGTTCGATCAGACAATTCCATTGGACTAATATTCTAGAAGGTAATTGTGCCCATGCTGCAGTGTGCATTCAATACAGAGTTACTGAACTTTGGGCTATAAATAATCAAAGTCATTGCAGAGTTGAAGACTATAAAGAAGTTGTGGCCATTTTGAACCAGTCACTTTTTTAATGACATGTCACCCCATTCAGTCAGAGCTCCATTTCCCCCAATGGAACAATTTGTCAATCAGTAAAGCAGTTTGGTAGTCAAAGCATTTCGCCCAGAAAGCATGAACCATATGTAACTGACAGTATAGAACAGCTTACTTCTCATCAGTTAGCAACCTGCCAGAAAATCATTGGCGCTGGTTTGCAAGACCATTACAACCACCATCACCAATACCTCTTCAATATCTTACATTCAGTCATTTCAAAAATCCAATTCACCCTGTTCTTTTGGCAAGGCATTTGGCTGTTCATCATTTTTAAACATCAATATGTTTGACAGTTTAAAACATAGACAATATAGCTGCCATCATTTTGTGTTTCTTTATGTCACGAGGTACCAAGCATGAAAGTGTGAACTAACTGATGCAGTGAACCGTGCAGATTGTTCCTAACACAGAGAAAGTGGAGAGATGGGTTGGCGTTCATCTAAGCATAAGGCTCTATGTGGCGTAAACTGCCATTAAAGGTGAACTGTGTGTGTGTGTGTGTGTGTGTGTGTGTGTGTGTGTGTGTAAACTAACAGGCCCTCTGATGCATGACGCTAGTCACACAAGATGTGCTCACACCATAGAACTGTATGAAAATCAATATTGTGCCTTCACAATGTCTTCCCCCTGGTGATCTGTTTGTACTTAATTAGCTACTGGAGAAAGTCTGCAGGAAGTAAATGATGGGATGTCTTTAGTGTGTGTGTGTGTATTTCTAGTCCCTAGGAAAGTTATTATGAGTGATGCGATACAATGACTACAGCATGATAAAGGAAATGCAGCAGCACAGTCCATCTTCTCTGAGCTGTGCCTGGCATTCAACTGCACACAATGGGCACTCTCTCAGATAAGAATAATCTGTTGTCCTTTGCGGTTCAACCAGACTCAAATATGAACAGATAAGTGGACTTAAATTGTGTTCTTGGATATCTAGGCAGATGCATTGGGGATAACAGCTGGAAAGCATCCAAAGCTTCAAAGGACGGGAGAATATTCTCAGATGGTCTTTGCACTCGGTAGCTATGGGGGCCTGTCAAGGACATTGCCGGTTCAACCGCTGACAGCATAAGGCAGCGTTTTCGTTTTGGTTGACCACAAATAAAGCCATGTAGTGGGGTTACAATCTACAGGTCGCAGGATCAAGATCAGCTTCCCTGCCTTGGTACTAAACCTTCTTCCTTTTCATCCCCCCATTTCTCGTCCTTTTCCCCCCTTTCAAAATGCTTGACTGTACTGGCAACGAAAGCAGATGACAGCCGTTTACTTAGTGACTCTCCCCTCCTTTCTCTCCATCCATACCATCTCTCTCACCTTCTCTCTCCCTTCTTCAGCATTTACTGTTTCTCCCCCTCTATCCTTGCCTTTTCCTCTCTCCATCCTGTTCGTTCATGCCACACCTACTTTTCCCCAGTGAATATAGGAGCCCAGTAGATAACTCTCACACGCAGCTAGCCGTACAATAGTCTCTGCTCTCTGCAGCTGCATCCCAAATAGCCCCCTTTTCCCTACATAGTGCACACTACTTTCGACCGGAGCTCTATGGGCCCTGGGGAAAAGTGTTGTACTATATAGGGAACAGGGTGTCATTTGGGACACAGCCGTCCTTTTCTCACAGTAATTACCACAGTATGCAGCCGCCGCTCTGGGCTTAGCAAACACGCATGGCTTGGGAGGGGCACACAGGTGAATATAAACATGTGACCTTCCTCAATGGGAATGGTCTGCTCTCTGCAGCGCTAAGCAATGGGCTGTACAATAAATGCGTGTTGGGAAATTATGAAAAAAGAACAGCAATGGCAGATACCAAGAAGCGCAAGTCTTGTAAAGTGCGACAGTTAAAAATGTCCCTTACGTTTACGATTGGTGAAGTTGCTCCAAATATACTCCAATAGTTTCCTCAAACAGTCATTACCACCACAAGCCTCTTGTACAGGTACTTATAGGGTTGCAAAATTCCTACTTTCCCAAAATTCCCAGGGTTTCCAGAAATCCTTGTTGAAGGATTCTGGATTTCCAATTTATTCCATCCTAAATCCTAGAATCTTCCAATTGGGATTTCTGGAAAACCTGGGAATGTTGGACATTTTCCAGGAATTTTGCAACCCTAGGTTCATACATTTGTAGCTAGTCATACAGTATTCCTTATTCCGTTGCAGCGTCACTTTCCAGGCACATACAATACATTAAAACGGGAACCCCCCTCCATGAACTCCTTATGAGAGCAAGCACAGAGATCAGAGCCTGCTGCTATAAAACCTCAGTTTTTTGCAGGAGTCATAAAAAAGACATTGCGAAATGAATTCCTTTCTGTTTGTTGCAATAGCGGACTGCAATGTTAAACAGTAGGGTGTTTTTAAGCACCACTGCCTATCAGTGTAGCGTCATATTTGCTCTCCTTCGGTAAGTGTGTATTTTCAGACCCAGTCTCATTAGCTAGTACAGATGAAGCAGTAGGAATATTATTTGGTTGACATTGAAGTGCCTGGGCCGCAGAGCAAAGATAATACAATTGAGATTAAATGTAACAAATTCCTGAAATTACATAGCCTACGACAGTACATTGTAGTTGATTGTGCATCAAACCCCATTCTGCATAAGTCTGTCTTTGTTTTCAGTTTGTGAATCAGTATTGAGTCAATTCACATCCCAAAATAAGCAAATACATAAGATGTGTTTGTTGACATCGCTCTGCCTCTGCTTAATCTACCATGGCTTTGAATACAGCTGCCAGCAATTGACAGACTACACAATGAAACTGACCAAACAGAGAGTATGTTGACATTTGTAGATGTATTTTGCTGACTTAATTTAGGAGAGTACCTTATGATGTTTTCTTGACCTTTCCAAACAAGACCTTGTGTGTACGTGCAGTGCAAGGGAATGTACAGTGGGGAAACAAAGTATTTAGTCAGCCACCAATTGTGCAAGTTCTCCCACTTAAAAAGATGAGAGGCCTGTCATTTTCATCATAGGTACACGTCAACTATGACAGACAAATTGAGGGGAAAAAAATCAAAGAAATCACATTGTAGGATTTGTTATGAATTTATTTGCAAAATATGGTGGAAAATAAGTATTTGGTCACCTACAAACAAGCAAGATTTCTGGCTCTCACAGACCTGTAACTTATTATTTAAGAGGCTCCTCTGTCCTCCACTCGTTACCTGTATTAATGGCACCTGTTTGAACATGTTATCAGTATAAAAGACACCTGTCCACAACCTCAAACAGTCACACTCCAAACTCCACTATGGCCAAGACCAAAGAGCTGTCAAAGGACACCAGAAACAAAATTGTAGACCTGCACCAGGCTGGGAAGACTGAATCTGCAATAGGTAAGCAGCTTGGTTTGAAGAAATCAACTGTGGGAGCAATTATTAGGAAATGGAAGACATACAAGACCACTGATAATCTCCCTCGATCTGGGGCTCCACGCAAGATCTCACCCCGTGGGGTCAAAATGATCACAAGAACGGTGAGCAAAAATCCCAGAACCACACGGGGGGACCTAGTGAATGACCTGCAGAGAGCTGGGACCAAAGTAACAAAGCCTACCATCAGTAACACACTACGCCGCCAGGGACTCAAATCCTGCAGTGCCAGACGTGTCCCCCTGCTTAAGCCAGTACATATCCAGGCCCGTCTGAAGTTTGCTAGAGTGCATTTGGATGATCCAGAAGAGGATTGGGAGAATGTCATATGGTCAGATGAAACCAAAATAGAACTTTTTGGTAAAAACTCAACTCAGTCGTGTTTGGAGGACAAAGAATGCTGAGTTGCATCCAAAGAACACCATACCTACTGTGAAGCATGGGGATGGAAACATCATGCTTTGGGGCTGTTTTTCTGCAAAGGGACCAGGACGACTGATCCGTGTAAAGTAAAGAATGAATGGGACCATGTATCGTGAGATTTTGAGTGAAAACCTCCTTCCATCAGCAAGGGCATTGAAGATGAAACGTGGCTGGGTCTTTCAGCATGACAATGATCCCAAACACACTGCCCGGGCAATGAAGGAGTGGCTTCGTAAGAAGCATTTTAAGGTCCTGGAGTGGCCTAGCCAGTGTCCAGATCTCAACCCCATAGAAAATCTTTGGAGGGAGTTGAAAGTCCGTGTTGCCCAGCGACAGCCCCAAAACATCACTGCTCTAGAGGAGATCTGCATGGAGGAATGGGCCAAAATACCAGCAACAGTGTGTGAAAACCTTGTGAAGACTTACAGAAAACGTTTGACCTGTGTCATTGCCAACAAAGGGTATATAACAAAGTATTGAGAAACTTTTGTTATTGACCAAATACTTATTTTCCACCATAATTTGCAAATAAATTCATTACAAATCCTACAATGTGATTTTCTAGATTTTTTTTTCTCTTTTTGTCTGTCATAGTTGACGTGTACCTATGATGAAAATTACAGGCCTCTCTCATCTTTTTAAGTGGGAGAACATGCACAATTGGTGGCTGACTAAATACTTTTTTCCCCCACTGTATAGCCTGCAGCTAGCATTAGCATTCACTTATGCTAGCTCTTGGATGTCGAGGGGGAGTGGTTGACACTGAATCAGGCCAAAGGTGTAAAATGTGCCCCGAGGGAGTGAATTTGGAGTTAAGTAAAAGACTTTATTCAAATCGATAGCTAACACATTAACCTTTACTGCTTCAACACAACATGATCAATACGCATCGCAGAGCTAACTGACTCCAAGGGACTGTAGGACTCCTTGAATGGACCCAATCTGAATGTGTTAGGTCTTAATATTCTTTTCAGGTTTAAGGTGAACAGTCAAAATCATGTTTTTCATGAAATTTGATCATATTTGGATGAAACCTGATCAAGTGCGATGACCAAAGTATGAAAAATGACTGTTGCTTCTACATTTATAAAGTTTATACATAAAGTTACTTGTCCCCTCCCCCAGTGACAAACACTTGGATTATTAAGGGGATAGGGTGACATCACCCTAACTTTCTCATTTTAATACACCAATGGTAACATGATATTCTATTACCTAATTTAAATAAGTACCGCCTTGTAACCAACATTGGAGAATGCGTGTTTGCAGAGGGGCGTGGTTTATATAGCTAGATAGCTATTCTACTGGTGCCAAAATTTGACTGTAGGGTGTCAGCAAATATAATTAAAAGTTGACACTATTCATCTATGGCAAAGATACTTATGTGTTTCCCCTTTCATCTGTGTCTGGTGTTAGCTAGTTACTGGCTAGCTAGATCTTCAGCCAGCATGGAAAAAAGGTGGGGAAGGGTCATTCAAAACTCTGACGCAGTTGACAAGTCAACACATCCGTCAGTGCTGCTGTGAACTGCATCACAAGAAACAGGAAATGTATAAAACATTTTGGACATCATTGATGCAATTTCAACGTTGTTTGAGTTGCTTTGTGTATCACCACATTTGCTTGAGATGATTTTACTGCAACATAGGTGTTTCAAAGATCTAAAAGTCAAGGTGAGCTCATGAAAATAAGCTCCCCGCCTACTAAGCTTGCCTTTTAAAACTTCCTGTTAGTTAGCCAAGAAAAAATAATAATTTCAAAAACACATATTATGGGTGATATTTTACGGTGTTTTCACGCTTGGTCCCATTCAGACAATTTTTGTGACCTCAGTGCGGTTTGCTGAATTCTTTGGGCAGTGTGAACACTCCAAAGGAACTCAGACCCCTCAAAAGAAACTCCGGAGCGAACCGAACTGAAACCATCTCGAGAGGTTCACTCCGGTGGCTCTTGTGAGGGGTCTGAGTTCCTTTGGAGTGTTCACACGTGGTCCAGTTCCCTTTTTTAGGACAATGTGAACGCAAAGCTCCCCAGGTTCGCTTGTCATTATTCCTGTACCACACACTAGACTACTGCAACACTGTTTCCCCTGCCATAAACACTCACATTGGTGCCACAAAAGAGAGAAGATGATGATGTACAGGTTTCCAGTTCTCTGCTGCAAATGACTGGAACGAACTGCAAAAATCTCTGAAGCTGGAGACACTTATCTCCCTCACTAATTTTAAGCATCAGTTGTCAGAGCAGCTTACCGATCACTGCACCTGTACACAGCCCATCTGTAATTAGCCCACCCAACTACCTCATCCCCATATTGTTATTTACATTGTTATTTATTTTGCTCATTTGCACCCCAGTATCTCTATTTGCACATCATCTTCTGCACATCTATCACTCCAGTGTTAATACTAAATTGTAATTATTTTGCACCATGACCCTATTTATTGCCTTACCACCATAACTTACTACATTTGCACACACTATATATAGATTTTCTATTGTGTTATTGACTGTACGTTTTGTTTATTCCATATGTAACTCTGTGTTGTTGTTGTTTTTATCACACTGCTTTACTTTATCTTGGCCAGGTCGCAGTTGTAAATGAGAACTTGTTCTCAACTGGCTTACCTGGTTAAATAAAGGTGAAATAAATAAATAAATAAAATAAATAAATAAATAAAATGTGTTTGCAATATGTGATCTATAGGCTAAGAGAGTTCATAAGCTGTTTATTGATTGTGGGAGTTTAATAGTGTGAGAAGACAATATATTTGTTGAGAATTACAACATAGGGTACAAAATCAATTCTAGTTCTTAAAGGGGCAGTAGCCTACCTTGGGTGTACAATTCTCCATTTCAGCATTATTTATTCTGCATGTATTCTATTGCTATTTATTCTGTTACCAATCAAATTGACATGTTAATAGTATTTTCTGATTACAATTATTATGTTTTATATTTTAACTAAATGCAATCTATTAGCTTCCAAAATGTAAATAGCTATATGACGCCGTACGATAACGCATTCTGATTGAATGGCTTGTCCTGCACTTTGTAAAAACCCAGAGTGCATTTTGGAAAAAGATCTTGGTTCCTTTCTAAACATAGCAATGTGAATGCAAAGAGAACTCGGTCCACAAAATACTTGAAGTGAACTGGCAAAAGAGTTGAGTCCTCATTCAAAGGCAAGGGCAGTGTGAATACAAAGATAACTGTTCTTTTGCTTTTTTTCCCCCCAGAGTTTACTTTAAAGAGGAGTGAGATTGGTTATTTTAAAGAGGACTATATGTAAAAACACTCAGTCACTCAAAAGGCTATTTTACATGGGAATCAGAATGACTGTTCGTGACCTTTAAGGTTGGATATTAAGCTGTGGATGGACCTATTATTATCTTGTAGTTCTCTTTTAAAAAACGTCCCTCGGCTGAGTCTAGTTGCCTACCCCTGTTGTACTGTTTATTATTGATATTACTTACAGTCAGATCCATTTTAGATATCCGCCTACTAGCAGAGAGTATTGGATCTTGGACCAAAAATAGTTCCAAGATATTAATCTAGTCTCTGTATCCGATGTCCCTCTGTGGCAGAACACTGCTAGGCCTTTTGGGTCACAGTGAGTCTTGTTCTGGATGCAGTCATGCATTTATAATATGGAGTCATACATGTATAATTATATATGTGAGAATACAGACGCGACATGTCACATGTTCATTGAAAATCCTATCCAAAGTAACACTGTCATTCTTTATAGCTAACCCTGCCATAAATATGGGGGTAACTTATTGCTTGTCATACTTCAACTTTGATATATCGCTTCACGCGTTATTCTACATAATCCAATGTTATGTTGTCATACAAATTAATCCACACATCAATCACATCTAGAAACAAAAAGATAGCATACTGTATTATCTACCGAATACACGATGGTGCTCAAAGACTGAAATCATTATCACAAAAAAGGACTGTCAAGCATGCAACATTCAGATAGAATACTCTGTAGGCCTATTCCCTATTACAGAAATGAATGGTTTCAATATCTGTGCAATGGTGTGTTAAAAATGAACGGAATGTCATTAACAGGGAGAGAGGATATTAAAACATTTTATTTCTCAGAAGACTAGAAAGTGGATCTTGGCACCAAGCAGAACTACTTTTGTTTACAGGCTTCATGGCGTTATTCACACCCGTACCATTTATTATAATTTAGATTATCATATTAAATACCTGCAGATTTTATTTCATTAAAAAGTTGCCTCGGAAAAACAATCCTGTGTCAATATTTTGACAAATGTTAAGATGTGCCTCTGGAAGATAAGGTTGAATAGTTGTGATAATGAAAATAAGTGTTATTTTTTCACAAAATTATAATGGTATTGTCCAATTTCTTTAATGAATGCCCTGTGAATTGAAAAGGTCCTCTTCTGTGCTTCTATTTTAGTGGTAAGTTGTATAAATTGAAACGTTATACAAAAGTGTGACAGTAGATCAAAGTGTCAAGTTTAATATCACTAAGGAAGACACCTATAATAATGTCTGTCTTACCAACCATGTGCAAGTCTCTCCTTCATCTCAAAATGACCATTGAAATTAGGTACTGGCTATAGTTTGTAAAGGGGAGTTTATATGTCTGGTCGATGAAACGTTACAGAATGGTCTACTGACACAGGTCAGGGTCTTGCAAATGATTATTTTTATATATTTTTTAAGCTGTGGTTTCACATGTGTATACTGCAAGTACTTTATACAAATTCACTTAAGACTAGAAAAAAAAATCCCATTAAACTAACATTGGCCATTCCACTGACATGGAATAGAATAAAATAAAACATGAAAACCACCTCTCACTCAACAATCTGGTGTCAATATCATTGCCCTGTATCATGCACTTGTTTGGTCATGATGTTATGGTATATAGTGTTCATTTTGTCCAGATGGAATAAAAACAACTTCTGTACTTTTCAAATGTAAAAACAAACCACAGACGTCTACTTGGGATTGAGCAACTTCCTCCAGCCGTTTACTTGGGGAACTCGCAGATCCATGTTGTATTGACACAACCTTATCACGCTCCCATTTAAAACAGCTTGCCAGCCTTTACCATTAGCTAAATGGCATTTGGTGGTTTACGGGATAAAAAATACACAACCCCTGGCCTCAAAGTTGATAAATTAAATGAAACTTGGTGGAGCGGAGAAATCAAACCAGCTTTTGAACTTAAATGCTAATCCAGTACATTTGACCACCATATAAACACAAAAAAGCACAGGACCTATTGGGTATTAAGTTTCTATTTCAGTGGTAAGTTATTGTTATTCTTTACCAGTTGTGAAACTACCCAGGTCATGGGAAAGGGATAAATGGATGTATACTCAATTTCCACAATGGAAAGCTCCTAGTCAGAGAACAGTATGCTGTTCTAGGGACCGGGGGGGTCGATATCAAGTCTGTACTGAATCTCTAACAGAAATTTGTTAAGTCCTTCCTTTGTTTTGCTCCATACAAGAATATACCGGTACCCAGAGAGACCGAATTCATTATCATCATGAGTAGGAGATGAACATTCTGACGAAACCAAAAAACACCTGTTGCTGAAACCAGTGAAGCTTGCAATTGTATTGTATCAGCCTGCATTAGTAAGGGGAAAGATGATGGAACTCAGTGAGCTGCATTCTAGGGGCGCAATACATAACAAGAGTCCTTTTATAACAGAGAGAAATCTAGACAACCAAATCCTTGTTGGCAGGGGGAAGTCTTGCTGGAGCAACAGAGGTCATTCCTGACTAATGTCATGGTCATTTACCTTTATAAGATTGAAGAAAATTGATCGAGGCAAATATGCTCTTTCATACATTTCCAAATTAATTTAGTCCCGTTTACTTTTTCAGACATGTTAGTATTCAACATGAGCAGAGCAGGTCAGCTTTCTAGTAATTTTCACAGTCTAACTTGTTTTTTAATTAAGGAAAATATGCTTGGTTTAATAATCCAGGTTTAATGAGTAAGGTCCATGTTTCAGCTCTAAACCTATAACTTTATTTCTGCCTTCAAGAATTAAATGTGCAAGTTTGCAGGGAAAAGAGGGCTGAGGCGCATCAACAAAATACATTTGAGGGCCTCCATCGAATCAAGTATAAGACGCCAATCACGGCAATCGCTCTTCGTCCTGGAAAATCCATTGTATTTTCAATTGTCTCCGCCGATCATCATAAAAGAGGCAGCCTACAGCGCGGCAGCGCAGCAGTAAATTGAAAGTGTAATTTCTAACAATATGGTAGCCCAGTGGTCGGGACACATTGCATCATCTATTTCCTCAGCAAATGTAAAATAAAATGGATACTCCATTCCAAATAAATAAGTTGGGGAATAATAGTGGTGCAAATAGTGTTTGCCCGAGGTTAGAGAGGCCTCATTGGGCACACCATTTGGAAAGGAACACTGCAGCCATTCCACCCTTTATTGTGTTTTCCCACTTTTGGCAGACAGTGCTATGGCATGCCCAAAATGAATGGAGAAATAATGTGTATTGGAGAGACTAAAGTTAGTTTTACTGTCAAGTTAAATGTTTAGAGCACTGTGTCAGAAGTGAATAGAGCTGACAAGAGCATACCTGAAGGATAACATCCAATGCATTTGCCATGTTTTTGTCTTCAATGTAGCTACAGGCCTGTTAAGATATGTGTCTCACTATGATAACTGTGGGAGATTTTCCCTATGGTTTTGATTTCATAGGAATTATATACTAAATGTCAATGTTAACACACACAACCTTATGATAATGATACTTTTTTGCAGTTGAAAAACAGACCTTGTATACAGATGTATAACCAATGGGTATTATTTTTATCTGGAGCCTGCAAATCACACTGAACAGAAAGAGAAATACAGGTGAAGCTGCATGCATCCTCCACTTAACTTCATCTGTCTTCACATGTACTACATTTCACTGTAAGAACACATCATGAAGACCACATATATGAATCTCAATGTGTATTTCCCATAGCAGTTATGACCATGATCCAGTACCCATTTGATCATTAAAAGTAATTACTTTTAATTTCCAAACCCCAAACATTTTGAGAGCACATGAATGCAATTTGTTCGAAGAGACAAATACGGATTTCCTGCCAAAGATTGGGTTTTATGGACTTTCCAGTTGCAAGATTAATTGTAACATTCTAAAGCAATTTACAAACACAACCACCCTCTGGAACCCTAAACATGTGGTCTTCCCTGATTCCTCCGCAAATTCCCGCTGTCAAAATAATGATGTTCAGATTTTCCATTTGTTTTGAACATGACTCTGACCGAGCTAATAAATAGCAGTGACATTCTTGTTCATTTTACAGTACGAGTCAAAAGTTTAGACACACCTATCATTCATGGGTTTTTCTTTATTTTTAAAATTTTCTACATTGTAGAATAATAGTGAAGACATCAAAACTATGTAATAACACATATGGAATCATGTAGTAACCAAAAAAGTGTTAAACAAATCAAAATATATTTTATATTTGAGATTCTTCAAATAGCCATCCTTTGCCTTGATGACAGCTTTGCACACTCTTGGCATTCTCTCAACCAGCTTCACCTGGAATGCTTTCCCAACAGTATTGAAGGTGTTCCCACATATGCTGAGCACTTGTGGCTGCTTTTCCTTCACTCTGCCATCCAACTCATCCCAAACCATCTCAATTGGGTTGAGGTCGGGGGATTGTGGATGCCAGGTCATCTGATGCAGCACTCCATCACTCACCTTCTTGGTCAAATAGCCCTTACACAGCCTGGAGGTATGTTGGGTCATTGTCCTGTTGAAAAACAAATGATAGTCCCACTAAGCCCAAACCAGATGGGATGGCATATCGCTGCAGAATGCTGTGGTAGACATGCTTGTTAAGTAAATAAATCACAGACAGTGTCACCAGCAAAGCACCCCTACACCATCACACCTCCTCCTCCTTGCTTCACGGTGGGAACCACACATGCGGAGATCATCCGTTCACCTACTCTGCGTCTCAGAAAGACACGGCGGTTGGAACCAGAAATCTCAAATATGGACTCATCAGACCAAAGGACAGATTTCCACTGGTCTAATGTCCATTGCTCGTGTTTCTTGGCCCAAGCAAGTCTCTTCTTCTAATTGGTGTCTTTAAGTTGTGGTTTCTTTGCAGCAATTTGACCATGAAGGCCTGATTCACGCAGTCTCCTCTGAACAGTTGATGTTGAGATGTGTCTGTTACTTGAACTCTGTGAAGCATTTATTTGGGCTGCAATTTCTGAGGTGCAGTTAACTCTAATGAACTTATCCTCTGCAGCAGAGGTAACTCTGGGTCTTCCTTTCCTTTGGCAGTCCTCATGAGAGCCAGTTTCATCATAGCGCTTGATGGTTTTTGCGACTGCACTTGGGGAAATTTAAAAGTTCTTGACATTTTCCAGATTGACTGACCTTCATGTCTTAAAGTAATGATGGACTGTTGTTGCTCTTTGCTTATTTGAGCTGTACTTGCCATAATATGGACTTGGTATTTTACCAAATAGGGCTATCTTCTGTATACCTTGTCACAGCACAACTGATTGGCTCAAACGCATTAAGAAGGTAATACATTCCAGAAATTGACTTTTAGCAAGGCACACCTGTTAATTGAAATGCACTCCAGGTGACTACCTCATGAAGCTGGTTGAGAGAATGCCAAGAGTGTGCAAAGCTGTCATCAAGGCAAAGGGTGGCTACTTTGAAGAATCTCAAATATAAAATATATTTTGATTTGTTTAACACTTTTTTGGTTACTACATGATTCCATATGTGTTATTTTATAGTTTTGATGTCTTCACTATTATTTTACAATGTAGAAAATACTAAAAATAAAGAAAAACCCTTGAATGAGTAGGTGTGTCCAAACTTTTGACTGGTACTGTATATATTCCCTCAACACAAACATCCTCATACAGTCTTAGCAGTTGTTTAACGTTACCCAATGCTCTATGTATTCATGTGATTTCCTATTACTGAGGATATCTTCATTCTCTGCAGTCTGTGCCATAATCTTGGTAAATCCTTAATTCACATTCATTTCACTACAAATATCTGTCACGACTTCCTCCGAAGCTGCCACCTCTCCTTGTTCAGGCAGGCTTCAGCGTTCGTCTTTACCAGCCTTCTAGCCACTGCCGCTCCTCATCTCATCATTCCATTTGTTTTGCCTTGTTTATTACACACATCTGTTTAATATCCCCTCATCAGTACCTGTATAAGTGTTCCCTCTGCCCCCTTGTATTTGTGTGTGATTGTTTATTGTGGAGGATAGAGAAGCTCGGTGGAGCTCCGTGTATTTTGTATTGCCGAGAATATTCCCCATGTGCCTTGTATTTTCCAGTTCACCTGTTTTGCACCCTGGAGTGTTTTGACGCATTACTGCGTAACTCTTTGTGTCAGAATAAATCTGTTATTCTGTGATTTACCCTCCTGCGCCCGACTCTTTCGAAATCACCACATCACAATATCAATCAGGACTAAAGACAGTTTAGAAATGGTGTCATGGATGCGAATGTACTGTATGTCCAAGTTTCATAGGGTAGATTCCAATACTAGAACTGGCTCACTTTAACTCAATTTGCCTTAATTGATTCAGACATAACACATTTGAGTGGATAAGATAGGTGTTAACTGTATGGTAATAGCTCCATGTAGCACTCTGGAAGATTAAATAGCGATTCCTCTTTATTGCTTAAACCTATTCTGTTATCTCGGATCTATCAGATGACTTGGGGAGTCAGGGAGGGAGGTTAGGGAATTATCAAACCAGAATACCCACAGGGACGTTTTCTCGGACACAGAACAGCCTAGTCCTAGACTGAGAAGCACATTTAAACCTGGCCCATAGTGTCCTGTTAAACTGTTGTTAACCATTTAAATGGGTAAAGATGGCACTGGAAAGGATGGCTGCCGTTTTATGGACTCTTAACCAACCGTGCTATTTTGTGTGTTCTTTCGCATTGTTTGTAACTTATTTTGTACATAATGTGGCTGCTACCGTCGCTTATGACCGAAAAGAGCTTCTGGTCATCAGAACAGCGATTACTCACCTTGAACTGGACTAATAATTTTTCTTTAATGAGTCGGACGAGAGGGATTTGCTCCAGACACCCGACAGGGCCCTCATCCCCGTCATTCGCAGTAGAAAGAAAAGGAGATATCGCGGAAGGAGATTGGGGTGCTTGGTAAGGAGCCGGTGACGAGTGGCTAATCTGCCTTTGCCATCGATACTATTGGCCAACTTACAATCGCTTGATAATAAAGTGGACGAACTACAGGCACGAATATCCTACCAACGGGACATTAAACACTGTAATATGTTATGTTTTACCGAGTCGTGGCTGAACAAAGACATGAATAACATACAGCTGGTGGGTTATACACTGAATCGGCAGGATAGAACAGCAGCCTCTCTGGTAAGACAAGGGGTAAACAAAAGCTGGTGCACGATATCTAAGGAAGTCTCAAGGTTTTTTGTCAAGCTGTAGACCACACTATCTACCAAGAGAGTTTTCATCTATATTCTTCATAGCTGTCTATTTACCACCACAAACCGATGCTGGCACTAAGACCGCACTCAATTAACTGTATACGGCCATAAGCAAACAGGAAAATGCTCATCCAGAGGCAGCGCTCCTAGTGGCCGGGGACTTTAATGAAGGGAAACTTAAATCTCTTTTACCTAATTTCTACCAGCATGTTAAATGTGCAACCAGAGGGAAAAAAACTCTAGACCACCTTTACTCCACATACAGAGAAGAGTGCAAAGGTTTCCCTCGCCTAACCGGTGCCCCCGCACATTGACTCGGTAACAATAGCCTCGCTATTGTTATTTTTACTGCTGCTCTTTAATTATTTGTTACTTTTATTTCGTATTATTTATATTGTATATTTGTGTGATTTTTTTGGTATTCTTTCTTAAAAAAGCATTGCTGGTTAAGAGCTTATAAGTAAGCATGTCACTGTAAGGTCTACACCTGTTGTATTCGGCGCATGTGACAAATACAATTTGATCTGATGACTACTCCCTAAAGCAGTACCAAATCTTTCAGGGCATTCATCCCCTTTAGGTTATGCAGCACTTAGGTGTCCCAAATGACACCACAGTTTGAGTCAGACAAGACAACGAAATGACGCATGTTCAGACATTCCCAACTCTGCCAGAGAAGTTTGACTGCCCGAGTTTTAGATTTGAATGACATTTGATAGATAGAAAAACTAACACAATTCAGAAGATATTCCCCAGAGAGAAGAAAGCCAACTCTTGGTAATACCGGAAAATATAATCAATGGCATGTGAGTCTAACTCTGTAATACTTGGGAAATATCAACAATGTCGGCATGCGAGTTACCAAACCCCCCTGGCTCTGAAATGGAATCCTAAAGCCTAGTGCAGATTGTTTGAAGATTAATCGTGAGGTCTGATCCAACTCGACCCAGGTTTTTGTAGTGAGGCTTCAGGTTCATGCAGGAGGCGTGCAAGGTTTTGGCAAGGGACAATCTTATTCATACATAAAACTGGTTTGGTAACATGGCAAATCCCCGCTATTTATTTGCTGGGTTATAAGCAATTCTCATAAGCTATTTGGGTTTTATAGCTCTCCTCCTGAATTATTTGGTCACAAGGGTCACATCAATTCTGGACAATTATGCTCGCCTCCAGAAATTTTGACTGTCAAATTATCCAACTTAAAGGCCATGGTAGATGAAGATTGTGATCCCTGGGTCAGCATGGCTGTCAAAGGGTCATGAAACAGTACAGAAATATACAGATGAAACCATGATTCGAAGAATCTGTCCAACACTGAATTGATTAATGACATTCTGCCTTGAGTATCATCATAAACTCAAAACTAGGCTTTAAGTTACACTCCAGAGGAGAACTACGTGATGAACTGGCTATTCTTATCCAAAATGGCCGTCATTAAATTGGTTTTATAACGGCAGATTCAATATCTTGCCTGCCCTGAGGGGCTTTTGCAACACCACCTTCCTCCGTTCCCTTTTCCATATTCAGAGAGACTACTGTGTTGATACTCCATACTTAGAAAATATGAATTGTTGCGGAGTGAAGAGATTGTCCCAATCGGAGGCCAGAATCGTGGGTGAACCAGAGTGCAGGAACTCTCCGGTCAAATCAATCAACACTGCCCTGCAGGTGGATTACAAAGGGAATATATTCATAGCATTATGAAATGCACACCACCCTTTGAAAACTACTCCAGATGTGTATAAAAGAGCAAAAGATAGAATAGGAAATGTTGGGGGAAATGAGGTTGTTCGCCTCAGGCTACAAGTCCTCTTAATCCAAATGTGTTGAGTAAGGGTTAAAGTGCTTTGAGTGTCTGTTTGAGTGTCTGTTTTTTTTTTGTCAGACAACTATTGAGATTAACTTTAAACAGACAAATTAAAGCAAGATGTTCTCTCAGATTTTAGCAGTAAGCAAATGCCACAGGTTACATGGGGAAGCCTAACTTAACCAAATTCACCTAACCTGCTACATAAATGTACCTAACCTTTGTCATTTTAGTCCCTGTACATTCTCCTAACTTTTGTCATTAGTTCGTAAATTCTCCCTGTAATTCTCCTTTGATGTTACAATGCAACAAGCAACCTGGTCTCAAAGAAAGTCATATAATATTATATGTCCCCCAAGATGTATGATAACTTACTTCATCCAATTCGTATGCTATTGTATGACCAGGTAAGATGTATGATACTATACGTCCTCTAAATTGTATGATATTGTACGTCCACTATTCCGTTCATAATGTAACCTAACGTAACATAACATACAAAAAGGAGTTTCACAGATTTATGTACATAATTATACAAATTTCCCTGAGACCAAGTTGAACATTGAGTGAAATTAGACAATCAAAGCTCATCAAATTGTTTCTTCTTAGAAAGCAAGTGAACGTCTATGTTGCATTTGTCTCATTATACTTGACTAGTAGGTATCCTTTTTGGGGGACTATTTAAGAGGCGCAAGAAGTCTCTTATCCCAAGGTTGTATTGCTCCATTGTTTATATTTTCATTCTCATTTGAGTCTTTGTAAATAAACAGCTTCTTGTGTTGATCTCATAGACTGTCAGTGCTTGCCTCCAAAGCTCTTTCTATGAATTTGAGCGTGGTTACATTATTCCTCAGCCCCATATGTCAGCTTACCAAACAAAATGACTGGGTTGGGCTATTGGAAATTACAGACTATGCCTTTAATAAAACATTAGGCTAATATATAACCCACTCTGGGGATTTACGTCCTGGCTAGCAAACTCTGATCCCCACATGTAATGTCTTTAATGATTAACCCCCAGAAAATGTAATATCATGTTATTATTATAGCCGGCCTCAGGCGAGACATTCCTTGGGAAAGCCAGGACACATTAAGTTAACTGCAACAATGTCCCGGGGTCACGTTCGCTTTCGATTTTTATCTGAGATTGAAGGGACCATTCGGTGAGATTGGGGCTGCATGGATGGATGGAGAGACAAGGGTTGAATTGTGTAATGGAAAATAGTTTGGAGGTGTACATCCCCACATTACATTCTTACAACGTAAAAATAACACGTTAATCACAGTGCTCTCTTGAAACCTCAAGTCTTTCCAATACCTCCCCTCATCTAAACTTTCTAGTTCAACTGACGTTGAAATCAGCCAATTTGAATTAAGGTGACTGTATATTACAGCAGTGTCTTAACCCTTACAGTAAGTACTGTGGTAGCCATCAGCTAGCCAGTGTAGGGTGTTTAAACATACCACAAATATTTGTTTAACCAAAGCCAACTCCACAAACTTAAAACAAATAAGTTTGTTGTTAATATGCAGCATTTTGCTCTTGGTATACACAACGATCTTGAATAATTAAATGGGAAATAGTCCCCCACAAAGCCCGGTCAACCATGACCCCGCAGCTGTTTGACAAGCTAAGACTTCTGGGAAAATGAATGGAGAAGGCATAATATCCTCCATCTCAATGTGGGCCTGTTCATAAAATAGGCAATCATGTCAGCTCTATTCGTTCTATTTCTATCTGCAACATTCAGAATGTTTCACATCACTGAATACACCCCTTATAGAGCTTGTCTGGTATCGTACATTGTAAGTGCCATCCAGCGGGGTGTGTTACCTTAAATTGAGAGCCAAATCTGTGTGGACAGACAAGGTGTTACACGATTGCATACAACACGGTGACAGTTTGGTTGGCAGCTTTCGCCTTCGGAACCAAGAAAGCTGTTAATCGTGAATATATTTCATATGTCTTGTCAATTACTACTGTAACTTCCATTTTGTCAGACAATTAGGAAAAATTGCAATGGCTTTATTTTATTTTTTTAATTTGTTAATATAACAAGGCTAATTCATACTAATTGATTGGTGGTATTAAGATCTTGTAATAGCAAGCATCCATACAGACTTCCTAAAGTACAAAGCTGCATTGTGGTGTTTGGAGTAAACAAGCATGTGCCAGCAAACATTTCAAAGGAGCATTCTCTGACTGTTCACTTCAATTAACATTTATCCTGTAGACATAAGTGACGAGTTGTCACCAAAGGGAGACGGAATGTTGGTAAAGAAGAGAAAATAGCTCTGCTCGCCCTTGCCCTCGCGGGTTATAAATGCTGCAGACCCTTCTCAAAGCAAACATGCAACGTTTCTTTCTCTGTGCTTCCTTTGATAGCCGCAGGGCTGTCACTTATTATTTTATTCACAAGATGAACCCAGTGAAGTTTAGAATGACGAGCCTCCATGGCGGAAAGAATTCAGTGGATTGACCAAAACTGTACTTTAGTCTTGGAAGTCATATGTTTAAAGCAGTCTACAGCAGTGTCAAGTTAACAAAGTTGAATTGATCTTCTGATGGGTGGTATTACTACAACTTCTCCAACCACAAAAGATAGCAGCTCTCTTTTGTAAGCTCTCAGGTAAGAATTTATAATAGTGAGACATATGCAAAAATATCAAAATCCATACATGAAAAACTGTATGTTTCCTTTCACAGGATATAACATTCTAGACCACAAACATGGCTGGAAAATGGTACTCCTATGCATCATTAAATCAAATCAAATGTTATTCGTCACATGCTTTGTGAACAACAGGTGTGGACTAGAAATGCTTACTTACGGGCCCTTCCCAACAATGCAGAGAGAAAGAAGAAAGATAAATTAGTAACGATAATTTGGCTATATAGGTTACATGTGGTACCAGCACCGAGTTGATATGCAGGAGTACGAGGTAACTGCGGTAGATATGTACATATAACTAGGAATAAAGTCACAGATAGTAAACAGTAGCAGCAGTGCATGTGATGAGTCAAAAAAGTTAGTGTAAAAAGGGTGAATGCAGATTGTCCAGGTAGCTATTTGGTTAACTATTTAACTAGCTATTTAGCAGTCTTATGGCTTGGGAGTAGAAGCTGTTCAGGGTCCTGTTGGTTCAAGACTTGGTGCATTGGTAGCAGAGAGAACAGTCTATGACTTGGGTGGCTGGAGTCTTTGACCATTTTTAGGGCCTTCTTCTGACACCGCCTGGTATAGAGGTCTTGAATGGCAGGATGCTCGGCCCCAGTGATGTACTTGGCCATACGCACTACGCTCTGTAGCGCCTTGCGGTCGGATGCCGAGCAGTTGCCATACCAAGCGGTGATGCAGCCAGTCAAGATGCTCTCAAATGGTGCAGCTGTAGAACCTTTTGAGGATTTGAGGGCCCATGCCAAATCTTTTCAGCCTCCTAAGGGGGAAAAGGCGTTGTTGTGCCCTCTTCATGACTGTGTTGGTGTGTTTGGATAGATGTTGTTGCGTACCCTCACCACCTGGGGGCGGACCGTCAGGAAGTCCAGGATCCAGTTGCAGAGGGAGGTGTTCAGTCCCAGAGTCCTTAACTTAGTGATGAGCTTGGAGGGCACTATGGTGTTGAACGCTGAGCAGTAGTCAATGAACAGCATTCTCACGTAGGTGTTCCTTTTGTCCAAGTGGGAAAGGGCAGTGTGGAGTGCAATAGAGAGTGCGTCATCGGTGGATCTGTTGGGGCGCTATGCGAATTGGAGTGGATCTAGGGTGTCTGAGAGAGGCACAGGCAGACCACTAACCACCTTCTGTTATTACTCACAATAATATATGTTTTTCTACTTTTCTTTTCTCAGCTAATACACAAGAAAGACTAATTGATCTCTGCAGATGCTAGACAAGGAAATAGGTCACAAGTACAGGCACTTTACTTTCTCACAACTCTCTATTGCTTTTCTCCCCTAGTGCCATCAAGAGACTGCAGAAAAAGGCACATCATTTGAGGCAATACATCTTGGCAGATGGTAGGTGTTTGTCATTGTAAGAGGACTTCCAAGAATAAAAAGGCCATAAGGTACATACCCTTTTAGAGCTAGCATTTTCAAAACAAGTGCAAGAAATTGTGTACAACACAAAAGGGTCAGCTGCAAAACCAGGTAAGAATCCATGTTAAAAAAATAAACAAGTTATCTGATCTAAGGTTAAAGGGATCAATGTTAAAATAATCTTCTTAATGTATGTCACCTAAGTCTGTAATAACATTAAGAAGATTATTTGTACATTGAGTCCTATCAATCCTTATTGATTTTCCAGGATAAGAATCACAAAGACTATTTAACTGAAATACATTAATGCAAAAATACTGTAACTGCCAACCTTTTGTAAGAATTACCTATTTAATCTAAATCCAAGCCAACATAGACTGGACAAGAAACTGGAAAGGGTGCCACTGCTCCATCAGAACTAAAACATGAGCGCTGGAGGAGAGAAAAATTAGTACTTTTTGTTTAATTAGTACTTTTCTCTCCCGGTTGAGATAACATCACCAGCGTGTTGACAGTCAGCTGGCTTTTTTTTATCTACGTTTCTTGTGAGAACTTCATTTCATTCTGCGCCGCAGATAAGGCTTCATATTTCAAAGATTACTTTTATGATGCCGGATGGCAGGGAGGGGAAGAGAGAGAAGGGAGAGATGGTGGGAGCACATGATAATTTCTTTGGGATGATCCTTTTTCTATTAAGCACCCACTTGCATTTCAAATCAAAGGCAGTGGGAGTGCGGTCGTTGGCTGCTCTATCATTATTGATGAGCAAAAGGATCATCGGTTATCTCCGTGTCAGCAATAAACGGGGGACCAAACACCTACATGTTATTTAGTACTGGATGATTTCAGCTCCGGTGCCCTTGCTCAGACAATTGTAATGGCCCAACATGGCAGTGTCAGATTCAACATATCCCTCCCTTTCCTTTCTTCATGATTGACTGACTTCACCAGACACAGGAGACTGGGTGAGTATTAGTAGCTAGCGCAGTTGAAATTTGAGAGTTTACACAATGCTTGGGACTGCTTAAACATGAGTTGATATGATAACTGTTTACCATTAACCAACATTTTGAATGCATTATTAGTGCTGCCACACACAGATCAATCTCTCATTAATTATGTACTATATGTACAAATAAACACAACGTTTTTATGTACTAATAGTGAAAAAATATATACAGTACTTATCACAGACAGCGGATAGATGGCGTAACTGCATTATCTTATAAAACTCAGACAATAATACCAATAGCATGTTGAGAAACATCTGTGGTAATCAGTATCACAGATAACCAGTTAGCGATAATACATCTGCTGCATCAGCTCTGCCTATATCCAGTTAACATAGAGAACAGCATCATGCCAAACAGATGCTTGGGCCTATATCATAGACAGCACCATATGAGGAGTCAGCGCTAACAGACAGCAGAATTAGGCACTACTGGTACATAACTCCAGCAGTGGTATTCGGAGCTACTATTACACACAACAAACAAAGGTAGTAGTTGGTGCTATTACAGTATATAGTCCAGACAGTGGTCGGCGCTAGTATTACTCACAATAAACAGAGGTTGTAATCAGCATTTGAACACAAGGTAGCAGTCAACATTCATATATAACACAGGCAGTAGAAGGCGTTGCTACTATATAACACAGGCAGTAGAAGGTGGTGCTACTAGATAACACAGGCAGTAGAAGGTGGTGCTACTAGATAACACAGGGCAGTAGAAGGCGGTGCTACTAGATAACACAGGCAGTAGAAGGCGGTGCTACTAGATAACACAGGGCAGTAGAAGGCGGTGCTACTAGATAACACAGGCAGTAGAAGGCGGTGCTACTAGATAACACAGGGCAGTAGAAGGCGTTGCTACTATATAACACAGGCAGTAGAAGGCGTTGCTACTATATAACACAGGCAGTAGAAGGCGGTGCTACTAGATAACACAGGCAGTAGAAGGCGGTGCTACTAGATAACACAGGGCAGTAGAAGGCGTTGCTACTATATAACACAGGCAGTAGAAGGCGGTGCTACTATATAACACAGGCAGTAGAAGGCATTGCTACCAAATAACACAGGCAGTAGAAGGCGGTGCTACTATATAACACAGGCAGTAGAAGGCGGTGCTACTATATAACACAGGCAGTAGAAGGCGGTGCTACTATATAACACAGGCAGTAGTCGGCGCAACTACATAATACTGGCAGTAATAGTAGGGCGCAACTATAACATAGGCAGTAGCACTCGGGCGCAATCTAGCCCAGATTCTCTAGACTTAGATTGTATCACAGTCTAGCAGTATAACACTAGCCCACCGTGTGACCTATTTACTTATCCCCCCAGACAACAGGTTTACAGCCCCAGATGGCAGATACACTGCAGCATATACAGGAAGTCCAGGCTGAGATTGTTCAGTGCCTCCATCGCTGTAGGTCAACATGGTGGCAGTAGAGTCCAGAATACCCAATCTTGCAACCATGTTTTTCTCCATATTATGGGTAATCACTGTTGACAAAAATGTACAAATATTATAATATATATATTTTTGTATATATATATTTATTTTCTTCAGGATTTTGGAAATTCTCCCCTTGACTCCATTTTCATATCAGGCGATCCTACATGGGGTCACGACCCCTAGTTTGGGAACCGCTGCTGTAGAAATTAGAGAAAATATTTATGTCCTTCACACGATGATGGTACCTCTCAAAGCGGTTGCAGTCGCCGATGTCCTAGCACCTCTATCTGTCCCCCTGTATGAAAGCCACAGTGAATGTTGCTACGATTTGCAAAAAAAAATTCCAGCTCAATGAAACAGAGAGTAATTAATAAATAAAACTAATACAGCTACCGATGTCACGTATACTCCCTCTCCAGCGCTTTAGGTCGTCAGTCTGCTTATTATTACGCACACCTGTCACCATTGTTACGCGCACCAGCAACTCATCATACTCACTTGGACTACATCACCTTCCTGATTACCTTTCCTATATATGTCACTCCCTTTGGTTTCTTCCCTAGGTGTTAATGATTCTGTTCCTGTGTTTCATGTCTGTACGCTACTCATATTTCTTGTTTTGTTTCATTTATTATTAAATTCACTCCCTGTACTTTCTTCCCGACATCCAGCGTACACATTACAGAATAACGCCTTACCAAAGAGGAGCCTCAGGGAGTGTTTTTTATTTTTGTTGGTGATGTCGGGTCCGGGTGCCGCTGCCGAAGCAACCGGGGATGCCTCAGCTGGCTCGTCTGGCTTCCATGCCTCAGCTGGCTCAACAGGTTCACAAGACTCGGTTGGCTCGGCAGGCTCCCATGCCTCTGCCGGCTCATCAGGCTGCCATGCCTCAGCCAGCTCGTCAGGCTCCCATGCCTCAGCCGGCTTATCAGGCTCCCATGCCTCAAATGGCTCGACAGGCTCCCGTGCCTCAGCAGAAGCGATCGGCCCGCTCCTGGTCCCCGGGACCGTCCCTCTGGTCGGCGTCCTGCGGCTGGAGCCGCGTTTCAGGGAGGAGGTACTGTCACGTATGCTCCATCTCCGGCACTCGAGGTCGCCAGTCTGCTTATTATTACGCACACCTGCCACCATTGTTACGCGCACCTGCCCGGTATTATGAGACTCACCTGGACACCATCACCTTCCTGATTACCTTCCCTATATCTGTCACTCCCTTTGGTTCCTTCCTTAGGCGTTATTGATTCTGTTCCTGTGTTTCATGTCTGTAAGCTACTCGTATTTCTTGTTTTGTTTCATTTATTATTCAATTCACTCCCTGTACTTGCTTCCCGACATCCAGCGTACACATTACAGAATAATGCCTTACCAAAGAGGAGCCTCAGGGAGTGTTTTTTGTTTTTGTTGGTGATGTCGGGTCCGGGTGCCGCTGCCGGAGCAACCGGGGATGCCTCATGAGCTCGTCAGGCTTCCATGCCTCACCTGGCTTGACAGGTTTACAAGACTCGGTTGGCTCGGCAGGCTCTCATGCCTCAGCCGACTTGTCAGGCTCCTGTGCTTCAGGCGGCTCGTCAGGCTCCCATGCCTCAGCCGGCTCGACAGGTTCCCGTGCCTCAGCAGAAGCGATCGGCCGGCTCCAGGTCCCCGGGACCGTCCCTCTGGTCGGCGTCCTGCGGCTGGAGCCATGCGTCAGGGAGGGGGTACTGTCACGTATACTCCCTCTCCGGCGCTCGAGGTCGCCAGTCTGCTTATTATTACGCACACCTGCCGCCATCGTTACGCGCACCTGCCCGGTATTATGAGACTCACCTGGACTCCATCACCTTCCTGATTACCTTCCCTATATCTGTCACTCCCTTTGGTTCCTTCCTTAGGCGTTATTGATTCTGTTCCTGTGTTTCATGTCTGTAAGCTACTTGTGTTTCTTGTTTTGTTTCATTTATTATTCAATTCACTCCCTGTACTTGCTTCCCGACTCCCAGCGTACACGTTACAACTGAGGCTCAATGTCAAAAATGTTAAATAATTTATCCATCAATAAGTCTATTTAACTTACTTTAGCAAATCATTTGTAATGATCACACATTTTCTGCTGGAGGAGTTTGACTTCAGCTTCATTGAGGCTGGCTGTATCTATAAGGGCAACATATTCACACAGCAGAACATTGGCATTATTTTATCTGCCTACAGGCAGCAGTAAAGGCTATTATATCTGCACACAGGCAGCAGTAAAGGCTGGTGGGCTGCACAAAGCATCCCTGGAGATGAGAGGGATGATCTGGAGAAGTTGAAGGACTTCAACTCCAGTGGCAGTAGCCAAGTGGTTTATGTCAGGAGGCTATTGATAAAATGAAAGATACATGAGTGGTGCATTGACAGTGTAAAATCTGCAAATAATCGACTTACAGAATAGCATCTATCTGCTTTAGCCAGTGTGGCCTGTCAAAGGCCAAGATTACGTTTTCCAGGAACTTCTGGACAAGAGTCTTGGAATTTCCCCACAGGAGGCTTAGTTTAAGCGGCCCAACACCAAGAGCATCCAGGTGAAAGTGATAGATCCTGCTCTGTAAAATAAATCATACATTAAAAAAAAGTGATACCTGATGGAATAGGCTGCCTGGCAACTTGTCCTTCACTGCAGTAGGGGGCGATAGCTGACGCCTCCTCAAGGAACATGCTGCTTGGTTTACTGTATGCTGTGCCGGAATATTCAGTGTGGTGGTAGTACCTTGTTGGTCAGCTTCAACAGGGCCAGTTTTTCTGACAACAGCATTGGGCATGATGCTCTCAATCGCATCAGAGATAAAGATCTGTCATAAAAGATGAATGAATAACAGTGCGGTATTATAACACCTCAAATTCGTAACTAATGCTATTTGCCAAAACATTGAAACTACCTGATGCTGCACTACTGTTCTACTGCAGCAAGCACCATGGTTCTTAATCTCTGGACCCCGGAAAAAGAGCCGTCATCTAAGGACTAGGTTTTGTGGTCCTCTGTAGCTCAACTGGTAGAGCACGGCGCTTGTAACGCCAAGGTACTGGGTTCGATCCCCGGGACCACCCATACACAAAAATGTATGCACGCATGACTGTAAGTCGCTTTGGATAAAAGCGTCTGCTAAATGGCATATTATTATTATTATTATTTTGGGCATTGCAATCAAAAGTAGTCGATTCAATCCTTGCCAGATGTTCACGTCGTTGAAGGCTCACTTTAAGGAAATCCTGTTGAATCATTTTCCCCACATTGGTGATGATGGACTGGATTCCAAAAAGCTGACTCTCATGGAAGAGTCGAGAGTTTAAAGCATATTTGTGCCACTCAGTAACTGTGACAAATGTCATTTTTTACATTTTGTCATTGTTTTCCAGTATTCTCGCACTTTAACTGTGATTTATTTTATAGCTGTGCCCCTGCCTCAATAACAGTAAATCATGGTAATATACAGTGAGGGAAAAAAGTATTTGATCCCCTGCTGATTTTGTATGTTTGCCCACTGACAAAGAAATGATCAGTCTATAAATTTAATGGTAGGTTTATTTGAACAGTGAGAGACAGAATAACATCAAAAAAATCCAGAAAAACGCATGTCAAAAATGTTATAAATTGATTTGCATTTTAATGAGGGAAATAAGTGTTTGAACCCTCTGCAAAACATGACTTAGTACTTGGTGGCAAAACCCTTGTTGGCAATCACAGAGGTCAGACGTTTCTTGTAGATGGCCACCAGGTTTGCACACATCTCAGGAGGGATTTTGTCCCACTCCTCTTTGCAGATCTTCTCCAAGTCATTAAGGTTTCGAGGCTGACGTTTGGCAAATTGAACCTTCAGCTCCCTCCACAGATTTTCTATGGGATTAAGGTCTGGAGACTGGCAAGGCCACTCCAGGAGCTTAATGTGTTCTTCTTGAGCCACTCCTTTGTTGCCTTGGCCGTGTGTTTTGGGTCATTGTCATGCTGGAATACCCATCCACGACCCATTTTCAATGCCCTGGCTGAGGGAAGGAGGTTCTCACCCAAGATTTGACGGTACATGGCCCCGTCCATCGTCCCTTTGATGCGGTGAAGTTGTCCTGTCCCCTTAGCAGAAAAACACCCCCAAAGCATAATGTTTTCACCTCCATGTTTGACGGTGGGGATGGTGTTCTTGGGGTCATAGGCAGCATTCCTCCTCCTCCAAATACGGCGAGTTGCGTTGATGCCAAAGAGCTCGATTTTGGTCTCATCTGACCACAACACTTTCACCCAGTTCTCCTCTGAATCTTTCAGATGTTCATTGGCCAACTTCAGACGGGCATGTATATGTGCTTTCTTGAGCAGGGGGACCTTGCGTGCGCTGCAGGATTTCAGTCCTTCACGGCGTACTGTGTTACCAATTGTTTTCTTGGTGACTATGGTCCCAGCTGCCTTGAGATCATTGACAAGATCCTCCCGTGTAGTTCTGGGCTGATTCCTCACCGTTCTCATGATCATTGCAACACCACGAGGTGAGATCTTGCATGGAGCCCCAGGCCGAGGGAGATTGACAGTTCTTTTGTGTTTCTTCCATTTGCGAATAATCGCACCAACTGTTGTCACCTTCTCACCAAGCTGCTTGGCGATGGTCTTGTAGCCCATTCCAGCCTTGTGTAGGTCTACAATCTTGGCCCTGACATCCTTGGAGAGCTCTTTGGTCTTGGCCATGGTGGAGAGTTTGGAATCTGATTGATTGATTGCTTCTGTGGACAGGTGTCTTTTATACAGGTAACAAGCTGAGATTAGGAGCACTCCCTTTAAGAGTGTGCTCCTAATCTCAGCTCTTTACCTGTATAAAAGACACCTGGGAGACAGAAATCTTTCTGATTTTAGAGGTTGTCAAATACTTATTTCCCTCATTAAAATGTAAATCAATTTATAACATTTTTGACATGCGTTTTTCTGGATTTTTTTGTTGTTATTCTGTCTCTCACTGTTCAAATAAACCTACCATTAAAATTATAGACTGATCATTTCTTTGTCAGTGGGCACACATACAAAATCAGCAGGGGATCAAATACTTTTTTTCCCTCACTGTATATGCACTTAGCAGACACTTTTATCCAAAGAGAGAACATACAGTTGAAGTCGGAAGTTTACATACACCTTACCCAAATACATTTAAACTCAGTTTTTCACAATTCCTGAAATTTAATCCTAGTAACAATTCCCTGTCTTAGGTCAGTTAGGATCACCATTTTATTTTAAGAATGTGAAATGTCAGAATAATAGTAGAGAGAATGATTTATTTTAGCTTTTGGGTCAAACGTTTGGGGTAGCCTTCCACAAGCTTCCCACAATAAGTTGGGTGAATTTTGGCCCATTCCTCCAGACAGAGCTGGTGTAACTGAGTCAGGTTTGTAGGCCTCCTTGCTCGCACATGCTTTTTCAGTTCTGCCCACAAATCTTCTATAGGATTGAGGTCAGGGCTTTGTGATGGCCACTCCAATACCTTGACTTTGTTGTCCTTAAGCCATTTTGCCAAAACTTTGGAAGTATTCTTGGGGTCATTGTCCATTTGGAAGACCCATTTGCGACCAAGCTTTAACTTCCTGACTGATGTCTTGAGATGTTGCTTCAATATATCCACATACTTTTCCTTCCTCATGATGCCATCTATTTTGTGAAGTGCACAAGTCCCTCCTGCAGCAAAGCACCCGCACAGCATGATGCTGCCACCCCCGTGCCTCACGGTTGGGATGGTGTTCTTCGGCTTGCAAGTAACCCCCTTTTTCCTCCAAACATAACGATGGTCATTATGGCCAAACAGTTCTATTTTTGTTTCATCAGACCAGAGGACATTTCTCCAAAAAGTATGATCTTTGTCCCCATGTGCAGTTTTAAACCGTAGTCTTGCTTTTTTATGGCGGTTTTGGAGCAGTGGCTTCTTCCTTGCTGAGCGGCCTTTCAGGTTATGTCGATATAGGACTCGTTTTACTGTGGATATAGATACTTTTATATCTGTTTCCTCCATCAACTTCACAAGGTCCTTTGCTGTTGTTCTGGGATTGATTTGCACTTTTCGCACCAAAGTACGTTCATCTCTAGGAGACAGAACGCGTCTCCTTCCTGAGCAGTATGACGGCTGCATGGTCCCATGGTGTTTATACTTGCGTACTATTGTTTGTACAGATGAACGTGGTACCTTCAGGCATTTGGAAATTGCTCCCAAGGATGAACCAGACTTATGGAGGTCTACAATATTTTTTTCTGAGGTCTTGGCTGATTTCTTTTGATTTTCCCATGATGTCAAGCAAAGAGGCACTGAGTTTGGAGGTAGGCCTTGAAATACATCCACAGGTACACCTCCAAATGACTCAAATGATGTCAATTAGCCTATCAGAAGCTTCTAAAGCCATGACATCATTTTCTGGAATTTTCCAAGCTGTTTAAAGGCACAGTCAACTTAGTGTATGTAAACTTCTGATCCACTGGAATTGTGATACAGTGAATTCTAAGTGAAATAATCCGTCTGTAAACGATTATTGGAAAAATTATTTCTGTCATGCACAAAGTAGATGTCCTAACCGACTTGCCAGAACTATCATTTGTTAACAAGAAATGTGTGGAGTGGTTGAAAAACGAGTTTTAATGACTCCAACCTAAGTGTATGTAAACTTCTGACTTCAACTGTACATGAACATGATGGGTGACTGGGTGACTGAGTTCATCATGATGCCCACCTGAAAATCCTTCTCCTCCTGCACCTTTCTCATGCTCAACATGTATCTCCTCATCTGACAAGAATTCCTTTTCCGGCAGCTCCACAGGTTCCATCCTCTCGTTGTCAATGTCAATCGTCAGTTAATGATACATTTGGTATTGATCGTGCTGATAAAATATTGAAAAGAAGAGCTATAGAACATTTAGGGTAATTTGACAAACATGCACAATATAGAGTATCAAAGATGTGATCATCCTCTCCTTCCTCCTCAAAATCATTCCTCTCCACTTCTAAAATATTTGAAACATAGTTATAAAACACACAAGACTGTAAGGATTCGTTTTTGATGAGGGATGGACAGCTAACTTAACTAGCTAGCTAACATTAATCAGTCCTTTTTCCTTACCGTTTAGAGTTGTGTTGGAGTGGACTCTCTTGGCCAGTTGAATAGGTTGGCGACAGGGGGGTCCATCTCCATCGCAGAGACTAATTCTGCTCATGAAAGTCTACACAACCACACAATTCAATGCTATAGGCTAATTATTAATACATTCATGAGAATTTGCTCATCAAGAAAGAAGCGTTTGCTATCCAGCTAACGTTACTGTGGCAAACTTTTGCTACCAGCTATCGGATAAAGAACACATACTTTTAAACCTGTTCCAGAACAAATCCTTCATCAATAATACTCTCCCTCGTGGCTGAGAACTTATAATTCACCAATAATTATTGGGGATAATATTAACTGTCAAAATAATCAGTTTACCAGCAAATTGCAGAGACCGAGATGTTATGGTAACATTTCTGACAAAGAAAATGAAGGCGAGCATATCATTTGTTATATTTGTAACATACGTAACATTAACACCATTTGTAACGTTTACATTGTATCCAAATGTCATACATTTGTTAATTCTTTGTAACATTTAACCTTCAAGCAAGGTCTGCCATTGAGCCAAACACTGCTAGCAGCACCTCTAGGGCTGGTGGTGGTGAGTTGGTTGTGCCAGCTATGAGCATATTCGGGAGAGAACAGGGTCGAATAGTGAGAGGTCAGTAAATAAATGTTCTGGCATGTTTTTCAAGAAAGTCTGTCTAAAGCAGGCTTTCAAAGTTGTGACATATAATGTTTACACATAATTGTGCTGCACTTGCTGTGCCTGCACCTGCCCTTGCCATCAGGGACAGGAACCAAGTGCTGGCTCATCATGTAAGAATACACACACACACACACACACTATATAGATAGGCTATACATACATTAATGACTTATTTTTTCTTCCCATACTGTGCCAACTAGATTCCCAGGTTGCAATGGGCAGGCCAAAAGAGATGTTTGGAGATAAGCAAGGCCCTGTTTCTCCAGAAACTCTTTCCCACTGAGGAGTAGAAAGCAAACCTGCTTGTTGAGGGGGTCATCATAAACTACAGGTATGATGTTATAATGCAACTGACAATGCATTTTTAAAGCCCCATAAAGTGATATAATTAATAAATGTATATGTATAAACATTTCCTGGTTATTAATGTGTTTGTTTGTTTTGTTTTGCCATTTCAGATACACTCTCTTCAAATATTTAAGACAGTGGGCCATAAAGAAAATTGCAAGGTCCTCAACAGATCAAGAACTTCAGAATCTGGTCCCAAAGGCAATGAAACAGGCCTTCAAACATGCAACTGGTGCAGGCAGGGAGCTGCGGGAGTGCTGCTCTGAGACCACCAAGACATACACTACCAGTCAAAAGTTTGGACACACCTACTCATTCAAGGGTTTGTCTTGATTTTTACTATTGTTTACATTGTAGAATAATAGTGAAGACATCAAAACTATGAAAAAACACATAGTGTTAAACAAATCAAAATATATTTTATATTTGAGATTCTTCAAATAAACACCCTTTGCCTTGATGACAGCTTTGCACACTCTTGGCATTCTCTCAACCAGCTTCATGAGGTAGTCACCTGGAATGCATTTCAATTAACAGGTGTGCCTTCTTAAAAGTTAATTTGTGGTTAAAAGTTAATGCGTTTGAGCCAATCAGTTGTGTTGTGACAAGGTAGGAGTGGTATACAGAAGATAGCCCTATTTGGTAAAGACCATGTCCATATTATGGCAAGAACAGCTCAAATAAGCAAAGAGAAACGACAGTCCATCATTACTTTAAGACATGAATGTCAGTCAATATGGAAAATTGCAAGAACTTTGAAAGTTTCTTCAAGTGCAGTTGCAGGCCTTCATGGTCGAATTGCTGCAAAGAAACCACTACTAAAGGACGCCAATAAGAAGAAGAGACCTGCTTGGACCAAGAAACACGAGCAATGGACATTAGACCGGTCCAAATTTGAGATTTTGGTTCCAACCGCCGTGTCTTTGTGACACGTGGTCTGGGTGAACGGATGATCTCCGCATGTGTAGTTTCCACAGTAAGGCATGGAGGAGGAGGTGTTATGGTGTGGGGGTGCTTTGCTGGTGACACTGTCTGTGATTGATTTAGAATTCAAGGCACACTTAACCAGCATGGCTACCATAGCATTCTGCAGCAATACGCCATCTCATCTGGTTTGGGCACCTCCAGGCTGTGTAAGGGCTATTTTACCAAGAAGGAGAGTGATGGAGTGCTGCATCAGATGACCTGGCCTCCCCGACCTCAACCCAATTGAGATGGTTTGGGATGAGTCGGACGGTAGAGTGAAGGAAAAGCAGCCAACAAGTGCTCAGCATATGTGGGAACTCCTTCAAGACTGTTGGAAAAGCATTCCAGGTGATGCTGGTTTTTTGGTTACTACATGATTCCATATGTGTTATTTCATAGTTTTGATGTCTTCACTATTATTCTACAATGTAGAAAATCGTAAAAATAAAGAAAAACCCTTGAATGAGTATGTGCGTCCAAACTTTTGACTGGTACGCTATATGTTTGCATGGCATAATGCCCTCATGAGCTACCTGGACCCTGAGAAGGCTGCATTGAAGGCTGTCCAACCAGAGAGATAGTCCTATGCAGCCTTCTGTTTTTCCCTTGTTTGTCTTTCTTTCTTTCTTTCTTTTTTTTTCTTTCTTTCGCTCTCTCTGTTCTAGTTGATCAATAAACACTCTAATTCTCACCAAGTGGTTTGCATTCTTTTCATAAAAAGTATTATTTAAAAAATGTTATATTCATTATATTTCTTGAGAAAAAAAGCAAATCATATATAGATGTGTTGTTTAACATGGCATTAAATTACAGTAGTGTCTTGAGACGTCCCATAGAATTTATTGCATGTCTTCATAACATGGCACAAAATGGCATGGAGTGTCTTGAGACCAGTGGCGGTCTGTGCCGTTTAAGACGAGGGAGGACGATATCTTTTTTTTTATGAGCATGGCCTTATTTCTTTTACAGCATATTGGATGACTGTCATTCATATTCCATTCACCCAGCTCAATGTAACATTGATAGGTTTAGGCTACTACATGATACTCAAATTTTCCCTATACCCATCATGAGGTTGCTTCAACCTAGCCTTTGAATGAAAGTTTTAACGTAGGTGCACAGGTCGATATCATTTTTAGTAATCAAGGTGTCAGACAGTGACACATATAATAACGCCTTGCCACACACTTGCCTGCATCTAGCTGATCTAGGGTGTAATCATTAGTCCAACAGTTGCAAACAAGAGTTTCTATTGGACAAATTCAGGTATGTTTATCCCCATTTCGTTCAGTTTTTCAACAGAATCGGCAGAATGAATACACTCCTGATCAAACTCAAACAAAGTTCACTTTCATAGCCACATACAAACAGCATGATCACTTTGCTCGTTGTAAAACCTTTCCAAGCCAAACCTTCATATCATAACCACTAACTGCTACACACAGCCTACATTGTTGTCACCATATTATCTAACGTCATAGTCAACATAGCTAATAGAACTACCAAAATAGTAAACCCGCTATGATCATGCAGTACAGTGTACAGTCAGCAAGCAGTTTAGCAGTTACACCGGCAGACCCCGGTGGCAGTAAATTAATAAAACCAAAAGCTTACCTTGACTTGGAAGAGTTCCAGTGTTGGATAGCCATAGCCAGCTATCTAACATAGCATCAATCTCTGTTTGAGCCGGGTGTTTGAGTAGGCTAGCTAGCTAGCTATTAAACTAGCTAAGTAAGTGAAAGTGAAAAAAATACAAAATATAGCTAGCGCTCTCTCTCTTGCTTCGCCTTCATTTTTGAAGAAATGTATTTGTTCAAAACTGTTCACCTACTGTCTTTCTCTTTCTTTGAGTCAACTACTCACCACATGTTATGCACTGCAGTGCTAGCTAGCTGTAGCTTATGCTAGATTTATTATCTGATCATTTGATTGGGTGGACAAAATGTCAGTTAATGCTGCAAGAGCTCTGATAGGTTGGAGGATGTCCTCAGAAGTTGTCATAATTATTGTGTAAGTCTATGGAAGGGGGTGAGAACCATGAGCCTCCTAGGTTTTGTACTGAAGTCAATGTACCCAGAGGAAGACGGAAACTAGCTGTCCTCCGGCTACACTATGGTGTTACCCTACAGAGAGCTGTTGAAGCAACAGTGAATTTTAATCAATTATTTGGTGACGTGAATATATTTGTATAGTTTTATCTAATAAATTATAGCTTTTTTAATGTTTGACTATTAAACATTTTATGAAATTCAATGAGGAGGATGGTCCTCCCCTTCCTCCTCTGATGAGCCTCCACTGCTTGAGACACAAGCTGAAATATGTTTTAAGATGTCTTCAAAACTAGAATGTCTCAAGACGTCTCAAGAAATGTCTCAAGACGTCTTGAGACACAGGTGATGGCTGGGTATGTCTGCACAACCATACATGCAGTAGTACTTGTCACAACTATATAACACAGGCAGTAGTACTTAGCGCAGCCAATAGAAGACGACATTATACTATATCACAGGCAGCATTAGTAACCACTACTATATAATGGAGGATTCACATTGCCTATTACTTTGGAGTAAGGCATTTCCAAAATCTCCACGTGTGGGTGTTTCATCATGCAGAACAGCACATTGGATGACAATCCAGCAAAGTGTTATGAATCCAACAACAAGCAACATTTGGGAAGTGCGAATACACCAAAGCCATTTCTCTCAAAATTAATAGTTGGTTCCTTAGTAATAGGTCACTCCAGTTTGTGTATAAAAAATGGAATTAGTTCATCTGGGAAGTTCTCCTGTAGGTCATTGTGGTTTCTCCTTTGCAACTTGCAGCCAGCATTGCATAGTTCATAATTGGAAACAGACTTTGGATTTGTCAGAATACCAGTGGCACATTTCCTTGTATCCATCATACCTGTGCTGGAACTTGAGTTGTCAATCATATCCAAAAATAACTGCACACTAAAATGGTAGGGAGGTATGCATGCATAGAGCAAGTTAAATCCACAAATATAAAACATTGGCAGCTCATCATGGTCCATATCCAAATATTTGGCACACCAATTCAAAATGAAAAGTGACCTGATTACCTCAGTTCAAATCAGCTGTGCCAGTTAGCCACCAATCTAGCTAGCTGACCAAATGAAAACAAATGATCACATGACTGCTGTAGGCGAATTGGTGGAGATGATATACAGTGCCTTCAGAAAGTCTTCATACCCCTTGACTTATTCCACATTTGTTGTATTACAGCCTGAATTCAAAATGGATTTTAAAAAATAATTCTCAACCATCTACACACAATACTCCATAATGACAAAGTGAAAATCTGTTTTTAGACATTTTTGCTAATTTATTGAAAATGAAATACAGAATCAATAATCTCATTTACATAAGTATACACACCCCTGAGTCAACAGTTTGTAGAAGCACCAATTACAGTTGTGAGTCTTTTTGAGTCTCTAATGGATTTGTACACCTGGATTGCACAATATTTGCCAATTATTCTTTTTTAAATTCTTCAAGCTCTGTCAAGTTTATTGTTGATCATTGCTAGACAGCCATTTTCAAGTCTTGCAATAGATTTTCAAGCCAATTTAAGTCAAAACTTTAACTAGGCCACTCAGAAACATTCAATGTCATCTTGGTAAGCAACTCCAGTGTAGATTTGGCCTTGTGTTTTAGGTTATTTTCCTGCAGAAAAGTGAATTAGTCTCCCAGTGTCTGTTGGAATGAAAACTGAACCAGGTTTTCCTCTAGGATTTTGCCTGTGCTTATAGCTGTATTCCGTTTCTTTTTATCCTGAAAAACTCCCTAGTCTTTGCCGATGACAAGCATACCCATAACATGATGCAGCCACAACCATGCTTGAAAATATAAACAGATTTTCCCCAAACATAACACTTTGTATTCAGGACATACAGTTAATTTCTTTGCCACATATTTTGCTGTATTACTTAAGTGCCTTATTGCAAACAGAATGCATGTTTTGGAATATTTGTATTCTGTACAGGCTTCCTTCTTTTCACTCTGTAATTGAGGTAAGTATTGTGGAGTAACTACAATGTTGTTGATCCATCCTCAGTTGTCACATCACTACCATTAAACTCTCTTAACTGTTTTAAAATTACCACTGGCCTCATGGTGAAATCCCTTATCAGTTTCCTTCCTCTCCGGCTACTGAGTTAGGAAGGATGCCTGTATCTTTGTAGTGACTCGGTGTATTGATACACCATCCATAGCCTAATTAATAACTTCATCATGCTCAAAGGGATATTCAGCATCTGCTTTTATTTTTACACATTTACGAATCAGTGCTCTTCTTTGTAAGACATTGAAAAACCTCCCTGGTCTTTGTGGTTGAATCTCTGTTTGAAATTCACTACTCGATTGAGGGACCTTACAGATAATTGTATGTGTGGGGTTGCAGAGATGGGGTAGTTATAAAAAAATAATGTTAACCACTATTGTTGAACATGGAATGAGTCCATGTAACTTATTAAGCACGTTTGTACACCTGAACTTAGGCTTGCCATTATGGGTTATTTTGTGTAGATCAGTGACACAAAATCTAAATGTAATCAATTTTAAATGCAGGCTGTAACACAACCAAATGTGGAACAAGTAAAGGGGTGTGAATACTTTCTGAAGGCACTGTATGTAGAATGACTTGAGGTTTGAAGGGATGGTAAAACAAAGATCTGAAGCACAAACGCAAACTTGCTCGTATATATTTGAATATAAACTTTATTATTACTCGACTTCATAGCCAAGTTGAGCCAGAAGTACAGTTAAAATGTTAATGACCATCCAGTTTTAAAAACGTTTGCCTCTGTGTGGGCCCACAGCGTTCAACACCATAGTGCCCTCAAAGCTCATCACTAAGCTAAGGACCCTGGGATTTAACACCTCCCTCTGCAACTGGATCCTGGACTTCCTGACTTCCTGACGGGCCACCACCAAGTGGTAAGGGTAGGTAACAACACATCTGCCACACTGATCCTCAACACGGGGGCCCCTCAGGGTGTGTGCTCAGTCCCCTCCTGTACTCCCTGTTCACCAATGACTGCATGGCCTGATCACCGACAACAATGAGACAGACTATATGGAGGATGTCAGAGGATAACAACCTCTCCCTCAATGTGATCAAGACAAAGGAGATGATTGTGGACTACAGGAAAAGGAGAACCGAGCACACCCCCATTCTCATCGACGGGGCTGTAGTGGAGTAGGTTGAGAGCTTCAAGTTTCCTTGGTGTTCACATCACCAACAAACTATCATGGTCCAAGCACACCAAGACAGTCGTGAAGAGGGCATGACAAAGCCTATTCCCTCTCAGGAGACTGAAAAGATTTGGCATGGGTCCTCAGATCCTCAAAAAGTTATACAGCTGCACCACCGAGAGCATCCTGACTGGTTGCATCACCGCCTGGTATGGCAACTGCTCGGCCTCCGACCGCAAGGCACTAGAGAGTGTAGTGCGTATGGCCCAGTACATCACTGGGGCTAAGCTTCCTGCCATCCAGGACCTCTATACTAGGCGGTGTAAGAGGAAGTCCCTAAAAATTGCCAAAGACTCCAGCCACCCTAGTCATAGACTGTTCTCTCTGCTACCACACGGCAAGCGGTAGCGGAGCGCCAAGTCTAGGTCCAAAAGGTTTCTTAACAGCCTCTACCCCCAAGTCATAAGAGTCCTGAACAGCTAATCAAATGGCTACCCGGACTATTTGCATTGTCCCCCCCCCTCTTCTTTTTACGCTGCTGCTACTCTCTGTTTATTATCTATGCATAGTCACTTTACCTCTACCCACATGTACATTTTACCTCAATAACCTCAACTAACCTGTGCCCCCGCACATTGACTCTGTACCGGTACCCCCTGTATATAGCCTCACTACTGTTATTTTACTGCTGCTCTTGAATTATTTGTTATCTTTCTATTTGTCTTCTATTTTTTACTTATCACTTACTTTCTTAAAACGTCATTGTTGGTTAAGGGCTTGTAAGTAAGCATTTCACTGTAAGGTCTACACCTGTTGTATTTGGCGCATGTGACAAATACAATTTGATTTGATTTGATGTACACAGTTAATAACTTGTAAGTACATTTATTCTTTATAACAGTAACATTCATATTCAAAGACTAGTATATTGGCAAGCCTCTGTGCAGCAGACCACGCTGCTCATCCCAACTAAAAAATAAATAAAAAATAAATAAAAAATATTTAAAAAAAAAATGAAATAAAAAAAAAATATTGTAAAGTGGTTAACCCACTGGCTATAGGGTGAATGCACCAATTTGTAAGTCGCTCTGGATAAGAGCGTCTGCTAAATGACTTAAATGTAAATGTAAATGTAGGCCACAGTAAACCCCATATAGAATGAGCTGCATAGAATGAGCTGCATTTTATGGTTTCCGTTTTTTTTTTAAGCGGTATTGTAATCAAGACCTACATAAACCTTTAATTTCCTGGCAATCTCTTACACACAACATCGTAGAATGTTGAGAATATCACCACAGTGACTTAAACAGAGACTCAGCAATATAAAATTACCATAAACAGAGAGGTGAGAATGCAAAGCAAGAGGCTGCACTCTCTTACAGATACTGTGAAGCATCTGCACATGTACTGTAGACGTTTTCCCAGTCATGTGCAATGTGATAGCTGCGTGACAACAAATGCTAACAAATGCTAACGAGATAATCCACTTGCTTCATACTCTGTTCCTAACTGTAATGTCATATTGCCGAATCTGCCTTTAACTGAGGTCTCCTTTAGAAATTACTGTGGGTTGTGGGATAAAAAGGGGAATGTTTTGGACCTTTCTGTTTGTAATGAAGAGAACTTCCCAAGGTTCCTCATAAGGTTTTAATCTGTGTTGTAATTACAGCCCATATTCAGTGTATTCGGAAAGCATTCAGACTCCTTGACTTTTTCCACCATTTGTTACGTTACTGCCTTATTCTAAAATTGATATTATTATTTTTTATCCCTAATCAATCTACACACAATACCCCGTAATGACAAAGCAAAAATTATTTTAGCAAATGCCCCAAAAAAAAGAAAATATAATAATATCATAGCAAATGGTCTGAATACTTATGTAAATAAGGTATTTCAGCTTTTTATTTTTTATAAATATGTTTTTGCTTTGTTATTATGGGGTATTGTGTGTAGATTGAAGTGGAAAACCATTAATTTACTCAATTTTAGAATAAGGCTGTAACGTAGCAAAATATGGAAAAAGTCAAGTATTCAAACCCTTTACTCAGTACTTTGTTGAAGCACCTTTGGCAGCAGTTACAGCTTCGAGTCTTCTTGGGTAGCTTGGCACACCTGTATTTGAGGAGTATCAGGTTGGATGGGGAGCGTTGCTGCACAGCTATTTTCAGGTGTCTCCAGAGATGTTCGATCGGGTTCAAGTCCGGGCTCTGGAAGGGCCACTCAAGGACATTCAGAGACTTGTCCGGAAGGCTCTCCTGCGTTGTCTTGGCTGTGTGCTTAGGGTCGTTGTCCTGTTGGAAGGTGAACTTTCACCCCAGTCCGAGGTCCTGAGCGCTCGGGAGCAGGTTTTCATCAAGGATCTCTCTGTACTTTGCTCCGTTCATCTTTCCCTCGATCCTGACTAGTCTCCCAGTCCCTGCCGCTGAAAAACATCCCCACAGCATGATGCTGCCACCACCATGCTTCACCGTAGGGATGGTGCCAGGTTTCCTCCAGACGTGCTGCTTGGCATTCAGGCCAAAGAGTTCAATCTTGTTTCTCATGGTCTCAGAGTCCTTTAGGTGCATTTTGGCAAACTCCAAGCGGTCTGTCATGTGCCTTTTACTGAGGAGTGGCTTCCGTCTGGCCACTCTACAATAAAGGCCTGATTGGTGGAGTGCTGCAGAGATGGTTGTCCTTCTGGAAGGTTCTCCCATCTCTACAGAGGAAATCTGGAGCTCTGTCACAGTGACCATCGGGTTGTTGGTCACCTCCCTGACCAAGGCCCTTCTCCCCGATTGCTCAGTTTGGCCGGGCACCCAGCTCTAGGAAGAGTCTTGGTGGTTCTAAACTTCTTCAATTGAAGAATGATGGAGGCCACTGTGTTCTTGAGGACCTTCAATTCTGCAGAAACATTTTGGGACCCTTCCTCAGATCTGTGCCTCAACACAACCTTGTCTCTGAGCTCTACGGACAATCTCTTCAACCTCATGGCTTGGTTTTTGCTCTGACACCCACTGTCAACTGTGGGACATTATATAGACATATGTGTGCATTTCCAAATCATGTCCAATCAATTTACTTCAAAACAGGTGGACTCCAATCAAGTTGTAGAAACATCTCATGGATGATCAATGGAAACAGGATGCCCCTGAGCTCAATTTCGAATCTCATAGCAAATGGTCTGAATACTTATGTAAATAAGGTATTTCAGCTTTTTATTTTTTATAAATATGTTTTTGCTTTGTTATTATGGGGTATTGTGTGTAGATTGAAGTGGAAAACCATTAATTTACTCAATTTTAGAATAAGGCTGTAACGTAGCAAAATATGGAAAAAGTCAAGGGTCTGAATACTTTCTGAATGCACTGTACGCCTATGTAGATAGTCCATAAAAAATCTGCCGTTTCCAGATACAATAGCCATTTACAACATTAACAATGTCTACACTGTATTTCTGATCAATTTGATGTTATTTTAATGGACAAAATAATTGTTTTTCTTTCGAAAACAAGGGCATTTCTAAGTGACCCCAAACCTTTGAACGGTAGTATATGTATATATATATAGCCCAGGCCATCTTTATGGCCTGGGCTCAGAGAGTTCTTTGCCATGAGGTGCCATGTTGAACTTCCAGTGACCAGTATGAGGGAGTGTGAGAGCGATGACACCAAATTTAACACACCTGCTCCCCATTCACACCTGAGACCTTGTAACACTAACGAGTCACATGACAACGGGGAGGAAAAATGGCTAATTGGGCCCAATTTGGACATTTTCACTTAGGGGTGTACTCACTTTTGTTGCCAGCGGTTTCGACATTAATGGCTGTGTGTTGAGTTATTTTGAGGGGACAGCAAATTTACACTGTTAAACAAGCTGTACGCTTACCACTTTACATTGTAGCAAAGTGTCATTTCTTCAGTGTTGTCACATGAAAAGATATACTCAAATATTTACAAAAATGTAAGGGGTGTACTCACTTTTGTGAGATACTGTATATATATATATATATATATATATATATATATATATGTATATATATATACAGTGAGTGAAATAAGTATTTGATCCCGTGCTGATTTTGTATGTTTGCCCACTGACAAAGAAATGATCAGTCTATAATTTTAATGGTAGGTTTATTTGAACAGTGAGAGACAGAATAACAACAAAAAAATCCAGAAAAACGCATGTCAAAAGTGTTATAAATTGATTTGCATTTTAATGAGGGAAATAAGTATTTGACCCCCTTTCAATCAGAAAGATTTCTGGCTCCCAGGTGTCTTTTATACAGGTAACGAGCTGAGATTAGGAGCACACTCTTAAAGGGAGTTCTCCTAATCTCAGTTTGTTACCTGTATAAAAGACACCTGTCCACAGAAGCAATCAATCAATCAGATTCCAAACTCTCCACCATGGCCAAGACCAAAGAGCTCTCCAAGGATGTCAGGGCCAAGATTGTAGACCTACACAAGGCTGGAATGGGCTACAAGACCATCGCCAAGCAGCTTGGTGAGAAGGTGACAACAGTTGGTGTGATTATTCGCAAATGGAAGAAACACAAAAGAACTGTCAATCTCCCTCGGCCTCGGGCTCCATGCAAGATCTCACCTCGTGGAGTTGCAATGATCATGAGAACGATGAGGAATCAGCCCAGAACTAGGATCTTGTCAATGATCTCAAGGCAGCTGGGACCATAGTCACCAAGAAAACAATTGGTAACACACTACGCCGTGAAGGACTGAAATCCTGCAGCGCCCGCAAGGTCCCCCTGCTCAAGAAAGCACATATACAGGCCCGTCTGAAGTTTGCCAATGAACATCTGAATGATTCAGAGGAGAACTGGGTGAAAGTGATGTGGTCAGATGAGACCAAAATCGAGCTCTTTGGCATCAAATCAACTCGCTGTGTTTGGAGGAGGAGGAATGCTGCCTATGACCCCAAGAACACCATCCCCACTGTCAAACATGGAGGTGGAAACATTATGCTTTGGGGGTGTTTTTCTGCTAAGGGGACAGGACAACTTCACCGCATCAAAGGGACGATGGACGGGGCCATGTACCGTCAAATCTTGGGTGAGAACCTCCTTCCCTCAGCCAGGGCATTGAAAATGGGTCGTGGATGGGTATTCCAGCATGACAATGACCCAAAACACACGGCCAAGGCAACAAAGGAGTGGCTCAAGAAGAATCACATTAAGGTCCTGGAGTGGCCTAGCCAGTCTCCAGACCTTAATCCCATAGAAAATCTGTGGAGGGAGCTGAAGGGTCGAGTTGCCAAACGTCAGCCTCGAAACCTTAATGACTTGGAGAAGATCTGCAAAGAGGAGCGGGTCAAAATCCCTCTTGAGATGTGTGCAAACCTGGTGGCCAACTGCAAGAAATGTCTGACCTCTGTGATTGCCAACAAGCGTTTTACCACTAAGTACTAAGTCATGTTTTGCAGAGGGGTCAAATACTTATTTCCCTCATTAAAATGCTAATCAATTTATAACATTTTTGACATGCGTTTTTCTGGATTTTTGTTGTTGTTATTCTGTCTCTAACTGTTCAAATTAACCTACCATTAAAATGATAGACTGATCATGTCTTTGTCAGTGGGCAAACGTACAAAATCAGCAGGGGATCAAATACTTTTTTCCCTCACTGTATATACAGAACTTAACCTTTTTCACCCCTACTTAAGCTTTGGACTGTGTTTTTACGGAACTTAACCTTTTTCACCCCTACTTAAGCTTTGGACTGTGTTTTTACGGAATTATAGTGATAATGAAGGTTGAGGAAAGGGTCAGCGTTTGGCTGGCAAGCCTTGGCTGGACTGCCAGCATTAAGATCAGTTCAATTGAAATGGTTGGCCAGTTGTAATCCTCAAAATTGCCTGGGGAATTAGAGATGGGAGCTTTGGTTGTGTGTGACGTTATACTGTATATCTGCTTATAGACAAGTAAGACACATTTTTTTCACCCGTGTGATGTAACACTTCATTGAACTAGACCATGTAACACATGTAAAATTCAGAAACAAATAATATGTATTGTTTAGCATGGACACAGAAAGTACGCTTGATGCCAGCATGCAGTATGGCTACAGCAAGTGTATCCCTAAAAAGACAGACAGATGACCACAGAGTGATTTTGTGCCTCATCAAATGAAATAGCTGTCAAATGTGCTTGGATTTCGAAGAAACTGTCATTTTAAACCACAATTACATGATACTCCATCTGTTGACCAAAGAGAGCAAAAAACATTATATTTATCAAAATATAAACACTGCGCCCAGCGTGAAACTCTTCACATTAACAACCCTTATTCAACTGCTCACATACATATGCACAGTGGACACCATATTTTGAGGTTTGCTTAGAAACCAAACATTTTCCCCAATGCATTGTATCAGAAATGACTCACACCACACCATAATAGTAGTTTGTAGTGCCATGATGTTATGGTAGTGTGTATAATCTTACTCCAAGTGGAGCTCCTTAGTCGGTCAACATAGTAGGGAGGGAGTAATGTTGTTGACAACAGGGAAAATGTAGCAACTTACACTTGATTCATGGCTATTATTTGAAACTTCAAACTGCTCCAAATGCTGTGCTGTAAGTAGCAATCGTCCTTCAGACTACACGCAATGTCCTAACTCTTTGGTTACTAAAGATCCCCTGGCGTCTGGGGATTAGGGGTGTTAGCAGGGCTGGGCGATATGTAGGGCTGGGCGATATTTTATTTTTTATACTTATATCTAAAATGTTTTCTCAAAATAAGCTATATTGCACAATTAAAGGTCAAATACACTGCATTTCAAACAGTCAGTAATAATCTAATGAATTCAGGTGATGAACAATTATACCTAGGCGAAATATAAGCGTTCCACAACCATAAGACCCACTAATAATTAATTAATTTGATCAAAATAGTTTTTTTTGTTGTTGCAGTAATCACTGATCTGGCGTTCAAGCCTTTCTATGAAAATGCCACTTTTTTGGGGGGGTTTACAAATTTAACCAGAACCATGCTCAATGCACATCCACTAATGATGATCAAGCTTTTTTAGCAGGTGAATGGATTACAGAATATTAACACAGGTCTAATAAACAATGTGTGAAGCACAAGCCCACGTGAGTGTCCAGCTAAACTTTATATTTCAAGTCAAGCCAATTTAGATCTATAGCTAGCAAACAAGGTAGAACAGTTAAACTGTTATGAACACACAACTACCTCTTCACCTTGTTTAGTGTTGACATCAAGTGGCATACCTGGATAATAAGATGTTTATTTCTCAGAATGAGAACGAGTTGCCAATTCCTTATATAAATTATTTTCATGTTCATAACAAATGTATAAAACACATACTAAACAGCTAGCACATAACAATCTGTGACTAAAATGCTGCTAGCGGTATGTGGTACCGTAATGCCGTGTGCCAACAGAAACTGAGCATTTTTCCAGAATTAATGCTCCTTGAGGGGATTCGATTACGCTGGCCCTGGTGCGGGGTTTGCACCGGGTGAAAAGTGATTGCATTTATTTTGAAACCGAGCTGCCTCCCGCGTGTGAGCCAGGTGCCCCGTTCTGGCCGGCAGCGAAGTTGGCTCAAAACAAATTAGAAGGATTCTGTGATTTCACATGCAAAATGTATTGGTTTTGATAAAGACACTTTTTCTGCCTTCCCAATGAAAACGAATTTGAGAACTCAAACATTTATTTTATGCAAAATAAAATATATGAACGATGCATCATGCTGCCTTGTTGACGTGAAGGGCCTTAGCCTGGTGCAACCTGGGCCAGCTTAATCGAATCCCCTCATTGATACTCCCGTTTTAGTAGTGTCTGCTCTGTGACCAACTTTTGAGAGTTGAGAAATAAAGAGGGTATCGTTAGAAATGTTACGTTCACCTATATTACAGTAAATGTCTCAATGTGTCTCGGTGTCCATGTGACCGATTCAGTTGGACCAAACCACAAGTTTGGTTTGGAACTGGTTGCTGTCAGAGGGTGATTCCTCACAAAACTAGAACAAAAAGAGACAACGATTATGGCAAATTTCACAAAATGTAATCCATAGATGGGTTCTTTGGAGGACAGATTGTTAAAGTTGGAACATTTGTGACATTTTGGCCTTAACCAAAGGAGTCAATAATGTTTAATCTGTAGGTGAAAGCAAATATGGTGTCATATGAAGCTTTACCGCTTGCTCTGTAATATGAGTAGTGTTTTGATTTCAATAACAATTTTCTTATGTTAATTTAAGAATATTGAAAAGTATAAACATGAATATTGAAAATGTACCCTTTCTGATTTGGCTAATTTTGTAATATATTGTTGAACATTGTATACTCTACGGCAGGGTTTCCCAAACTCGGTCCTCAGGACATAAGGGGTGCACATTTTGGTTTTTGCCCTACCACTACACAGCGGATTTAAATAATCAACTAATCATCAAGCTTTGATAATTTGAATCAGCTGTGTAGTGTTAGGGAAAAAAACTAAACGTGCACCCCTTGGGGTCCCGAGGACTGAGTTTGGGACTGCTCTACGGCATATCAATGTTCCAGAATGAGATATTTTATTTTATATTTATTTCACCTTTATTTAACCAGGTAAGCTAGTTGAGAACAAGTTCTCATTTACAACTGCGACCTGGACAAGATAAAGCAAAGCAATGCGATAAAAAACACAGAGTTACATATGGGGTAAAACAAAACATAAAGTCAAAAATACAACAGAAAAAATATATACAGTGTGTGCAAATGTAGCAAGTTATGGAGGTAAGGCAATAAATAGGCTATAGTGCAAAATAATAACAATTAGTATTAACTCTGGAATGATAGAGATGATGTGCAAATAGAGATACTGGGGTGCAAATGAGCAAAATAAATAACAATATGGGGATGAGGTAGTTGGGTGGGATAATTTCAGATGGGCTGTGTACAGGTGCAGTGATCGGTAAGGTGCTCTGACAACTGATGCTTAAAGTTAGTGAGGGAGGTAAGAGTCTCCAGCTTCAGAGATTTTTGCAATTCGTTCCAGTCATTGGCATCAGAGAACTGGAAGGTATGGCGGCCAAAGGAGGTGTTGGCTTTGGGGATGACCAGTGAGATATACCTGCTGGAGCGCATACTACGGGTGGGTGTTGCTATGGTGACCAATGAGCTAAGATAAGGCGGGGATTTGCCCAGCAGTGATTTATAGATGGCCTGGAGCCAGTTGGTTTGGCGACGAATATGTAGTGAGGACCAGCCAACAAGAGCGTACAGGTCACAGTGGTGGGTAGTATATGGGGCTTTGGTGACAAAATGGATGGCACTGTGATAGACTACATCCAATTTGTTGAGTAGAGTGTTGGAGGCTATTTTGTAAATGACATCGCCGAAGTCAAGGATCGGTAGGATAGTCAGTTTTACGAGGGCATGTTTGGCAGCATGAGTGAAGGAGGCTTTGTTGCGAAATAGGAAGCTGATTCTAGATTTAACTTTGGATTGGAGATGCTTAATGTGAGTCTTGAAGGAGAGTTTACAGTCTAACCAGACACCTAGGTATTTGTAGTTGTCCACATACTCTAGGTCAGACCCGTCGAGAGTAGTGATTCTAGTCGGGTGGGCGGGTGCCAGCAGCGTTCGATTGAAGAGCATGCATTTAGTTTTACTAGTGTTTAAGAGCAGTTGGAGGCTACTGAAGGAGTGTTGTATGGCATTGAAGCTCGTTTGGAGGTTTGTTAACACAGTGTCCAATGAAGGGCCAGATGTATACAAAATTGTGTCATCTGCGTAGAGGTGGATCTGAGAGTCACCAGCAGCAAGAGCGACATCATTGATATATACAGAGAAAAGAGTCGACCCAAGAATTGAACCCTGTGGCACCCCCATAGAGACTGCCATAGGTCCAGAAAACAGGCCCTCCGATTTTACACATTGAACTCTATCTGAGAAGTAGTTGGTGAACCAGGCGAGGCAGTCATTTGAGAAACCAAAGCTATTTAGTCTGCCAATAAGAATGCGGTGGTTGACAGAGTCGAAAGCCTTGGCCAGGTCGATGAAGACGGCTGCACAGTACTGTCTATTATCGATCGCGGTTATAATATCGTTTAGGACCTTGAGCGTGGCTGAGGTGCACCCATGACCAGCTCAGAAACCAGATTGCATAGCGGAGAAGGTACGGTGGGATTCGAAATGGTCGGTGATCTGTTTGTTAACTTGGCTTTCAAAAACTTTCGAAAGGCAGGGCAGGATGGATATAGGTCTGTAACAGTTTGGATCGAGAGTGTTACCCCCTTTGAAGAGGGGGATGACCGCGGCAGCTTTCCAATCTCTGGGGATCTCAGACGTTACGAAAGAGAGGTTGAACAGGCTAGTAATAGGGGTTGCGACAATTTCGGCGGCTAGTTTTAGAAAGGGTCCAGATTGTCTAGCCCAGATGATTTGTAGGGGTCCAGATTTTGCAGCTCTTTCAGAACATCAGCTGTCTGAATTTGTGTGAAGGAGAAGCGGGGGGCATGGGCAAGTTGCAGCGGAGGGTGCAGAGCTGGTGGCCGGGGTAGTGGTAGCCAGGTGGAAAGCATGGCCAGCCGTAGCAAAATGCTTGTTGAAATTCTCGATTATTGTAGATTTATCGGTGGTGATAGTGTTTCCTAGCCTCAGTGCAGTGGGCAGCTGGGAGGAAGTGCTCTTATTCTCCATGGACTTTACAGTGTCCCAAAACCTTTTGGAGTTAGAGCTACAGGATGCAAATTTCTGTTTGAAAAAGTTAGCCTTTGCTTTCCTAACTGCTTGTTTATATTGGTTCCTAACTTCCCTGAAAAGTTGCATATCGTGGGGGCTATTTGATGCTAATGCAGTACGCCACAGGATGTTTTTGTGCTGGTCAAGGGCAGTCAAGTCTGAGGAGAACCAGGGGCTTATCTGTTCTTAGTTCTGTATTTTCTGAATGGGGCATGTTTATTTAAGATTGAGAGGAAATTACTTTTAAAGAACAACCAGGCATCCTCTACTGATGGAATGAGATCGATATCCATCCAGGATACCTGGGCCAGGTCAATTAGGAAGGCCTGCTCGCTAAAGTGTTTTAGGGAGCATTTGACAGTGATGAGGGGTGGTCGTTTGACCGCGGACCCGTTACGGATGCAGGCAATAAGGCAGTGATCGCTGAGATCCTGGTTGAAGACAGCGGAGGTGTATTTAGAGGGTAAGTTAGTCAGGTTGATATCTATGAGGGTACCCATGTTTACGGATTTAGGGTTGTACCTGGTAGGTTTGTTGATAATTTGTGTGAGATTGAGGGCATCTAGTTTGGATTGTAGGATGGCCGGGGTGTTAAGCATATCCCAATTTAGGTCACCAAGCAGTACGAACTCTGAGGATAAATGGGGGGCAATCAATTCACATATGGTGTCCAGGGCACAGCTGGGGGCTGAGGGGGGTCTGTAGCAAGCGGCAACAGTGAGAGACTTATTTCTGGAAAGGTGGATTTTTAGAAGTAGAAGCTCAAACTGTTTGGGCACAGACCTGGATAGTATGATAGAGCTCTGCAGGCTAGCTCTACAGTACATTTACATTTTACATTTTAGTCATTTAGCAGACGCTCTTATCCAGAGCGACTTACAGGAGCAATTAGGGTTAAGTGCCTTGCTCAAGGGCACATTTACGTCATTTAGCAGACGCTCTAGTCCAGAGCGACTCACAAATTGATGCATTCACCCTATAGCCAGTGGGATAACCACTTTACAATTTTTTTTTGGGGGGGTAGAAGGATTACTTTATCCTATCCCAGGTATTCCTTAAAGAGGTGGGGTTTCAAATGTCTCCGGAAGGTGGTGAGAGACTCCGCTGTGTGGGGGGGGGGTAGAAGGATTACTTTATCCTATCCCAGGTATTCCTTAAAGAGGTGGGGTTTCAAATGTCTCCGGAAGGTGGTGAGCGACTCCGCTGTGTGTGTGGGGGGGTAGAAGGATTGCTTTATCCTATCCCAGGTATTCCTTAAAGAGGTGGGGTTTCAAATGTCTCCGGAAGGTGGTGAGTGACTCCGCTGTCCTGGCGTCCAGTAGATTGCAACTCCACCCCCTTCGGCAGTTCTATATAGACGGAAAATGTTGTAGTTGGGGATTCAGACACTGCTAGAACATCAGGGTTGGCGGAGTGTGCTAACGTAGTGAATAACTCAAACTTAGGAAGGAGGCTTCTGATATTAACGTGCAGAAAACCAAGGCTTTTACGGTTACAGAAGTCAACAAATGATAGCTCCTGGGGAGTAGGAGTGATACTGGGGGCTGCAGGGCCTGGGTTAGCCTCTATATCACCAGAGGAACAGAGGAGGACTAGAATAAGGATATGGCTAACGGCTTTAAGAACTTGTCTTCTAGTGCGTTGGGTACAGAGAATAAAGGGGGCAGATTTCCGGGCATTGTAGAAAAGATTCAGGGCATTATGTACAGACAAGGAAATGGAAGGATATGAGTACAGTGGAGGTAAACCTAAGCGTTGGGTAAAAATGAAAGAGATAGCATCACTGTAGGCACCGATTGAGCCGGTCTTGGCGTGTATGGGGGGTGGAACAAAGGAACTATTTGAGGCAGTTTGAGAGGGACTTGGGGTTCTACAGTGAAATTGTATAATAAGAACTAACTGGAACAGCAATAGGCAAGGCATATTGACATGGGAGAGAGTCCTAAAGCAATCACAGGTGTTATTAGATCTCTGCTGGTTTTAAAGTTATGGCCCATTTTATACAGATAAATTGGCATAGTAGGCAATGTAACCAATCACAGCCCTCCTTTTACTTGTATCATTGCACAGCCTGCAAATCACCAGCAGAGGGCAACCATTTTGAATCAATTTCCACATTCTTTCTGTTATAAATTGGATCATAAGTGTAAAAGTGGCAGAGATCCCACTCTGGATCTTTGATATGCCCGTAGAGTATATTATGATCAACAATATATTGAAACATTAGCCAAATCAAAAATGGTTTATTTTCAATATTCATGTTTTTATTTTTAAATATTCATAACTTAATGTATGAAAATTGGTATTGAAATCAAAATAGTACCTGTATTACAGAGCAAGCGATAAAGCTTCTTATGACACCAATTAATTTTTTGTAGCACACACAGATGGAACATTATGTAGTCTTCAAGGAGGCTTGGGTAAGGCCAAAATGTCATAAATATTCCAACTTCAATTAATTATTTCTCAATTATGTTTTAAGATACAAATGGCAAATACAGTGGGGGAAAAAAGTATTTAGTCAGCCACCAATTGTGCAAGTTCTCCCACTTAAAAAGATGAGAGAGGCCTGTAATTTTCATCATAGGTACACGTCAACTATGACAGACAAATTGAGAAAAAAAAATCCAGAAAGTCCCATTGTAGGATTTTTAATGAATTTATTAGCAAATTATGGTGGAAAATAAGTATTTGGTCACCTACAAACAAGCAAGATTTCTGGCTCTCACAGACCTGTAACTTCTTCTTTAAGAGGCTCCTCTGTCCTCCACTCGTTACCTGTATTAATGGCACCTGTTTGAACTTGTTATCAGTATAAAAGACACCTGTCCACAACCTCAAACAGTCACACTCCAAACTTCACAATGGCCAAGACCAAAGAGCTGTCAAAGGACACCAAAAACAAAATTGTAGACCTGCACCAGGCTGGGAAGACTGAATCTGCAATAGGTAAGCAGCTTGGTTTGAAGAAATCAACTGTGAAAGCAATTATTAGGAAATGGAAGACATACAAGACCACTGATAATCTCCCCTCGATCTGGGGCTCCACGCAAGATCTCACCCCGTGGGGTCAAAATGATCACAAGAACGGTGAGCAAAAATCCCAGAACCACACGGGGGGACCTAGTGAATGACCTGCTGAGAGCTGGGACCAAAGTAACAAAGCCAACCATCAGTAACACACTACGCCGCCAGGGACTCAAATCCTGCAGTGCGAGACGTGTCCCCTGCTTAAGCCAGTACATGTCCAGGCCCGTCTGAAGTGCATTTGGATGATCCAGAAGAGGATTGGGAGAATGTCATATGGTCAGATGAAACCAAAATATAACTTTTTGGTAAAAAACTCAACTCGTCATGTTTGGAGGACAAAGAATGCTGAGTTGCATCCAAAGAACACTATACCTACTGTGAAGCATGGGGTTGGAAACATCATGCTTTGGGGCTGTTTTTCTGCAAAGGGACCAGGACGACTGATCCGTGTAAAGGAAAGAATGAATGGGGCCATGTATCGTGAGATTTTGAGTGAAACCCTCCTTCCATCAGCAAGGGCATTGAAGATGAAACGTGGCTGGGTCTTTCAGCATGACAATGATCCCAAACACACCGCCCGGGCAACGAAGGAGTGGCTTCGTAAGAAGCATTTCAAGGTCCTGGAGTGGCCTAGCCAGTCTCCAGATCTCAACCCCATAGAAAATCTTTGGAGGGAGTTGAAAGTCTGTGTTGCCCAGCGACAGCCCCAAAACATCACTGCTCTAGAGGAGATCTGCATGGAGGAATGGGCCAAAATACCAGCAACAGTGTGTGAAAACCTTGTGAAGACTTACAAAAAACGTTTGACCTGTGTCATTGCCAACAAAGGGTATATAACAAAGTATTGAGAAACTTTTGTTATTGACCAAATACTTATTTTCCACCATCATATGCCAATAAATTAATTAAAAATCCTACAATGTGATTTTCTGGAAAAAAATTCTCATTTTGTCTGTCATAGTTGACGTGTACCTATGATGAAAATTACAGGCCTCTCATCTTCTTAAGTGGGAGAACTTGCACAATTGGTGGCTGACTAAATACTTTTTTTCCCCACTGTATATGTTAACAATCCTTTCTCCAAAGGATCCTTGTATGGATTACATTTCGTGAAAATCAAAATAAACATGGTCTTCTTTTATTCTAGTTTCGTGAGGAATCACCCCAGAGAGGAAGAGGCAATCACTGTTGTTGTGAGTGACTTGGTGTGTGAGTGGGAAGGTACACAGCACAGAAGGAGCGAGGGAGAGGAGACCACAAAGACAACATGAGAACAAGCGGACATAAACACTGAATTTAATTAACTCTATATATCACCCAGCCCTAGCACCAAGTCAATTTAGCTGGTAAAATGAGGAAGATTTTCATAGAGTGCATAGAGTTTCAACTGAGGAGAGACCACACAAACCCTTAAAAAAGTGTCATATACTGTACTATTGAGAACACTTGAAAAAAGTTTTTGCCTGAACATACTTCACACTGTAACTTTTTTCTAATATTGTTCATTGAACTCAGAGAAAATGCAGACATCGCCTTCTCCTTTCTCTGAAAGGCCTCCAAGGCTCCATGTCGCAATTACGTTCCGGTGTCGGGGAAAGAGCTACATAAATAAGGGCATAACAGCAGCTGTTGTGAAATGGTGCTAATTACCAATTGATTCGAAGCAGAGGCAGTGATTTCTGCAATGCAGAGGAGCATCTGCCTCTCTCTTGCCATCATCACACTTTCTGATTATCCATTGTTCAGGCTGTTTACTTAGCAAAAATGAGGGTTAAAATTTCAGGATAAGGAAGCTAAGGGGGACAGACACCAAATTGGGTCCCCCTTGAAAGAGGGAGTGTAGTAAAATTAGAATGAATTAGCACAACCCGAGGTAGATTCTAGACTCCATCGAGATGGCTAAGATGCAAATGAGGAATAAAGACACTCATTCAAAACAGTGATTAAGTTGCCTCAGGTATGCAGAGACTATATGTGTCCTCCTTGATCGATTGCACATCAGTCTCCGAAGACTTGGTTTTAAGTTTAGAGAAGTTTGAATGTTTTTTGGGGTGTATAGGCAGGTAGCCTAGCGGTGGGCCAGTAACCGAAAGGTTGCTGGTTCAAATACCTGAGCCGACAAGTTGACAAATCTGTCTGTGCCCTTGAGCAGGGCACTAATTTGCTCCAGCGGTGACATATTACTATGTCTGACCCTGTAAAACAACACATTTCACTGCACCTATCCGGTGTATGTGACAATAAAAAAAAGAAATTATTTGAGGGTCACACTTTATTTGGATATTCTGGATCAACAAACTATATGTTGATAAGCAACTGCTTGCCAAGGTTACAGTTAGGGTTAGGTTTAGAATAAGAGTTAGGGTAAGGGTTAAGATTAGGGTTAGGGTTGTAGTTAGTATAGAAGTGCAGTGTGAAAAGATGTTGGCTGACCCTCAGAGTTGGAATTGCTTACCTACTGTATAAAGACAAAACCTTGGTTTCGCCTCTGATCTGTCCTTCAACCCCTTTCCATGCATTGCAGCAACTCCCCTGTCTTACTCACGCTATCCTTCACATTTACAGAAAAGGTGATTTCCATCTTCGATGCTTAGAGGTGAACCTGAGAAGAGGTCCTTTTTTTCATTATTCAAGTTTGATATTGCAACGTTTAAAGGTTTTAAGGACACAATGTTTCTTTTTTACACAAGCAAAAATGTGTCATATAACAAATAACCTCCCAAAGAAGCCTCAACACAAAGGCACATCTGGTAATGTTCTGGAAGTGTACCAGAACAGGACGAGCAAATATCATATTCAATGCTATTTGTGGACTTCCTGTGAATTGAGTGAGAGGTGAGTGGAGTGAGAAACTTAATGGCGTGAACCCTGTGAATCCCAGTTCTCCACTCCTGTGTTCACATGTTCACAGTGCTACTCTCTGTGGATGTCACACTTAAGCAGGGCAGTTGCTGTTTGCGATCGCCTCATCAAATATGTCTGACAAATAATTGATTTAAGTGGTCTCTCCTCAGCCGATTTGACAACATAGACGTTACACTTTTCCAGTTATTAATAATTCATAGTTTCAGGCATGGCCATGAATTTTGCCACAGGGACCTGCTGGAATTGACATTTGCAGTCGGCGTGATCCAACATTAAGCTAATCAAACCCCATCTACCTATGGAGACGTACTTTTCCAAATGTTCTCCCAATCACTGGCACAATATAAAGGGGTGCTTTAGAATTAGCTTCCTCATCACAGCAAGAACTGGGTTTCTTTAAAATGTAGAATTGTTCCCTCAATGTCTTTGTCAGGGAGGAAAATAAGTAGAGAGCAATATTCATACAGTATGGCAAGTCATGTCATGCAGTCTTCTTGGAATTCTCGCTATGGTCCGCTACAGCCCTGTACAACTGACATTTGGCAGAGCGGTTGTGACACAGAGAGTTTTTCGGCAAATAATTATACAAGCATTTGGTATTCGTTGTATCACACAAATATTAGTTGTATCTGGGTCTGTGGAGGTCATGAAATTTTGTCAGCCAGTCATTGTCAAGCAACTAACTGTCGGTCTCATTGACCGTTAATGAACACAAACACATTTAGTATCTCCTGGTTTCCACAAATAGCCTACAAGCCATTTTTAAAAAGTCTAACAAATCCATGTAATATAGCCTACACCTTAACAATAAATCCATTATTTATTTTAGACAGGTCTATAGAAGCATGATATGAAGAAAATGTAGTCTATTTCAGAATAAAATAATTGCATACTCTGAGTTGTCTTTATGTTAGGTCCTGATGTGGCTATGCCAAATGGCTGTGGGCTACACTAGTTCATTTATCAGACAAGATTTGCTTATAATTCCATGGCATTATTTTATATTATTTTATAGTATGAAGAATACAATTGAACAAAACTGAATAACGATTTGAGGGACTGCGCACATGCGGCTATTCTGTGTTGAGCGGTTAACAAAGAAATAGGTACTCCTATACAGTGCCTTGCAATAGTATTCATCCCCCTTGGCGTTTTTCCTATTTTGTTGCATTACAACCTGTAATTTAAATGGATTTTTATTTGTATTTAATGTAATGGACATAAACAAAATAGTCAAAATTGGTGAAATGAAATTGAAAAAGTAACTTGTTTCAAAGAATTCTAAAAAATACATAACGGAAAAGTGGTGCGTGCATATTTATTCACCCCCTTTGCTATGAAGCCCCTAAATAAGATCTGGTGCAACCAATTACCTTCAGAAGTCACATAATTAGTTAAATAAAGTCCACCTGTGTGCAATCTAAGTGTCACATGATCTCAGTATATACAGTTGAAGTCGGAAGTTTACATCTTAGCCAAATACATTTAAACTCAGTTTTCACAATTCCTGACATTTAATCCTAGTAGAAATACCCAATTTTAGGTCAGTTAGGATCACCACTTTATTTTAAGAATGTGAAATGTCAGAATAATAGTAGAGAGAATTATTTATTTCAGCTTTTATTTCTTTCATCACATTCCCAGTTGGTCAGAAGTTTACATACACTCAATTAGTATTTGGTAGCATTGCCTTTAAAATGTTTAACTTGGGTCAAACATTTCGGGTAGCCTTTCACAAGCTTACCAGAATAAGTTGGGTGAATTTTGGCCCATTCCTCCTGACAGAGCTGGTGTAACTGAGTCAGGTTTGTAGGCCTCCTTGCTCGCACACGCTTTTTCAGTTCTGCCCACAAATGTTCTATAGGATTGAGGTCAGGGCTTTGTGATGGCCACTCCAATACCTTGACTTTGTTGTCCTTAAGCCATTTTGCCACAACTTTGGAAGTATGCTTGGGGTCATTGTCCATTTGGAAGACCAATTTGCGACCAAGCTTTAACTTCCTGACTGATGTCTTGTCAGGCGTCAGTGTGTAGCGGTACAACGGAGTCAGGCGCAGGACACAGAGCTAGTAGACAACTTACTTTACTCGTAAATAACAAATGAACATAACCTCCACGCAGGGAGGACAATCCCACTCACCAGTCGATAACACCAAACATAGAACAAACACGCACACAACACAGTGGGAGCCAGAGGGTTAAATAGGGAACAAATCATAGACATAATGGGAACCAGGTGTGTACAATGAAGACAAAACAAGTAGAACACAGAAACATAGATCGGTAGCAGCTAGTACTCCAGTGATGACGAACGCCGAAGCCTGCCCGAGCAAGGTGGAGGAGCAGCCTCGGCTGAATCCGTGACAGTATCCCCCCCTTGACGCGCAGCCCCAGCAGTGCGCCGACACCGGCCTCAGGGACGGCCAGGAGGACGCGGCGCAGGGCGAGTCGGATGATGACGGTGGAAATCCCTCAACATGGAGGGATCGAGGATGTCCCTCCTATTGACCCAGCACCGTTTCTCCAGACCGTACCCCTCCCACTCCACAAGATACTGCAGGCCCCCCACCCAACGCCTCGAATCCAGGATGGAACGGACCGAGTACGCCGGTGTCCCCTTGATGTCCAGTGGGGGCAGAGGAACCTCCCGTACCTCAGACACCTGGAGTGGACCAGCTACCAACGGCCTGATAGGAGACACATGGAACGAGGGGTTAACACGATACTCAGGAGGAAGCTGTAACCTATAACAAACCTCGTTCAATCTCCTCAGGACTTTAAATGGCCCCACAAACCGCCGACCCAGCTTCCGGTAGGGCAGGCGAAGGGGCAGGTTTCGGGTCGAGAGCCAGACCCGGTCCCCGGGGCCTCACTGCGGTGGTGGTCGGCGCTCGACTTTTGTCGCCTGATGGCCCGTTGCAGGCGTACATGGGCAGCGTTCCAGGTCTCCTCCGAGCGCCGAAAACATTCATCCACCACAGGTGCCTCGATCTGGCTCTGATGCCATGGTGCCAGGACCGGCTGATAACCTAATACACACTGAAATGGAGAAAGGTTAGAGGAGGAGTGGCGGAGGGAGTTTTGGGCCATCTCTGCCCAGGGGATGAAAACCGACCACTCCCCCGGCCGGTCCTGGCAATAGGACTGCAGAAACCTACCCACATCCTGGTTTACTCTTTCCACCTGCCCATTACTCTCTGGGTGAAACCCTGAGGTCAGGCTAACCGAGACCCCCAGACGTTCCATGAACGCCCTACAGACCCTTGAGGTGAACTGGGAACCCCGATCAGACACTATATCCTCAGGTACCCCGTAGTGCCGGAAGACGTGTGTAAATAGGGCCTCCGCAGTCTGTAGGGCCGTAGGGAGACAGGGCAGAGGAATGAGACGGCAGGACATAGAAAACCGATCCACAACGACCAGGATCGTGGTGTTTCCTTGTGACGGGGGAAGGTCCGTAACGAAATCCACCGATAGGTGGGACCACAGCCGTTGTGGAATGGGTAGGGGTTGTAATTTCCCTCTGGGCAGGTGTCTAGGTGCCTTACACTGGGCGCACACCGAGCAGGAGGAAACATAAACCCTCACGTCCTTAGCTAAAGTGGGCCACCAGTACTTCCCACTCCGACCGATGTGAAAAACATGGCCCACCTTGCCTGGCGAGGATTCAGTCTCCCCGCCACCCGGATGTACTCCAGATTGCGGTGGTCAGTCAAAATGAGGAAAGGGTGCTTAGCCCCCTCAAGCCAATGCCTCCACGCTTTCAGAGCCTTAACCACAGCTCCCGGTCCCCCACATCTTAGTTGCGCTCCACCGGGCTGAGCTTCTTCGAAAAGAAAGCACAGGGACAGAGCTTTAGTGGTGTACTGTGGATGACTTCGTCAACCATTTTGAAAAGAAGGTTGACGACATCCGATCCTCGTTTGTTAAGTCAAATGACACTGCTGGTCCTGCTCACACTGCCCTACCCTATGCTTTGACTTCTTTCTCCCCTCTCTCTCCAGATAAAATCTTGCGACTTGTGACGGCAGGCCGCCCAACAACCTGCCCGCTTGACCCTATCCCCTCCTCTCTTCTCCAGACCATCTCTGGTGACCTTCTCCCTTACCTCACCTCGCTGATCAACTCATCCTTGACCGCTGGCTATGTCCCTTCCGTCTTCAAGAGAGCGAGAGTTGCACCCCTTCTCAAAAAACCAACACTCGATCCCTCTGATGTCAACAACTACAGACCAGTATCCCTTCTTTCTTTTCTCTCCAAAACTATTGAGCGTGCCGTCTTTAGCCAACTCTCTTGCTATCTCTCTCAGAATGACCTTCTTGATCCAAACCAGTCAGGTATCAAGACTGGTCATTCAACTGAGACTGCTCTTCTCTGTGTCACGGAGGCTCTCTGCACTGCTAAAGCTAACTCTCTCTCCTCTGCTCTTGTTCTTCTAGACCTGTCTGCTGCCTTTGATACTGTGAACCATCAGATCCTCCTCTCCGAGCTGGGCATCTCCGGCGCGGCTCACTCTTGGATTGCGTCCTACCTGACCGTTCGCTCCTACCAAGTGGCGTGGCGAGAAGCTGTCTCCGCACCACGTGCTCTCACCACTGGTGTCCCCCAGGGCTCAGTTCTAGGCCCTCTCCTATTCTCGCTATACACCAAGTCACTTGGCACTGTCATATCCTCACATGGCCTCTCCTATCATTGCTACGCTGACGACACACAACTAATCTTCTCCTTTCCCCCTTCTGATAACCAGGTGGCGAATCGCATCTCTGCATGTCTGGCAGACATATCAGTATGGATGACGGATCACCACCTCAAGCTGAACCTTGGCAAGACGGAGCTGCTCTTCCTCCCGGGGAAGGACTGCCTGTTCCATGATCTCGCCATCACGGTTGACAACTCCGTTGTGTCCTCCTCCCAGAGTGCGAAGAGCCTTGGCGTGACCCTGGACAACATCCTGTCGTTCTCCGCTAACATCAAGGCGGTGACCCGATCCTGTAGGTTCATGCTCTACAACATTCGGAGAGTACGACCCTGCCTTACACAGGAAGCGGCACAGGTCCTAATCCAGGTACTTGTCATCTCCCGTCTGGATTACTGCAACTTGCTGTTGGCTGGGCTCGCTGCCTGTGCCATTAAACCCCTACAACTCATCCAGAATGCCGCAGCCCGTCTGGTGTTCAACCTTCCCAAGTTCTCTCATGTCACCCCGCTCCTCCGCACACTCCACTGGCTTCCAGTTGAAGCTCGCATCTGCTACAAGACCATGGTGCTTGCCTACGGAGCTGTGAGGGGAACGGCACCTCTGTACCTTCAGGCTCTGATCAGTCCCTACACCCAAACGAGGGCATTGCGTTCATCCACCTCTGGCCTGCTGGCTCCCCTACCTCTGCGGAAGCATAGTTCCCGCTCAGCCCAGTCAAAACTGTTCGCTGCTCTGGCACCCCAATGGTGGAACAAGCTCCCTCACGACGCCAGGACAGCGGAGTCACTCACCACCTTCCGGAGACATTTGAAACCCCGCCTCTTTAAGGAATACCTGGGATAGGATAAAGTAATCCTTCTACCCCCCCCTTACCCCAACCCACCCCCAGCTGTGGGATAACCACTTTACACCAGCTCTTATAACAATTAATAAAAATGAGAAAAAAATTAACAACAAAAAACATTGTAAAGTGGTTATCCCACTGGCTATAAGGTGAATGTACCAATTTGTAAGTCGCTCTGGATAAGAGCGTCTGCTAAATGACGTAAATGTAAATGTACCCGAGCGCTGAGACAGTACAGCTCCTATCCCAGCCTCGGACGCGTCCACCTCCACTGTGAATTTCAAGGAGGGATCCGGATGAGCCAGCACTGGAGCCGAGGTAAATCAAATCAAATGACATTTTATTGGCCACATGCGCCAAATACAACAGGTGCAGACATTACAGTGAAATGCTTACTTACAGCCCTTAACCAACAGTGCATGAATGTTTTATTTAAAAAAAGTAATATTAAAAAAAGAGCAGAAGTAAAATAAAATAACAGTAGGGAGGCTATATATATAGGGGGGTACCGGTGCAGAGTCAATGTGCGGGGGCACCGGCTAGTTGAGGTAGTTGAAGTAATATGTACATGTGGGTAGAGTTAAAGTGACTATGCATAAATAATTAACAGAGTAGCAGCAGCGTAAAAGATGTGGTGGGGGTGCAGCGCAAATAGTCCGGGTAGCCATGATTAGCTGTTCAGGAGTCTTATGGCTTGGGGGTAGAAGCTGTTGAGCAGTCTTTTGGACCTAGACTTGGCACTCCGGTACCGCTTGCCGTGCGGTAGCAGAGAGAACAGTCTATGACTAGGGTGGCTGGAGTCTTAGACAATTTTGAGGGCCTTCCTCTGACACCGCCTGGTATAGAGGTCCTGGATGGCAGGAAACTTGGCCCCAGTGATGTACTGGGCCGTACGCACTACCCTCTGTAGTGCCTTGCGGTCGGAGGCCAAACAGTTGCCATACCAGGCGGTGATGCAACTAGTCAAGATGCTCTCGATGGTGCAGCTGTAGAATTTTTTGAGGATCTGAGGACCCATGCCAAATCTTTTCAGTCTCCTGAGGGGGAATAGGCTTTGTCGTGCCCTCTTCACGACTGTCTTGGTGTGTCCTTCAGGTGACCAAAAGCCCTGTCCGCCTCAGCTGACCACTGCAGTCGCACCGGTCCCCCCTTCAGCAAGGATGTAATGGGATCCGCTACCTGACCAAAGCCCGGATAAACCTCCGGTAGTAGTTGGTAAACCCTAAGAATCGCTGCACCTCCTTAACCGTGGTTGGAGTCGGCCAATTACGCACGGCCGAAATGCGGTCAATCTCCATCTCCAACCCTGACGCGGACAGGTGGTGCCCTAGGAAGGAGACAGACTTTTGAAAGAACAGACATTTCTCCGCCTTGACGTACAGGTCATGTTCCAACAGTCGACCAAGCACCTTACGCACCAGGGACACATGCTCGGCTCGTGTAGCGGAGTATATGAGAATGTCATCTATATACACCACTACACCCTGTCCGTGCAGGTTCCTGAAAATCTCATCAACAAAGGATTTGAAGACTGATGGACCATTCATCAACCCATACGGCATGACGAGGTACTCATAGTGCCCAGATGTGGTACTAAATGCCGTCTTCCACTCATCTCCCTCCCGGATACGCACCAGGTTGTACGCGCTCCTGAGATCCAATTTAGTGAAGAAGCGCGCCCGTGCAATGACTCCGTCATACTAGCAATGAGAGGTAGTGGATAACTGTACTTAACAGTGATCTGATTGAGACCACGGTAGTCAATGCACGGGCCTAAACCTCCATCCTTCTTCTTCACAAAAAAGAAACTTGAGGAGACAGGTGAAGTGGAAGAACGAATGTATCCCTGTCCCAGAGATTCGGAGACATATGTTTCCATTGCAGTCGTCTCTTCCTGTGACAGAGGATACACGTGACTCCGGGGAAGTGCAGTGCCTACCTGGAGATTTATCGCACAATCCCCTGTCGATGGGGTGGCAATTGAGTCACCTTCTTTTTACAGAAGGCGAGAGCCAAATCGGCATATTCGGGGGGAATGTGCATAGTGGAGACCTGGTTTGGACTTTCCACCATAGTTGCACCTATGGAAACACCTACACACCTCCCCGAGCACTGACGTGACCATCCCTTGAGCTCCCTCTGTTACCATGAAATTGTGGGGTCATGAGAGGTTAATTCTCTCCTCATGACCCTCCTGCGTTTTCATCCAGAGGGGAGCTGTGACCTCCCTAATCAGGCCTGACCCTAAAGGGCGACTATCTAAGGCATGAACAGGGAAGGGCACATCAACAGGATCAATAGGAATCCCTAAACTACGGGAAAACTTACGATCAATAAAGTTCCCAAATGCTCCTGAATCTACGAGTGCCTTATGCTGGGAATGCGGGGAAAACTCAGGAAATTCAATGTCAATACACATGTGCGCAACAGGGAGCTCTGGGTGAGTCGGGTGCCTACTCACCTGGGACGGTCCACCAGTGCTCTGCCTGCTGCCTCGACTCCCTGAGGACCCTCCCCAGCACCAACCAGCAGTGTGTCCTCTGCGGCCACAGTTGGTGCAGGAGATGGCCCCCCTTCCGGTCTCCCTGAGGGCAGCATGTCCGAGCTCCATCGGTGTAGGGTCGGAGGTGCTGGGGGATGAAATGGACGGACCCTGATCCGGACGTCCGCGGGTCGCCAACAGGTTATCCAGCCTTATCGACATATCCACCAGCTGGTCCAGGTTAAGGGTGGTGTCCCTGCAGGCCAGCTCCCGACGAACGTCCTCCCATAGGCTGCATCAGTAGTGGTCAATCAGGGCCCTCTCATTCCATCCCGCGCTTGCAGCCAGGGTCCTGAAGTCCAGTGTGAAGTCCTGTGCACTCCTCTTCCCCTTTCTGAGGTGGAACAGACGTTCCCCCGCCGCTCTCCCCTCAAGTGGATGATCGAATACCGCCCGGAATTGGCGGGTGAAATCTTCATAGCGCACCGACGCCGCGTCTATTCCTCCCGCACTCGGCGTTGGCCCACTTGAGCGCTCTCCCCGACAGACAGAAGATGAGGGCGGACACGCTCTCGTATCCCGAGGGAGCCGGGTAGATGGTAGCCAGGTAGAGCTCTACCTGGAGCAGAAAACCCTGGCACCCGGCAGCTGTACCATCATATGCCCTCGGGAGCGAGAGCCGAATCCCACTGGACCCAGGTGACGAAGGGGTGGACAGCGGTGTGGGTTGCTGTGTAGTTGGAGGAGGTTTAGGAAAACCCCCTCTCTCCCATCCCTCCATGGTGTTCAACACGCGTTCCATTGCTGTGCCGAGAGTCTGTATCATGGTCGCCTGCTGTTGGACGCGTTCCTCCACTGATCCGGAAGGAATGAATGTACCTGCTGACTCCAATTGAGGTGCGTGTTTCTGTCAGGCATCAGTGTGTAGCCGTAGGACGGAGTCAGGCGCAGGACACAGAGCTAGTAGAAAAGTACTTTACTCGTAAATTACAAAATAACATAACCTCCACGCAGGGAGGACAATCCCGCTCACCAGTCGATAACACCAAACATAGAACAAACACGCACACAACACAGTGGGAGCCAGAGGGTTAAATAGGGAACAAATCATAGACATAATGGGAACCAGGTGTGTACAATGAAGACAAAACAAGTAGAACACAGAAACATAGATCGGTAGCAGCTAGTACTCCGGGGTGACGACGAACGCCGAAGCCTGCCCGAGCAAGGAGGAGGAGCAGCCTCGGCTGAATCCGTGACATGTCTTGAGATGTTGCTTCAATAAATCCACATAATTTTCCTTCCTCATGATGCCATCTATTTTGTGAAGTGCACTAGTCCCTCCTGCAGCAAAGCACCCACACAGCATGATGCTGCCACCCCCATGCTTCACGGTTGGGATGGTGTTCTTCATCTTGCAAGCACCCTCCAAACATAATGATGGTCATTATGGCCAAACAGTTCTATTTTTGTTTCACCAGACCAGAGGACATTTCTCCAAAAAGTACGATCTTTGTCCCCATGTGCAGTTGCAAACCGTAGTCTGGCTTTTTTATGGCGGTTTTGGAGCAGCGGCTTCTTCCTTGCTGAGTGGCCTTTCAGGTTATGTCGATATAGGACTCGTTTTACTGTGGATATAGATACTTTTGTACCTGTTTCCTCCAGCATCTTCACAAGGTCTTTGCTGTTGTTCTGGGATTGATTTGCACCAAAGTACGTTCATCTCTAGGAGACAGAACGCATCTCCTTCCTGAGCGGTATGAAGGCTGTGTGGTCCCATGGTGTTTATACTTGCGTACTATTGTTTGTACAGATGAACGTGGTACCTTCAGGCGTTTGGAAATTGCTCCCAAGGATGAACCAGACTTGTGGAGGTCTACAGAATTGTTGGAAAAATTACTTGTGTCACGCACAAACTAGATGTCCTAACCATCTTGCCAAAACTATAGTTTGTTAACAAGACATTTGTGTAGTGGTTGAAAAACTAGTTTTAATGACTCCAACCTAAGTGTATGTAAACTTCCGACTTCAACTGTATTTACACCTGTTCTGAAAGGCCCCAGAGTCTGCAACACCACTAAGCAAGGGGCACCACCAAGCAAGCGGCACCATGAAGACCAAGGAGCTCTCCAAACAGGTCAGGGACAACGTTGTGGCGAAGCACAGATCAGGGTTGGGTTATAAAAAATATCCCAAACTTTGAACATCTCACGGAGCACCATTAAATACATTATTAAAAAATGCAAACCTGTCAAGAGGGGGCCGCTCACCAAAACTCACAGACCAGGCAAGAAGGGCATTAATCAGAGAGGCAACAAAGAGACCAAAGGTAACCCTGAAGGAGCTTGGACAATCTGTCCATAGGACCACTTTAAGCCGTACACTCCACAGAGCTGGGCTTTAAGGAAGATTGGCCAGAAAAAAGCCATTGCTTAAAGAAAAAAATAAGCAAACACATTTAGTGTTCGCCAAAAGGCATGTGGGAGACTCCACAAATATATGGAAGAAGGTACTCTGGTCAGGTGAGACTAAAATTGAGCTTTTTGGCCAACAAGGAAAACGCTATGTCTGGCGCAAACCCAACACCTCACATCACCCCGAGAACACCATCCCCACAGTGAAGCATGGTGGTGGCAGCATCATGCTGTGGGGATGTTTTTCATCGGCAGGGACTGGGAAACTGGTCAGAATTGAAGGAATGATGGATGGCACTAAATACAGGGACATTCTTGAGGGAAACCTGTTTCAGTCTTCCAGAGATTTGAGACTGGGACGGAGGTTCACCTTCCAGCAGGACAATCACCCTAAGCATACTGCTAAAGTAACACTCGAGTGGTTTAAGGGGAAACATTTAAATGTCTTGGAATGGCATAGTCAAAGCCCAGACCTCAATCCAATTGAGAATCTGTGGTATGACTTAAAGATTGCTGTACACCAGCGGAACCCATCCAATTTCAAGGAGCTGGAGCAGTTTTACCATGAAGAATGGGCAAAAATCCCAGTGGCTAGATGTGCCAAGCTTATGGAGACATACCCCAATAGATTTGAAGCTGTAATTGCTGTAAATGGTGGCTCTACAAAGTATTGACTTTGGGGGGTGAATAGTTATGCACGCTCAAGTTTTCTGTTTTTTTGTCTTATTTCTTGTTTGTTTCACAATACAAATTATTTTGCATCTTCAAAGTCGTAGGCATGTTGTGTAAATCAAATGATACAAACCCCCCAAAAATCTAATTTAATTCCAGGTTGTAAGGCAACAAAATAGGAAAAATGCCAAGGGGGGTGAATACTTTCGCAAGCCACTGTATGCTTAATTTAGAGTTATTCATGTAACTTTAGTTGTTCTACAAACACAGATGATTGTGCTTAATTTTAAGAAGTTATTTGGCCACTTTAGTTGTGATACTAACCTTATTAAAACATATAGGCCTATGGGCTTGGCTACATGAGGTGTGCGACTTTGATTAGAACAAGTCGGGGGGAAAAAAGGCGTTGTTTCTTGTGCTGGGCATCATTCACAAGTGATAATATATAATTCACTAGTAATAGGCTAATATTGTCACCCATCAGATTATTCTTGATTTAATCTTGTCTTTACATATACTAAATAATATGTGTGACATTTGTTTTGATTTAGAATGGACCATTATCATGCACCTGTATCGAAACAGGGGCAGTGGGAAAAAATACATGTCATCTATGCACTTAAATAGCGAATTGGAGCTTTACCCCATGGTTTATTTTCATGCCAGCCAGGTAGGCTATACTCCTGTTGTAAATATAAGCAATGTGCTTAATATTAGGAAAGTAGAGAAATAAATACAGTAGTCCTAGCCTATAGAAAGCTGATGGGATCCTCCTCTTTTTATTAGCGGCCATTACTCTGTTTTCTCGTGCAATTGCATAGCCTATAGAAATGTTGCACAACATGAGCTCATGGGCTCTCATTAAGTGTTTTATTAGATTTTCGAATACAATTTGCATTGATGTCAGAGTGATTAGAGGGACAATAGAGTGCTGAGTACCAAGCAGTTAGCAAGTTTGGTAGGCTACTAATGACCATCAGCAGCATCAGAGCTTGGAGAAGCCCAATTACCATGACTAAACGGTCATGTGGCATTTGACTGCCTTCATGACTCGTGACCGCCGGTGTGGCGGTAATACGGTCACCGCAACAGCCCTAGTTGTATCACAACCGTTGTGTCAAATGCGTTCTACAATGTAAGTGTGTCTGGGGCCATTGTGAAAAGTGGAGAATTCTTATTTAGTCCTTTCTGGAAGCTGAGAGATTTCCAATAATGTGAGCAGAGTTGTCAAGAAAGTTAAACCTACAGTATATACAACTTTACCATATTCTGTAACACTCTAAGTTGCTCTTATTCGTGTATTGTTTGCATGGGTTTGAGAATGACCAAACTGATGATGAAACAAGCTTCATAGATGGCTTTTCAAGATGTCCTGAAAGATAAAGCTTAGTCATTTGAACATAATAAAAAAGTTAAGCACATTTAATACAACACACATAGTTGACTTCAGTACGTTATTCTGACGATTCAAATATCCCCGGAACCTTTGTAACGTGTTGAAACGAGAGGCATTTAGACGCTTAAATTGATTAATTTAATCTGTCAGATACAGTGTATCAACAACTCTCATCTCTTTGCAAAAAGATGATTACATTACCATTTGTTTTGTGGGAATTTGCCATCATAAAACAAGCTTTATCATTTTCTCCCATCAGACAGAGTGCATTGTGGATGGTGGCACCACGCTGGGAAGATTGTCTTTTCACAGCGAGGGGTTGTCTCTCTCCGCAAACTCTCGGAATTGAAACCAGTGCACCTCAATTTCCTGATTCATGTTTGTTAATGGGAGGAAGGATGTATCATTTCCATTCAGCTCGATGCATTCCCTTTTTCAAAATTGTGCTTATGGATTTAGTTAGTTCTATGTTTTTTTATGATTTGTGACGACATTAGCGTTTTAAGTGTAATGTCATGTGGGCTAACTGGCAATACGAGGCACATAAACTGATTTCTAAAGTAGGACAATGTCATTTGGGAAACAACATTAAAAGGTGAATATGTATTTGACAGTATCTATTCGACAGCTCTGTAGCCTACTTAATGGGCTTCAACTTTATAGATAATTCAGTAGTGATGGTTATGGCAGATGAAATGCTCCGTAACAGTATGTGTTCTGGGTCACATCTTGAAGACAGGAACAGAGCTACTATTCTTCCTGGAGCCTTCAATATCATTTACACACCATGGTTGTTGTGGTTACTGAACATTAGCTGTTCCTTGGGTGTCCAGTAGAGGGGTTCCCCAGCCATAGTGTAACACACACTGCTGAGCTAAAGAGGGTACAGTTCTGCCTTGAATATTTTGCTTGATGGAGGGGGTGAGTCAACACTAGGAGAAGTAAGTCAACAATATCTTAGTTTTCTTTCTAAATATATTTCTGTAAAACAGAAGTGCTGTTATATTGTCTTTCTGACAACTTGAACCATAATACTAATGTCTATCTGCCTTTTAGGCTAACAATGTACAAATACAAAATTCTACTTTTGGATAGGGTTACACTGCACTTTCAAATCAGGGCCAAGATGTATGTTTACAGCTGTCGCTTTGACAGACTGTAGGGAGACAACCCACACATACCACAAAAATAACATAAGATATGCAATCCAGATATACAATTAGACTAAATTATAACAATTATAATCAGAGAGTGGGCTCCAAAGTGTTGTTTTTAACGATTACTATGTATATACTTTATGCGTATAATATCTCCTCATAGGTACAGAGGCAACCGCTTCCTTGGTTTGTCTGTGCCGTTGTTTCCATGCAGCATGCCATGGAAACCACCCACACACACACATAGTTTTGCATCTCTAAGCAAAGGGAGTGACCTCAGACAAGACAACAATCCAAAAACATATATCCCTCATCAGAAGTTAGATGATGGCATTTCAAAATAGGGCCCATGAGGTCATGTGATGATGCTTTGAAACAAAGGGCAAATCCCGCTATGGAAGCATCTCTGCTACAGCTTTATTCTCTGTCTGAAATGTACCTACATTTTTAGATTTTTAGATTCTACAACTTAACCTGCATTTACATACTCCTGTTTGAAAAGACAGAGATGACAGGCATGTAAAGCACTATTGTCTACTCGCACATAGTCATGATTGCCTTACAATTAGCTCCATAGACTTAATGAGCAATGTGGTCGAGACTAGGAACTTTACTGTGCAACCTAGGCACCGATTCATTGTTTCTTGTTCTCCGCCACTGTGCCAAACCTGTGTTCTCTGTCCACCGTGCCAAGTGTGAGGTTGTGTTGGTCTATGTGTTCTCCCATTACGCAAGTGTGTCCCCATTACTGGCCAAGGATTTGGACACTGTGGTCTGGGCCTAATGGACCTCATATAACCAAAGTGCTATGATGTCAGCACAATCACATTGTTTGTATAGTGTAGGAGCCATTTGGTTATGTCAGTTCTTCCCTATTTATGGCCTTTGATATTGTATTCCCTACCCTTTACTAGCTGTAATGCCAGTGAAAATAAGTCATCGCAGGTTCAAGCTTTCCACCAACCACACTCAACCTATGACATCATCGCAAATTTGGCAACTATTTCACCAAAGGTCTTTTGTGTCCAACTTGCAAATCATATGTAATATCATATTTATCTCCTACTGTCAACAAAAGCACAAACAAAACTGTGGAACACCCGATGGCCATGATGCAATGCAAGTTTATAATTAACACCAAAGACAGATCGAATAATGTAAGGCCCCTATTCAATCAACTGCTTGTAGAGAAAAATAACACTGCAAGTTCACTCAGAATGTTTATGCCATATCTGAGGTGTTAACCTTGTTTCAGCTGACAAACCCCACAAACTGTTCCTCCCATGGACATTTTTATTGGATATTGAAATGAAAGACCACCTATTGTTGAGAAAATTCCGCATTTGATTGAATTGGGGCCTCAATTTCATTCTGACAATGGCCTAACCTCATCCTGTCTGGAATCTAAAGGTGTGTGTCAGAAACCATGTACCACTGCGTTGGCGAGCCACTTATGAGGAAGAAGACAAACATCCTGCGGAAAGCATTGAGATTGGAGCTCTATTTTCATTACTTTGGTTTATCAGATCAATAGTTACCCATCTCCCAGTGCTAAATGTCCTCTTGATTTGCTAGCCTCATGCCTGCACCTGAAACAATTCATAAAAAATGAATGAGATAAAAGCAAAACCCACTGGGACGAGTGGGAAATGTTAGAGAAAGATCAACAGCCGTAACAACTGCATTACTAATACTGAAGGGGATACATTCTAAAATACTTTACTCATAGGCCTTAGCATTTTGTTTGAAATGGTTTTGGTTGAGGATTTATTTACAATGACAACATTTGATTGTTGATTTGAATGAAGCCTTCAGTCTATTCTAACGGTGTCAATCAATTAGTTTAACTGTTCACATTCATTTGTCACAGCTTTCAATAGGTTTCAGATATTCTGATCACTTGAATAGGGAGTGCTGGTGCATATGATTTTTTATTGACATTATTAGACTTAAAAGTTCACAAGTGCTACTTAAGGCCTAGAATAACGTTAGTTATGCCTCCTGAAATTCTTGCATGTATTATCTGAAAGTACGATATTGGAAACTTAATTTGGAATTGATCATCCATACAGATGTTTATATGGTTACCAAAATGTATTTTACTGGAAAGGAGTCAAATCCCAAGTACATTTTCAGAGAAGTAAGGGGCAATTAGGGTTTTCAAATGACATAATTTCTCCAATTAGTTCATAATTTCCCTTAGGCAAAAAAGTATTATATTTAACAGTTCCACTATGTGTCTAACTACATACTGTATGTGCCATGTCGAAACCATGGTGGTTTATATGGATTTCAGTCTGACATATAAGTGTTATTCCAGAGTCTGAGGGTATGTAGGGTTTACAGCCATTATTCCAGGGAAGATGATTCATGGAAAAGTCAGGAAAAGTCCACTGTGGTTCTTGTACCATGTTTGCTTTCAAGTCCTTTTTTCATCTTGCGATCCTGGACTTGATGTTGCTAGCAGATATTTACTTTTCAAAGGGCTCCTCCTCTGCTCTATGTCTATGAACTATGACCTGTGATCGTTACCTTTGAAGCTATGTCTATGAACTATGACCTGTGATCGTTACCTTTGAAGCTATGTCTATGAACTATGACCTGTGATCGTTACCTTTGAAGCTATGTCTATGAACTATGACCTGTGATCGTTACCTTTGAAGTGAGTGACCCATATCACCCAGGTGGTCATTAAGAAGAAACTTGATGATACTTTTCAGCATGTTGAGGACTCTAACCGAAAACAAGAATAGCTTCTGTAATGTGTATTACTGTTATTGATGTTTCCATTGTGCAGAAGATGAAGACTATCATTTATTTGGTTTCTCTTCATGTCTATTCATCAATATGTGGGTGTGAATAGGCCCCCATGGCATCATAGCCTGAGTGTGAATCAGGATCCAGGAAAATAATACATTGTGTGACAAGGTGATCTACCGATAGCATGGCTAACAATAACCTTAAACAAATGAGGTATGCTTAAGGTAGGTCCCCCAGCTGGAACTGAAAATATCTGTCAGAGTTGTACTCTTGTTGTGGCCTAGGGAGGCCTAGCGGTCTAAGCCGCTGCCTCCAGAACACATTACCGCTGCAGCATGGGTTTGAATCCGGCAAACTGCTATTTCACAGTCTGTACTGGTGCAGCCTAATAATGGGTTTTCTGAGGAAAGAAATCCCAGACGCAATTATTTGTCTGAATAGCAACAATGTTACATCAAATATTGCCCTTTTTACAATGCCACACTGCATAAAAAAGGACATGTGCACCAAAAGTATTTCAGAATTGTCCTCCCTATACTGTTACAATGCATTTTTATGTCGCTGTTATACTATGTCTATTTACCATGCACGTATACTATATGGTTTGTAGACTTTAAAGTGTCCAAGAAAATCACAGTTTGACTTTTTCCTGTAACCCTTACCCTTTCCATCTCCAGGAAAGTGTAAGAGTTAAGGAAAATGTCCAAACATATCATTTAAGAGTTCAGTTTCTGCTTACATGGAGGTGGGTTAAGCAGATACTGTAACGATCCCGGCTGTCTGAGTCGGGGTATGGTCGTAATCTCCAGTTTCCCGAGGGTTCGGGAACGCTCCGGGGAGCGCTCTGGTTTCCGCACCTGCTTCCTATTAGCAATCTGCACACCTGGGCCTAATCAGCACCTTTCTTAGGCTCTGGCCCAACATCCAGTTCCTGCCGGATCGTTAGCCATGAACAGTAGGTGTTCTGTGTATCAGTTGAGCGTTCTAGCGTGAGTTTTGTTATTTTGTACTTTGTTGAGTTTTTGTGTTCTTACCTCCGTTTTTGTTCCACCTGCAGTCACACGTCCGGAACCTTCACCCCACCTCTGCCTGATGGTCGGCGGCTGCCGAGCCATCACTGGACCCAGACTGCACCCCCAACTACTCAACCACGCCGCCCGCTCTGTCCCTGGATTATACTGCACCTTTTGTCGTATCTAATAAACCCTCACCTTCGTTCAACTCTCCTTGTCCTGGTCTGCTTTTGGGTTCTGGCTGAGGGAACTGTGACAGAACGATCCGGCCAATTATGAACCCAGCGGACCTGGACTCTGTTCGCCATGCCATTACCCAGCAGGAGAAGATGTTGGGCCATCATAGCATGGTACTACAGGAGATCGCGTTGTCAGTTCGGAACCTTTCTACCGGCCTGACGGAGGTCCAGAACCAACGCCAGTGTCCGGTGGAGGACTCACTACCCGGTTTCACCCATCTCGCCTGCCGCTTCTGAAGTTGTGTCCCTCCGTGAGCCCAAGGTCCCGACGCGGATAAATATGAGGGGGAGCTGGGAAGATGCCGTTTCTTCCTTATGCAGTGTGGATTAGTGTTCGATCTACAGCCCTACTCTTATGCCACTGACAAGGCTAGGATAGCCTTTTTGATTGAGTTGCTGCGTGGTCGAGCGCTGGAGTGGGCTTCAGCCGTTTGGGAACGACAGGATCCCTGCATGGCTTCATACCAGGGGTTCACGGCCGAGATGAGGAAGCTCTTCGACCATTCCGTCCGAGGGAGGGACGCAGCTAGGCGTCTGTTTTCTCTTCACCAAGGAACTTCGCAGCGTGGCCGACTTCGTGATCGAGTTCCAAGACGTTGGCTGTGGAGAGTGGGTGGAACGAGGAGTCTTTGCAAGCGGCCTTTTACCAGGGCCTGTCGGAGCAGCTCAAGGATGAGTTGATCTCCTATCCGGAGCCTAGTGACCTGGACAGCTTGGTAGCCTTGTCTATTCGGGGTGGATAATCGAGTCCGAGAGCGAAGGAGGGAGAAGCAATGGGGTCCGTCCAATCGATCAGCTTCTCAGTTCCCAGTCGGATCGGGTGGTGGACCAGAACACGTCGATCATTCTCCACCACTAAGGATTAGTAGGGAGGACCTCTCTCCCGATTCTGAACCCAAGCAAGTGGGGCGGCACGGGTTAACCACGGAGGAGCGTCAACATAGACGTAAGACCAACTGCTGCCTCTACTGTGGTCGCTCGGGACATTACATCTCCACTTGTTCCCGGCGGTCGTCAAACTGCCCGGCTCGCTAAAGTTGGGAGGACTTTTAGCGAGCCAGTTTCAACCTCTCAGTACCTCTGTCAGACCCCGCTTCCGGCTACCCTTGTGAACAGGAATCAGAGCTTAGCGCTTTTAACGCTTTTATCGATTCAGGTGCCGATGGAAGCTTTCTTGATGCCGAAGTTGGTGGAACAGCTGGGGCTTTCCAAGGAGCAATTGCCGGAAGCCATTGAAGCGACCACTCTGAACGGCAGTAGTCTGGCACGTATCACGATGAGGACTGAACCGGTTAAGATGCGGTTGTCGGGGAATCATTCGGAGATGATTTCATTTTTCATTCTGCCGTCTTCCCATGTTCCTCTGGTCCTTGGATACCCCTGGCTGAAGGAACACAATCCCACGCTCGATTGGGCGACGGGCAAGGTAACGAGTTGGAGCCTTGATTGTCATGCTAACTGTCTCAAGACTGCCTGCCCCCATGCGGTTCCCAGTCAGGTGATTGAGGCTAAACCCCCAGATTTGTCCCTGGTTCCCGAGACATATCACGATTTGGGGGAAGTTTTCAGTAAGCAGAAGGCTCTGTCACTTCCTCCCCACCGACCATATGATTGTGCCATCAACCTGGTTCCTGGAGCTGTCTACCCCAAGGGAAGGTTATACAGTATCTCCCGACCTGAACGTGAGGCGTTGGAGACCTACATCAAGGAGTCCCTAGCTGCTGGTCTCGTTCTCGTCCCCTCGTCATCACCCCTGGGGGCAGGATTCTTCTTTGTGGGAAAGAAGGATGGCTCTCTTCGACCGTGTATTGATTATCGGGGGTTGAATGACATCACGGTCAAGAACAAGTATCCCCTGCCCTTGATGAGTTCTGCCTTCGACTCCTTACAGGGTGCTACGGTGTTCACTAAGCTAGACCTACGCAATGCGTATCACCTGGTCCGGATCAGAGAGGGGGACGAGTGGTTGACGGGGTTTCAATACACCGATGGGTCACTTCGAGTATCAGGTGATGCCGTTTGGACTGACCAATGCTCCAGCGGTATTCCAGAGTATGGTGAACGACGTCCTGAGAGATATGATCGGTCTCTTCGTGTTTGTTTACCTGGATGACATTCTGATCTTCTCGAAGGAACCTTCCGACCACGTCCAGCATGTCCGGCAGGTTCTGCAGCGATTGTTGGAGAATCGTCTGTTCGTGAAGGCCGAGAAGTGCGAGTTTCACGCCCACACTACATCCTTTCTCGGGTACATCATCTCCAGGGGTGAGATTAGGATGGATCAGGAGAAGGTTAGAGCGGTTCTGGAATGGGTCCAGCCCGGTACGAGATTGCAACTCCAGAGATTTTTGGGGTTTGCGATTTCTACCGCAGATTCATCCGGGGATTACAGCCGGTGGCCGCTCCATTAACTGCCTTGACTTCCAGTATCAGGACCTTCAAGTGGAATCCGAGGCGGATCGTGCGTTTCTGGATTTGAAGAGGCGATTCACCAACGCACCGATTCTCTCTCAACCGGACACGGCCCGTCAGTTCGTCGTTGAAGTGGACGCGTCGGATGTGGGAGTTGGCGCCATCCTGTCGCAGCGATGCTCCACGGACAGTAAACTCCATCCCTGCGCCTACTACTCGTCGCTTTCGCCTGCTGAGAGGAATTACGATGTGGGTAACCGGAGCTTCTCGCGGTGAAACTTGCCTTGGAGGAGTGGCGCCACTGGTTGGAGGGGGCGGAGCAACCGTTTATTGTCTGGACTGACCACAAGAATCTTGCTTACGTGCAATCGGCTAAACGTCTCAACTCGTCAGGCCAGGTGGGCGTTGTTTTTCGGACGATTCAAGTTTGCCCTGACGCTCCGACCTGGATCTAAGAACGGCAAGGCGGACGCCTTGTCCCGGATGTTCTCCAAGACGGAGGGAGAGTGGGTCCAAGACCGAGACTATTCTCCCCCCGGAACTGCGTCGTGGGGAGCAGTGATGTGGAAGATTGAGGAGGAGGTGCTGGCGGCCCTTCGGACTCAGCCCGGTCCCGTAACGGGTCCACCCGGGTCGGTTGTTTGTGCCTGAGTCGGTTCGTCCTGCTGTCCTCAAATGGTCCCACGCCAGCAAGATGGCTTGTCACCCCGGCGTGGCTCGGACTATGGCGTTTCTTCGCAGACGCTTGGTGGCTCTGCCATGGCCGAGATACTCGGGTTTTGTTGCTGCCTGTCCAGTGTGTGCGCAGAATAAGAGTACCAATCGGCCCAGCTCTGGACTACTTCATCCCCTTCCTATTCCCCGGCGTCCATGGTCGCATCTGGCCCTGGACTTCGTCACGGGGTTGCCCGCTTCTGAGGGGAACACGGTCGTTCTGACTATCGTGGACAGATTCAGCAAGTTCGCCCCACTTTGTGCCTATTGCCAAGCTTCCTCTGCCTCGGAGACGTCCGAGATCCTGGTTAGGGAGGTTTTCAGGGTCCACGGTTTGCCCAGTGATATCGCTTCCGACCGTGGCCCCTCAGTTTACCTCTGCTGTCTGGAAGTCCTTCTGTTTGGCCATTGGAGCACAGTCAGTCTCACATCTGGTTTTCACCCCCAATCCAATGGTCAGGCGGAGAGAGCCAACCAGAAGATGGAATCCACGCTACGCTGTCTGGTCTCTTCCAACCCCACCTCCTGGGCCTCTCAGTTGCCTTGGGTTGAGTATGCCCACAATACTCTCCCTACATCTGCCACTGGGATGTCTCCTTCCAGTGCCTGTATGGCTACCAACCTCCCCTGTTCCCTTCTCAGGAGAAGGAGCTCTCAGTGCCTTCTGTTCAGGCCCATATTCGGCGTTGCCACCGGACCTGGCATCGGGCCAGAAAGGCACTCCTTAGAGGTTCGACCGGTATCAGCTCCAGGCGAATCGTCGCCGGATCCCCGCTCCCACCTATACCATCGGAGATAGGGTTTGGTTGGCCACACGGGATCTTCCGTTACGGACTGAGTCTAGGGAAGTTGTTACCGAAGTTTATTGGTCCGTTTGTGGTGGAGAAGGTGATCAATCCAGTGGCAGTGCGACTCAAACTACCGAGGACGCTCAGAGTCCATCCCACCTTTCATGTCTCCTGCCTCAAGCCTGTCTTCCTCAGTCCTCTGTTGCCTCCTCCGCCTCCTCCTCCTCCTCCTCGGATGATCGGAGGTGGTCCTGCCTACACGGTGCGTCGCAATGGATTCCAGACGGCGGGGCCGGGGTTTCCAGTATCTCGTGGACTGGGAGGGGTATGGTCCTGAAGAGAGGAGTTGGATTCCGCGGCGACAGGTCCTAGATGCGGATCTCATCAGGGGACTTTTACCGCTCCATCCTGGCGCTCCGGGAGTCCGCCCGGTGGCGTTCGGGCCGGAGGGGGGTACTGTAACGATCCCGGCTGTCTGAGTCGGGGTATGGTCGTAATCTCCAGTTTCCCGAGGGTTCGGGAACGCTCCGGGAGCGCTCTGGTTTCCGCACCTGCTTCCTATTAGCAATCTGCACACCTGGGCCTAATCAGCACCTTTCTTAGGCTCTGGCCCAACATCCAGTTCCTGCCGGATCGGTAGCCATGAACGGTAGGTGTTCTGTGTATCAGTTGAGCGTTCTAGCGTGAGTTTTGTTATTTTGTACTTTGTTGAGTTTTTGTGTTCTTACCTCCGTTTTTGTTCCACCTGCAGTCACACGTCCGGAACCTTCACCCCACCTCTGCCTGATGGTCGGCGGCTGCCGAGCCATCACTGGACCCAGACTGCACCCCCAACTACTCAACCACGCCGCCCGCTCTGTCCCTGGATTATACTGCACCTTTTGTCGTATCTAATAAACCCTCACCTTCGTTCAACTCTCCTTGTCCTGGTCTGCTTTTGGGTTCTGGCTGAGGGAACTGTGACAGATACCTCGCTGCCACAGACGAAGGTTTCAGTGCCCTGTCACCAAGATGGTTTGTGTCTCAACATAACTTTCCGTAATTGCATACTTGGTGAATTGAAGGGACTTAGTTGGGGTTTCTATATTATGCTTGGCTTCTGTTTGTTGAGACAAGACTATTAAACAGTTATAAGTAATGACACATCTTCATGTGAAGCAAGGCTTTTAGGCTTATGTGCCTGTGGGCTTCTATGCCTGTGATGCTCATTTGAGATGTGTTCCTATCAGTCATAAGATATACTATTTTTAAAAGATGTACACAAAGAATTACCTTTTAAGGTCTTTTAAGATCAAAGATCCATTCGGCCAACAAACATTATATACTGTATGAGGCCTTTGAAAGACATACATACATATTGGTGAACCACGAAAGACCCTAGGACAACATTTATTACATCTTTCCCTTCCTACAGAAAACAATGATATAGCTTGTGAGTTTTCACCCTCCCTGAGTCAATTCACTGCTTTCCATACAAGATCCCAAGGCACAAATTTCCTTTCCCAAATGATGTTGATCAAACAAGGTAGTTTCTAAAACTAACATGAATGAGGTCCTTAAAGATGCAATCCGGGATCTTAAGCACAACAAATTCATAACATACTGTACGAATTGGATTTCCGTAACTATATCATACAAATTGCAAATACATTTGTTTTTTAATTGCAGAATGTAACATATCATATTAAATGGATGACGTAGTACACAATTAGATGACGTAGTACACAATTGGATGACGTAGCACACAAAAAACGGGGACCCATTTTGGCTTGTGAGCACCATTTTCAAAACTACTGGCTGAAATTATACAACAGTTCTGGAGCATCACTGTAGCCATTTCCTGCAGTCAAATGACCTAGTGGCCTCATGTGTGGAATATTATTTATATTTTTCATAATTTTATAATTAACAGTTTTGTTATATTTCAGTCTTCTGTGATGTATACAATGTGTAATATTGGGATGCAAACTCAAAATTGAATACATTTCAACTCTATATCTGACATGGTACAGGTGTGCTATTTGTTTTAAGCCCATAACCATGTGTGTAAGGTGTATACTTTTGTTTCAAATTCGATTTGTTTAAGACTACCAAGAAACATTCTATGTGGCCCTGATTTAGCCCACTGCAGCAAAAGGTTAACTCCTGTAGACACCCAACCTGAGTAGAAATACCGTGACACATCTGTCGGTGATACTGTGCATCTGCTATTGATCAAACGATCTCTTGGTTTAGTTTGACCGTAACACTTTACATGAAGGTATACTTACAATGATTTTTAAAGGATAAATACTTAATAAACAAACTATAAACCCTTTATTAAGCATACTTTAATGTAAAGTGTTATCAGTTTGACTATATTGTTTCAGTTTTATAAACTAATGCAACCTTTATAAAGTATACCATAATGTCAAGGGTTAACAGTTTGACTATGTTATTATCCTAGGATGAATTCGGTATATCCTATTGAACATTGCATCAGAGGCTCTAGCCAAGTCCCTTGTCTCTGTTTAGTAATGAGAGGGAAAGGAGAGAAGAGAAATCAATCACTATATAATAGGGAACCCCACCACAGCAATGAGAATATACATTTACAACCATAAATGTAACAGGTTTAGGCATCCAGAGTCTTGAGCGTTTATAGTGTTTTTCCCTTCCTATTTGGGCTGACAAAAGAGTGATGTGAAAATTAGTCTTCCCTTTGCGAGCTATAAAAACGCAAAAATTGCTGTGTTAATTTTGGGCAGAGCACCAAAGGATGTTCCGCCAATCTATCCAACTATAAATCTACCTATCATCTCAACATTTGGCGTCTGCGGACCATTATTATATACGCTGCATAATTGGTCATAATTAAAAGGAACTGTAAGTACTGTAATTAACGTCAGTTGTCAAGCACTAAAAGGCCCCTCGCAAAAGATAATCAAAAGACTTTTGATTGCAATTACCATCTTTCAAGCACAAACAGAGCAACTGGACACTCAAGGATGTTCATTCAAATAAATCTCTCACGAGAATAGCTCTCCTGATAATGTCAGATGACAGACTAATGACTCCCCACCTAACTGCACTCTGATTAGCCCTTTTGATATGGTCCCATGTGCCATTAGTTATTGATGGATGCAAAATGTCTGGCGTTTGTGCACAATGGGTATAATTCATAATCTAGCAATGAACTATGTCTAACCGGTCCAGGGTTCATTTTATCCTTGATGGGTGGCTTTTAAGTATCTTCAGGACAAAGAAGTCACTACGCAATTATACACTTACCTTATGATTCCACATTTTGTTTAATGCACTGTATCTTACTAGTGTATCTATAAATTATTATACTATTTACAACGGTTAGACCTGTTTGTGTCGCAGATGGGGATCTGTGAAACTCACACCTCAGCCTGGTGTCTCCACTTGCGCTGCCAAATAGCTAGCTTTTTGTGGGTGCAACTGCTTCAGGAGGGTGATCATGTGTGTTAGCAGGGCAGAGGTTGTGGGTTCAAGCCTTGGTATGAGCCGTAAGGTGGAGGCTGCTGAGGGGAGGACGGCTCATAATTATGGCTGGAACGGCGCGAATGTGTTTGATATATTTGATACCATTACATTAATTCCGCTCCAGACATTACCTCCCCAATGAAGGTGCCACCAACCTCTTGTGGAGCCGTATAAGGAGGAAGTTGTACTCGCTAAGCAGGCAGAATGACATCCATTTGCAGTATTTACAAATTCAAGTTGTGCAAATAAATGAATAGGTTTATAGGTTGCTTAAATCACCTAGTAAGTACTGCAAGCAGTGCAAACAAACAGTGCAAGCAGCCTCCCAATGATAAGCTAGACTAGACTGTCCAAACCACCTGCCATTTAGTGAGATCATATTTTTGGGCAGCAGCACATGAATCATGTCGTTAAGTAGTAAATGATTGGATGACCTAATACATGATGAGGAAGAGCAACATCCCCTTTCCTCCTCCTCCTCCTCCTCCTCCTCCTCCTGCTCCTCCTCCTCCTCCTCCTCCTCCTCCTCTTCTGTACCCATCTATGTTTATAACTCTCAGGAGCATAAAGGGACATAGAGCAGCTGTATTCCTCACTGTGCCCCGACTCCCACTGTAAACTACACAAGTCCTCCATCACCCTCCGCTCCTCAGGCAAAACATGATTACCCTTTTTTTCCTTCTTTTTTTTCTTCTTGCAATCCCCAGAAGACAATCTAGCCTTCACTAATGTACACAATGTAGTTAATGATTATGTGATGACAGTATGAGAAAACACATGTTGAAGTGTTTCCCTTCCCACGCTCACTAGAGTATGCGGGGGCAGAGTTAACGTTTGTCCTTTTGCTCTGTCGGCCTACTTACAGGTGTTTTTATACGTCGGGGAATCCGAAGAGCGTGTGCAATTTTGTGTAACACTTCATCAGTTACAAGTAGACACCTTGTGTGTTTTCGTTGGTGAGAGTGTGCACACATACCTACATTAATGTGCCTGCAAACACACACACACACAGACGTACAGACACACACAATGATTTTATTCTGTTTCGGTATTGAGTTAGTGGGGGTGTGGCTATTTCTTTCCCTTAATCCCTCTCAACATGGTATTAAAGTCAAGGCAGTGACCTAACATCACAGTCTCAATACTGCTTAATGCCATACCCTGGGGCGAGAACTAGCTCTTAAAGTGGAGCAAACAGTGAAATCCTTGTAGGTACTTGAAGGGATACTGCGAGATTTCGAGATGTAGGTTGTTTTTCTACTTACCCAGAGTCAGATGAACTCATGGATACCATTTTTATGTCTCTGCATGCGGTTTGGAGATAATTGAAGTTAGCATAATTGTTAGCTTAGCACAATTGCTGAAAGTCTCCAGGTACAGTAGCAAGTCCCTCTCAAAAGCAGGGAAATAGACCTAACTACTCAAAACTCCAAACTAATGTCAGAGTGTAACAAGAGGCCATTCAGAAGGTTCAGTGTCTGGTTGTTTTCAGAGAACTTAGCCTTTTGACCCCTTCTACTAGTCTCCATTCCTTGACTGTGCGATCATGGTGCGCTCCGAAGAATGTATCACCTCAAATAACGGTGAGGGTTGAGATAAAGACTTTCAGCATCCTTCCACTTGCTAGCGGTGGAATCAATAAGAGCATGACATCATAGGGCAGGATGCCTGGTTTCCGCTATGAATTTGGCCCCCTCAACATCCACCTTCGCCGAGTCCCTCGTGCACAGACTGCAGCTGCTCCCAGCTTTAAAAAAAAAATGAAACCCAGTGGTTTTCATGCTAATGGCGACCATATGTTTTGGCAACAATAAAAGCAATAAAAGTCACAGGATGTCTGATTTATTTTCTTGTGATACCTCATCAATCAACTCCCCGATGGTGTTTTGAGAGACTTTTTTCTAATACCACGAGTGCTGAAAGTAGTCCAAAATACAATACATCATGTAAATGGTCAAATTATATTTTTAGACCTGATTGAATACAACTACAGTTATTAGATGGGAGTTTGAGTATCTATCCTTCAGTAATTCAATCAATGTACGCTAATCAACGAATGAGCTCCAATTAATCAAGCTAATTTGGGGTGTAAACATTAATATAACATACACATTAGCTGTTCGAGGTGGTACGTCATTTTGAATACTATATCAACATGTCTTCGAGACTAGTATGGTAAGTCATTCCTCAATTCATCGTGGGCAATTCCAGAGCTGAGACTCAGATTTGTCAATTTCAATTTATGCCATGCAAAAACCATTGATTTTAAAGTTGAACAAACCATACAACTCTAAGGACTACTTTTAACAATTCACACTGAAATATTTACAAAAACACATTTACTGGAAGAACTGTGCCGATACAAAGTTTGGTAACAGAATTTCAGTAAAATTTCCCTGTTTCTTTTGTGACCACGTTTTCCAAAAACACTTAAATATCTGCTCTGAATTAAGATTCAAAGATGTCTGCAGAAAGAATGGGGTGTTAGCTATGACGTGACACCATGACTTTGAAAAAATATATATTTTGGTTACTGAACTACAGTAAGTGAAGTGGATTTACACGTAGTACCATAATTGCGGTAATGGAATTTCATCATAAGTCCCTGATCTGTACTACACAGAAATGTATAATTATGGATATGAAAGTCATTCTCTTCATGGTGATGTATCCTGAATAGGTACACAAAGGTAGAAATATGCAATATCCTCCTTTGCATATTTGGGTATTATTCTATGCACTGGCTATTATTTTGATGAGATTTCACCCCAAACAAGACTACATTTGGTTGGTCCAGAACGGACCAAATCTGAATCAATCATAGACATCTATGTTTCACAAGTTTGGACATCAAAGTGCAGCATAGTAGAGCTCAGTAGAGTACAGTAGTACATTACAGAAGAGTATAGTAGAGTACCTTAGAGTATAGTAAAGTAGAGTATAGTACAGCACAATACAGTACATTATAGTGTACTCAACTTTAGTGTGCTCTACTGTGTACTGTATTGAACTATATTCTGCTCAACCTTTTTAAACTTTACTGTACTGTACTGTACTGTCACGGTTTCGGCCGAGGCTGCCTCTCTCCCTTGTTCGGGCAGGCTTCGGCGTTCGTTGTCTCCGGAATACTAGCTGCCACCGTTGTATGTTTCATGTTCGTTTGCTTTTGTCTGTTTGTTGTGACACCTGTTCTCGTTTAGCCTAATTAGTGTCCTATAAGTTTCTCGTTGTGTTTGTCTAGTGTTGTGTGTTATTGATTTTGGTCTGTCGTGTGTTGGGCTTATTTTCGCCCTTTCGCTCGGTTGAGCTTTCCTCCACTGCGTTGGAGTGTTACGCACCTGTTAGTGCGCCTTTTGTTTATTCGCCTTCGTGCGTAATTTTTGCCTTCGGGCAAGTGTTGTCATATTTTCCTGTTTGGAGATTGACTAAAGTCTGTTGGACTATCCTTCGGTGTTCTGCGTTTGATTCCACCACTACACCCACCTACAGCACGCGTGACAGAATAACACACCATAAATGGAATCAGCAAGAGCCGCAGCAGCCCAGACGACGCTGGAGGACCAGGTCCGGGAACAACGGGACCAGATCCTGCAGATGGGGACCGCACTGCAGGAGGTGATCACCACCATCCGAGGCTGGGGAACGCCTCCACCGCCACCCTCCCTGCCAGCACCATCGGCCAGTCCGCCCATTCCCGCACCGGAACCCCGAGGAGTCCGACTCTCGCTCCCGAGGGCCTACGATGGGCCCGCGGCCGGGTGTCAGGGATTCCTTCTCCAGGTGGAGCTGTACCTGGCCACCGTGCACCCGGCGCCCTCGGGACATGAGAGCGTGTCCGCCCTGATCTCCTGCCTTTCCGGGAAGGCATTGGAATGGGCCAACGCGGAGTGGAGGAGGATCGACGCGGACACCATCACGTACGACGAGTTCTCCCGCCGCTTCAGGGCGGTGTTTGACCATCCCCCGGAGGGGAAAGCGGCGGGGGAGCGTCTGGTCTTCCTCCGGCAGGGGAGGAGGAGTGCCCAGGAGTTCGCCCTCGAATTCCGTACTCTAGCGGCAGATGCAGGGTGGAATAATCGGGCTCTCGGAGAGGACGTCCGTCGGGAGCTGGCCTGTAGGGACACCAGCCTCTCGTTCGACCAGTTGGTCGACATGTCCATCAGGCTGGATAACCTGCTAGCTACCCGCGGACGTCCCGAGGGGGGTCCGTCCATTTCACCCTCCAGCGCCTCCGAGCCGTGCCCCATGGAGCTCGGGGGCGCTGGCGCTAGAGAGAGGAGGGGTCGGCTTACTAGGGGGTCCATCCCCTGCACCAACTGTGGTCGGGGAGGACACACCGCGGCTAGGTGCTGGGGATGGCCTCCTAGGGGAGAGGACGACAGGTCCCGCACTGGGGATTCCTTCCAGGTGAGTAGGCGCCCCACTCACCCAGAGCTCTCTGTTGCACATTTCTGTATACCTGTGAGTTTTCCACAGGTAGCACCTCATTCCCAGCATAAGGCGCTGGTAGATTCAGGCGCGGCTGGGAATTTTGTTGATAAGAAGTTTTGTTTAGCCTTAGGGATTCCCCTTCTTCCTGTTGATGTCCCTTTTCCCGTTCATGCCCTAGATAGCCGTCCGTTGGGTGCGGGCTTGATCAGGGAGGTCACTGCGCCACTTAGGATGTGTGCGCAGGGGGGTCATCAGGAGATGATTCAGCTATTTCTGATTGACTCGCCTGCGTATCCGGTGGTGCTGGGCATGCCCTGGTTGAGTACCCATAACCCATTTATTTCGTGGCAGGAGAGGGCTCTGATGGAGTGGTCTGCCCAGTGTGTGGGTCGATGTTTGGGCGTTTCCGTAGGGGCTACCTCGGTGGAGAGTCCAAACCAGGTGCCCGCATTGCACGTTCCCCCTGAGAATGGGGATTTGGCCATCGCGTTTAGTAAGTCGAGGGCGACGCGGTTGCCACCCCATAGGCAGGGAGATTGTGCGATAGACCTCCAGGCAGGAGCTGCGCTCCCACGGAGCCATGTGTATCCTCTGTCTCAGGAGGAGAAGAAAGCTATGGAGACTTACATAGACGAATCTCTGAGACAAGGATACATACGGCCTTCCACTTCCCCTGCGTCCTCGAGTTTCTTTTTTGTGAAGAAGAAGGATGGGGGTTTACGCCCGTGCATCGATTACCGTGGTCTCAATCAGATCACGGTGAAGTACAGTTATCCACTCCCGCTGATTGCGACCATGACTGAGTCCTTGCATGGGGCGCGTTTCTTCACTAAATTAGATCTCAGGAGCGCGTACAACTTGGTGCGCATCAGGGAGGGCGATGAATGGAAGACAGCCTTTAGTACCACCTCGGGCCATTACGAGTATCTTATCATGCCATACGGGTTGATGAACGCTCCGTCAGTTTTCCAATCATTCGTGGATGAGATCTTCAGGGACATGCAGGGGCAGGGGGTCGTTGTGTACATAGATGACATTCTCGTGTACTCGCCTACCCGTGTCGAGCATGTGGCCCTGGTGCGCAGAGTGTTGCGGAGGCTGGTGGAGCACGACCTGTATGTTAAGGCAGAGAAGTGTCTGTTTTTCCAGGAGTCGGTCTCCTTTTTGGGGTATCAGTTGTCTGCGTCAGGGGTGAAGATGGAGGTAGACCGGGTGTCTGCCGTGCGTAATTGGCAAACACCAACCACTGTGAAGGAGGTGCAGCAGTTTTTGGGGTTTGCGAATTACTACCGGAGGTTTATCCGGGGTTTTGGACAGGTGGCAGCTCCCATCACGTCTCTCTTGAAGGGGGGTCCGGTGCGTCTGCAGTGGTCTGCCGAGGCGGACAGGGCGTTTGGGAGGCTGAAGGACCTGTTTACCTCGGCTCCAGTGCTGGCACATCCGGATCCCTCTTTACCATTTCAGGTAGAGGTGGACGCGTCTGAGGCCGGTATAGGAGCCGTGCTTTCACAACGGTCAGGCGCGCCACCTAAACTCCGCCCCTGTGCCTTTTATTCCAAGAAGCTCAGTCCGGCGGAGCGAAACTATGACGTAGGGGACAGGGAGCTGTTAGCCGTGGTACAGGCCCTAAAGGTGTGGAGGCACTGGCTTGAGGGGGCTCAACACCCTTTCCTCATTTTGACGGACCACCGTAACCTGGAGTACATCCGGGCAGCGAGGAGGCTAAACCCTCGGCAGGCTAGATGGAATATGTTTTTGACCCGGTTTACATTTAAGATCACGTACATCCCTGGGTCACAGAACGGTAAGGCAGATGCGCTGTCTCGGCGGTATGACACGGAGGAGAGGTCCGTGGAGCCCACTCCCATACTGCCGGAGTCGTGTCTGGTGGCACCGGTAGTGTGGGAGGTCGATGCTGAGCTCGAGCGGGCGTTACGCACCGACCCTAGTCCACCACAATGCCCGGAGGGTCGGAAGTACGTTCCGCTCGAGGTTCGGGATCGATTGATCTATTGGGCTCACACGTCACCCTCCTCTGGACACCCGGGTATCGGCCGGACAGTGCACTGTCTTAGTGCCAAGTACTGGTGGCCCACGTTGGCAAGGGATGTGAGGGTTTATGTTTCCTCCTGCTCGGTGTGCGCCCAGTGTAAGGCGCCTAGACATCTGCCTAGGGGTAAGTTACTACCCCTGCCCGTTCCACAACGACCATGGTCCCACCTCTCGGTGGATTTCCTTACTGACCTTCCTCCTTCACAGGGGAATACCACTATACTGGTCGTTGTGGACCGGTTTTCTAAGGCCTGTCGTTTGCTCCCCATGCCGGGCCTTCCTACCGCCCCTGCAAACTGCCGAAGCCCTATTCACCCATGTGTTCCGGCACTACGGGGTACCCGAGGATATTGTGTCTGATCGAGGTCCCCAATTTACCTCCAGAGTCTGGAGAGCCTTTATGGAGCGGTTGGGGGTCTCGGTGAGCCTCACCTCGGGTTACCACCCGGAGAGTAATGGGCAGGTGGAACGTGTGAACCAGGATGTGGGTAGGTTTCTTAGAACATACTGCCAGGACCGGCCGGAGGAGTGGGCAAGGTACGTTCCCTGGGCCGAAATGGCCCAGAATTCCCTACGCCATTCCTCCACTAACCTAACCCCTTTCCAATGTGTGTTAGGTTACCAGCCGGTTCTGGCACCTTGGCAGCAGAGCCAGATCGAGGCTCCTGCGGTGGATGAGTGGGCGCGGCGCTCGGAGGAGACATGGAACGCTGCACACGTCCACCTGCAGCGGGCCCTCCGACGTCATAAGGCGAGCGCCGATCTCCACCGCAGTGAGGGACCGGTGTACGCACCTGGTGATCGAGTCTGGCTCTCTACCAGAAACCTGCCCCTCCGCCTGCCCTGTCGGAAACTGGGTCGGCGGTTTGTAGGGCCATTTAAAGTCCTGGGAAGGTTGAACGAGGTGTGTTACAAATTACAACTACCTGTTGAATATAAAAGTATTAACCCCTCGTTCCATGTGTCCCTTCTCAGGCCGGTGGTAGCTGGCCCACTCCAAGAAAGTGAGATCAGGGAGACTCCTCCGCCCCCATTGGACATCGAGGGGGCACCGGCGTACTCCGTGAGGTCCATCTTGGATTCGAGACGTCGGATGGGGGGTCTCCAATATCTAGTGGAGTGGGAGGGGTACGGTCCGGAGGAGCGGTGCTGGGTGCCGAGGAGAGACATTTTGGACCCGTCTCTCCTGACGGAATTCCATCGTGGGCACCCGACGCACCCTGCTCCGCGTCCTCTAGGCCGGAGTCGGCGCACGTCTGGAGCCGCGCGTCAAGGGGGGGGGTACTGTCACGGTTTCGGCCGAGGCTGCCTCTCTCCCTTGTTCGGGCAGGCTTCGGCGTTCGTTGTCTCCGGAATACTAGCTGCCACCGTTTCATGTTCGTTTGCTTTTGTCTGTTTGTTGTGACACCTGTTCTCGTTTAGCCTAATTAGTGTCCTATAAGTTTCTCGTTGTGTTTGTCTAGTGTTGTGTGTTATTGATTTTGGTCTGTCGTGTGTTGGGCTTATTTTCGCCCTTTCGCTCGGTTGAGCTTTCCTCCACTGCGTTGGAGTGTTACGCACCTGTTAGTGCGCCTTTTGTTTATTCGCCTTCGTGCGTAATTTTTGCCTTCGGGCAAGTGTTGTCATATTTTCCTGTTTGGAGATTGACTAAAGTCTGTTGGACTATCCTTCGGTGTTCTGCGTTTGATTCCACCACTACACCCACCTACAGCACGCGTGACATGTACTGTACAATGCTCTCCACACTTATAATTGGTTCAGATTTGGTCCGGTCCGACTGGTCCAAATCTGAACCAATCACGGACGTTTATGTTTGGGCCAAATCAAGGCCGGTCCGGACCAAAAGTCAACATCAACATCAGGCCAAGGCGGACTGACCAAATTTCAGAGAGAGAGAGAGAGAGAGACAAAGAGAGTGGAAGAGAGAGAGGGAGGGGTTGTCTAGACTGTTTTTACACTTGCTTTGACCACCAGATGACAGAAAGAAAAATAATACAGTTATGAGCTGAACATAACAGTATGCCAGTGAAAGGGAGGACTGTAGCAGGTGACCCAACTGTGATTTGTGACTACTATGATTTCCCATTGTAGCCAATTATTTCAATTGCACTGATTTTGGTACAGATTTTTCTGAAATTTCGTTACCAATTTGGCAACGGAATTTCAAGTTTGAATCACTTAATAATTAATAAACCAAATTGATATCAGTAAAAACACTAATTGTTACGTCTACCTTTACTTGTTACTTCGGTGAACTTTCATTATCCTCCCTCCCCACTACTGGAAATGAGTCATACTACAATACCAAACATTATTGACAAAAAAGTATATTGTGCTGCATTTTGTATATCAGCATGAGTGAGAATGAAAGCGGTTATGTTTGAAAACTTTTGGAGAGACAGCTATTTTTGGAGACGCTTACCCCAAGATATGATTTTTGGATTATGGTCTGTTGATTATAATAATTGAAGATGAGCAATATATTTGCAAATAAATTAATGTTTGTTGGTTTATTCTACTATAACTTTGTCAAAACATTTAAAGAACATTTTACTGCATTTGTAAGACACAAATGAGACACTACAATTACATAATTACTTTCCAGACAAAGTAACCTCATTATTAAATGCCACGTAATACAGTATATAAAGTAGTTTTTATTGTCCATTCAACACAAAATCTGCTGTTCTAGTCATTATCGACCCATTTAATAGATAAAGAACTCTAATTACACTCAACTGAATGCATTTAATTAGCCTTTTTTTTGTTGAATTTGCTCGCCAAAAAACTGTGACAAACATTTACACTGGTGTGTTGTTATTCAAATGTTGGGACAAAAAAATCATTGAATTTGTTGGACTGAAATGCTTGCTTTTATTGGAGTGTGGTTGCTTGTATCAATTAGTGAAATAACATTTCCTTCACCTACCCTTAAGAGACAGCGGTAGTATGTCTCGACCTTCAAAGATCACTATTAGAACTGTTATATGTGCTTTTATAATCAGCTCAATTTCAGTGCCCTCAATTCCCCACCAACTGCAATGTTGATGTTAATGACGACAGCAATTATATCGGTCAAGCTAAAAGCTGTATTGAACTAGCTTGTTGGGATGATAGCAGTATCATTACCTCAATGCAATTACTCTTTGTTGATATGCACACAACAGTGTACATTGGTTGCAGCTCTTTCACTTGAATGTAGCCATTAGGGACCAGGGGAAAAGGGACCAGGGAAAAAGAAATTGCAAGCAAGACAGCTCTGGAGAAGGGAGGGAAAGGGGGAATGATAAGAAGGAGGGAGGGGGTTAATGTGAAATCTGAGAAGAGGCTAAGGGATGCTGACAGGACTGGCCATTAGGGTTGCTGTTGCATGGGAGAGGGATCATCCCTCTAGCCGTGTGTGTGTGTGTGTGTGTGTGTGTGTGTGTGTGTGTGTGTGTGTGTGTGTGCTAGCTAGCATTAGCTATCATATTTTTGCACAGTTAATGCGATAGCAAGCTAGCTAACTAATGATTTGTTCCTAAACACTTACAATTTTAGGTGAATATGTTGCTGTCTTTTACTACTATGTCAATATGATAGTGTCACTGTTCAGTAGCATGTTAGCTAGCACAACAGCTAAGGTAGCAACAATATGAGCTGACTTGACATCAAAGCCTTAACGTTTGCAGATGGATACCCTTCCCCTACCCGTGGTGTTGGAAGAGGCTGTATTGGGAGGAGGATGCATCAACACCCTGGAAAGAAGTTTGTGGTGCACTCACTCATAACACTTTTTTTAGGTGATAAATTAGTGTATTGTTTTCAAGCTTGATAAGGTAAAGCATGCATTATTCTCATAAATGTAGTCTATACATTCATTCTTTGTAACAATTCGTTATTTCATTGCTTTAAACTAGTAACTAGCTCATCTTGATCATGTGTTGTTGTTCCTTCTCTCTTTCTAGAAGCAAAAATACAGATTGAGGATTTCAATCAAAATGAGGACAGAGAAAGATAGTGTGCACCAGTTCAAGGCTTATTGCATTCATGCTTTTGAGATATAAGTTAACAATAATTACTTTTGGAAAAATAATATGAATAACCATATTAGGCATAACTAAATGTTGTTGCTTTTCTTCCACCCAAGCCTTATACACCTGAATCAGGAACAAGAGACAACTAGTAGACAACAGTTTCTTAATGATGAAGTCCCCAGTCTAGATTGAAGATCATAATTAGTTGATTAGTTTGAATCAATTGTGTTGAGGCTTGCATGGAGAAAAATATTGTATATTGTGGCTCTCTAGGAACAGTTGGCCACACATTTAAAGGTAGATTTAGTAGGCCCAGTTTATGCTAGCTACATCGTTTTTTTAAATAGCATTTATACAAGGCAAAAACATTGTTTCTTTACTGAAAAATATATAGAATGCCAGGTTCAGTGAGAAGCATAACAACATCAAGGCAACTTTGTAACAGCTGACCTTGCTTTACCAAGGCCAAACCCACCCATTAGCCACTGAGTCTACCTTTTAAGATGCCAAAATAGAAAATGTTTTCAGTAATTGTTTCCAATATCCTAATTTTGTTTGTTTTGCGTTTCCGATTTGGACAAAGGACCTCCAAAGTTCAGTCAAAAAGGCAATAATTTTGAACTGGGTTTGATTTAGTTTGAGTTGTTTTAATTATTTATATGTTGTTAATTCTCCTTTAAACTGCCATTGGTTGAAAGCTTTTGCTTTCTTGGCTTCACTTGGCTCATGTAAATTATGTAGTTCCCCATTTAAACATCCTAAGGTCAACATCCCCATAGTATTCACATTTCTCTCATGTAATGTTGTAGCTACATAAAAATATTAAATAAACAATTTATTTTGAAAATATCCAGTCTTTGCTCTTCTCTTCATTATCATGCTGATGATTTCAAGTTGTATTGGATTTATTTTGATCTGTTAAGATAATGAATACATGTTGTATAGTATATTTAGCACATTTAGTATGTTAGTTTAGTTTTCTCTGTGAGAAGCAAGTTCATTTCAAGTTATATGTGATTTGGTTCATGTAGATACAACATTTCAATGTTGTTAACACACAGTAACCAAACTTCGGATCTAATTTGTATATTCATACTGTGTTTGCAGCAAATTTGCAGCAAACAGTAGAATGTTTTTTCACAAGTTTCCTAGAATTGTTTACCAGAAGTTCACAAGCCGCCGCAAATTTGCCGCAACTATTTGCCACAAAACTCATTTGCATGTGAAAATATGAGCTTGCCGCAAACTTGTGGCAAATTGGCCAAAGGTTTGCCACAACTGTTTGCCAGACGCCTGTTTTTTTCAGATAAGGGATATGTCTCTCCCTCGAGTCTGAAAATAATGATTGAGTTCTGAAGTTTTTGAAAGTCAGAAGTGAGGCAGCTCTGTCACAAGGATTGTCATGGCTTCTGAGCGCAGGTTTGACATATTACATAGTGGATGATTTTCAAGTAACTATAGCAATTATATATATTTCACCAACTACATTGTATAACATCACCTAGTGAAAGTCCAGTGTTAGGACAAAAAAATCTAAAATCTGTATGTAGCTTACAAGGTTGAATAACTGGAGTTCAGAGCTACAGTAGGAAATTGTCTGAAAAGAGGAGTTTCTTTGACACTGAGGATTTCCGGGAGCTGTCATTGCAGTCAGCCCAGACAGCTCTGAATGTATCTGCAGGCTGTCAGTGGAATTATTCCAGATAAGGGGAAAATATAACAAAAGTTTCAAAGTCTGAAGTCCAAGGGAAGCTCTCTTGCTGCCTTGTGATGTTAGAGAAAATAAATATAATAAACTTACAGTTTAGACGATGCCTAGAGCCCTTGTATCTGTGCTCTGTCCAAAATTAATCTGTGCCACTGGCTCTTGGGAATTTTCCATTTAGTAAAAAGCAAAATGACAGTAGTCACGATATGTCACTTGGTCCCTGTGAGCAGCTAAATTGTGGCTTTTCTGTCTTAGCCTCTGTTACGTTAACAACTCGAAAGACTTCAGGGTTTAATGGCTACCATAAAATGGCTGCCAAGTTGAGGGTGTTGGGGACTGCCACTTCAAACGGCAGGGAGATGTTTCATTTCAAAACATTATCACCTCTGTGTAATTTGTGGAGGAAAGTGTGCTGACAAAGGTCAAACCTCCATGCACTAAAACAACCCTGCCTTTCATTCCTCAAAACGTGAGAAACTGTCTCTGAATTTATTTTTACATTTTTAGTTGGAATTCTTAGAGGCTTGCCTTATCGTCCACGTAATAATTTGTGGAGTATTTAAATGGGTAGCTAGAATCCTTAGTTGCTACATCCATTTTTGGACGTATAAATTAATTATGTATACCCATTGATTCTTGAAGAAATTAACTTGTAAATGCCTCATGAGCTTAGTTCAACTGTCATACCACAACATAACCCAAAATATAAGCCTGTTTAACTCCAATGTTAAACATTGTGAATGGAAACAAACACTGTATAGCCTCAAAACATGGTTAAAACTATAATTATTTACATTTTAGTCATTTAGCAGACGCTCTTATCCAGAGCGACTTACAGGAGCAATTAGGGTTAAGTGCCTTGCTCAAGGGCACATCGACAGATTTTTCACCTAGTTGGCTCTGGGGATTAGAACCAGCGACCTTTCAGTTACTGGCACAATGCTCTTAACCACTAAGCTACCTGCCGCATAGAATGCATGGTCAGTCCTTGCATCTATAGCTCTGTCTATGAATTTGAGCTTGGTTAAATATTTCCAGGCCCATCTCTCAGCTTTTTACCAAAACAGAGGTGGGGTACAGTTGAAGTCGGAAGTTTACATACACCTTAGCCAAATACATTTCAACTCAGTTTTTCACAATTCCTGATATTTAATCCTAGTAAAAATTCACTGTCTTAGGTCAGTTAGGATCACCACTTTATTTTAAGAATGTGAAATGTCAGAATAATAGTATAAATAATTATTTATTTAAGCTTTTATTTATTTCATCACATTCCCTGTGGGTCAGAAGTTTACATACACTCAATTAGTATATGGTAGCGTTGCCTTTAAATTATTTAACTTGGGTCAAACATTTCAGGTAGCCTTCCACAAGCTTCCCACAATAAATTGGGTGAATTTTGGCCCATTCCTCCTGACAGAGCTGGTGTAACTGAGTCAGGTTTGTAGGCCTCCTTGCTCGCACACGCTTTTTCAGTTCTGCCCACACATTTTCTATAGGATTGAGGTCAGGGCTTTGTGATGGCCACTCCAATACTTTGACTTTCTTGTCCTTAAGCCATTTTGCCACAACTTTGGAAGTATGCTTGGGGTCATTGTCCATTTGGAAGACCCATTTGCGACCAAGCTTTAACTTCCTGACTGATGTCTTGAGATGTTGCTTCAATATATCCACATAATTTTCCTTCCTAATGATGCCATCTATTTTGTGAAGTGCACAAGTCCCTCCTGAAGCAAAGCACCCCCACAGCATGATGCTGCCACCCCCATGCTTCACGGTTGGGATGGTGTTCTTCGGCTTGCAAGTCCCCCCTTTTTCCTCCAAAGATAACGATGGTCATTATGGCCAAACAGTTCTATTTTTGTTTCATCAGACCAGAGGACATTTCTCCAAAAAATACGATCTTTGTCCCCATGTGCAGTTGCAAACCGTAGTCTGGCTTTTTTATGGTTGTTTTGGAGCAGTGACTTCTTCCTTGCTGAGCGGCCTTTCAGGTTATGTCGATATAGGACTTGTTTTACTGTGGATATAAATACTTTTGTACCTGTTTTCTCCAGGATCTTCACAAGGTCCTTTGTTGTTGTTCTGGGATTGATTTGCACTTTTTGCAGCAAAGTACGTTAATCTCTAGGAAACAGAACGTGTCTCCTTCCTGAGCAGTATGACGGCTGCGTGGTCCCATGGTGTTTATACTTGCGTACTATTGTTTGTACAGATGAACGTGGTACCTTCAGGCATTTGGAAATTGCTCCCAAGGATGAACCAGACTTGTGGAGGTCTACAATATTTTTTCTGAGATCTTGGCTGATTTCTTTTGACTTTCCCATGATGTCAAGCAAATAGGCACTGAGTTTGAAGGTAGGCCTTGAAATACATCCACAGGTACATCTCCAATTGACTCAAATGATGTCAATTATCTTATCAGAAGCTTCTAAAGCCATGACATCATTTTCTGGACTTTTCCAAGCTGTTTTAAAGGCACAGTCAACTTAGTGTAAGTAAACTTCTGATCCACTGGAATTGTGATACAGTGAATTATAAGTGAACTAATCTGTCTGTAAAGAATTTTTGGAAAAATTACTTGTGTCATGCACAAACTAGATGTCCTAACCAACTTGCCAAAACTATAGTTTGTTAACAAGATATTTGTGGAGTGGTTGAAAAACGAGTTTAATGACTCCAACCTAAGTGTATGTAAACTTCCGACTTCAACTGTAAATGCTTTGTTATTGTTTCAATTAAAGACTCTATCTCACATACAAATTAACATTTATCCATATGTGCACTTTGTGTGAATTATTCATAGGTAGAAATGGTGTTACCTACTGTATGATGATGGGTGTTTTGTTGTTTCTACAGTATGTGCATACCTTTATATTAAGCATCACCACATTTGGTACCAATGCTATGCAGTATGACTAGTTGCATTAACAAAAGGTAATACATTCCCTTTACAATGTGATGTTCATTAAATGATCATGAAAACATTTAATCAAAAAGGACTGCTCCTCTGCAGGGCCTTCTGGATTTGTTACCTCATTATTTCTCTGTTCCAGGTTGGGAGGTTTTATACCTTGTTATATGACTCATGTAACATGTTTTCAACGCTCACTGAAAACATATCATTAGTATAGTCTGCATTAGATTAGATGAGTGCTCGTCAGTGGGGGAAAAAGACAACAGAAAAACCATCTCCAAGTGACATTGAAGAAGCTGACATGATTTGTTCATAATTCAGATTTCCCATAATTCACAATTGTTTATCTCCCTCACATTGAAAGTAATATGTTTGTGTATTTCTTTTAAAAGGCGGACTGTGGTATTGTGATAAGATTTTCATATGACAATTTCACATGCAAATTGGCATTATTTGATAGAATGTGATTGACTTGGATATCCCTACAACCACCACCTTGACAGTGATCTACCCATAAATATGGGAAGACAGACACATTTTCAGCATCGCCCAGCATTCCAGTGAGAGATAGCTGCAGGACGTGACCCCAATATAGCAATAGGACAACACAAACAATATGGATTGGCTCCTTCTTGATACGTTGAGATGTCATATTCTTTGTCTTTCTAGAGTTGCTGTTCTACATGCACATACAGTGGGGAAAAAAAGTATTTAGTCAGCCACCAATTGTGCAAGTTCTCCCACTTAAGAAGATGAGAGAGGCCTGTAATTTTCATCATAGGTACACGTCAACTATGACAGACAAAATGAGAATTTTTTTTCCAGAAAATCACATTGTAGGATTTTTAATTAATTTATTGGCATATGATGGTGGAAAATAAGTATTTGGTCAATAACAAAAGTTTCTCAATACTTTGTTATATACCCTTTGTTGGCAATGACACAGGTCAAACGTTTTTTGTAAGTCTTCACAAGGTTTTCACACACTGTTGCTGGTATTTTGGCCCATTCCTCCATGCAGATCTCCTCTAGAGCAGTGATGTTTTGGGGCTGTCGCTGGGCAACACAGACTTTCAACTCCCTCCAAAGATTTTCTATGGGGTTGAGATCTGGAGACTGGCTAGGCCACTCCAGGACCTTGAAATGCTTCTTACGAAGCCACTCCTTCGTTGCCCGGGCGGTGTGTTTGGGATCATTGTCATGCTGAAAGACCCAGCCACGTTTCATCTTCAATGCCCTTGCTGATGGAAGGAGGGTTTCACTCAAAATCTCACGATACATGGCCCCATTCATTCTTTCCTTTACACGGATCAGTCGTCCTGGTCCCTTTGCAGAAAAAACAGCCCCAAAGCATGATGTTTCCAACCCCATGCTTCACAGTAGGTATAGTGTTCTTTGGATGCAACTCAGCATTCTTTGTCCTCCAAACATGACGAGTTGAGTTTTTACCAAAAAGTTATATTTTGGTTTCATCTGACCATATGACATTCTCCCAATCCTCTTCTGGATCATCCAAATGCACTTCAGACGGGCCTGGACATGTACTGGCTTAAGCAGGGGGACACGTCTCGCACTGCAGGATTTGAGTCCCTGGCGGCGTAGTGTGTTACTGATGGTTGGCTTTGTTACTTTGGTCCCAGCTCTCAGCAGGTCATTCACTAGGTCCCCCCGTGTGGTTCTGGGATTTTTGCTCACCGTTCTTGTGATCATTTTGACCCCACGGGGTGAGATCTTGCGTGGAGCCCCAGATCGAGGGAGATTATCAGTGGTCTTGTATGTCTTCCATTTCCTAATAATTGCTTTCACAGTTGATTTCTTCAAACCAAGCTGCTTACCTATTGCAGATTCAGTCTTCCCAGCCTGGTGCAGGTCTACAATTTTGTTTTTGGTGTCCTTTGACAGCTCTTTGGTCTTGGCCATTGTGAAGTTTGGAGTGTGACTGTTTGAGGTTGTGGACAGGTGTCTTTTATACTGATAACAAGTTCAAACAGGTGCCATTAATACAGGTAACGAGTGGAGGACAGAGGAGCCTCTTAAAGAAGAAGTTACAGGTCTGTGAGAGCCAGAAATCTTGCTTGTTTGTAGGTGACCAAATACTTATTTTCCACCATAATTTGCAAATAAATTCATTAAAAATCCTACAATGGGATTTTCTGGATTTTTTTTTCTCAATTTGTCTGTCATAGTTGACGTGTACCTATGATGAAAATTACAGGCCTCTCTCATCTTTTTAAGTGGGAGAACTTGCACAATTGGTGGCTGACTAAATACTTTTTTTCCCCACTGTAGCTACATCTGTTTGTGAGTTCAACATCTGTTGTTTTAGTAACGGCACTAGTTCTTTAAACAATATAAATGTTATTTTGGTCTGAACTGGGAGTTTACTGCATAATCCAATATCTGGGTGGGATTGCTACTGTAATCTTTACAGTGTTCAATTAAGCTGACATGACATCACTTAGAATTCCTATTGTCGGTGATAATTACTCTACTTCCCACAATCCCATCTGATATTTCTTTTGTGTTAGTCATCCAAAAATGAAGAACATTTGTGAAGAAAACTTTTCAGATGAAAGAACTAGCTCTTTTTCCCAAATCCCCATTTATAAAGAACATCCTGTTTTCAAAAGTTTGGAGACATTCTAGTCTAATATCTTCCTGAAGCAACACGGTGGCCATCATGTTAAGACGACACTCTTAATCCACATTATTTATCCAGCCATTCTCAAATTATGAGTTTGGAGTAGGGGGACTGCCAAAAAAATCTATAAAATCAAATCCTATGAAAGCGAAATAAACACGAAGACACTAATCCATCCCACGCATGGCTCTGCCAACTCAGAGATGTGCTCTCTTCCCCAAACATTGGCAATGCTCGTACTTAGTGTTTACCAGTTGCTCCCACTCTCTTCTATCAACATAAATTAAGTCTAATTTGGGTATTTACCGCTCACAATGTGGGCTTGACGTATTACGAGACAGCTGGGAAGTTTTAATACATCATTCCTGAAGTGTTTATTTTCAATGCTGAGTATATGAAGCACATTATGGTGAGGTTATATAAGATTTGTTGTTCTTTTTGTTATTTGAAAGCACAGGCATGTACAGTATAAAGACATGTTGGCCTAACTGTCAAAAATGAAGTAATTTTCAAAGTTCTATGTAACAACAATGTTAGGACAACATTAATATACAGGTATGAGATCAACTTAATTTAAAGTGGAGGCTATCAAAATCAAAATACAGGTAATTCAATTGGATAGATATTCACATGTAATATAATAGTGTCTGCCATTTTCCCCTCTAGATTACACCATGTCATCCTCAGTATTTTCATGCAGCTGTAATTATGATCCAATCTGTCTGTTATCATCAGTTGTCAACCTCAACATATTCTCCTGGTTAATTAGAGTAAAAAACTGTACACATGCACGTGCCTTTGTGTTTCTCAGTACATAGTACATCAGCCTCTCTCAAGGCATTGTAGTTTTAAGAAAATGTCAGGCAGCAGGTGACTGGGGACGTGGCATAGCACTCAGAGAGGTCCTATCATTGTCAGGTACAGTACAGCCTCAGCCAAATATAACCAGGTGCCATGTCATTGCAGAGGCATTGAGGGCGGGACCTTATTGAAAAAAACTGCCGACTCGACCAATTGAGAAAATATAAACGCAACATGCAACAATTTCAACTATTTTACTGAGTTACAGTTCATAAAAGGTAATCAGTCAATCAGGGGCGGTGTGTTCATTAGGGCGATATGGGCGACGCACTGCCAAACGGGAAAAGGAAGGGATTTTTTTTCTAATCAATTATATCACGGCAACAGTAGTTTTCAGTGTTCTAATCTAGACGTCTGATCTGCCACTAAATGTCCAATCAGGCTAAAGTCGTGCTTCAAATGGCCCCCCCGCCCTTTTGGGGCGATTTCAGTCAGGTTGAAAATCGCCCAGGAGTCTCTCATAGACTATCATGTAAAATATTTTTTTTTCAAATATCAGAGCTTTCAATACAATCTCTATGGGTTCCGGGAGGGCTTGCACTTAAGCGCTTTCGTCATACGTAACATAAGTAACCATGAACATAACTAAGAAAAGAGCGGGTAGCAGCGTCAATCAATTCACGTACAACTGTCAAGATGGCTAGCTTTGCGAGGCAAAGATGAAACTGAGGGCTCCACCAACCCTGGTATTTTTCTTGGACTTGTCAACTTTGTGGCACAATTAGATGAGGTGTTTGATGACCATCTTAAAAATGCTAAAGTTTTCAAGGGCACATCAAAGACCATTCAAAACGAGCTACTGGAGTGTATGCTAGCGGTCATGAGGGAACATATTGTGGAGGAGGTGAAGTCGGCGAACTTCGTAGCTATCCAAGCTGACGAGACCACGGACGTTTCTACACAGACACAGCTGGTGCTTGTGCTGAGGTACATAGATAGCAACCACAAAGTGCAGGAGCGCTTTTTTGAGTTCCTTCCCATCTCGTAATCAACCTCAGTCTCAATCGCCAGTGTGCTTTTGGAGAGACTGAACGGTCTTTTTGCCGACGACGAGAAAGTCAAACTCATTGCGCAAGCTTACGATGGAGCCAGTGTGAGGGGAGAGAAGGCTGGTGTGCAGCAAAAGGTGCGTAAGCATTTCAAGAATGCCCATTACGTGCATTGCTATGCGCATCAGCTGAATTTGATCATGCAGCAAGCTAGAACAGTTTCAGTACAAGTAATGTAGCCTCTCTCTCTCTTTGTCCCTCCCTGTCTGTCTCTTTAACACACACACGCCCAAATCAGTTCACAGTTGATGTTGTTTAAAATAGTTATTTTTCATTTTAAAAAAAGTAAAAAATATATAAAAATCTGTTCATGTTCATTTTTACAAATCTATACAATTGGCCAGAATATGGTTGTTCATATTTACAAATCTATACAATTGGCCAGAATATGGTTGTTCATTTTTACAAAGCCATACAGATAGCTGTGTTTACCTTTTCTAGAAATTATTTTCAAATTCTGTTTTCAGGCAAAATGTCTATCACTGTTCATTTTCACAAATCTATACAAGAGGGCAGAATATGGAAGTCTATAAAAATTTCTTATTACCAATAACTTGCATCAATATTTTCAGTAGCCTCTATCAAAAGCTCCTGCTTGCTTGTTGTGAATTATGCTCAGGTGCACATATTTCCAATTCAACCATGAGGCCTTTTTGAAACAAGTAATGTGTATATCAGTATTGACTTATATGCTGCCCCTGTCTTCATGTTGTTGCTGGACATATCTTTTTTTAAAATGTGTGTAGGTCACCTAAATCATCAGAAAAATGGCCCCCCCTGAGAATTTTTTCAGGAGCCGCCACTGCAGTCAATTGAAATAAATTCATTAGGCTCTAATCTATGGATTTCACATCATTGGGCAGGGGTGCAGCCATGGGTGGGCCTAGGAGGGCACCCATTGGGGAGCCAGGCCCAGCCAATCAGAATGAGTTTTTCCTCACAAAAGGGCTTTATTACAGACAGAAATACTCCTCAGTTTCATCAGCTGTCTGGGTGGCTGGTCTCAGATGATCCCGCAGGTGAAGAAGCCGGATGTGGAGGTCCTGGGCTGGCATGGTTACACGTTGTCTGCGGTTGTGAGGCCGGTTGGACATACTGCCAAATTCTCTAAAACAATGTTAGAGGTGGCTTACGGTAGAGAAATTAACATTAAATTATCTGACAACAGCTCTGGTGGACATTCCTGCAGTCAGTATGCCAATCGCACGCGCCCTCAAAACTTGAGACATCTGTGGCATTGTGTTGTGTGACAAAACTGCACATTTTAGAGTGGCCTTTTAAGTGCACCTGTGTAATGATCATCAGCTTCTTGATATGCCACACCTATCAGGTGGATGGATTATCTTGGCAAAGGAGAAATGCTCACTAACAGGGATGTAAACACATTTGGGCACAACATCTTAGAGAAGTAATCTTTTTGTGCGTATGGAACATTTCTGGGATATTTTATTTCATAAAAAAATTTGACCAACAATTTACATGTTGCGTTTATATTTTTGTTCAGTGTAAATTGTGATAGTAACAGCCAGAGCTTATAGTGCCCAAGTGACTCTCCTAGTAGGCAGGGCAAACCCATTTAGGTGATTTCTGGTAAACCATCAAAATAAATTAACCACAGCACGTTTTTGGACTCATTCAACAGTTTTTATCTGATTAAGTACAATATCATTGGAAGTTAATACTGAAAGTTAAATTTGTATTCCTAAAAGTTGATAATGATGCTGTCGCTGCTTCCTGTCGACAAGACATATTCATAAATAGCAAAATGTCAAAACACAGTTCTAAAGTGTCCAAATCAATAACCAATATGCAGAAACAGTTTGTGATATTGAAAACTAAACATAACATGTAATATCTACACTTACACTGAGTGTACGAAACATTAAGAACACATGCTCTTTCCATTACATAGACTGACCAGGTGAATCCCTTATTGATGTCAATAATAATCAGTGTAGATGAAGGGGAGGAGACAGGTTAAATAAGAATTTTTAAGCCTTGAGACATGGATTGTGTATGTGTGCTATTCAGAGGTTGAATGGGCAAGACAAAAGATTTAAGTGCCTTTGAACGGTGTACGGTAGTAGGTGCCAGACACACCGGTTTGTGTCAAGAACTGCAACACTGCTGGGTTTTTCACGCTCAACAGTTTCCCGTGTGATTCAAGAATGGTCCACCACCCAAAGGACATCCAGCCAACTTGATACAACTGTGGGAAGCATTGGAGGTTAAATGGGCCAGCATCCCTGTGGAATGCTTTCGACACCTTGGCCTGAGGAATTGAGGCTGTTCTGGGGGCAAAAAGGGGGCAACTCAATATTAGTAAGGTGTTGCTAATGTTTGGTATACTCAGTGTACATGTGCAACAATAGTAATCATATTACTTTAATTTAATATAAATTAACACCTTATAAACTGCACACGCACCAAAACACCTGTTGTTTTGTCAAGTGGTAATAAATCACTCATCGATTAGGAGGGATATGTGCTGTTGAAACTACCACAACTCAAAAAACAAATGGAAACTGCATATATTTTTACATCGATGGTTAATAAACAACCTGCAGAACACTGTCAGCTACATTATGGAATGTTGCATTTTGATACTGGGGTCACCAAAAGAAAAAGAGAAACACAACACTGTTTTGTCAATCACTCCTATCGATTATCAAATTGAAATCAATTGCACGAGAGGGGGAGATGAGGCTGCATGTCCTGTTAAAACTAACACAGCTCAAAAACTATACAAAATCTGGGAATAATGTGTACATCACTGGTTGCAGGACAATTTGTAGAAGACAGCTAGCTACATTTGGAAGTGTTGCATTTTCATTCAAGTGGGTCGCCAAAGACGTAAGTGTAAAGCAACACTTTTTTAGTTAATCACTTCGATATCACGCTTGGGGTTTAGCGCTGCTTAAACTAACACTATTCAAAGGCCACACGGAATAACCGATACATGGTTGGTTAGATGAGAACTAACAGTGACAATGGTTGGCTGCTATTTAAGATTTAAGTGATAGTTTGACTTTCAAATCCATGTATTGGTGTGTGCAGGGCCAGATTAACCCCCACCCCACTTCCCCCCATCCCGGCCTCAATAACGTTTGCCATGTTGCATAGGCTACAGTTGAGCAGGGGCGATTTTTAGTTGCAGCCTTTTAACAATGCATTTCATGCAATTCTACGTCATTTACATTATTAAAGAATATTTTTTGATACCACACAAATGACCAAAATGAGTGGCTACTCTGACAAACTGAGATCAATCTGGTCTTGAATTCAAACAAACAATAGCCCAGACCAATGAACACAGATTATACAATATTAGGAGGCAATATATATATATAGGCTACAGTAGGCTACTAAATACAATTTCCAGTGGCACACTGACTCACCCAACTTGGAGAGGGTGGAGAGGAGCATCTGATGGTTCACAGTATCAAAGGCAGCAGACAGGTCTAAAAGGACAAGAGCAGAGGAGAGAGAGTTAGCTTTAGCAGTGCGGAGAGCCTCCGTGACACAGAGAAGAGCAGTCTCAGTTGAATGACCAGTCTTGAAACCTGACTGGTTTGGATCAAGAAGGTAATTCTGAGAGAGATAGCAAGAGAGTTGGCTAAAGACGGCACGCTCAAGAGTTTTGGAGAGAAAAGAAAGAAGGGATACTGGTCGGTAGTTGTTGACATCAGAGGGATCGAGTGTAGGTTTTTTGAGAAGGGGTGCAACTCTCGCTCTCTTGAAGACGGAAGGGACATAGCCAGCGGTCAAGGATGAGTTGATGAGAGAGGTGAGGTAAGGGAGAAGGTCACCGGAAATGGTCTGGATAAGAGAGGAGGCGATAGGGTCAAGCGGGCAGGTTGTTGGGCGGCCGCAAGATTTCATCTGGAGAGAGAGGGGAGAAAGAAGTCAAAGCATAGGGTAGGGTAGTGTGAGCAGGACCAGCAGTGTCATTTGACTTAACAAACGAGGATCGGATGTCATCAACCTTCTTTTCAAAATGGTTGACAAAGTCATCCACACAGAGGGAGGAGGGGGGAGGGGGAGGAGGATTCAGCAGGGAGGAGAAGATGGCAAAGAGCTTCCTAGGGTTAGAGGCAGATGCTTGGAATTTAGAGTGGTAGAAAGTGGCTTTAGCAGCAGAAACAGAGGAAGAAAATTTAGAGAGGAGGGAGTGAAAAGATGCCAGGTCCGCAGGGTGTCTAGTTTTCCTCCATTTCCGCTCGGCTGCCCGGAGCCCTGTTCTGTAAGCTCGCAATGAGTCATCAAGCCACGGAGCTGGAGGGGAGGACCGAGCCGGCCGGAAGGATAGGGGACATAGAGAGTCAAAAGATGCAGAAAGGGAGGAGAGGAGGGTTGAGGAGGCAGAATCAGGAGATTGGATGGATAAGGCTTGAGCAGAGGGAAGAGATGATAGGATGGAAGAGGAGAGAGTAGCGGGAGAGAGAGAGCGAAGGTTGCGACGGCACATTACCATCTGAGTAGAGGCAGAGTGAGTAGTGTTGGAGGAGAGCGAGAGAGAAAAGGATACAAAGTATTGGTCAGAGACATGGAGGGGAGTTGCAGTGAGATTAGTAGAAGAACAGCATCTAGTAAAGATGAGGTCAAGCGTATTGCCTGCCTTGTGAGTAGGGGGGGACGGTGAGAGGGTGAGGTCAAAAGAGGAGAGGAGTGGAAAGAAGGAGGCAGAGAGAAATGAGTCAAAGGTAGACGTAGGGAGGTTAAAGTCACCCAGAACTGTGAGGGGTGAACCATCCTCAGGAAAGGAACTTATCAAGGCGTCAAGCTCATTGATGAACTCTCCAAGGGAACCTGGAGGGCGATAAATGATAAGGATGTTAAGTTTGAATGGGCTAGTGACTGTGTCAGCATGGAATTCAAATGAGGAGATAGACAGATGGGTCAGGGGAAAAAGAGAGAATGTCAACTTGGGAGAGATGAGGATTCCTGTGCCACCACCCCGCTGACCAGATGCTCTCGGGGTATGCGAGAACACATGGTCAGACGAGGAAAGAGCAGTAGGAGTAGCAGTGTTTTCAGTGGTAATCCATGTTTCCGTCAGCGCCAAGAAGTCGAGGGACTGGAGGGTAGCATAGGCTGAGATGAACTCTGCCTTGTTGGCCGCAGAACGGTAGTTCCAGAGGCTGCCAGAGACCTGGAACTCCACGTGGGTCGTGCGTGCAGGGACCACCAGGTTAGAGAGGCAGCAGCCACGCGGTGTGAGGCGTTTGTATAGCCTGTGCGGAGAGGAGAGAACAGGGATAGACAGACGCATAGTTGACAGGCTACAGAAAATGGCTACAATAATGCAAAGGAGATTGGAATGAAATGAACTAAACATCTGGGAAAGCGAGAGAGCGGGGCCTCCCTCACTTACGTTTCACTGAAACACCCAAATATAACTCTCCCAACTTCCACCTCAGAAACTATAATTGTTGTAAACTACAGCGGTTCAATGTTTTCTAGGAATAGACTAACTTAGTTTATTCAGCTAGCTAACTTGGTACAGTATTCTTCCGTGAAAACCTCCAGGGCATCTAGTCCTATGACGCCATAGCCAACTAGCATGCCAGGCTCCAATAACACGGTTTAGCACCAATACTCGGCCACAACAAACCACCAGTGTCTCAACACGTTGTGAGCGGGCTCTTCCTGTGGTTAGCGGTTGCAGTGAAAAAATATAAAATAAATTATACAAATATAATATATACAGTATATATTTCCTGAATAATGATAATAATACAAAAATGTATTTTTTTTTTGCCTCTTGGGCCCCCACAGGCCAATACAAGTAATTACTGGGTTAGTTTAATCTCATATTCCATAATACAGTGCCTTCAGAAAGTATCCATACCCCTTGACTTATTCCACATTTTGTTGTGTTACAGCCTGAATTAAAAATGGATTAAATGTATTTTTTTCTCACCCATCTACACAATACCCAATAATGACAAAGTGAAAACATGTTTTTAGAAATGTTTGCAAACTTATTGAAATGAAATACAGAAATACTGTACGTTATGCACTAGAAGCATTTTTATTGTACCGTTTTGAAAATGTACCTCTCCAAACCTACTTACTGTATATCACATAAGCGATAATGTCATTTATCCCATATTAAATGCTCAATTCAAGGACCATTTAAAAAATGTGGTCAGCAAACTCAATGGATTAATGTAGTACTACTACTCCACTATCTACGTTATGTATTTGAAGCATTTTTACTCTACCATTATTACTCTACCTACTAATATTAATAATAATATGCCATTTAGCAGACGCTTTTATCCAAAGCGACTTAGAGTCATGCGTGCATACATTTTTTTGTGTACGGGTGGTCCCGGGGATCGAACCCACTACCTTGGCGTTACAAGCGCCGTGCTCTACCAGCTGAGCTACAGAGGACCAATAATAATAATAATAATAATTATTATTATTAATATTAAAGACTCAATTGAAGGACCTTGTTCTTATCCCAGGTGATTTCATGTAGTGTTTGCCTAGACTAAATCATAGATTAAATCTTTGCTATTCTATACCTTCAAGTACTGACAGCTACCTGTGGACTGCTTGGATGTTTGAACTGTTAAAGGCCCAGTGCAGTCTAAAACATGATTTTCCTGTGTTTTATATATACAGTGCCTTCGGAAATTATTCAGACCCATTGACTTATTCCACATTTTGTTACGTGGTAAATTCTATTGATTGGACATGATTTGGAAAGGTACACACCTGTCTATATAAGGTCCCACAGTTGGCAGTGCATGTCAGAGCAAAAACCAAGCCATGAGGTCGAAGGAACTGTCCGTAGAGCTTCGAGACAGGATTGTCCATTCATAAATGGAAGATGTTTGGAACCACCAAGACTCTTCCTAGAGCTGGCCGCCCGGCCAAACTGAGCAATCGGGGGAGAAGGGCCTTGGTCAGGGAGGTGACCAAGAACCCGATGGTCACTCTGACCGAGCTCTAGAGTTCCTCTGTTGAGATGGGAGAACCTTCCAGAAGGACAACCATCTCTGCAGCACTCAACCAATCAGGCCTTTATGGTAGAGTGGCCAGACGGAAGCCACTCCTCATAAAAGTCATGTGACAGCCTGCTTGGAGTTTGCCAAAAGGCACCTAAAGACTATTACATTTATATTTTAGCAGACACTCTTATCCAGAGCGACTTACATGAGCAATTAGGGTTAAGTGCCTTGCTCAAGGGCACATCGACAGACTTTTCACCTAATCGGCGATTAGAACCAGCGACCTTCCGGTTACTGGCCAACGCTCTTGACCACTAAGCTACCACTAAGCTACCTGCTGCTCCGAACAAGATTCTCTGGTCTGATGAAACCAAAATGGAACTATTTGGCCTGAATGCCAAGCGTCACGTCTGGAGGAAACCTGGCACCATCCTTACAATGAAGCATGGTGGTGACAGCATCATGCTGTGGGGATGCTTTTCAGCTGCAGGGACTGGGAGACTAGTCAGGATCGAGGCAAAGATGAACAGAGCAAAGTACAGAGAGATTCTTGATGAAAACCTGCTCCAGAGCGCTCAGGACCTCAGACTGGGGCGAAGGTTCACCTTCCAACAGGACAATGACGCTAAGCACACAGCAAACACAACGCAAGTCTCTGAATGTCATTGAGTGGCCCAGCCAGAGCCTGGGCTTGAACCCGATCGAACATCTCTGGAAAGACCTGAAAATAGCTGTGCAGCAACGCTCCCCATCCAACCTGACAGAGCTTGAGAGGATATGCCGAGAAAAATGGGAGAAACTCCCCAAATCAAATCAAATCAAATCAAATTTTATTGGTCACATGCGCCGAATACAACAGGTGCAGACATTACAGTGAAATGCTTACTTACAGCCCTTAACCAACAGTGCATTTATTTAAAAAAAAAAAAGTAAAAATAAAACAACAACAAAAAAAGCGTTGAGAAAAAAAAGAGCAGAAGTAAAATAAAGTGACAGTAGGGAGGCTATATATACAGGGGTGCCAAGTTTGTAGAGTCATGCCCAAGAAGACTTGAATAATCGCTGCCAAAGGTGCTTCAACAAAGTACTGAGTAAATGGTCTGAATACTTATGTAAATGTTATATTTCAGTTTTTATTATATTATAAATGTGCAAAAAATACGTTGTTCTAAAAACCTGTTTTTGCTATGTCATTATGGGGTATTGTGTGTAGATTGATGAGGGAAAAAACGATTTAATCAATTTTAGAATAAGGCTGTAACGTTACAAAATGTGGAAAAAATCAAGGCATCTGTATACTTTCCGAATGTACTGTATTTCCACGCTATGAGGTTGGAATAATACTGTGAAATTATGAAAATTATGATAATGCCCTTTTAGTGTAAGCGCTATTTTGAAAAGACAGCATGAAATTTCAGCCTGTTTTGGTGGGATGGAGTTTTGTTAATAGACCAGTAAGAAAGAGAGTTCCAAAATTCTCTGCGAATAACAGATCGTTTTCAGTTATCCCTCCCCACTCAGACCACTCCCAGACAGTCCTAGCAAAATTCTTGCTTGAGAAATTGCTCTTGCTAAGAAGCTATTTTTGTTCCTTTTTGACCATTTGAATTGAAAACGAGGTACTTAAGTTACTTAATTGTTACACAGAAATGATTTGATATTGAATTAAAAACAGCTTTATCTCATCTTTCCAGCAAACGGGACGTCCTGAGGACGATTCCAAGATGGTGTAGCAGTGCGGTCGTGTTCTCTTGTGTGTCCATGTAAATACCCAGTTTTTTGTATTTTTTTGTATTTTACGTATATATTTCCTTATCACACTTTTCATCCTTCTACTAAATATACTTTCCTGCAACCCGCCTCACTCAATGTAGAACGGATTCTATTATTTACTCACCTTTATCTAGAATCTCCAGTTGAAACTAGCCAGCCAGCTAACTAGCTAACTAGTGTAGTGTCGAGATAACGATGCTATTTATGCTGTGATGACAAGAAATCCGCTGACACTGTCCTTGATTATAGTGGTTTATTACATCAAAGATTTCAGCGTCAATGTACAGACTCCTGCAGACATCTGGAGAACAACTGACCCAATCTCTAATATGTTATATTCTCCCCGTCCTTTGTTCCAACCATGGTATATATATCCTATGCCCTATGTAACATAAGATGGCGTGATTTGAATAGACCAATCCCTGGCCTTCACATAACATACTTCCTCTGTTTTAGGGGGCCCCTATAGTAATGCTTTCCAGATGCTTCCGCAAGCTGAGTCAACTTCCTCTAACACATCATTTGCAACTTCAGCAAAGTCATAAACTGTTTAGATACTACATATTTCCCCCCTTCGAGACTAATTAAGACTCGAAAACAAAAAGAATAGGATTATGACAATTAACAATTTTTCTTATTGAGTAACTTTAGCAATAAACCAAAATGTATGGAGAGTAAACACATTTTTCTATGGAGTGTAAATACATTTCTATGAAATATTAACAAATCTTTATGGAGTGTGAGAGTGAAAAACCTGTCTGGCAGCTTTCTTTCCAAATATCCATAAATCAATCAAGACAGTAAAATTCTCTCACGGCCCCTCTGCCCCAGGCGACCACCTAAGTACTCCAGATCAATTCATAAATCTTTATCAATGCATTTAAAACTAAGATGCAATTGAATACACATGAAAGCCTCAGAAAACAAAATACAATCAAAAATGTCCACATTCAGGCTGGTCGACCCATCGGACCCTCCTGTGGATTCTCTCTGTCCCTGCCTAGACCCAATATCCCTAAGCATCCACGAAAAAAACAAAAACATCTGAGGTCCCCACATGTACCCAACAACAGAAAACATCATTCTTCAAAAATTAATACAGAAAGAATATGACACAAATTATGTATTACACATGCAAATATGTCTATATATCATTGCAGACACTGGAATGTAGTCCACTACACTGCATCTCCTCAGCAGTGTCGACTTTCAATGCAACGTCGATGATGGAATCTGAACATTTCCACACCTTCCTTCTTCCACTTCCTCCAGTCCATTCATACTGTCCATGTTTGAGTATTTGAATCCCCTCTACACATTCCCCCATATGCTTCTGGAAGAAAATAAAACACCAACCAGTATCTTTTGCAAAACAACACATGCAAATTAAAACATCAATATCAACAATAATATAAAAATGATATATAAAATGAATCACATTCCATTTCCCCCCTTTGATTCATAAGAAAATACTAAATATCACAATAATATGTAAAGACGTGAAAAATGATCGGATATTCAAAATGGATATCTATCCATCAATAATCCATCCAGTCCCACTTGTTTATCTCCATCTAGATCAGTAACAGTTAACAACGGCATCTGAGTGTTGTCTCCAGGCATCACAACTCCAACCCATCTCAATATCATAGCCTTCGCAAAAGTCAATAACAAAGTACAAAAGCAAAACATCACACACAGCGCTATAAGAGCGGCCACTAAAATCTGAACTATTACTGCTCCCACTGGGCCTAACTGATCTTGCAACCAAGCCTTCGCTGACCATCCAGCTCCTTCAGATCTACCAAACGCATCCCTTATATTCTTCAATGCATCTATAACACTAGTGATATTATCGGAACTATCAGGGATCAAAGTATAACAATCATCCCCCTTCAAGTTCATTGCCAAACATAAGCCACCTTGTTTTGCTAAAATATAGTCAAGAGCCATGTCATGTTTCAACAGCGTCAGTCTGTGACTTCTTTGAGTATTTGACGGAAGGTTAAACCCTCTTATCGTTTAATTTGTAAAACCCTGCAAAGTATAGGTAATATTATCAATGTGATCTGCCAAAAATGTTACACCATACCATGGAAAGAGTCCAAGTCCCCACTTCTCTCCTAGACTTATCCTCCAATGGTAGGATTCCAGACAATGAAATTGCGCCATTTCCCTTTTCACCCTATTTCCAGACCTAGAATAAGATTTATCTGTGTCCGGTGCTTCCCCTCTTTGAATGGTAAAAACCTCATATGGAAGCTTCAACGTCGACATGTAACAACATCCTGTCCATCCATAGGGTAAGAATATATATGCTTTATCACCACAAACCCACCAAATATCTCTGAAATTCCCAATAGTCACATTGCCAGGCAAAAGCTGATCTTTCAACATCAAAGTCCTGCTCTTCTTACTAAATGGAACATAAAAAGTTACATTGTATTTCTCATTACTAACCTTACGTTCATGCTTACCCAAAGTCATGATAAAGCATAAGATTGACACGTACTTGATAGAGGTTGAGCCACCGTCTCTAAGATTGAACCCCATGTGCCTGGTGCTGGAATTCTCAACAGACATGGACCCTCAAGATTCCTCACTGATCTTACAGAATGAGTTAACTGCTGGAACCATGGATTCCTACCTGCCCATCCATCTTTAATTTGCACAACAGAAGAATCAAATCCATATGCCTTCCATTTAATTTCTCTCTTCCCTAACAAGCGGTATTGATCAGATATATCTTCTGGTGTTCCATCAAAATTAAAGAACTCATCCTGTACCTCCAGGATAGTATTCTGCAGTATTTCAGATGAATCTACATCATTCTCTACTACCATCTGCTCTCCTATTTCAACACTATCCTTACTACCATTCACAGCACTCTCCATCCGTATCATCAACTTCTGAGTCACTCTTACTACATCCTTTAGTTTCAGAAAAGTTGTTGTTGGTGTCTGTGTCACATTTCCTGAAATTTGTTATCGCCGTCGTAACATTAATCTCTTTCAAAGTTACTGTGAAAATAGTGGCTTTAGTTGATATATTAACACTCTTAATTATTTCCAGTGGGAAAGTGACAGATGTCCTCTGTGTATTATTTACTGTTGGAGTGGCTGCTGTAATATACTGCTCCTGAACTCCCTTGGTGACTGTGGAAACTTCAACAGACTTTAAATCTTCCATCATAAGCGTCACCTTGCGAGAAACATAGCCTTTTAACCAATAATTCTTAACCGGAACAAATTTTAACGCTTGCTCTAAATAAGTACACATATATTCTCCCTGATCTTCCCATGTAACATTACGCAAAATAAGTGAGCAATCACTCATAACCCTCTTCCACTTCATATCGTTTTACAAAATATACTTCCTTTGACTAGATGAAACAGCTTCTACTTCTGGTCCTGATAACAACACTTCTTCTCCATAATTATCTCTCCACGTGGGAGGAATGTCACCACCCCCACTCCGTCTCTCACATCTACAAGAAAGATGAGCTGTACCACCCATCCTAACCCTAATGACAGTCTTTTCTTCTAAAATTGGTGTTGGAGCGATTTTCTTAGGCGCCATTGTAATCAAATGTGATACATTTATAGCTTTAATAACTGTCAATGTTGAAAGAGTTGAATTGCTTCTCACTGTTGTTGTATTAGGCTGAAGTGTTGATGTCATTGTTGTTGATTCATCTATTTTCCCTACAGCTTGGAACTCTTTACGTATATTTCCATCTATCACCACTAGTCTCACTACATTAACTCTCAGTCCCAACTCTAATCCCTCACTTTCAAACTGTGGATTATAAAAATACATTTATAATCACCTTGATCCTCCTGCTGGGAATTGTACACATAGAGACTGCAATCACCCTCAATCTTCAGTCTTCTCTTATCATTCAGCAACGCATACTTTCTCAATGCAACTGCTCCTAACAGATCTAAACTCCTGCCATATCTATCTTCCCAATGAACTCTAAATTTCCCTTCACCACTGTTCTCTCTCGTGCACTGACATGGAAGCTGAGCTGACTTTCCTAGAGTTACTTCAACCCTAGTTTTCGTAACGTTTTGGTCTGACTTTTCTCCTAACTGGTCTGGCCTACTTTGTCTGACCGAATCACCAGCTTCTCCTGTAACAGAGTTGCGCTTGGTGATCTCCGCTGTTTCACATTCCACTGAAATATTCCCTGTTGTTTCTGGGACGTATTGAAAATCAATGTCCCCAAATCTCCTTTCCTTTTCATCCATTGCAGAGTCATCTCTGGCATCATCAGAAGTGTAAACATTATCATCAACGTTGTCCACAACATGGACAATCTCGGCTTCTGGGTTTTCACTCTGGATATTGTCATGCATCCCTCCTTCTGCCTGTTCTCCCCTATCTTCATCCTGCTCTCTTGAGCCTTCAACATCCTGTCTCTCTGCGCGTGGCACCTCTTCTCCAGGCACTTTAACACAATGTGACAAATGATACCACGTTGGAGACCCTTTAACCTGGACAGCTGTTCCAGTACTACGAACAACTTCAAATGGTTCTTCACGACATTCGTTATACCACTTCCTTCTAAATACCTTCACCAACACCTTTTCCCCAGGTTGCACTGTACTCATTTTTTGCTCATCAAGCTTCTCCTGCACCTCTTCTTTTCTTTGCCTGTCAGAAACATATGTGGACAACTTTTTATGAAAATTGGCCATATATGTAACGTACGCTCTCATTTCATCTTCCAAAAGAGCCAAGCTTGGACCCTTTCCGCTTGTTCACAAACAAGGCGTAGGCATCCTTCTTCCTGTGACCAGTTCATGCGGTTTCATACGTAGATCACGCAACTCACTTGAACGACACACCATTAATGCTAAAGGAAGCGCCGCTATCCAGTTTAGACCCGTATGCTGACAAATTTTGACAATGCGATTTTTCAAGACACCGTTCATTTTTTCACAAATCCCTTGACTTTGTGGGTGATAAACTGCTCCAAGACGTTGCTTAATTCCCAATTTTTGCAACATCAATTTCACTGATTTATCCACAAATTCCTTCCCACTATCTGAGGATATTCGATCGGGTAGTCCCCACCTGCTTATGACTTCTTTACACAAGAACTTGGCAACCAATTGAGCATATTTTAGCTTAGTTGGACATCCTATGCACCTCTTGGTGTAGGAATGTAACCAAGAATAACAGTCACACCCCTGCGAACATTATTTTTCAGACAGATTGTGCACCTGCCTATGACATAGTCAACCTGTTCAAGCAAATATGGTGCCCAAAAACCATACTCCTTTGTGATCTTTCTCCTAACCTCCCCCCTTGCAACATTAGCTAACCCATGTGCTTCCTGAATCATCAGACCTAATAGGTCTAGAGGCGCTACTATCAACCCCTCATGGTTTCTCCAAAGACAGCAAAGGATTGTTACTCTGAGGATTTTTTTTATTGTCTTCAAAACACCTGCTTTCGAAAGTCCTTCAATTTGTGGTTCAATCCCTTGGATTGCTTCATCTTTCAATGGATACTGATTCTTCCAAGGAGGTCTGGCTCCTGGTCGAAGTTCAACTTTCACCTCAATTGGGCTGATTTCACAAGTCCAATATCGGTACTGTGTTGAGACCACAAACATTCTTGAACTTGTTGCAACATCTCCTCTTTCATAGGGTCTGACTCCATCTTCACCCTGCAAATAGATGCATGTGTCATCCGTACAGCTTGTGGCTCTCCTTGTCCTTGAGCCAAAATCATTATTTTGAGAAATCGCTGATCTTCACTCCTCCAAATCGCCAAATTCTCTTTCATCGGTACGAAAACAGCTTTCTCTGCTTCTGTCATCATTTCTCCTATTTGCTTCTGCTCATAACCTTCAGAAACCAACAAGGTCACATGTGGCACACTCTTCTCAATCTCAAATTCTTTATCCAGATAATCGTCTGTGTTTATCTTCATAGCTGCTCCTTGTGGTCCTAAAATTATGCAACATGAGCTGAGTTGAACTTTCTTTGGTTGATTACTCAACCATTCCTCTGAGTTCGATTGGGCAGCATTCTTGAAATACTTGAGCGTACAATGAAATGGATATTCCCTAAGCCTCGCATCTGGCATATTTGCCACAATGAATTTCTCCCAATATCTTAGCCTGCTTCAAAAAATCTTCACTGAGATTTCCAATCCAGAATACTGAAGAAGAATCCATCTCTGTCATCATCAACAATTGGTAAACCTTTTCCTTTGGCACTTCTACCAGACAGCCGTCTGGTGTACATTTTATTGTACAGTTCAACTTACACAATGAATCTCTTCCCAACAATGCAATAGGTGTATGTTCTGATACCAGTATGGGTATTGTAATTTTCTGATTTACATAGCAGAGCTCAATTGGTTCCGTAAGAGGAATCAGCTGTTTCACTCCCTCAAATCCAATTGTCCTAATTAGTTGATTGGACATAGGGAGATGTGTAGCATCTCCAGGCCGAACACAGGTAAAAGCAGCTCCGCTATCACTTCCAATGGTCGGTTGTTTATTTTCACCTCAATTGTTGGATATTTTTCCGGTCCTGATGCTACCAGCTGACACCCCCCTTTCAGATCGTCTGGGCACCCCTAGAATCCTTGCTCTGGGCCACTATAAGGGTTCACCTGTCCTCCAGATGATCTTGACTGGCACCTGTATCTTCTTCTGAAATTCCCTCTGGTGTTTCCTCCTGGCCCATTACACTCACAGCAAAGTGACCAACCTGTCCACAATTATAACACACTTCTGAACATTGCTGGAAGTATGGCTTAAATCTTCCTCCTCTTCCTCTTCCTAAGCCTTCTCGTCCTCTTCCTCTCCAATTCTGTGTCTGTCCAGAAACTGGCCTGTGGATATGAAACAACTGGTACCGCTATTGGTGGCTGGTACAATTGCGGTTGGAACTGGTCCGGTTGAAGCTGTGGCAGTGATTGTTGATTTGGTGCACACTGATTCTGCATAACCAAAGCTTGTTTCTTCTCCTTCTTATTCTCCACCAGTTGTATTTGATTGAGTTTTCTGAGAGTTTCTTGGTCCTGTTCTTTCTGGTTGTGTTCCTTTATCCTGTACAGATCCACTTGATGGGCTATATGATCTGTATAGACACATTTTGTCATGCTTCCAAGTCCAACCACCTGTGCCAGTTTGCTCCTTACTGGTGAGGACAGGCCCATCTGCAATTTAGCTCTCAAAATTGACTGCTCAATTTGACTCACATCTGGATCATTTCCGGTAATATTTCTCCACACTTGATGAACTCGACACATAGGCTCTCAGATTTTCTTGTTGTCCTAGTCGGTCAATCAGAATGTTGTCAGGATGCACATTTGTTGGAAACGTATCTTTCAGTGCTCTTCACAGCCGATTTCTACTTGCAGCCAACAATTCAGGATCGTTCACCACAGTCCCCACATATCTATTAAGTCCAGCTCTCTGAAAAATGTCTTCCATATCTGGAATCCCAAGGAGATTAGCCAAAAGTCGCTTAATGTCTCCTATGGCAGACTGTGTTCCCACCGTAATTTCTTCCAATTTTGAAATCCAAGGATATGCTCCATCTTGAAGAGTAGGCAGCTTCTCAAGTTTATCTGACATATCGGTATTCTGCAAAGGCTTATACTCCAGGTTCTGTCCTCGAATTATCACTGGCATCATCTTCTTACTTGTGCTCTCTTTTCTTGTAGGATAAAATCCTCTTGAACATGAAGCACTTTAATCTCCAAATCTTCATCGCTTTCTCCATCTTCACTTTCATCAGAGATCGAATCTCTTGTATCCTTCTTCCAACTTCCATCACCCCTTCTTTCCTCTCTGGCCAACCTCCATCTGATCACAGGGTCATATCCACACATGATCTCTTCTGAATCACTCTGATCATCATCATCATCATCTTCAAGTTCCATCCTCCTGAACCTCACTCCACCCTTAGTTTCCAGACATCTCGTTTTCTTCTTACTTTTGGAGTTTTGATTCATCTTTATGGTCGTTTCTGCTTGTCCTCTCTCTATTATTCTTTCATCTTCATCTCTGATGCAATAATCACCCTCCTGAATGATCATTGGAAGCTGAGGATAGACGTCCTTAAACTCTACTTCTTTCTCGTAAGGTGGGGGTCTTTTTGCTGAATCCGTATGTGAGAAAGGTGTATTGACTTCTGCCATTAGTTTTTCTGTCACCTTCACCTCTTTTGCCATTTTCTCTATACCTCTGTTTCTTTTATCTTTGGTATATTTGATCAGTTTTTGTCCTTCATTTTCAAACAGCTTAAGAACACCCAGCTCTCTTTGTCTCTTTTCTTTACCTTGTTCCCTTTTTCCCCCTTCTTTTGAACTGCCTTATAAATCGACACAAGCACTTTCATTATGTTGTTGACGTCAGGGTTAAGAGTCCCTTCCACTGGCCATGGTTGTTCAATGTCAGGCCAACGTTTATTCAATTTTCCAGATAACCTTGCAATACCATTAACTAGAGGATTACTATTTTCTACTACATCAACAGGAGTAATTACTTTCATAGTTTTTATGTCCTTTTTCCCCATTGTAACAACTCTTCTATATTCCTTTATTGTGAATTATTTTATTATTATTATTATTTTAAACCAATTAATTTGTAAAACAAAATACTTTAGACTATGTAGCTTATGTTTCCCTCCCTTTTTTTCCTTCCCAAATTAATTAATTAATTAATCAATTAATTAATCAATTAGTTAATTAATTACTTTTTCAATATATCTATTTTTTATTTTATTATTTTTTATTATTATTTTATTTATTTTTTTATTATATTTTACAAAATTATTGATTAGTGGCAATCTTACCACATCCGATCAGGAAAAGTAAATGAAAGTAGTCAACTTCAGAGCAATCAAAAAAAGAAAGACCTGTAATCCAGCAACACTACAGCACTCACAAACCAATTGCTTAATAATCACCCAATTACCTTAATTTTACAGAATAATGTCAGTGTCGGATTTCCAACACAACTCTAATCAAACCAACTCATGCACAAAAAACTCCAATGTGCAATTCTTAATTACATCAATTGATCAGTCTGTTGCCAAGTCCCTGTCAAATTGTCACAACATGAAATATGCTAGGCACACACAATATCCTCTATGGGAAAGTAAGTTTTGTGAACAGAACAGTACTGGCCTTGATTGGACTGGATCCGTGGCAGCACACACTGTCGCGTGACGCACTGGTCAGCACCTTCTCTCTCTCTCTCTTTCCTACTTCTCGTCTCTCACATGACAGAAGAACAAAGGAACAGACAAGAATTTAGTCTTTTATGCACTCACTGGGTTATTTCAACCATACAATACCCTTTTAGACATAACTATGTTCACATTCGCGCTAAAAAATAAGCAAACAGCTTAACTCAGGAATATTATAAATAGCTCAATAACATTTTATTTTATTTATTTATTTAATTATTTTTATTTTTAATCCGTCAACATATCTCTCATTTATAAATTCAATAGATCTCAATCAAATAGTTTCATCGTTAAGCAACAGCCGATTTAACAAACAGAATACTTTATTCGTGTGTAAGTCTCCCCCTCCTTCTCTGTCTGCATGTCACAGCAGCTCAGTGCAGGCAGGGGAGTGGCATATTTGCTCTACGTAACTCTAAACTCATAAAATCCCACACATGCGCAGTTCATTCACCAGTGCGATTTCAGAGTGAGAAGAGCTCCCAAGCAGCTCTCTCCAAGCTAAACAACAGAAAGTAGACAGACCAGCTGTCCCTCCGTTATTTCCAACACAGACAAACAGTAACACTTAACAAAACTCCCAAACCAACACAGAACATAGAACACAAATCCTACTTCGAAGTTTCTTATCTTTACTTATCCTAAACTGCAGATTTATAGTTATTTTCTTATCCATTACAAAACATCTCTATATACTCTTAGAATCCTCCTTGTAGGCTCATAGTCTTTTAACAGTTATTAAACGTTCTCTTTTTATAGAGACTCATAAGATTTTAACCTTAACTTCCTCCCAGGGGCTCATAGTTTTTTAACAATTATTAACGTTCTCGCTAATGGAGACTCATAAGATTTTAACCTTAACTAACATATTTCCTTACAAAAAACTAAAACCCCTGTTGTCATAGCCTTAGTCAACACACAGCAGAGACCTCCCCTTTTTTTCACACACGCACAGGCTCTCTTTTCTCACACACACACACACAATTCAAGAGGAATGCATCCGTTCCTACGGTCCTCTAAAGCATGCTACCGTCGTTCCTTATTTCTCATAGTTCCTTCCTAAATTTCTGCTACCTCGAGTTTGCAGATATTCAATGAGAGGTTACATCGAACATATACCTCGTCAAATATAAGTCGAGGGGTAACTTGCAACCGAATGTATCTACCACAAACTGCAGTTCCCAGAACTGACCTTAAAAATCAACCCAGTGAGTTTTCAGGATTTTCAGACCATCCTAATGATCGCCTCGTTTGAGGGCTTCCGTAGATCAACGACGTCCTAATTACTATACATTTTTCCCAAGTTCCTGGCCTTATTCCTTCATTCTATTATTTTTCAATTTTATTCAAGCCAAATATCCCTGTGCCCAGTGTTATCAATTCCTATAGACACTCCCCCCTGTTTGCATTGTTTTAAACGCAAACAAATTTAGAAATTTAGAACGGATTCTTATCCCACAGCAAATAACAGCAAAGCGCACACGCAAGTTCTTAACGGTGCAGTCATTCAACGCACACACACACGGACACACGAACTGACCAGTGCCCAAAGTGGTGAGAAAACTCACCCTTATCTGCCGGACTCTGGAGCGAGAGTCAGCCCGGCGCCCATGATGCAACGTTGAAACAGACGCAACATGTCCAAAATACCTCGTCGCCATTAATGTATTGTCGAGATAACGATGGTAATTATGCTGTGATGACAAGAAATCCGCTGACACTGTCCTTGATTATAATAGTTTATTACATCAAAGATTTCAGTGTTTATTTTACAGACTCCTGCAGACATCTGGAGAACAACTGACCCAATCTCTAATATGTTATATTCTCCCCGTCCTTTGTTCCAACCATGGTATATATATCCTATGCCCTATGTAACATAAGATGGCATGATTTGAATAGACCAATCCCTGGCCTTCACATAACAGACTCTAACACACCATTTGCAAACGTCAGCAATGTCATAAACTGTTTAGATACTACACTAGCTACTTGCTATTAGCCACTGTTAGCGGTTTTCACCCAGAACATCTGATTTTCTGCCGTAATAACTGAATCACTGGACCTTAACACCGGATCACAACTAGCTAGCCGCAACCGAATGGATGTCGAATGGATGTTGCTGTAGGCTAATCACCACTGCCCCCGAAGCAAGCAGCAGTTAGCCTTGAGCTAGCCTCGAGCAGGCCCATGTCCCGGCTATCTACCTCTCTGTCTACCGGACGGGAGTAGCCAGCTAACCAGCTAACTAGCTACTTGCTATTAGCCACCGTTAGCGGTTTTTCACCATTGTCCGTGGCCTGCACTACCTACCAGCCAGCTCTAGCCTGGACTATTATCGGCCAGTCTGCGCTGTCTGCACAGCGCGTTATCGACTATCGGATTTTCTGCCGGAATCACTGAGTCACTGGACCTTTAACACTGGATAATCTCAACTAGCTAGCTGCAACCAAATGAAAGTTGTTGTTGGCTAATCAACCTTGAGCTAGCTTTGAGTCAGGCACATCTCCCGGCTATCTACCTCTCTGTCAACCAGACAGGACCTCCTAGAGTTGACACCGAGCCCCGCCAATCCATCACGACTCGTCTGTGGTTTCAACAGGCTTCCCGTTGCGATGACCACGAAGATCCATCTGCTAGCCCCGGCCCGCTAGCACACGCAAACGACAGCCATGCTTCCTGCTCGCTGTGCTGTAGTACCAATTCGAACTGCTCTCGGACTCACATATTGCTGTTCACTGGACCTTATGATCACTCAGCTGCACAGCTGATGCCTGCTGGACTGTTCCTTTACACGGTACCCTGTCCTGTTTATCTGTTTAGCCTCAGCCCAAACTTTATCGCCATTACCAGATGTTGTCTTAGCTCTCTCTAATAACACCTGTGATTGCTTTATGCCTCTCTCCCATGTCAATATGCCTTGCCTATTGCTGTTCCAGTTAGTTCTTATTATACAATTTCACTGTAGAACCCCAAGTCCCTCTCAAACTGCCTCAAATAGTTCCTTTGTTCCACCCCCCATACACGCCGAGACCGGCTCAATCGGTGCCTCCAGTGATGCTATCTCTTTCATTGTTACCCAACGCTTAGGTTTACCTCCACTGTACTCATATCCTTCCATTTCCTTGTCTGTACATAACGCCATGAATCTATTCTACAACGCCCGGAAATCTTCCCCCTTTATTCTCTGTACCCAACGCACTAGAAGACCAGTTCTTAAAGCCTTTAGCCATATCCTTATTCTAGTCCTCCTCTGTTCCTCTGGTGATGTAGAGGCTAACCCAGGCCCTGCAGCCCCCAGTATCACTCCTACTCACCAGGAGCTATCATTTGTTGACTTCTGTAACCGTAAAAGCCTTGGTTTTCTGCACGTTAACATCAGAAGCCTCCCATCTAAGTTTGAGTTATTCACTGCATTAGCACACTTCGCCAACCCTGATGTTCTAGCAGTGTCTGAATCTTGGCTTTGGAAGGCCACCAAAAATTCTGAAATGTCCATCCCCAACTACAACATTTTCCGTCTAGATAGAACTGCCAAAGGGGGTGGAATTGCAATATAATGTAGAGATAGCCTGCAGAGCTCTATCATACTATCCAGGTCTGTGCCCAAACAGTTTGAGCTTCTACTTCTAAAAATCCACCTTTCCAGAAATAAGTCTCTCACTGTTGCCGCGTGCTACAGACCCCCGTCAGCCCCCAGCTGTGCCCTGGACACCATATGTGAATTGATTGCCCCCCATTTATCCTCAGAGTTCGTACTGCTTATTGACCTAAATTGGGATATGCTTAACACCCCGGCCATCCTACAATCCAAACTAGATGCCCTCAATCTCACACAAATTATCAACGAACCTACCAGGTACAACCCTAAATCTGTAAACATGGGCACCCTCATAGATTCATCCTGACTAACTTACCCTCTAAATACACCTCCGCTGTCTTCAACCAGGATCTCAGCGATCACTGCCTTAATCCCTGCGTCCGTAACGGGTCCGCGGTCAAACGACCACCCCTCATCACTGTCAAATGCTCCCTAAAACACTTTAGCGAGCAGGCCTTCCTAATTGACCTGGCCCAGGTATCATGGATTGATATCGATCTCATTCCGTCAGTAGAGGATGCCTGGTTGTTCTTTAAAAGTAATTTCCTCTCAATCTTAAATAAACATGCCCCATTCAAAAAATACAGAACTAAGAACAGATATAGCCCCTGGTTCTCCTCAGACTTGACTGCGCTTGACCAGCACAAAAACATCCTGTGGCGTACTGCATTAGCCTCGAATAGCCCCCGCGATATGCAACTTTTCAGGGAAGTTTTTTTCAAACAGAAATTTGCATCCTGTAGCACTAACTCCAAAAAGTTTTGGGACACTGTAAAGTCCATGGAGAATAAGAGCACCTCCTTCCAGCTGCCCACTGCACTGAGGCTAGGAAACACTATCACCACCGATAAAAATACAATAATCGAGAATTTCAACAAGCATTTTGCTACGGCCCGCCATGCTTTCCACCTGGCTACCACTACCCCGGCCACCAGCTTTGCACCCTCCGCTGCAACTTGCCCATGCCCCCCCGCTTCTCCTTCACACAAATTCAGACAGCTGATGTTCTGAAAGAGCTGCAAAATCTGTACCCCTACAAATCATCTGGGCTAGACAGTCTGGACCCTTTCTTTCTAAAACTAGCTGCCGAAATTGTCGCAACCGCTATTACTAGCCTGTTCAACCTCTCTTTCGTAACGTCTGAGATCCCCAGAGATTGGAAAGCTGCCACGGTCATCCCCCTCTTCAAAGAGGGTGACACTCTAGATCCAAACTGTTACAGACCTATATCCATCCTGCCCTGTCTTTCGAAAGTTTTTGAAAGCCAAGTTAACAACAGATCACGGACCATTTCGAATCCCACCGTACCTTCTCCGCTATGCAATCCAGTTTCTGAGCTGGTCATGGTTGCACCTCAGCCACGCTCAAGGTCCTAAACGATATTATAACCGCCATCGATAATAGACAGTACTGTGCAGCCGTCTTCATCGACCTGGCCAAGGCTTTCGACTCTGTCAACCACCGCATTCTTATTGGCAGACTAAATAGCCTTGGTTTCTCAAATGACTATATCGCCTGGTTCACCATCTACTTCTCAGATAGAGTTCAATGTGTCAAATCGGAGGGCCTGTTGTCTGGACCTATGGCAGTCTCTATGGGGGTGCCACAGGGTTCAATTCTTGGGCCGACTCTTTTCTCCGTGTGTATAAATGATGTCGCTCTTGCTGCTGGTGACTCTCAGATCCACCTCTACGCAGATGACACCATTTTGTATACATCTGGCCCTTCATTGGACACTGTGTTAACAAACCTCCAAACGAGCTTCAATGCCATACAACACTCCTTCAGTAGCCTCCAACTGCTCTTAAACACAAGTAAAACTAAATGCATGCTCTTCAATCGAACGTTGCTGGCACCCGACTAGAATCACTACTCTCGACGGGTCTGACCTAGAGTATGTGGACAACTACAAATACCTAGGTGTCTGGTTAGACTGTAAACTCTCCTTCCAGACTCACATTAAGCATCTCCAATCCAAAGTTAAATCAAGAATCGGCTTCCTATTTCGCAACAAAGCCTCCTTCACTCATGCTGCCAAACATGCCCTCGTAAAACGGACTATCCTACTGATCCTTGACTTCGGCGATGTCATTTACAAAATAGCCTCCAACACTCTACTCAGCAAACTGGATGTAGCACTATCACAGTGCCATCCGTTTTGTCACCAAAGCCCCATATACTACCCACCACTGTGACTTGTACGCTCTTGTTGGCTGGTCCTCACTACATATTCGTCGCCAAACCCACTGGCTCCAGGCCATTTATAAATCACTGCTAGGCAAATCCCCGCCTTATCTTAGCTCATTGGTCACCATAGCAACACTCACCCATAGTATGCGCTCCAGCAGGTATATCTCACTGGTCATCCCCAAAGCCAACACCTCCTTTGGCCGCCATTCCTTCCAGTTCTCTGCTGCCAATGACTGGAACGAATTGCAAAAACATCTGAAGCTGGAGACTCTTATCTCCCTCACTAACTTTAAGCATCAGTTGTCAGACCACCTTACCGATCACTGCACCTGTACACAGCCCATCTGAAATTAGCCCACCCAACTACCTCATCCCCATATTGTTATTTATTTTGTTCATTTGCACCCCAGTATCTCTATTTGCACATCATCTCTTGCACATCTATCATTCCAGTGTTAATACTAATTGTAAATTTTTTGCACTATGGCCTATTTATTGCCTTACCTCCATAACTTGCTACATTTGAACACACTGTATATATATTTTCTGTTGTATTTTTGACTTTATGTTTTGTTTTACCCCATATGTAACTCTATGTTGTTGTTTTTATTGCACTGCTTTGCTTTATCTTGGTCAGGTCGCAGTTGTAAATGAGAACTTGTTCTCAACTGGATTACCTGGTTAAATAAAGGTTAAATAAAAATAAAAAATAAAAATAAAATTCAGCAACGTTCCCATTAGGTCCCTTAAGGGTTTATCCGCATCGTTATCCCTCTGGCGTTCTGAGAACGTTCTAAGTAAGTTGCGTGATGGTCCCAAGGGAATGTTCTCTGGGACCTTGGTCTAGTTCCTTGTACGTTCCCAGTACATCACTGAGGACCTTTTTAGGATGTTCATTTCGTACTATATTTACATTTTAGTCATTTAGCAGATGCTCTTATCCAGAGCGACTTACAGTTAGTGAGTGCCTACATTTTTCATACTGGCCCCCCGTGTGAAATGAACCCACAACCCTGGCGTTGCAAGCGCCATGCTCTACCAACTGAGCTATAGTCCTTAGGATGTCACGTGATGGTCCCAAGAGAACGTTCTCCGAGGGAGCTTATTCTAGGACGTTCTTGGGACATTGTCTCATGATCCCCTGGAAGTTTTGTCTAGTTCCTGGTTGGTCCCGGGGATGTCCCCATCCCCCCAGACACACACACCAACACACAACAAACCCCCTGTTTAGAGAAATTGTTGCAAGATAGAGTAGAATTTGAGTAAACTTCAGATACATTATGATATTCTGAGAGAACATCTGATATATATATAAATATACAGACAGACACATTGTTAAAAGGTAGAACAGAATTGGAGGAAACTTAGAAAACACTATATATTTCCTCCAGACGTGACGCTTGGCGTTCAGGCCAAAGAGTTCAATCTTGGTTTCATCAGACCAGTGAATCTTGTTTCTCATGGTCTGAGAGTCCTTTAGGTGAATTTTGGCAAACTCCATGCAAGATCTCACCTCGTGGGGCATCAATGATCATGAGGAAGGTGAGGGATCAGCCCAGAACTACACGGCAGGACCTGGTCAATGACCTGAAGAGAGCTGGGACCACAGTCTCAAAGAAAACCTTTAGTTACACACTACGCCGTCATGGATTAAAATCCTGCAGCGCACGCAATATCCGACCTGCTCAAGCCAGCGCATGTCCAGGCCCGTCTGAAGTTTGCCAATGACTATCTGGATGATCCAGAGGAGGAATGGGAGAAGGTCATGTGGTCTGATGAGACAAAAATAGAGCTTTTTGGTCTAAACTCCACTCGCCGTGTTTGGAGGAAGAAGAAGGATGAGTACAACCCCAAGAACACCATCCCAACCGTGAAGCATGGAGGTGGAAACATCATTCTTTGGGGATGCTTTTCTGCAAAGGGGACAGGGCGACTGCACCGTATTGAGGGGAGGATGGATGGGCCCATGTATCGCGAGATCTTGGCCAACAACCTCCTTCCCTCAGTGAGAGCATTGAAGATGGGTCGTGGCTGGGTCTTCCAGCATGACAACAACCTGAAACACACAGCCAGGGCAACTAAGGAGTGGCTCCGTAAGAAGCATCTCAAGGTCCTGGAGTGGCCTAGCCAGTCTCCAGACCTGAACCCAATAGAACATCTTTGGAGGGAGCTGAAAGTCTGTATTGCCCAGTGACAGCCCCGAAACCTGAAGGATCTGGAGAAGGTATGTATGGAGGAGTGGGCCAAAATCCCTGCCGCTGTGTGTGCAAACCTGGTCAAGACCTACAGGAAACGTATGATCTCTGTAATTGTAAACAAAGGTTTCTGTACCAAATATTAAGTTATGCTTTTCTGATGTATCAAATACTTATGTCATGCAATAAAATGCAAATTAATTACTTAAAAATCATACAATGTGATTTTCAGACCTCTACATGCTTTGTAAGTAGGAAAACCTGACAAATCGGCAGTGTATCAAATACTTGTTGTCCCCACTGTATATATATATATATATATATATATATATTTATATTTATATATATTTATACATATATATTATATATCCATATACATACATATATCATATACAGTGGGGAAAAAAAGTATTTAGTCAGCCACCAATTGTGCAAGTTCTCCCACTTAAAAAGATGAGAGAGGCCTGTAATTTTCATCATAGGTACACGTCAACTATGACAGACAAATTGAGAAAGAAAAATCCAGAAAATCACATTGTAGGATTTTTAATGAATTTATTTGCAAATTATGGTGGAAAATAAGTATTTGGTCAATAACAAAAGTTTCTCAATACTTTGTTATATACCCTTTGTTGGCAATGACACAGGTCAAACGTTTTCTGTAAGTCTTCAAAAGGTTTTCACACACTGTTGCTGGTATTTTGGCCCATTCCTCCATGCAGATCTCCTCTAGAGCAGTGATGTTTTGGGGCTGTCACTGGGCAACACAGACTTTCAACTCCCTCCAAAGATTTTCTATGGGGTTGAGATCTGGAGACTGGCTAGGCCACTCCAGGACCTTGAAATGCTTCTTACGAAGCCACTCCTTCGTTGCCCGGGCGGTGTGTTTGGGATCATTGTCATGCTGAAAGACCCAGCCACGTTTCATCTTCAATGCCCTTGCTGATGGAAGGAGGTTTTCACTCAAAATCTCACGATACATGGCCCCATTCATTCTTTCCTTTACACGGATCAGTCGTCCTGGTCCCTTTGCAGAAAAACAGCCCCAAAGCATGATGTTTCCACCCCCATGCTTCACAGTAGGTATGGTGTTCTTTGGATGCAACTCAGCATTCTTTGTCCTCCAAACACGACGAGTTGAGTTTTTACCAAAAAGTTCTATTTTGGTTTCATCTGACCATATGACATTCTCCCAATCCTCTTCTGGATCATCCAAATGCACTCTAGCAAACTTCAGACGGGCCTGGACATGTACTGGCTTAAGCAGGGGGACACGTCTTGCACAGCAGGATTTGAGTCCCTGGCGGCGTAGTGTGTTACTGATGGTAGGCTTTGTTACTTTGGTCCCAGCTCTCTGCAGGTCATTCACTAGGTCCCCCGTGTGGTTCTGGGATTTTTGCTCACCGTTCTTGTGATCATTTTGACCCCACGGGGGTGAGATCTTGCGTGGAGCCCCAGATCGAGAGAGATTATCAGTGGTCTTGTATGTCTTCAATTTCCTAATAATTGCTCCCACAGTTGATTTCTTCAAACCAAGCTGCTTACCTATTGCAGATTCAGTCTTCCCAGCCTGGTGCAGGTCTACAATTTTGTTTCTGGTGTCCTTTGACAGCTCTTTGGTCTTGGCCATAGTGGAGTTTGGAGTGTGACTGTTTGAGGTTGTGGACAGGTGTATTTTATACTGATAACAAGTTCAAACAGGTGCCATTAATACAGGTAAGGAGTGGAGGACAGAGGAGCCTCTGAAAGAAGAAGTTACAGGTCTGTGAGAGCCAGAAATCTTGCTTGTTTGTAGGTGACCAAATACTTATTTTCCACCATAATTTGCAAATAAATTCATTAAAAATCCTACAATGTGATTTTCTGGATTTTTCTTTCTCAATTTGTCTGTCATAGTTGACGTGTACCTATGATGAAAATTACAGGCCTCTCTCATCTTTTTAAGTGGGAGAACTTGCACAATTGGTGGCTGACTAAATACTTTTTTCCCCCACTGTATATGAAACTTAAAAAACATTATATATGTACATTATATATACACTACTGGTCAAACATTTTTCAACACCTACTAATTCAATGGTTTTTACATTTACATTTACATTTACATTTACGTCATTTAGCAGACGCTCTTAATAGGTGCATTCACCTTATAGCCAGTGGGATAACCACTTTACAATGTTTAAATATTTTTCTTTTCTTTTTTTTCTTTTTTTGGGGTGGGGGGTGGGGGGTGGGTTGGAATAAGGGGGGGTAGAAGGATTACTTTATCCTATCCCAGGTATTCCTTAAAGAGGTGGGGTTTCAAATGTCTCCGGAAGGTGGTGAGTGACTCCGCTGTCCTGGCGTCGTGAGGGAGCTTGTTCCACCATTGGGGTGCCAGAGCAGCGAACAGTTTTGACTGGGCTGAGCGGGAACTATGCTTCCGCAGAGGTAGGGGAGCCAGCAGGCCAGAGGTGGATGAACGCAGTGCCCTCGTTTGGGTGTAGGGACTGATCAGAGCCTGAAGGTACGGAGGTGCCGTTCCCCTCACAGCTCCGTAGGCAAGCACCATGGTCTTGTAGCAGATGCGAGCTTCAACTGGAAGCCAGTGGAGTGTGCGGAGGAGCGGGGTGACGTGAGAGAACTTGGGAAGGTTGAACACCAGACGGGCTGCGGCATTCTGGATGAGTTGTAGGGGTATAATGGCACAGGCAGGGAGCCCAGCCAACAGCGAGTTGCAGTAATCCAGACGGGAGATGACAAGTGCCTGGATTAGGACCTGTGCCGCTTCCTGTGTAAGGCAGGGTCGTACTCTCCGAATGTTGTAGAGCATGAACCTACAGGATCGGGTCACCGCCTTGATGTTAGCGGAGAACGACAGGGTGTTGTCCAGGGTCACGCCAAGGCTCTTTGCACTCTGGGAGGAGGACACAACGGAGTTGTCAACCGTGATGGCGAGATCATGGAACGGGCAGTCCTTCCCCGGGAGGAAGAGCAGCTCCGTCTTGCCGAGGTTCAGCTTGAGGTGGTGATCCGTCATCCACACTGATATGTCTGCCAGACATGCAGAGATGCGATTCACCAGCTGGTTATCAGAAGGGGGAAAGGAGAAGATTAGTTGTGTGTCATCAGCGTAGCAATGATAGGAGAGGCCATGTGAGGATATGACAGAGCCAAGTGACTTGGTGTATAGCGAGAATAGGAGAGGGCCTAGAACTGAGCCCTGGGGGACACCAGTGGTGAGAGCACGTGGTGCGGAGACAGCTTCTCGCCACGCCACTTGGTAGGAGCGACCGGTCAGGTAGGACGCAATCCAAGAGTGAGCCGCGCCGGAGATGCCCAGCTCGGAGAGGGTGGAGAGGAGGATCTGATGGTTCACAGTATCAAAGGCAGCAGACAGGTCTAGAAGGACAAGAGCAGAGGAGAGAGAGTTAGCTTTAGCAGTGCGGAGAGCCTCTGTGACACAGAGAAGAGCAGTCTCAGTTGAATGACCAGTCTTGAAACCTGACTGGTTTGGATCAAGAAGGTCATTCTGAGAGAGATAGCAAGAGAGTTGGCTAAAGACGGCACACTCAATAGTTTTGGAGAGAAAAGAAAGAAGGGATACTGGTCTGTAGTTGTTGACATCAGAGGGATCGAGTGTTGGTTTTTTGAGAAGGGGTGCAACTCTCGCTCTCTTGAAGACGGAAGGGACATAGCCAGCGGTCAAGGATGAGTTGATCAGCGAGGTGAGGTAAGGGAGAAGGTCACCGGAGATTGTCTGGAGAAGAGAGGAGGGGATAGGGTCAAGCGGGCAGGTTTTTGGGTGGCCTGCCGTCACAAGTCGCAAGATTTTATCTGGAGAGAGAGGGGAGAAAGAAGTCAAAGCATAGGGTAGGGCAGTGTGAGCAGGACCAGCAGTGTCATTTGACTTAACAAACGAGGATCGGATGTCGTCAACCTTCTTTTCAAAATGGTTGACGAAGTCATCCACAGAGAGGGAGGAGGGGGGGGATTCAGCAGGGAGGAGAATGTGGCAAAGAGCTTCCTAGGGTTAGAGGCGGATGCTTGGATTTTAGAGTGGTAGAAAGTGGCCTTAGCAGCAGAAACAGATGAAGAAAATGTAGAGAGGAGGGAGTGAAAAGATGCCAGGTCTGCAGGGAGTCTAGTTTTCTTCCATTTCCGCTCAGCTGCCCGGAGCTCTGTTCTGTGAGCTCGCAATGAGTCATCAAGCCACAGAGCTGGAGGGGAGGACCGAGCCGGCCGGGAGGATAGGGGACATAGAGAGTCAAAGGATGCAGAAAGGGAGGAGAGGAGGGTTGAGGAGGCAGAATCAGGAGATTGGAGGAAGAAGGTTTGAGCAGAGGGAAGAGATGATAGGATGGAAGAGGAGAGAGTAGCGGGAGAGAGAGAGCGAAGGTTGCGACGGCGCATTACCATCTGTGTAGGGGCAGAGTGAGTAGTGTTGGAGGAGAGGGAGAGAGAAAAGGATACAAAGTAGTGGTCGGAGACTTGGAGGAGTTGCAGTGAGATTAGTAGAAGAACAGCATCTAGTAAAGATGAGGTCAAGCGTATTGCCTGCCTTGTGAGTAGGGGTGGACGGTGAGAGGGTGAGGTCAAAAGAGGAGAGGAGTGGAAAGAAGGAGGCAGAGAGAAATGAGTCAAATGTAGACGTAGGGAGGTTGAAATCCCCCAGAACTGTGAGGGGTGCGCCATCCTCAGGAAAGGAACTTATCAAGGCGTCAAGCTCATTGATGAACTCTCCAAGGGAACCTGGAGGGCGATAGATGACAAGGATATTAAGCTTAAATGGGCTAGTGACTGTGACAGCATGGAATTCAAATGAGGAGATGAGAATGTCCACTTGGGAGAGATGAGGATTCGTGTGCCACCACCCTGCTGACCAGATGCTCTCGGGGTATGCGAGAACACATGGTCAGACGAGGAGAGAGCAGCAGGAGTAGCAGTGTTTTCAGTGGTAAACCATGTTTCCGTCAGCGCCAAGAAGTCGAGGGACTGGAGGGTAGCATAGGCTGGGATGAAGTCTGCCTTGTTGGCAGCAGAACGGCAGTTCCAGAGGCTGCCTGAGACCTGGAACTCCACGCGGGTCGTGCGTGCAGGGACCACCAGGTTAGAGAGGCAGCAGCCACGCGGTGTGAGGCGTTTGTGTAGCCTGTGCGGAGAGGAGAGAACAGGGATAGGCAGAGGCATAGTTGACAGGCTTCAGCAGATGGCTACAATAATGCAGAGGAGATCGGAATAAAATGAACTAAACATCTGGGAAAGGAGAGAGCGGGGCCTCCCTCACCACAACTCCCAAATATAACTCTCCCAACTTCCACCTCAGAAACTATAATTGTTATAAACTACAGCGGTTCAATGTTTTCTAGGAATAGGCTAACCTAGTTTATTCAGCTAGCTAACTAGGTGCAGTATTATTCCGTGAAAAACGTCCAGGCACCTCGTCATAAGACGCCACAGCCAGCTAGCATGCCGGTCTCCAGCAGCAGGGTTTAGCGCCAATACTCAGCCACAACTAACGTTGCGTCAATACTCAGCCACAACGTTAGTTGCATATCTGAAATGGAATAAAAATAAATAAAAAAGTGCCTGCTAAATGGTGTTATGGAGTCTTAGACTACACACTGTAATTTTTCTTTATTTGTACTATTTTCTTCATTGTAGAATAATAGTGAAGACATCAACACTATGAAATAACACATATGGAATCATGTAGTAACCAAAGAAGTGTTCAACAAATCAATACATTTTATATTTGAGATTATTCAAAGTAGCCACCCTTTGCCTTGATGACAGCTTTGCACACTATTGGCATTCTCTCAACCAGCTTCATGAGGTAGTCACCTGGAATGCATTTCAATTAACAGGTGTTCCTTGTTAAAAGTTAATTTGTGTTATTTCTTTCCTTCTTAATGTGTTTGAGACAATCAGTTGTGTTGTGACAAGGTAGGGGTAGTATACAGAATATAGCCTAATTTGGTAAAAGACCAAGTCCATATTATGGCAAGAACAGCTCAAATAAGCAAAGAGAAACGACAGTCCATCATTACTTTAAGACATTCCGGAAAATTTCAAGAACTTTGAAAGTTTCTTCAAGTGCAGTCGCAAAAACCATCAAGCGCTATGATGAAACTGGCTCTCATGAGGACCGCCACAGGAAAGGAAGACCCAAAGTTACCTCTGCTGCAGAGGATAAGTTAATTAGAGTTACCAGCCTCAGAAATTGCAGCCCAAATAAGTGCTTCAAAGAGTTCAAGTAACAGACACATCTCAACATCAACTATTCAGAGGAGACTGCGTGAATCAGGCCTTCATGGTCGAATTGCTGCAAAGAAACCACTACTAAAGGACACCAATAAGAAGCAGAGACTTGCTTGGGGCAAGAAACACAAAAGTACCTCAGTGTAAAATGATTTTAAATTGTTCCCTCTTTTTATTACTAAACTGCAAACATCTTTGTACAGGCTAAGATAAACCACCATTCACAGCCTTACCATAAGATGCAAGTTGTCCTGCGATGTAATGACCAATGACCATGGGCTTGAGATTGTGTGTGTGTGTGTGTGTGTGTGTATGTGTGTGTGGGGGGGTAAATGAACTTAGCAATACAAAGAATAATACTGCCACACCAGCATCGTGAACATAAAACAAAGAACTGTCAAGGACCAAGAAACATTCTTCCTTCCAATGGCAGTGAGGGCCTTAGATTCAGGATTATTGGAGAAATAGAGTACTTGGAACATGGAAGCGATTGAGCAGGAGTCAGAAGTGAATGTTATAGGAGTTGCACAGGATGGGTAATTATGGTAGGTAGTTGGTGTATTAACAGTTCACATGTCCAAGCAGTCCAAAGGTAGCTGTCAGTACTTACAGTGGCTTGCGAAAGTATTCACCCCCCTTGGCATTTTTCCTATTTTGTTGCCTTACAACCTGGAATTATAATGGATTTTTTGGGGGGTGTATAATTTGATTTACACAACATGCCTACCACTTTGAAGATGCAAAATATATATATTTTTTTGTGAAACAAACAAGAAATAAGAAAAAATAACTGAAAACTTGAGCGTGCATAAATGACCATTCAAATCTTATACATTATCATATTTGACAATAGGTTATCAGATCATTATAAATATCCAAACATGGATTTATTAATCAGAATATGATTTTAATCAGATCTGTGCATTTATAAAGTGCTTAGATGTTTATTTGCTGCAAGACTGTATTTCTGACACATTTCATGAGATCCAAATACAATCATAGTTATGTGGAATCTCAATCACTTAATAGGATCTAACTGAACTACTGCCTCGGAGGCATGTTATGCATATGATGTGTCTTGCTACCGAAACAAAAAGTGTGAATGAAGTCAATACAATTAGCCTAACAATTTGAATGAAGTTACTGGGTATTAAAACATTACATCATCATCACACAATTCACTGGCAACACTAAATCTGTTTAGAAGAGCTTCAGAGATCTCTCCCTGTCAAGCTGATTTCGCGTGATACCATAATGTGCAGTGCATGCACCCACACAAATTCTACAACGCGGATGGCTTGACCGAGGCTTTTCGTTTGCAGGATAGCGTGACCGCAGTTCTGTGACCCATAGTGCTTATGATACAATCAACATTACAAAACCAAAGATATTGATCTGTTTTAAGCAATTAATCTTGTGTCGTCGTGTAGACTATAAACTTTTGTACTAACCACCAATCTGAGGTAAAATGGATGTGTAATTCCACCCAATTTGATGTGTTCAAAACGTTAGCTTGTGTAATGCACATACTGTCCATATCTTGGAACATAGCATAATAGATATGGAAAAATTATTCAATATCTTAATTTAGGATGATAGTAAATGAAGCAAATTTTTCAATAATAACATACAGTATGTTTAACACTAGTTTAACCATTTAGATATGTAGGCTCCTAAGAACAATGTAACCAGGTGCTCTAGACCAGTGGTTCCCAAACTGTAGGTCGAGCAGGTCGGCAGGGGGGGCTTGGGGGTCAGTCCGGCTTTCAACTTACTCTTTAAAGTTGTAATAGTAGAATGCACAAGGTGCAAATTCAAAATTTTCAAGGTGCAAAATCAGTTTTCCATCTTGTCATGTCAGTCATTGCATACCTTAGAGAGCTATTTATAACTATATAACTGTCCAGTGCGGGATGTTCCCCAATGCTGGAATGGGGGCCATGAGTAGAAAAAACAGGGTTTCCCAAACTCCCCATTCCACTACTTTAACCTTATCTACTCCTGCACCATACCAACACCCTGTAACTTTTCTGAAGTCAAAACATGTATAACCAAGTACTTCTCTGCAGATCTATGTTCTGTGATTTACATTCCATATTTGCGGTACAGTTGATAACCATTGCTATGAACGCTAAGAAGTCAACCTTACTAAAGTATATATCACTCGTTGGCCTATCCCCCTGTGCTGGCAGGTAGCCTGGTGGGGATAAATCCCTGAGCTGACAAGGTAAAAATCTGTCGTTCTACCACTGACTAAGGCAGTTAACCCTGGGTGCTGTGGATGTTGATTAAGGCAGCCCCCTGCACCTCTCTGATTCAGAGGGGTTGGGTTAAATGCGGAAGACACATTTCAGTTGAATGCATTCAGTTGTACAACTGATTAGGTATCCCCCTTTCACTTTTTCCCTACTACTCACCCTTGACCCATCCCCCTCTGCACTACTCTGACTCAGGCCACCTCAACCAGCTTCTCTCGCACCGGACACTTCCGATCCCCAGCAACATGAGCACCCCTACAGTTGACACACACAACTTTATCCACCGAAACTACACAATCCTCTGTCCCATGCACTCCTGCACACTTCTCACATCTTGGAATCTCCCTCCTACACACTGTTGCAACATGATCATAAACGTTGCACCTGAAACCGCTGTGGATTCGGCACAAAAGCTCTAACAGGATAACTGATGTATCCTAACATGACTTTGTCGGGTAAAGACTCGGACTCAAAACTCGAAAGGACTGACAGTGATTCACCACCAGGTCTGCATCGCACCAAACGGGGGGCGTCACCAGGAATCTTCAACTTCAATTGCTCCACCTCCACACTTAACACTGCCCCAGAAATCACTCCTTTCAATGGTGCCCTGCTCCTAAGAGCAAAGCAAGAAACAGATCTTGACCCAAGTTGTGTGACACGGAGTGCCCGCTCCCTGTGGGCGGAAGAAACACAAACAAACATCACAAGTCCACTTCGGGTTACCTTCACTGATTTATCAGAAACAACATATTTTCCACCCAACCTGATACCACATATGGATCAGCCAGAAGGCCTGGATCCACTTTCTCCAAGAATCTCACTCCCACTGGGCCAAACTAATCTTTATCATAACCATGTCCATCGATGCAAGACTTGGGCTCCGAGCTCCTCACCACACCTTCCACCTCACTTAAATCTTCCCAATTCACTTCCATTTCACCTCCAGAACTCGGTCTGGCGGACATCTCACTCTGTTTGTACTTGACCCCAGTCTTCTTCGACGCACCATCTCCCTTTTTATCGCCATCTTAGTCAAATACAACTTAAACTTCAACCTCTGCTTTCCTCATTCTCTTCGACCTCTTCTTCCTCTTTTTCCTCCACCATTCCTCCTCAGAAATCCACCTTTCCGTGTCCCTGTCCCAATATTCCTCTTCTCCTGGCTTTGCTAGCGGCCTTGTGGCATCCCGACGTAACTCCATCTCATAATCGTCCTGCTCACCTTGGAAACGTGTCTCTCTGGGATGAGCAGAGGGCAAACAAATCCAGAGATCTTCTCTCGTATTCTCTTGCTACTGCCTTTCTACCTCGAAGAAGCACCTTCCCTGTGCTCTCATCTCGTCCCACAACAATAAACCCGAAGCAAAGCCAAGCAGATGAATGAGGAGGACTCCCCAAGCTTCTTAACCACCTCCTCTCCCTCGCGCTTCATCAGCTCAGGGATAAATAAAGTAGCTTAAAAATTGAATTTTCTGCTGCTTCTCTCACTCGGATCGGAACGGACCGGGTCTGCATCCGACCAGGTCTATACGGAATGGGTCTAGTTGTCCTTGGGTCCATTCGGAACAGGTCTCTCTCTATATTTTTTAATTACGTTTATGTATATCGGTCCGGATTGGAAAGCCCCCGGTCCATTTCGGAACGGGTACAACTTTTCGGACCTGTGAAAGCCTCTAGTTCACAAGAATTTGAAATCAAGCATTAGATCAGGGGTGTCAAACTAATGGGGTCCGGAGGGGCTGCACTGAAAATTGGTTAAAGTTTCTCGCTGTCATAATTTGCAAAAATGTGTCCTCTATCCATCGATTTTGGAATTTTTGATGCTCCCTGACTGTCTAGCTTTCATTTAGGTGATTTTTAGCGAGCTGGACATAGTCAAGAAACTGTATAATATGTAGGTCCATTATCATTTCTACTCAGTTTTGATTTGGGTTTAGTCATTTTAAAGTATATTGAGTTTGTTTTCCCCCACAATTTTTTTCCCTCCAATTTACCAGTCAAAAGTCACACCTACTCATTGAAGGGTTTTTCTTTATTTTTACTATTTTCTACATTGTAAAATAATAATGAAGACATCAAAACTATGAAATGACACGTGGAATCATGTAGTAACCAAAAAAGTGTTAAACAAATCAAAATATATTTTATATTTTATATTCTTCAAAGTAGCCACCATTTGCCTTGATGACAGCTTTGCACACTCTTGGCATTCTCTCAACCAGCTTCATGAGGAATGCTTTACCAACAATCTTGAAGGAGTTTTCACATATGGTGAGAACTTGTTGGCTGCTTTTCCTTCACTCTTTGGTCCAACTCATCCCAAACCATCTCAATTGGGTTGAGGTCGGGTGATTGTGGAGGCCAGGTCATCTGATGCAGCAACATCACTCTCCTTCTTGGTCAAATAGCCCTTACACAGCCTGGAGGTGTGTTTTGGGTAATTGTCCTGTTGAAAAACAAATGATAGTCCCACTAAGTGCAAACCAGATGGGATGGCGTTTCGCTGCAGAATGCTGTGGTAGCCATGCTGGTTAAGTGTGTCTTGAATTCTAAATAAATCCCAGACAGTGTCACCAGCAAAGCGCCCCCACACCATCACACCTCCTCCTCCATGCTTCACGGTGGGAACCACACATGCAGAGGTCATCCGTTCACCTACTATGCCGACAGTTGGAACCAAAAATCTCAAATTTGGACTCAGACCAAAGGACAGATTTCTACCAGTCTAATGTCCATTGCTTGTGTTCCTTGGCCCAACCAAGTCTCTTCTTCTTATTGGTGTCCATGAAGGCCTGATTCACGCAGTCTCCTCTGAACAGTTGATGTTGAGATGTGCCTGTCACTTTTTATTTGGGCTGCAATATGTGGTGCAGTTAACTCTAATGAACGTATCCTCTTCAGCAGCGTTAACTGGGTCTTCCTTTCCTGTGGTGGTCCTCATGCGAGCCAGTGTCATCATAGCGCTTGATGGTTTTTGAGACTGCACTTGAAGAAACTTTCAAAGTTCTTGACATTTTTCGGATTGACTGACCTTCATGTCTTAAAGTAATGATGGACTGTCGTTTCTCTTTATTTATTTGAGCTGTTCTTGCCATAATATGGACTTGGTCTTTTACCAAATAGGGCTATCTTCTGTATACCACCCCTACCTTGTCACAACACAACTGATTGGCTCAAACGCATTAAGGAGGAAAGAAATTCCACAAATTAACTTTTAACAAGGAACACCTGTTAATTGAAATGCATTCCAGGTGACTACCTCATGAAGCTGGTTGAGAGAATGCCAAGAGTGTGCAAAGCTGTCATCAAGGCAAAGGGTGGCTACTTTCAAGAATCTCAAACATAAAATATACTTTGATTTGTTTAACACTTTTTGGTTACTACATGATTCCATTTGTGTTATTTCATAGTTTTGATGTCTTCACTATTATTCTACAATGTAGAAAATAGTAAAAATAAAGAAAAACCCTTGAATGAGTAGGTGTGTCCAAACTTTGACTGGTACTGTATTTTTATTTTTACTCAAACTATCCGCAGGCCGGATTTGACCCCTGCATTAGATCGAATGACATTTTAGTTATGTTTCATTGAACAATGTAACAACAACAAATAAGTCACAGACGTTAATGCATAATTTACAGTAACCAATGTTGGTTGACACAGAGCCTTCGTCTTCGTTCAATGATGAAGAATGTTGTCAAAATCCATTTAGGATAAACCATTGAGGAACGGTAGATAATCGGACTGTATTGCTAGACATTGGCAGTTGACACATTGTGTCATTTTATAGCTATCATCCCTTTCTCTTCCCATATAGCAATTTAATTCAAGATTGAGGTTCGCAACCTCAATATATTCTCCTGGTTAACTAAAGTAAAAAACTGTACACATGCACGTGCCTTTGTGTTTCTGCCTTTGTGTTTCTCAGTACATAATACATAGGGTTGTTATTCATGAGCCTCTCTCAAGACATTTCTTTTTAGTTGGACAGCAGGTGACTGGGGACGTGGCAGAGCACCCAGAGAGGTCCTATCATTGTCAGGTACAGCCTCAGCCAGATATAACCAGGTGCCATGTCATTGCAGTGGCATTGAGGGCGTGACCTCATCGAAACAAACTGCTGACTCGACCATTTGAGAATAGAGAGGGGTCCTTAACTAAATGGCGGAGTGTGATAGCGACAGGTAGAGCTTATAAGTTCCTCTTCTAGCAAGACACACATTAAGTAAAAGGGTTTCACACAAGAATTTCACCTCAAGTATCTAATGACATTTGAGTCATTTCATTGGACAAAGAAACAACAACAACAAATAAATCACACTTTATTGTACTCTTAATGCATCACTTAACCAACGTTTACACACATCTGCGTTCATTGATGAAGAATGTGGTCAACATTTTTGATAAAATATTGAAGAATGGTAGACGATCGGACTGTGTTGGTAGATATTGGCAGTTGACACTGTCCCATTCGCTTGCCATATAGCCATTTAATTCATTTTCTCATGGCGCATTCCAGAATCTCTCTATAGATATATTGTAATGCCGGTCATGAGACGTAGCATTAGACTTTCTATTGTACAGCACACAGCTTCACACAATAGCTCCCCATGACACACAAATGACATTTGCTTAGGTGCTAGCATTTGTCCACTTAATTGAATCTGAAGAGCCTGCCACATGGAGTCGGTAAAAAGGGACTGGCTTGAATGTTAAGTATAATCACAATTTTCTCCCAGAATACTCATTATTTGTGGCATTGTTATGAGGGGCAATTTCCCCTCTGGCCAGATGCTATTGTATCTTTAATGTCTGACATCTGGATATCGTGTGCAGAGGGCAGGTTCCATCCAACTTGCAATGAACCCTTGTTTTCATTAACCTTGGGCAGTACATGTTTTGTGCATTTGCCACTTTTGAATTTAGGTGATATAAATGTTATAGTCCTCCTCCAGTGAACGTTTAAATATTTGTGTTAAATGAAACTATATATTATAATATACAATAATAATGATATACACCAATGTATATATACCAATATTTTTCTTCAAAATAGGGATTATCTGGTCTAAAGTTGAAATTAAATGAGGAAGTATAGCTGGATGAAGACAAGCAGCTATGAGGAGAGCGTTAGCTCACCTTGCAGGTTTAGTCCTATGAGAAACCTGGCTCAAACTACTGCTTGAGGGGCACTTAACGGGGAGGTACCGTATTTTGAAACTTGATGTTAGTTGGTTCCTCACCCTGAGATTAGTCTATAGACCAGGGGGAAAAGGTTATCCATGCTTTGCTTTTCTTTAACACAGCCACTACAAACTTCAGCTACTTTCTGGGTAAAGAACCATCTAACATTAAGTTGTAACATACTGAACTTCCTCTTTAAACAAACGGTTCGAAGTCACTAAAGCAATATACAGTGTAATTACTGCTCATAATTCTTATGATGAATTGGTCTATAAGAAGAGGAAGGATCATGGGGTTCAGACCTGTCTCCTCTCTGAATAGTAGCACTTTACCAAAACTGTTAGCACATTAACGTCAACTGTCTCCCATGGAACCCACTACATGTCCGTGCAGACGCAATGTTTTATTACCAAAGGAATTCCTCAAGATAAGCCCATTAGATAAATATCTCTCCCACAGATATCGCTTGACTAGTACACATTTTATTTCCCACTAGGCATTGAGACATTGTGAGATACTGCTAGTTAAGAATTGTAATGTTTTATTTGATTTCTCTGAGCATTTACATGTTTTTCAGATTCATAATAGAGACAAAACAAGGTCACTGTATTTCAGATTTAGGGTTACATAATTAAAATGTTTATCAAGGTAATAATGTGTTACAAACAGTAACTTCCAATGTGTAATATCATAGGCCTACACTTCATTTCCACAACTATAAGCCACACCCATTACATAAGGTAAGGTAAACACATTATTTTGACGCTGTGATTGATTTCCCAGTGAAACAGGCTTAAGTCTACTTGAGATGAAGATAATTAGTTCAAAGGGGCACCTTAGAGCCCCTAAAGTTTGTTTTTCAGCTATTGCTAATTCAAATACAGAGCTATTTTATGCAGTAGCGCTGTATGGAGCTATAGATGTGAAGCTAGAAGCAACGCTCTGTCAGGGGGACTGATTTATCTCACGTTATCACAGGAAGCTGAGGTCAGCACCTTCAACAGGAGAGCCAATTATTCAAGTTCAAGCTAAACACTTTTGACTAAGTTGGACCTCTGGGATTTCTCAAGACTGTAATAACAATAATTGGTCGTATTACCACAGATTTCCCACAAAAAAAAGTTGGCACTACTCACTTTATACGCACTTGCTGGGATGGAATTGCAGTCTATTAAAATATCCTTTTAAATGTGAATTGCGGCAGTTCATGCTCATAATCGCCCATTGGTTGTGTTTCCCATAAAGCTTGTAATTGCGTTAAACTAGTTATTAACATATGGAAAGTAAACAATCATGCCATATTGTTTGCAGTAAAGTCTGGATTAAGAAGAGGGAGATAAAACTGGCAGTGAAGAATAAAACTAAAGGATATGATAGTATGTTTCAAGTTTGTAAAACTAAATCTCAAAATCTCAGAGGGAGACGTCTTCACCTTCCTAGAGTAGCTCCAAATGAGCAAGTAACAGTTCTAATAAATAAAATATAAAAACATTGACTTAAGACCATTTCCAAGACAAAACTGTCAAAATGACGACTGCACTCTGCAGGGTGCTCCACAGCATTAGCAACTATTTTAATTCTGTGGTTGTATTTCTCAGAAAGCTTTCTTAGAAATACAACCTTGTTACCATTCCAAATGGAGGCTTTTACCATGTTTTTTATTGGAGATGGCAGTGGAGCTGCTTAAGGTAGTCATTTTGAGTCATGCCTCATCAGCAAAATAACAGTTCTGCCAAGAACAAATGTATACTTAGCTAGCACGGACATTTTACTTTTCTCAATGAGCGGGCCCTACTTGACGTCTGTTGGGGTTGAACCTTTTTATTTCAGACTGAGCCTCAGTGATAATTCACGGTTTCAGTACTCTCCCACCGATGCATTTCAATTTAGGCACAGAGAGAGGGTAAGAAGTAGCTATGACAACCAATGGCGAATGTGTTTCGCTGTGTGTAATAACAGTCATTAACATTCACCAAAGCTCTCAGAGGTTTGGATGTACAGTAATCTATATTAATCAAGCTTTATACAGCTGCTGTTCCAATAATACAACTAGATATACAACAAACATGAATTCTTAATGTAATGGCCATAATGGCATTAAGTAATTACCTAGCCTGCAGCGTCCACCTTGCTGTCCCGGCCTGCTTCCCAAATGGCACCCTATTCCCTAGATAGCTCACTACTTTTGATCGGAGCCCAAAAATAGTGCACTATATAGGGAAGAGGGTGCCATTTAGGATGGAAAACCGGCGTAATAAATATAATGTCTGTTGGGGTTATAGAGCTGGATACTGCAGCCAAATATCTCATCATAGCCAAGATGAGCCAGGCATGGTGCTATACCCAGACATTAACCTAGTCACGTCTACAATTTTCTCAGGCTGACACTTTAATTAAGCTAATCCTGCCTGCATGCAAAATCTCCCTTTCTCCCTCCTCTTCCTCCCTCTGGTACGCGGTGTGTGGGAGACACGCCATATTCCTGTGCTCTACCCAATAACCATGCTCTGCATTACAAACAGAGAGTCTTTTCACTGGTGTAAAAGGGGGGAGAAAACATAGCTATCCCTTATGCCCCCACCTGAGAGAGAGAGAGAGAGAGAGAGACTGGGGGAGTGAAAGATAGTGGGAGTGAGAGAGACGGAGGGAGTGAGCCGGAGGAATTGAAACGGAGGGAGTGAGAAGGACAGAGAGATACAGAGATTGAGAGGGAGAGCAAAAAATGGGACGATGACACTCTGCACTGTTCCTCGTGGTGTCTATCCACACATATTCCCATCATTCCCACATTGGGAGAGGTACACAAAAGTGCCACGGGGAATGCCTGTGACGCAAGCTGCTGTTCTAATAAACAACTCAGTGGTGTTCCTAAGGCGACGGCCGCTCGCTTGATAGGCTGTCCTAACTCTTCCTATGGCTAATAGATGTCGTAATGCACTCCAGTGTTACCTACCACCAAGCTAGCCACTACATTCCAAATGGAAGACTTGGAGCCAAATGCTCTTAAATGATCGCTAACCCACCTCAATGGTTATGTCTGAGGCGATTGATTTAATTCTGTTCCCTCCGCCATGACTTTGACTGATTAGGCCGATAACTGCAACGACACTGATTGCGCTTGACATTGTCCAACATCCTGAGAAATATGTATTTTTTATATGAAGAACAGTGTTCATCAGGTGGTATTGTTTTCATAAATGTCATCAATAGCTATGATAAATGCACTACTGCTATAACATTCAACGTTCTCTTCCAGAACTTACGGCTATGTAAAGGACTTGGGACTGTGTAGCAAACTATTTGACCTCTCGGCCTAACTGCAGTACAAGCAGACTAAACACATAGATATGCTCACAAACACTGCAATCAGGGCCCTAGCATTTTGGGGGTCCTAGGTAACATTTTGTTGGGGGGGACCCCACCTTCCGAGCAAAACATTTTAGCAGCCCCCGTCTTGACAGCGGAGAGAAAATACGTTTTAGAGTTAATTTCCTGCAATTCTACACATTTTGCCGTGGAGTGTAGAGAAAATGGTGCAGTTTCAAAGAAAGTTTGCAGCAATTCTACACATTTTGCCATCGGGCGGAGAGAACATTTTTACATTTTATAACAATCTCTATTCATTTTGCCATGGGGCGGAGAGAGAAAAAAATCAGTTTTACTGCTAATTTCCTGCCCTTAGGCTATTAATTATCTATATTTTAATAATCCTCTATATTTGTGTCGCAGAGTTTAACATCTAACTACTCAGCATGGTTACCACTCTGATGGCCGTATATGAAATCACATAGCTGAACCAACCATATGGTTGTAGATGGTTGACATTTCCAATACACAAAAAACATTTTGAAGTTGCTTTTCTGTTTTGAACTTGAACATGTCAAATGGCATACACTGTCAGCAGCAACCACCTTGGGTGGCCAGTTAAGATCCATTGCCATTTCCCAAAAACCCAGTTTCTCCAACAGGGTCAAAAGGACGACAAATAAGTCCTTCTTCCGTTTAGTATACTTCAGCGTCTTTTCTCCATCCCTTCATAGCCCCCATTGTCCCACAGCGTATCGGATGCTAATGTTCACGGCTCTCTCCGTGGCCCACTCAGGAACCCAGCGGCTAGGACCACAAAGTAATTAGCATGCGCTTAATAAGAAACCCATCTCCTTGTGTCACCGAGAATTCTTCACCCTGTGGATAAACTATAGGCCACACAGAGGAAGGTGCCACCAGATGTATTTTAAATGACACAGCAATTTCCTGCATTTTAATGCTTCAGATGTGATCCCCCGCTTGGTGAGGAAAATGGAATCTGCCACCAGCTGCGCAGAGGGATAGGGATTCTTAGACTAGTCTCAGATAGCTGATATATTCTAACAACATCATTGGTGTAGCGTTTGAAGAGGTTTTCGACTGATAACTGTGATGACATTAGCAACAAATGTAGTGGCGACATAATTTGAAGTCAGTGGGGTCATTTAAAATATAATTTTACATAATATAATTTTACATTAACTGCACCAGATTTGGTTTCCGTACAGTATATCAGGTTTGGAAATTCAGTTTCAGAGTTGAGTCAACTGTCAGTTCATTCAACATCAATTGCCAATAAATATATGTTTTTCAAATATCTATTGAAAAAGACAGATGAAACAAGTGTGTTTTATGGAAAAGAACATCAGTCATCACTCTTTATACTTGGAAATAATTATTCTACAGCATGATTGACACAGGGCCCTTAAATTGTTAAATCAAGGCCAGAACCCCATGCAAGCAAGCCTCAGGTGACAATTTCACCGGACAACTTCACTTGACTCACATTCGGTTTAATATTCAGTAACACATCTATCGGTTGAATTGGAATTAAGATTGGCAATTCCACGGTAGCTGGATACTGAGACACATTTACTTGAAGAACAGTGCAGATGCAAAGTTTGGTAACAGAATGACGGCACAAACAGCACAAACCGTCATTCTGTTACCTAACTTTGCATCTACACTGTTCTTCAAGTAATCCATTTTTTATAACTTTTTTATTGCTGTGGAAATTGTTAAAGTAGTCCTTGTGCATATAGTTGTATGGTTTGTTTAACTTTGCAATCATTGGTCTTTGTTTGAGAAAAAAAAGTATGTTACTGTGGAATTGCCCAGATGTGAAAAGGGTTAGCTTGGAAAACCTTGGTAGAGCATGGGTGAAGTACGCATTGTGGTGGGCTGTCACGAATGTCTGTGGAATGCGGTAGGCCAGAGTCAAGCACAGGACACAGAATGAAATGAAAATCTACTTTACTGTATAGTAAGGAAACAAGCAAAACCTCCAACACAGGGAGGAGCAAACCCGCTCACAAACGACACTCAAAACAAGTAACAAACACGCACAACACACAGTGGGAGCGAACAGGTTAAATAGGGAAGGACATAATACCATAATGGGAAACAGGTGTGCAACACTAGACAACAACCAGATGAACATAGAAACATAAAACATAGATCGGCAGCAGCTAGTATTCCGGTGACGACGAACGCTGAAGCCTGCCCGAACCAGAAGGAAGGGCAGTCTCGGCAGAATCCGTGACATGGGCATGTGAATTTATTTTCTTTTTTGGCAATGACTACTTCTCACTTAAAATTTTGTTTTTTGTTTTTAATTAGAACTATGATTGACAACTCACTGGGCACAGAAGTCAGTTCAACATCTAGTTTTGATTTAAATTGGTTGAGTTGTCAACTAACGTGAATTCAACATGAAATCAACAACATTTCACCATTTCATTGGATTTAGGTTCAAAGTTGGGTGAAAAAACAATGCAATTCCCTTACGTTGATGAGTTTTTGCAGATTCAACATCATCACATTACATTTCTTTGTTGAAATGACATGGAAACAATGTTGATTCAACCAGTTTTTGCCCAATGGGAATGTACACATACAGTATAAAGGCATATGTATTGTGACTATTATGGTCTTCACTGTTATTCCTTTACAAATTGTTTTATGAAAACTGCTTGTCTGGCAACAATTTAAACAATTAAGACCCCTGAAAGAGAAAAGGAGAAAATTGAAGGTGTGCGAGTGTGAGAAAAATAACTAAAAATGCTCCCTCACTGTGTTAGTGTATAAAAAAGATCTGCTCATAGAGGAACTGTCTCCACTATCAGCTGAAATTACACATACTCCTACACACCTCTTACTGAGAAATTACTACAACAGACGGTCGTAAAAATGTATTTTAATTATGTGGTCCCCCAACCCCCCCCCCACTGCAGGAGTTGGTTAAGCCGGCATTACGGCATTACATAAAAGTTTGAACTGAGTCTTCCTCTATGTTTTTTCCATTAAACTGAGGAAACTGCATTTTCTCATTACAGTGAGTTAGTCACAGTTATTTTTGGTTAGCACAGCAGCCGTACAAGGAAGAGTTTATCAACACATATTATGTAAGATTGACTGCGGGAGTGAGAAAAAAAACATTTTGGCCATCAGCTCCCTCGTCGAGAAATGGAGGAATCCTATGTGGGGGTGGTCACGGGCCAGAACCATTCAAATACGGCCAAAATTGCTGATGCGTCCAATTTACCTTCTGGTAATGGATTTGTTTGCTGCTGAAATCCCCCCGCCTTCTCCTAGGAATATTGGGGGCTTAGCTCCATTCACTTTCTGCTGCCCTGGCCATTTATTTTGATTAGGTGAATGAAGTCCTCCACAAAGCTATGCCGAGAATAATTGACATGCTGCCCTAGGAGGTCAAGAAAAAATATACCCTGAGTCCAACAAGCTTTGTGCCTACTTATACCCATGGCGAGGCGCCGGCATGTAGAAGGATTGCAGCCAAGCATGGAATTTTATGTGCATTATTGCCGCACGTTTCAACAAAAGCTGTCGGGACCTCCCGTAAATCATATTTCCTTTTTCTGTCTGCCTCCCAACAGACAGCATTGACGGGGTAATTGATTAGTGCTAACATAACGTTCACATTTACTCAAACTGTATATCGTTTGTCAGAAAGTTTTAAGAGAGGTGAGTATCTGACGACAAGGGTCTAATTTAGGCCGGAAACCTCAAATTGGATGGAACACCCAGCTTACATGCTATCAGTGGAGGCTGCTGAGGGAAGGACTGCTCATAATAATGGCTGAATGGAGTAAATGGAATGGTATCCAAAAAATTATTTTCATGTGTTTGATACCATTCCATTTACTCCATTCCACCCATTCCACCACATTCCAGCCATTATTATGAGCCATCCTCCCCTCAGCAGCCTCCACTGCCTGCTATGTTGACAGAAAACTACAATCACCCACATTTTGCAGAACCATGTTTTTGTTGTGTTTTGTGTATCTTTCTTCATACATACTTTTCCTATTTGCTGGAATAGCAGCCAGAGGTGAAAGTGCTTTTTTTGTTAATGTCCTGGCTGATGAGTGCATTGCAGCAGAGGACTCTCTGAGGCTAATAGAGGGGACAGGGGATGAGGTAACCAGTGGTAGGGAAGCATGAACAGATGGCAGGACTGCAGAGGTTGAGATGGGGAGGAGATTGGCAAGAATCTGAGGTAGTGATATTAACCTTCAGGTCTTTTAACTGCTAATGCTACTGGCTGCTACTGTTACCTCTCCAGCTATATGGCCATATACATTACACCTGGTTTCTCTATCACTTTCTCTCAACCCTCATCTGTTTCTCACCATGCCCTTGTAACATTATAGTTGGCATGTGGACAAATAGGTACACACCATACAGTTCAGTCAGAGACATAATAATCATATCAGATTGAAGAATAGTTCATTCAAACACTGGTAGATAATAGAAAAGCAAGATACAGTATATGATCCAACCGCTGCAATGAACTTAATGCTTGAAGACTTTCTTGATCAATGAAAAGTTGCTACACATTCTTTGCTTCTCATATTTATGTTGTAAATACACCCATTTTCCTTCTCTCTTTTCACAATTACTTGCAGCTCGATGGTTCCTTGTGCCCAGAACGGGGCAGTAATGTGATGTGCATGTACACCCAATGTAGCGTTGGGTGCAGTGACAGCTCTTATCTGAGCTTGTCATCTCGGCTGAGCTCCAAGTCCGTACAATGGTGGATGCCCATATGTAATGTGATCATCCGCCTCCTCCAGGGCATGGTGCCTCTCTCCTTAATGGATCAGAGGCTTCGGCTTCACCTCCATTCTGGCAGGTTTGGTCCAGGGGGGTCCTTGTTCGCAGAGCCGTGGCTGTCCATTTTATTTGCCCGACAGAAACACTCTGGTGCATTGTTGCGTGTTTAGTCAGTCTGAGACTTCTGGAAGAGGCGTAGTCTTTTAGCGTTGATTCTTCCCTCCAGTTCAAAGTCGGCTACGCTAGTTGAGGGACGCTGCTGCCTGGTCAGTTGGAAAGTTCTACTGTGGTATTGATAGTGGTTAACTGATGTGTGAAACTGATATGGAGAGATGAACGGTTCTACACAGTCAAAACTGGTTTCTACAGTAAGAGAAGAAAATGAGCAAGTCTTGTAGATCAGAGGAATCAAGTTTTAGATGAATCAAGTTGCATTACAATACATTTACATTTATTCAGTTCATCAATTTAACAATGTTAACTGTATCCGACATTAAATCAATGTTTAAGAGGATTCAACCCTACGCGATCGTCACAACTCACTGAATATTTGATAGATACCGTTTCATGACAAAGGGTTTTAAAATCTGACAGACATGGGTACTGGAGTCACTGAGATGGGCCAAGGGCGAAATCCAAACGACAAAGGGTGATAGAGAGACTGACAGAGGGTCGTTTTGAGAGTCATGTCAAATTGGGAAAGAGATTATGTCCTCATCTGAAGACAGAGAGGCGTGGAGAGTTTGCTGGAGCAGGTTATCTTCAGGGTGGTTTGGGAAATGAGGAGATGGAAAGAGACAAACGTATGACCAGGACTCACATCACAAAGTGCTTTATTTGACACATTTCGTTTGTTTTCACAGAAGCTGCGACTACTTCAGTCCTCATGTCAGCCTTCGCTTGAAAAGCATCAGCCCAAATTTTGACTGAGAGAAGCACCATTGGAGCCTGGCAAGCTGTCTTTGTTAAAGAACAGATAAATGAGAAATGACTTGTGTGTGGTGTTGTGACTGGCTGGTTGATTTAATCATTCTGCTGAGTCTTGAGAAACAATAATTAGACATCTGCTCTGTGCATCTGACACGCAGTCTTCAGTAGAAAAATAAGTAAAGTGACAATAGAGTGATTTGATCAAAATCTGTCTTCTGTCTACTGTAAAGTGAACATCTGCCTTGGCAGGTTTCTTGAACAAAATCAGTAATCCAATTGGGGCAATTTCCGTATAATTGTGGAGAACAAGAAAGAATTCACACCCTTTTAATTTTTCCACATTTTGATATGTTATAGCCTGAATTTAAAATGGATTAAATTGCAATTTTTTTGTCTCTGGCCTACACACAATACCCCATAATGTCAAAGTGAAATTATGTTTTTCAAAATGAAACACTGAAATGTATTGTGTCAATAAGCATTCAAACCCTTTGTTATTGCAAGCCTAAACAAGTTCAGGAGTAAATTTGCTTAACAAGTCACATGATAAGTTGCATGGACTCACTCTGTGTGCAACAATACTGTTTAACGTGATTTTTGAATGACTACCTCATCTCTGTACCCCACACATGCAATTATCTGTAAGGTCCCTCAGTCGAGCAGTACATTTCAAACACAGATTCAACCACAAAGACCAGGGAAGTCTTCCAATGCCTCGCAAAGAAGCTCATAGGAGTTTTAGTTATTGTAAAGCTCAAATCAAGCCCAAATCAAACTAAAAGACGGTATTTTTTACCCGCGTGAACGAGCGTGTACACGCTGGAATCAGAATGCATGGTAGTGAATGAGAGAAAACAGACCGGCCGTGAGCGTCAATGGTGTCATATATAACATGTCAAATTAGAAAGCAAATCTATTTTTATCATGTCTATGCGGCTACGCAAAACAATGCTGGTAATAAACTGATGCTCTCTACTCTCGCAAGCAAATGTTGATGCTGTTGCTGAATCCCAAATTACATAGAGAGACATGACGACTTCAACATTTGCGCATGAGAGTGTCAATTCACATACACTGCGTAGCGTATGAAAAGTTAATTGTCACGGGAATCCATAATAAACAGTTCTATTTGTTATGTTCACTATGTACCCCTTGTGAATTATTGTTGTGTGTTCCTTTTGACACCTTATATGTCCCACGGGAGCCACCGTACCTGCCTACTCTAAACAGTTGTTATGTTAGCTCATGAACGAATGTGAGGACAGTTTTAGCTAATACACCTGAGCCGTTTATAAAGAATTTCTTCTAACAGTATTCTCTCTTGAAATCGGATTTCCTAGAATTTCCCAGCTGTAGCCTGCCTAGGCTATATGCCTGTGATCAAAATCAACACAGGTAGGCATAACGTTATTGTTTTCAAATATGGCACTGGCAAATATGGCAGTGGTTGTTGTCCTTGATTATCTTTTTGGCCTTCCTGTGACATCAGGTGCTGTAGGTGTCCTGGAGGGCAGGTAGTTTGCCCCCTGTGATGCGTTGGGCAGACCGCACCACCCTCTGGAGAGCCCTGCGGTTGTGGGCGGTGCAGTTGCCGTACCAGGCGGTGATACAGCCCGACAGGATGCTCTCCATTGTGCATCTGTAAAAGTTTGTGAGGGTTTTAGGTGCCATGCCAAATTTCTTCAGCCTCCTGAGGTTGAATAGGCAGTGTTGCGCCTTCTTCACCACACTATCTGTGTGGGTAGACCATTTCAGATCGTCAGTAATGTGTATGCCGAGGAACTTGAAGCTTTCCACCTTCTGCACTGCGGTCCCGTCGATGTGGATAGGGGCGTGCTCCCTCTGCTGTTTCCTGAAGTCCACGATCAGCTCCTTTGTTTTGTTGACGTTGAGTGAGAGGTTATTTTCCTGGCACCACAATCCCAGGGCCCTCACCTCCTCCCTGTAGGCTGTCTCATCATTGTTGTAATCAGGCCTACTACTGTTGTGTCGTCTGCAAACTTGATGATTGAGTTGGAAGTGTGCATGGCCAAGCAGTCATGGGTGAACAGGGAGTAAAGGAAGGGGCTGAGCATGCACCCTTGTGGGGCCCCTGTGTTGAGGATCAGTGAAGTGGAGGTGTTGTTTCCTACCTTCACCACCTGGGGACGGCCTGTCAGGAAGTCCAGTACCAAGTTGCACCTGGAGAAGTCCTGTCAGGAAGTCCAGTACCAAGTTGCACAGGGCTTTGTTAAAATCCCCAGCTACAGTGGGGCAAAAACGTATTTAGTCAGCCACCAATTGTGCAAGTTCTCCCACTTAAAAAGATGAGAGGCCTGTAATTTTCATCATAGGTACACGTCAACTATGACAGGCAAATTGAGAAAAAAAAATCCAGAAAATCCCATTGTAGGATTTTTTAATGAATTTATTGCAAATTATGGTGGAAAATAAGTATTTGGCCACCTACAAACAAGCAAGATTTCTGGCTCTCACAGACCTGTAACTTCTTCTTTAAGAGGCTCCTCTGTCCTCCACTCGTTACCTGTATTAATGGCACCTGTTTGAACTTGTTATCAGTATAAAAGACACCTGTCCACAACCTCAAACAGTCACACTCCAAACTTCACAATGGCCAAGACCAAAGAGCTGTCAAAGGACACCAAAAACAAAATTGTAGACCTGCACCAGGCTGGGAAGACTGAATCTGCAATAGGTAAGCAGCTTGGTTTGAAGAAATCAACTGTGGGAGCAATTATTAGGAAATGGAAGACATACAAGACCACTGATAATCTCCCCTCGATCTGGGGCTCCATGCAAGATCTCACCCCGTGGGGTCAAAATGATCACAAGAACGGTGAGCAAAAATCCCAGAACCACACGGGGGGACCTAGTGAATGACCTGCTGAGAGCTGGGACCAAAGTAACAAAGCCAACCATCAGTAACACACTACGCCGCCAGGGACTCAAATCCTGCAGTGCGAGACGTGTCCCCCTGCTTAAGCCAGTACATGTCCAGGCCCGTCTGAAGTGCATTTGGATGATCCAGAAGAGGATTGGGAGAATGTCATATGGTCAGATGAAACCAAAATATAACTTTTTGGTAAAAACTCAACTCGTCATGTTTGGAGGACAAAGAATGCTGAGTTGCATCCAAAGAACACCATACCTACTGTGAAGCATGGGGTTGGAAACATCATGCTTTGGGGCTGTTTTTCTGCAAAGGGACCAGGACGACTGATCCGTGTAAAGGAAAGAATGAATGGGGCCATGTATCGTGAGATTTTGAGTGAAAACCTCCTTCCATCAGCAAGGGCATTGAAGATGAAACGTGGCTGGGTCTTTCAGCATGACAATGATCCCAAACACACCGCCCGGGCAACAAAGGAGTGGCTTCGTAAGAAGCATTTCAAGGTCCTGGAGTGGCCTAGCCAGTCTCCAGATCTCAACCCCATAGAATATATTTGGAGGGAGTTGAAAGTCTGTGTTGCCCAGCGACAGCCCCAAAACATCACTGCTCTAGAGGAGATCTGCATGGAGGAATGGGCCAAAATACCAGCAACAGTGTGTGAAAACCTTGTGAAGACTTACAGAAAACGTTTGACCTGTGTCATTGCCAACAAAGGGTATATAACAAAGTATTGAGAAACTTTTGTTATTGACCAAATACTTATTTTCCACCATCATATGCCAATAAATTCATTAAAAATCCTACAATGTGATTTTCTGGATTTTTTTTCTAATTTTGTCTGTCATAGTTGACGTGTACCTATGATGAAAATTACAGGCCTCTCTCATCTTTTTAAGTGGGAGAACTTGCACAATTGGTGGCTGACTAAATACTTTTTTTCCCCACTGTACAATAAATCCGGCCTCAGGATATGTGGTTTCCAGTTTGCATAAAGTCCTGTTTAGTTCTTTGAGGGCTGTTGTGGTATCGGCTTGAGAGGGAGTATACACGGCTGTGACTATATCCGAAGAGAATACTCTTGGGAGGTAATACGGTCAGCATTTGATTGTGAGGTATTCTAGGTCGGGTGAACAAAAGGACTTGAGTTTCTGTATGTTATCACAATCACACCATGAGTAGTTAATCATGAAACACACACCGCCATACATTATTCCTGTCTGCACGATGTACTGAGAACCCAGCTGGCTGAATGGAAGGCGACAGTATATCCCAAGAGAGCCATGTTTCCGTGAAACAGAGTATGTTACAATCCCTGATGTCTCTCTGGAAGGAGATCCTCGCCCTGAGCTCGTCTACTTTATTATCCAGAGACTGAAAATTAGCGAGTAATATACTCGGAAGTGGTGGATGGTGTGCGCGCCTCCTGAGTCAGACTAGAAGTCCACTCCGAATACCTCTTCTCCGCCGGCGATGTTTTGGATCAGCCTCTGGAATCAGTTCAATTGCCCTGGGGGGTACGAACAAAGGATCCAATTCGGGAAAGTCGTATTCCTGGTCGTAATGCTGGTGAGTTACTGCCACTCTGATATCCAAAAGTTATTTCCGGCTGTATGTAATAACAAAACAAAATCTGGGCTAATAATGTAAGAAATAACACACACAAAATAAATACTGCAAAGTTGGTTAGGAGCTAGAGGCAGAGCTGCCCTATCTGTCGGCGCCATCTTGCGCTACTGTTTCTACCGTTTCATTGACCATACACTCCATTGACCATACCATTCACATGCTTGCCAACCAGATGTAATGACGAGTTCAATGTACAATGTCCTAAGCTCAATCGAGCAAACATCTGACCTTTGAATCTTGGTCCACCGACCTTTCTTTGGAGAACATATAAATGCCGGCCCTTGGGCTGAGTCCCATCTCTTCTGCCACAGATCTATCAAAATGGCTCTGATCTTACATTTGGCCTTACTTCTACCCAGTGGAACATTAATATCAATTATATCTCGTTTCAAAGCTCTTTTGGCTAACTGGTCTACAATTGAATTCCCTTCCACACCCGAATGTGCTGGGACCCAGCAGACACTCACTACTACACCCATTCTCTCTCAATTCTCCATAATAACATTAATACCTCCAATAGTAGGTCACTCCTATTAGATGATAAACTATTCAATACAGACAGAGAATCTGAACATACTATAATTCTAACAGGTTGTACGTCCTCCACCCACTGGAGGGCAACTATTATCGCCAACAGTTCAAATGAGAATACTGACAGTTAATCTCTTAGTCTTCTACATAACTGCACAACAAATTCAGGAATGTAAACGCCTGCTCCTGTGCGCCCACTATTTGGGTCCCTGGATTCATCTGTGAAAAGCGGTAACAAAGCATAAAAACTTCTACTTCTGACCAATCTTTCTTTTTCTATACAGTGCCTTGCAAAAGTATTCATCCCCCTTGGCATTTTTCGTATTTTGTTGCATTACAACCTGTAATTTAAATGGATTTTTATTTGGATTTCATGTAATGGACATACACAAAATAGCCAAAATTGGTGAAGTGAAATTTAAAAAATCACTTGTTTAAAAAAATTCTAACAAATAAATAACGGAAAAGTGGTGCGTGCATATGTATTCACCCCCTTTGCTATGAAGCCCCTAAATAAGATCTGGTGCAACCAATTACCTTCAGAAATCAAATAATTAGTTAAATAAAGTCCACCTGTGTGCAATCTAAGTGTCACATGATCTGTCATATGATCTCAGTATATATACACCTGTTCTGAAAGTCCCCAGAGTCTGCAACACCACTAAGCAATGGGCACCACCAATCAAGCGGCACCATGAAGACCAAGGAGCTCTCCAAACAGGTCAGGGACAAAGGGTTGGGTTATAAAAAAAAAAGAAATTAACTTTGAACATCTCACGGAGCACCATTAAATCCATTATAAAAAAATGGAAAGAATATGGCACCACAACAACTGCCAAGAGAGGGCCGCCCACCAAAACTCACGGACCAGGCAAGGACGGCATTAATCAGAGAGGCAACACAGAGACCAAAGATAACCCTGAAGGAGCTGCAAAGCTCCACAGCGGAGATTGGAGTATCTGTCCATAGGGCCACTTTAAGCCGTACACTCCACAGAGCTGGGCTTTACGGAAGAGTGGCCAGAAAAAGCCTTTGCTTAAAGAAAAAAAGAAGCAAACATGTTTGGTGTTCACCAAAAGGCATGTGGGAGACGTTTGTAGGGATCTTTTTCATCGGCAGGGACTGAGAAACTGGTCAGAATTGAAGGAATGATGGATGGGGCTAAATACAGGGAAATTCTTGAGGGAAACCTGTTTCAGTCTTCCAGAGATTTGAGACTGGGACGGCGGTTAACCTTCCAGCTGGACAATGACCCTAAACATACTGCTAAAGCAACACTTGAGTGGTTTAAGGGGAAACATTTCAATGTCTTGGAATGGCCTAGTCAAAGCCCAGACCTCAATCCAATTGAGAATCTGTGGTATGACTTAAAGATTGCTGTACACCAGTGGAACCCATCCAACTTGAAGTAGTTGGAACAGTTTTGCCTTGAAGAATGGGCAAAAATCCCAGTGGCTAGAAATCCCAGTGCAGCTGTAATTGCTGATAAAGATAGCTCTGCAAACTATTGACTTTGGGTGGGTGAATAGTTATGCACGCTACAGTTTTCAGTTTTTTTGTCTTATTTCTTGTTTGTTTCACATCTCCAAAGTGGTAGGCATGTTGTCTAAATCTAATGATACAAACCCCCCAAAAATAGGAAAAATGCCAAGGGGGGTGAATACTTTCGCAAGCCACTGTAACTTTTGTAACTACATTAGTCGGTAACAGTAGTTTGATATGTGTTATTCATTCATTTAAAAGACAAATTGAATTGTAATGTTTGGGCACGACACTTTATGGAAATCAGTTGCTGTACAACCACTGAACAATGTATGTAATATGTGCAAGTCTTCTAGATAAACAACCACCTCTATATTGTGTCTGGGCATTATTCTATTCATATTACACATAGCAATGTCAATGTTCATTCAAATGATTGAATTGTATGCTCTAATATGTATAGAGTAGTCTGCATGCTGTTAGATTTTTACCATAGCAATTACATAGCAGTTCTAACGTGCTCTAAAAAGTGACATTGTTTTGTAATCTAACAACAAAAGTTATTTAATTAAAACTTTTTTATGGTCAGTCATCATCCAAATTGGGCCATTGGAGCCCTCTACTTCATCAGGGAACTGTAGGTGGTTAGCAGACAACACAGGCTGGCAGAGTTTTCCTTATGTGCTGTCCTAGAACTCCATAGGCTCAGGGGACTATATGCCTATAGCCTGTGTAGCGGAATTGCCTGGGGATAAGGGACAGGGGGAATTGTTTTTAGTTATGAAAGTCTGGGAGACATGAATCTTAAAGTGTTGGTATTTTGGTATTTTATTAGGATCCCAATTAGCTGTTGCAAAAGCAGCAGCTACTCTTCCTGGGTCCACACAAAACATGAAACATGACATATACAAAACATTAATAGACAAGAACAGCTCAAGGAAAGAACTACATAAAACATTTTTTAAAGGCACACAAAGCCTACATATCAATACGTACACACAAACTATCTAGGTCAAATAGGAGAGAGGCTTTGTGCCGTAAGGTTTTGCTTTATCAGTTTTTTGAAACCAGGTTTGCTGTTTATTTGAGCAATATGAGATGGAACGGAGTTCCATGCAATAATGGCTCCATATAATACTGTACGCTTTCTTGCATTTGTTCTGGATTTGGGGACTGTGAAAAGACCCCTGGTGGCATGTCTGGTGGGTTAAGTGTGTGTGTCCGAGCTGTGTGTAAGTTGACTATGCAAACAATTTGGGATTTTCAACACATTATGTTTCTTATAAAAAATAAGAAGTGATGCAGTCAGTCTCTCCTCAACTCTTAGCCATGAGAGACTGGCATGCATAGTATTTATATCAGCCCTCTGATTACAATGAAGAGTAAGACGTGCCACTCTGTTTTGGGCCAGCTGCAGCTTAACTAGGTCTTTCCTTGCAGCACTGGACCACACGACTGGACAATAATCAAGATTAGACAAAACTAGAGCCTGCAGAACTTTCTTTTTGGAGTGTGGTGTCAAACAAGCAGAGCATCTCTTTATTATGGACAGACCTCTCCCCATCTTTACAACCATTTAATCTATATGTTTTGACCGTGATAGTTTCTAAGGTAAGGCCAAGTAATTTAGTCTCCTCAACTTGTTCAACAGCCACACCATTCATTACCAGATTCAGCTGAGGTGTAAATCTTAGGGAATGATTTGTCCCAAATACAATGCTCTTAGTTTTAGAGATGTTCAGGACCAGTTTATTACTGGCCACCCATTCCAAAACAGACTGCAACTCTTTGTTAAGGATTTCAGTGACTTCATTAGCTGTGGTTGCTGATGCGTATATGGTTGACTCATCAGCATACATGGACACACATGTTTTGTTTAATGCCAGTGGCAGGTCATTGGTAAAAATAGAAAATAGTTGAGGGCCTAGAGAGCTGCCCTGTGGTACACCACACTTTACATGTTTGATATTAGAGAAGCTTCCATTAAAGGAAATCCTTTGAATTCTATTAGACAGATAGCTCTGAATCCACGATATGGCAGAGGTTGAAAAGCCATAACACATGTTTTTTCAACAACAAGTTATGGTCAATAATATCAAAGGCTGCACTGAAATTTAACAGTACAGCTCCCACAATCTTCTTATTATCAATTTCTTTCAACCAATCATCAGTAATTTGTTTCAGTGCAGTACATGTTGAGTGCCCTTCCCTATAAGCATGCTGAAAGTCTGTTGTTAATTTGTTTACAGAGAAATAGCATTGTATTTGGTCAAACACATTTTTTTTCAACAGTTTGCTTAGAGCTGGCAGCAAGCTTATAGGTCTGCTGTTAGAACCAGTAAAGGCCGCTTTACCATTCTTGGGTATCATAATTACTTTGGCTTCCATCCAGGCCTGAGGACAAAGACTTTCCTCTAGGCTCAGATTAAAGATATGACAGATAGGAGTGGCTATAGAGTCAGCTACCATCCTCGGTAGCTTTCCATCTAAGTTGTCAATGCCAAGAAGTTTGTCATTATTGATCGATAACAATCGTTTTTCCACCTCTCCCACACTAACTTTACAAAATTCTAACTTGCAATGTTTTTCTTTAAAAATATATATATATATGCATGAATACAATGGCTCACTGTTCATTGTTGGCATTTCCTACCTAAGTTTGCCCACTTTGCCAATGAAGTAATCATTAAAATAATTGGCAACATCAAATGGTTTTGTGATGAACAAGCCATCTGATTCGATGAAAGATGGAGTTGAATTTGTCTTTCTGCTCATAATTTCATTTAAAGCACTCCAAAGTTGTTTTCCATCATTCATTATATCATTGATATTGGCTTCATAATACAGTTTCTTCTTTTTGTTGAGTTTAGTCACATCATTTCTCAATTTGCAGTAAGTCAGCCAGTCAGATGTGCAGCCAGATTATTAGCCACTCCTTTTGCCCCATCTCTTTCAGCCATAAATATTTTCAATTCCTCATCAATCCATGGAGCCTTAACAGTTCTAACAGTCAGTTTCCTAACAGGTGCATGTTTATCAATAATTGGAAGAAGTAATTTCATAAATTCATCAAGTGCAGCGTCTGGATGCTCCTTATTAATCACATCAGAACAACACATATTTTTTACATCATCCACATATGAGTCATAGCAAAATCTTTGTGTTTGATCTCTTATACACTATTTTAGGCCCAGCTGTTGGAACTTTGGCTTTCCTGGATATAGCCACTATATTGTGATCACTTTCATTTAATGGGTACGGATACAGCTTTAGAACAAATAGCTATAATGCAATGAAAAGTATTATTCATGACTTTACTCATGAGCACTGACATGGAGTGGCCCGTGTTACTGTCTGAAGCTCATATATGCAATTCCCACACAAACCGGTTGAGGCAAAATGGCTCGAAACCTGGATGCAGGGTCAGACAAGAGATGTCTTATCTTGAAGAAAAGCCCTCCACCAACCCCCAGTAGCAACATGGTGTCAATGCATTTCGTATTACTGTACGTAAATCTGAGACACTTCGTTTAGTATGATATGTTACATTTTGTATGTTAGGTATTAATTTCTGGATGTCCATCACCCATTTTGTATTATATGTACCGCATTACAATTCGTATTATATGTTACGAATTTGCAAATTGTACAATATGTTATGAATTTGCAAATTGTACTATATGTTACAAATTTGCGAAAGGTATGATATGTTAAGAATTCTAGCTAGGTGGCTAGGTGGCTAGCTGACTAACGTTAGCTAGGCTAGGGGTTAGGGTTAATGTTAGGGTTAAGTTTCTAGTTAGGTTAAAGGGTTAGGGGAAGGGTTAGCTGAAAGGGTTAGGGGAAGGGTTAGCTAAAACGTTAGGGGAAGGGTTAGCTAACATGCAAAGTAGCTCAAATGAGATTGCCCAAAATGAGATTCAAACTCGCAACTTTCGGGTTGCTAGACGTTCGCATTATACGCCCAAATAACCACCCTACTTTCATTTTTTCTTTAAGTAAACATCTGTCTTACATAACCATACCAATCGTAATATACTTTTGTTTGTTTGGGTGGTCTTAAAGTTAAACATGGCCTTCAAGATTCTTTGGAATTGAGCAGCCTAATGTGAGACACATCATATAATATCACTGACCATGTAACTATTGAAATATGGAGATATTATTACATCCAATGTAACATCAGTGAAGCTCATATTGAAAATCACAATGCATTTTTTATTGGAACCCAGATAATAATCTACTTTGGCACCCAAGTCAGCCTTGACAGTTTTCATTATCTACAGTGTTGAATGACATTTTCTTATCTGGTAGCAAGACAATTTTCTGATTCAACTCGTCATAATCTTACCAGTAGCTGAGAGATCTCAACATGGCTGTTTCCATGGTGACCTTGCAGCTATGTGTTGTGTCATTAGATTATTTAATTGTTATTTGATCATTTAATTATTTAATTGACATGTTATACTCTGTTTTGTTTTCATTCCTTTACAATGCAGTGAAGAGCATCAATGAAAAGCAAGCAATGGAATGAAGCAAGTGCATCAAATCTTTTCCCCTGACACTATCATTTCTAATGTGCATAGGTCAAGACATAGGACGGACATAGGACCAATACAGAACATCATTACATGAACCGTTTGACAGCAGGGAATCTTACAGACTGTGCCTTTGAAAGGGCAATCTGGGACTGCGACATACATTTTTGCATGTTTATAAGATTGTTTTACTTGATCGTTTGTAAACAATGTCATTGTAAACAAACACTGTATAGCTTCAAAACATGGTTAAAACTATCATTTTGATCTCATGGATGGTCAGTCCTTGCTCCGTCAATGAATTTGAGAGGGGTTACATTTATCCAGCCCCATTCCTCAGCTGTTTACCAAAAAAGTGGCGGAGTGGCCGCTTTATTGTTGTTTGGATCCCAGAATGCCCCTTTAAATACTGACAAAGGGTCTAAGATCTTTTGATACAATGTTGCCTTTCCAGACTTCTGAGGGGTTGTTGGATATATATAGACTTCAAAGCAATTGCTATTCCTCAATAATTCATTTGAGTAATCTTACCTCGCCAATGGTAGAGTACAAAAAGAGAGGGATTTATGACCTATTCTTCCAAGGATAACATCTAAACTTTGGTGAGAGACATCAATACAGATAGCTGTGTACCTGAAATGGGGGGAGTACCTTAAATGGGTGCTACACATGGATAGTGGCTGAGGTAAGTTTCCCTCCATACAATTTAAAGCAATTTGATTATGAAAAATGACAGAAATCAATCCCTCACTTTAGAGGATTATTAGCTGAAGTTGGGAAGTTCAAGTTGAAATTAAATGGTGCTGTCACGTTCATTCAATGACGGGACAGACCAAGGCGCAGCGTGATATACGTACATGTTTATTAACGTAATAAACACTCGACAAAACAATAAACGATACGAAACGTGAAGTCCAAGGTAGCACACACAACATACCTTACAAGGAACAAGATCCCACAACTAGACAGTGCCAATAGGCTGCCTAAGTATGGACCCCAATCAGAGACAACGAGCGACAGCTGCCTCTGATTGGGAACCACACCGGCCAACATAGATCCACACATACTAGAATATACAACATAGAACATACACAAGAAAGAATATATACACCCTGACTCAACATATAAGAGTCTCCTGAGTCAGGGCGTGACAGTACCCCCCCCCAAAGGTGCGGACTCCGACCGCACAACATAAACATAACAGTGTAGGGGCCGGGTGGGCATTCCGCCTCGGAGGCGGATCCGGCTCGGGGCGTGACTACCTCTCACTCTCCGCCTCCCTGTTGCGCCCCTGGTCTGGTCTGGACCTCGGCGCACTACTTCCCCTCTCCTTTCTCCCACGATATGCCAGGCCCTGTCTGGACCCTGGTGTGGGAGACCCCGAACCTGGAGAAGGGCTGATGTCATGGTCTGGACTGGAGCCGCTGACCGGAGCTGGACTGGGCACCGGTGGAGCGGACTGCTCTGGCTCCGGAGTGGAGCCGCTGACCGGAGCTGGATCAGGCACCGGTGGAGCGGACTGCTCTGGCTCCGGAGTGGAGCCGCTGACCGGAGCTGGACTGGACCCCGGTGGAGTGGACTGCTCTTGCTCCGGAGTGGCGCAGCTGACCGGAGCTGGATCAGGCACCGTTGGAGCGGACTGCACTGGCTCTGGAGTGGAGCAGCTGACCGGAGCTGGATCAGGCACCGTTGGAGCGGACTGCTCTGGCTCCGGAGTGGAGCAGCTGACCGGAGCTGGATCAGGCACCGGTGGAGTAGACTGCTCTGGCTCCGGAGTGGAGCCGCTGACCGGAGCTGGACTGGACCCCGGTGGAGTGGACTGCTCTGGCTCCGGAGTGGCGCAGCTGACCGGAGCTGGATCAGGCACCGGTGGAGCAGACTGCTCTGGCTCCGGAGTGGAGCAGCTGACCGGAGCTGGATCAGGCACCGGTGGAGCGGACTGCTCTGGCTCCGGAGTGGAACAGCTAACCGGAACTGGATCAGGCACCGGTGGAGCGGACTGCTCTGGCTCCGGAGTGGAGCAGCTGACCGGTGCCGGACCAGGCACCGGTGGAACGGGCACAGGCCGTGCCGGACTGGACAAACGCATCACTGGTCTGGTGCGAGGAGCAGGCATGGGCCGGACCTGACTAGGAACACGCACCACTGGCTTGGTACAAGGGGCAGGAACGGGCCGGGCCGGACTGGTGACGCGCACCACTGGCTTGGTGCGAGGAGCAGGAACAGGCCGGGCCAGCGACGCGCACCACTGGCTTGGTGCGAGGAGCAGGAACAGGCCGGGCCGGACTGGCGACGCGCACCACTGGCTTGGTGCGAGGAGCATGCACGGGCCGGACCTGACTAGGAACACACACCACTGGCTTGGTGCGAGGGGCAGGAACGGGCCGGGCCGGACTGGTGACGCGCACCACTGGCTTGGTGCGAGGAGCAGGAACAGGCCGGGCCGGCGATGCGCACCACTGGCTTAGTGCGAGGAGCAGGAACAGGCCGGGTCGGGCTGGCGACGCGCACCACTGGCTTGGTGCGAGGAGCAGGAACAGGCCGGGCCGGCGACGCGCACCACTGGCTTGGTGCGAGGAGCAGGAACAGGCCGGGTCGGACTGGCGACGCGCACCACTGGCTTGGTGCGAGGAGCAGGAATAGGCCGGGCCGGGCTGGCGACGCGCACCACTGGCTTGGTGCGAGGAGCAGGAACGGGCCGGACCGGACTGTGAAGCCGGACCGGACTTTCGCACTACACGTGCGGGGCGCTGGCACAGGACGCACTGGGCTGTGCACGCGCACTGGCGATACAGTTCGTAGAACTGGCGCAGGATATGCGGGACCGAGCCGGCGTACTGGAGACCAGGAGCGTTGAGCCGGCACACCCCGTCCTGGCTGGATGCCCATCTTCGCACGGCACGTGCGTGGTGCAAGCACAGGACGTACAGGACTGTGCCGGCGCACTGGTGACACAGTACGTAGCTCCGCATAACACGGAGCTTGCCCAGTCATACGCCTCTTCGCGTGAGTACGGGGAGTTGGCTCTGCTCTAACCCTAGGCTCCGCCAACCACCCCGTGTGCCCCCAACATTTTTTTTCTTGGGCTGCTTCTCGGCCTTCCTCCTCGACCAGCCTCCTCCTTGTTGCCGTTGCTCCTCTCCTGCCTGGGCATCTAACTTAGCCCATGGTCCTTTCCCCGCAAATATCTCCTCCCATGACCACAAATTGGCCACCTGTGACATGGCCATCCGCTCCGCCTGGTTCACGCTGCTTGGTCCTCGTTTGGTGGGATCTTCTGTCACGTTCGTTTAATGACGGGACAGACCAAGGCGCAGCGTGATATACGTACATGTTTATTCAACTAAATAAACACACGACAAAACAAGAAATGAAACGAAACGTGAAGTCCTAAGGTATATACAACAAATCTTAACCGGAACAAGATCCCACAACTCAATAGTGCCAATAGGCTGCCTAAGTATGATCCCCAATCAGAGACAACGAGCGACAGCTGCCTCTGATTGGGAACCACACCGGCCAACATAGAAATAACCATCCTAGATAAACCACATAGAATATACACAAACAAAGAATACACACACCCTGACTCAACATATAAGAGTCCCCTGAGTCAGGGCGCAGGAGGGGATGGCTGCCGTTTTACGGGATCCTAACCAACTGTGCTATTTTGTGTGTTTTTTTGCATTGTTTGTAATTTATTTTGTACATAATGTTGCTGCTATCGTCTCTTATGACCGAAAAGAGGTTCTGGATATCAGAACAGCGATTACTCACCTCGAACTGGACGAAGGTTTTTTCTTTAATGAGTCCGACGCGAAGGATATACTGCTTCTCTGAGACCAGGCCCAAATCCCTGTCATTCACGTGAAGAAAAGACGGAAATACAGGGGGTGGAGATCGGGATGCCTTGTGAGAATTCGTCGGCGAGAGGGTAACCCGCCTCTACCATCCGTTCTATTGGCCAACGTGCAATCACTGGAAAATAAACTGGATGATCTCCGCTCGAGACTATCCTACCAACGGGACATTAAAAACGGTAATATCTTATGTTTCACTGAGTTGTGGCTGAACAACGACACGGATAATATTCAGTTGGCTGGGTTTTCCGTGCATCGGCAGGACAGAACAGCTACATCTGGTAAGACGAGGGGTGGGGGTGTGTGTCTATTTGTCAATAATAGCTGGTGCACGATGTGTAATATTTAGGAGGTCTCGAGGTATTGCTCACCTGAGGTAGAGTACCTCATGATAAACTGTAGACCACACTATCTACCAAGAAAGTTTTCATCTACATTTTTCGTAGCCGTCTATTTACCACCACAAACCGATGCTGGCACTAAGACCGCACTCAACGAGCTGTATAAGGCCATAAGCAAACAAGAAAATGCTCATCCAGAAGCGGCGCTCCTAGTGGCCGGGGAATTTAATGCAGGCAAACTTAAATCCGTTTTACCTAATTTCTACCAGCATGTGCAGCATGTGCAACCAGAGGAAAAACAACTCTAGAACACCTTTTCTCCACACACAGAGATGCATTCAAAACTAAAGCAGGAAGTACCAGTCTCTCGCTCAATACGGAAGTGGTCAGATGACGCAGATGCTACGCTACAGGACTGTTTTGCTAGCACAGACTGGAATATGCTCTGTGATTCATCCAATGGCATTGAGGAGTATACCACCTCAGTCACCGGCTTCATCAATAAGTGCATCGACGAAGTCGCCCCCACAGTGACCGTACGTACATATCCCAATCAGAAGCCATGGATTACAGGCAACATCCGCACCGAGCTAAAGGCTAGAGCTGCCGCTTTCAAGGAGCGGGACACTAATCCGGACGCTTATAAGAAATCCCGCTATGCCCTCAGACGAACCATCAAACAGGCAAAGCGTCAATACAGGACTAAGATTGAATCCTACTACACTGGCTCTGACGCTCATCGGATGTGGCAGGGCCCGCAAACTATTACTGAATACAAAGGGAAACCGAGCCGCGAGCTGCCCAGTGACGCGAGCCTATGAGACGAGCTACATGCCTTTTATGCTCGCTTCGAGGCAAGCAACACTGAAGCATGCATGAGAGCACCAGCTGTTCCTGTCACGCTCTCCATAGCCGATGTGAGCAAGACCTTTAAACAGGTAAAAGTTCACAAGGCGGATTACCAGGACATGTATTCAGAGCATGCGCGGACCAACTGGCAAGTGTCTTTCACTGACATTTTCAACCTCTCCCTGACCAAATCTGTAACACCTACATGTTTCAAGCAGACCACCATAGTCAGTGTGCCCAAGAAATCGAAGGTAACCTGCCTAAATGGCTACCGCCCCGTAGCACTCACGTCGGTAGCCATGAAGTGCTTTGAAAGGCTGGTCATGGCTCACATCAACACCATCATCCCGGAAAGCCTAGACCCACTCCAATTCGCACACCGCCCCAACAAATCCACAGATGACACAATCTCAATCGCACTCCACACTGCCCTTTCCCACCTGGACAAAAGGAACACCTATGAACAGAGTTCAACACCATAGTGCCCACAAACCTCATCACTAAGCTAAGGACCCTGGGACTAAACACCCCCCCGGCAACTGGATCCTGGACTTCCTCACAGGCCGCCCCCAGGTCGTAAAGGTAGGCAACAACACATCTGCCACGCTGATCCTCAACACGGGGGCCCCTCAGGGGTGTGTGCTAAGTCCCCTCCTGTACTCCTTGTTCACCCACAACTGTGTGGCCAAGAATGACTCCAACACCATCATTAAGTTTGCTGACGACTATCAGTGGTACGCCTGATCACTGACAACGATGAGACAGCCTATAGAGAGGTCGTCAGAGACCTGGCAGTGTGGTGCCAGGACAACAACCTCTCCCTCAACGTGAACAAGACAAAGGAGATGATAATGGACTACAGAAAACGGAGGGCCGAACATGCCTCCATTCACATCGACGGGGCTGTAGTGGAGCGGGTCGAGAGTTTCAAGTTCCTTGGTGTCCACATCACCAACAAACTATCATGGTCCAAACACACCAAGACAGTAGTGAAGAGAGCATGACAACACCTTTTCCCCCTCAGGAGACTGAAAAGATTTGGCATGGGTCCCCAGATCCTCAAACAGTTCTACAGCTGCACCATCGAGAGCATCCTGACCGGTTGCATCACCGCCTGGTATGGCAACTACTCGGCATCCGACCGTAATGCGCTACAGAGGGTAGTGCGTACGGCCCAGTACATCACTGGGGCCAAGCTTCCTGCCATCCAGGACCTACAGTGGGGAGAACAAGTATTTGATACACTGCCGATTTTGCCGATTTTCCTACTTACAAAGCATGTAGAGGTCTGTATTTTTTATCATAGGTACACTTCAACTGTGAGAGACAGAATCTAAAAAATCCAGAAAATCACATTGTATGATTTTTAAGTAATTAATTTGCATTTTATTGCATGACATAAGTATTTGATACATCAGAAAAGCAGAACTTTATATTTGGTACAGAAACCTTTGTTTGCAATTACAGAGATCATACGTTTCCTGTAGGTCTTGACCAGGTTTGCACACACTGCAGCAGGGATTTTGGCCTACTCCTCCATACAGACCTTCTCCAGATCCTTCAGGTTTCGGGGCTGTCGCTGGGCAATACGGACTTTCAGCTCCCTCCAAATATTTTCTATTGGGTTTAGGTCTGGAGACTGGCTAGGCCACTCCAGGACCTTGAGTTGCTTCTTACGGAGCCACTCCTTAGTTGGCCTGGCTGTGTGTTTCGGGTCGTTGTCATGCTGGAAGACCCAGCCACGACCCATCTTCAATGCTCTTACTGAGGGAAGGAGGTTGTTGGCCAAGATCTCGCGATACATGGCCCCATCCATCCTCCCCTCAATACGGTGCAGTCATCCTGTCCCCTTTGCAGAAAAGCATCCCCAAAGAATGATGTTTCCACCTCTATGCTTCACGGTTGGGATGGTGTTCTTGGGGTTGTACTCATCCTTCTTCTTCCTCCAAACACGGCGAGTGGAGTTTAGACCAAAAAACTATATTTTTGTCTCATCAGACCACAAGATCTTCTCCCATTCCTCCTCTGGATCATCCAGATGGTCATTGGCAAACTTCAGACGGGCCTGGACATGCGCTGGCTTGAGCAGGGGGACCTTGCGTGCGCTGCAGGATTTTGTAGTGTATTACTAATGGTTTTCTTTGAGACTGTGGTCCCAGCTCTCTTCAGGTCATTGACCAGGTCCTGCCGTGTAGTTCTGGGCTGATCCCTCACCTTCCTCATGATCATTGATGCCCCACGAGGTGAGATCTTGCATGGAGCCCCAGACCGAGGGTGATTGACCGTCATCTTGAACTTCTTCCATTTTCTAATAATTGCGCCAACAGTTGTTGCCTTCTCACCAAGCTGCTTGCCTATTGTCCTGTAGCCCATCCCAGCCTTGTGCAGGTCTACAATTTTATCCCTGATGTCCTTACACAGCTCTCTGGTCTTGGCCATTGTGGAGAGGTTGGAGTCTGTTTGATTGAGTGTGTGGACAGGTGTCTTTTATACAGGTAATGAGTTCAAACAGGTGCAGTTAATACAGGTAATGAGTGGAGAACAGGAGGGCTTCTTAAAGAAAAACTAACAGATCTGTGAGAGCCGGAATTCTTACTGGTTGGTAGGTGATCAAATACTTATGTCATGCAATAAAATGCAAATGAATTACTTAAAAATCATACAATGTGATTTTCTGGATTTTTGTTTTAGATTCCGCCTCTCACAGTTGAAGTGTACATATGATAAAAATTACAGACCTCTACATGCTTTGTAAGTAGGAAAACCTGCAAAATCGGCAGTGTATCAAATACTTGTTCTCCCCACTGTATATACTAGGTGGTGTCAGAGGAAGGCCAAAAAAATTGTCAAAGACTCCAGTCACCCAAGTCATAGACTGTTCTCTCTACTACCGCACGGCAAGCGGTACCGGAATGCCAAGTCTAGGTCCAAAAGGCTCATTAACAGCTTCTACCACCAAGCCATAAGACTGCTGAACAATTAATAAAATGGCCACCCGGACTATTTACATTGACACCCCCCCTACATGTCCAAATTACCTCAACTAACCTGTACCCCCGCATATTGACTCGGTCCTGGTACCCCCTGTATATAGCCCCGGTATAGTTATTTTATTGTTACTTTTTTTTTTTTTTTACTTTAGTTTATTTAGTAAATATTTTCTTAACTTTATTTCTTGAACTGCATTGTTGGTTAACGGCTTGTAAGTAAGCATTTCATGGTAAGGTCTACACCTGTTGTATTCGGCTGTCACGATCGTCGACTGAAGACACGGACCAAGGCGCAGCGTGATAAGCGTACATTTTATTTCAGTACACAACACAAACAAAACAATAAAAACTAACGATACGTGAAGTCCTGAGGTTACAACACCAAAACAAACCTTACGGATCAAGATCCCACAAATAAACTGGTGCCAACAGAATCCTTACTTCTCATGCCATTCTGCTTCTTTGCTGTAAGATTGCAATATGTTAGGTCTTCAACTATTTACCACATGGTGCATCTGAAACATCAAAGCGGCTAACTTTATATTAAAAAACAAGTCTGAAGCACTGGGGGTGTTGCGTGCATCTCCCTAGTGGAGACAGCATACTCACCACCCATCATGCAGACACTGGTTGATTTAACATTGTTTTCACGTCCTTTCAATGAAATTACTTTCAACCAACGTGGAATAGACGTTGAATTGACATTTGTGCCCAGGGGGCAGGGTCCAGGGTCATTGACATTCAGGTGATGACAAAGTAATAACATACAAAAGGAAAACAAAAAGGCATACCAAACGAAAAGGATTAAACTACATGTGGGAAAACCCTGCTGGGTCGGGGAGGCTACTCGATCAGCCTCAGATCAGCAATCACCAGTCAATCTTCTTCTTCATCTATAGTATTATGGTGGTACGCAGACATTCGTTAGAGGTGCATGCCGCCACCTACTGTGTGGGCTGTGTCCGCCTACTGTTCTGGTGTGTGAATTCATTACACTTCGTGATACAAAAAGGGAAGTGGGGAAAAGGGAATAAAAATTGCCCTACCAACTAACCCTACACCCATTCAAACCTCACCACTATCACCAGTCAATCACTCACGCCTGTGAGCTATCACTCCTTGTTAATCCACTCTGAACATCTGCTCCAGCTGTCGCTGCCCATAAGGGTGGGATAGCATAGTGGAAATGGTCTGTCCAGCTATGGCCTAACTACTTCCCTATATCTATTTTTAACAATACAGGCAATTCATTAGCTGAAATTAGATGCTATTGCAACTTATGAAACCTGGCCATCACAAGCTTTGTAGTGTGTCTAGGACTACAATTTCAAGTGTCTCCCTTGTTCCTTCCAATTTCCAATGGTGGTCATTGGTAGATGTAAAATTGACACCCAGGTTTCAGCTGATGTGTCGCTGACAGAGATAACTACACAATGAAAATTATGGCATAATGGAGGCCCTTTTTTCTTTTTGGCAGGCAAGCTATGGATATAATTTCTGACACTGACAGTGACAGGTAAAATGTATTTCATCAGTCTTTCAAAGTCAATTTGAGATGGAAGGGAAAAAATGAGACCATGGTGCATAACACAGACTTTTTTAATAGAATTCATTTATAACAAATGGAACTTGTGTCAGCAAAGAACTGATTTTCATACAGACTTCTTTCGCCACCAATGTAACCTAATTAAGAAAATAAAAAGCACTCCTTTCATTCAGAAAAAAAAAACAGTTTACACTTACAACTAATAAGAGGTAATTGTATGATTCTTTTAACAAGCCTTTATTTTTTTTTATTTTTTTTACAATTTCATTAATTAATTTCAGTCTATGCATCCAGACGAGAGATAGATAGAGAGCAGAGAGAACACAACGTTTATTTCTGTAATGACACTCCAAGCTTGAATGGCGAAGCCACGTTAGTTAATAACAGATGGTTGGGACAAATTTCTGAAAGTCGTGTTCTGCAGTAATCACGGCACCAGAATGGATGCTCTTTTTGCCACAATTTTTTTTTTGTCTTTTTCAAAGTCAATCCTTTTTATGTGTTATTTACATACACACAAAGTGAACGTTGAAGGAGATTCTTACAGATAGGTTCAAGTAATATATTATTGGGTTCAGAATCAATAGGGCAGTGCATAGTACAAAGATAAAGAAAGTGCAATTCTTCCTATTAGGCCGGCTGTGGCCATTCTGCAATGTTTCACCATGCATAATGAAAATCAAGATGGGAAAACAAAATGAAAGTTGTGGATCAGTTAATGTGCACAGACTGCTGAACTAAGTACATAAAATGTGGCATCGAGGTTAAATAATAATAGCACTTTTATACTGTTATGACAAAAGAGTTGAAAAAAAGCAACTAATAAAAAAAACTAAACTATTTAGCTGCTTGAAATAAAAAGGGAAAACAAGCACCTGGAATGCACATCCACAAAGCCATCAAAGAGAGCGAGGGTCAAATAAAAGACGGGTCCAAATGATATGTTGTGTCCTCAACCCAAAAAACGTAGGTTACTGTAGAAGTACATCATCTGCAATAGCAGACGTAAAACACAATTAAGTACTGTCAGATTTGTAACACTAACTGGTCCAACAATTTATAATTGCAAATACATGTATCAGTCGAATACTTTCAAGCCTAAGGCATAGTGAAGGGACCCTTTAGCTAAGTGTCTATACTGTACACTGTGTCTATACACTCTGTTTGCTGGAGTCTGTTTGACTCATTGTAAATAGAGAAAGTGCTTTTCACTTTCAAGGTCAGTAAAAGCTCATCAACTCCGCAAATTGTCCCATGATGCATGTCTTTGTTGACAACAGGCATGTGGCTTTGACTCCCTTAATTTTCCTAAAATTGTTAATAGTCCTAGTTTGTTTAAAATGCATATTGACTGCTTGCCTCTCTTTGAATATACATCTATCCCAATTAAGTGCTGGATCTTTCTATAGATTTAAGAACTTGAAATGAGTACAAAAGGACGAGGGGGGGGGGGGGTATACATTGGTCTCCTTACCATAGAATGCTCTGCTATTATTTAATTTTTTTCACTGAGCCACAAGGCCACAGAAACTGAAAATAGGAGCCTTGCCATGTACGTATTTGCATATATAATTTCATATTATGTAACAAATGAATACTTAAGATAAAAATGAAATATACAGTTATATGTACTATATGCATGGACTACTCAAATATTACAATAATGAGTTAAATGAACGTTATAAAAAACAGACAGAAATATAAGGCACTCTAAATGCAAAATGAAAACGTTGTTGAGCGTTTGAACACCTCAAGAAGAAAGTGACGTCTTTGTACCTTGTCCTATTGTATGGAACAATGACTTAGTCTAAGCGACCCCCTGCTATGGAACTACAAACTGTATGAGCGTATCTAAATGCACTGGTGATACGTCGAGTGACACATGATGTTCCCCACCTACACGCCTCACCACAACAACAATGTCATGACCAACAAAGTATCCATATGAACCCTATCTATAATACACCTATTTATTGCACAAGAAAAGATGCACTGAATCAGAATACGTTTTGTCCTACCGATGTGCATTCCAGTGAAAAATCTCTTTATTTCCCCAAAGTATAGAAATCTCATTGTGGAAGCTTTCATATACAATCCATTCGTTTTATATATAGCCATAAATGATGTACTTTATTTCAGTATACATATGTTATAGGTTATGATCATATTATAATTAATATACCATTCATATCTGTCATCTTCTGTATACCATAAATATGTATATATCATATCATGTATCTTATCCATCAGGTGCTCATCTTTTACCTTCATTCTAACATGGAAGAACTAAGATAATCGGTAGCAGCAGCTTCATACTTTGCTCATCCCTGTTGATTCCACAAAGCCCCAGTTTATCGCATGAGTGTGTAAGTAAGCTATTGTGTATCCGATATTGGACAAATAAGACAAAACGAAAAAACGAAAAACCCTGTAACAAAGTCAACATTTGGTAGTGTGAATACAGGACTGCACAGATTGAGACAAACCAACCAAAAAAATGAGTTCTACAGCTTAAAAAAATACAACCCGGAAGACAAAAGTGAACGATTACGCAAATACTTTGTTTGATTCACTTTGTCGAGTGATACGTTTTGTTAAAAAAAGGAAATCAAATTTCACACAGTTTAAAATAAAGCACATATCAACTGTATAATAAAGTACTAAAAAACTAAATCAATAGGTTTTATTTGTTTCATATATCTTTAAACATTCCCCCTTCCCTCCAATTCTTTAAATGATGAACGTTGCGACAGGAAACAGGGTATTTTTTCATAGTGGACCAAGCACTGGTGTCTTCTTTTTCGATGGGTCGTTGTCTCTGTGTAGTTTGATTGTGGAACAGAAATGTCTCTTTACAATGTGCATCAAGTTTTAAGCCATTCTGTGTGCCTCCATTTCTCTCTCTTGTGGTTCGTAATATGATGCATTACTTGTTGATGTAATAGTACGTTGTGTTATTATTTTGTTTGTGTTTCTTTCAGTTTTTTTTTACCCAAGACGAATCCTTGAAGCAACAGAAGAAAAAAAAAATTCCATAAGATGCTTCAACAGTCAGGATTCCCTCTCTGTTTCCCGTGTCAGGATGAGTTCCATGGGTTTTGGGAAACACTTGGTCCTCCAGGAATAATCTTTATGAATTTTTTGAAATGTTTGTGTCTCACGTCCAACATTTAGGGCTCTTTTCAATCAGATCTGCTTTAACCGACATCCGCATAGCGGTTGTTTTGACGGTGTTGGAGGTGGAACTGCATTAGATCTGTCAAATCCACAAGTGGCTCCCGGCATTATACCTAAAGCGGACATTGCCATTGGCTGCATGGAGTCGCATTAAGATGAATCCCATGCAGCCTTGTTTACAAGTTCGAACACTGGAATGTGAGATGTAATCTACACCTCCATTAGGAAGATAGAAATCCTCATTTTTCGTTTAATGATTTTTCAATTTTAGTGCATTTATTTCTATATAGCCTATTTCTCGTTCTGAACTTCTAACGTGAGTGGGGTGGGTGTGGCTTTGTGACAATGATCGCAAGAGCAGCTGCTCACCGATTTGACTGCTCCAACACAGTTCCACCTCCGACACCGCCAAAACATGCGCTATGCGGGGATCTGCTATCGCTGGTTAACGCTTGATCTGATTGAATCTAGGCCTAAATTGAGTCTTTAGCTAGGAGTTAAGAAGTGCTTTCTCAAGCAGGAAATTATGGCTCAGAAGAGAGGCTCGCTGGGGTTGTCCAAGGGCCTTCTGCTTTTCCTCAGGGACTCTTACGTTGCATAGTGGTCAAAGCTTCCAAGGTATTCCAAGCCAGCTCTGTAACAGAACTGGTACTGATCCTGAGGAGAAAGGAGAGAAAGAAAATTAGTCCAAACTGTTTGTCACCATTTTCCAACCAGGTCCAATTTATTTCTCTGTCTAGCTGTCTTTCTTTACTGTCTCTCTCAATATGTGATCTTTAGTTTCCTTGGCCTCAATCGTTCTCTCTTTCTCGGTCTGCCATGTTCACATTTTCATTTGCCGCTGCTCAGAAATGAGATAAATAAAAATGTACTTGATTCACCACAGAGTAGAAGATTGCTGCTTTTAAGCAATTTCAGAGAGCCACTTGTAAGCTATTGTGTATCTTTTCTATAGATCTTGAAAACAGTTGTCTGTCATCCATTCAAAGGATATTTTGTGGACGACAAATGGAATTCTGTATCTCATGAGCATCTACTCAATATTAGGAAGGTGTTCCTAATGTTTGGTATAGTCAGTGTATAGTGTGTTAGGTAGGTATGTTATGTATCATGCTTGGTTGACCTCCATAAGGTGTGGAGAGTACAGGTATACAGGGTATCTCACCTCTGTCTGCACCATGGCCGGTCTCTGTGTCCGGAGCATTTTCACCGTCTGGAAGATATCCACCACGCCCTCGTACCTCATCCGCTCTAATACGATGCTGAGGGTGATGAAGACTCCAGTCCTACCAACACCCGCACTGCGAGAAAGTCAAAAGATAATCAGACAGCAAATAAACAGTCTGAGAACCTCCACGCTGACCAGACAAAAACAACACGACCAAACAAAAGAACACATAACCAGACAAAACAACACAACCAGACAAAACAACACATGACCAGACAAAACAACAGTCTAGACAAAACAACAAATGACCAGACAAAACAACACATGACCAGACAAAACAACATTGTCTAGACAAAACAACACATGACCAGACAAAACAACATGACCAGACAAAAACAACACATGACCAGACAAAACAACACAGTATAGACAAAACAACACATGACCAGACAAAACAACACGACCAGACAAAACAACACGACCAGACAAAACAACACATGACCAGACAAACAACACATGACCAGACAAAACAACACAGTCTAGACAAAACAACACATGACCAGACAAAACATGACCAGACAAAACAACACATGACCAGACAAAACAAATCACTCTAGACAAAACAACACATGACCAGACAAAACAACATGACCAGACAAAACAACACATGACCAGACAAACAACATATGACCAGACAAAACAACACAGTCTAGACAAAACAACACAGTCTAGACAACACCAATGACCAGACAAAACACCAGATGACCAAACAAAACACCACATGACCAGACAAAACAACACATGACCAGAGAAAACATCACAGTCTAGACAAAACAACACATGACCAGACAAAACAACACATGACCAGATAAGACAACACATGACCAAACAAAACAACAAATGACCAGACAAAACAACAGTCTAGACAAAACTACACAGTCTAGACAAAACAACACATGACCAGACAAAACAACACACTCTAGACAAAACAACAGTTATTTTGAATGTGGCTCCTTACCTACAATGGACTGATATAGGCCCATCTTGGCCAAACTGTTCTTTTGTTTTATGAACTTGGCCGATGAAATCGATGAAGCCCTCTCCCGATTTTGGCACTCCTTGCTCGGGCCAGTCTGTAAACTGAAACTGCCTTACCGTCCGTGACTGTCCATCCTGGACAAATAGGGAGAGAGAATACAGTGTGTTCACTTGAATGGAACGTCAAGCCAAGATGATGAAATCAAGACAACTTGTCCAACGCACCTGACAAACAGGCCAAATTGGAAGCTTGTCCATTTTCTTTTTTCCTCAACTATCTCATTATGCCTCAGTAATGACAGAGGCTTTTTTGTGCTTTTATTTTGAAAATCTCAATATCGGTCATTAGTGAATCAGGGAGCCCCGAGTCACAAAGTTATAAGTACCAGAGACAGGTGTTTGTTACTAAAGATATCTGTAATTTTCACCTGAATGTATTAAAATATGAATACTAAAGACGCTAAGTCCTTTGATGTGCCCGAGTTTGGCAGGCTCTTGAAAAGCCGTCTTTGAGGGTGTGCATTACTTAAGTGATATTGTATCCCTTTGATAAGGGGAAGCAATCCCATTGAGGTTCCAATGTAACACACACTACAAAGGAGAAGCCTGCACCATTTATCAGTGTAAGCCTTTGATGGAATTAAGTCCCAGCGGCTCAAGGCTGCCAGGCACCGTATTTGTTTTTACACCTTTGACATGTCATAATTCCCTCAAATATATTTATGCATATATTCATTAAAAAACCTCCAGTTCGGTATAAACAACTTATTTGATATGGGTCCCAGATGTTGGCTTGAGGACTACTGCACAGTTAAAAACCCCGGTCAGTAGGAGTTGGCCAACTATAAGTCAAGTCTCTATCTGAACCGTTAAAATCAAATGGCTCAAAGAAATGGTAGCGAGTGCTGCCAAGTTTTTATCATGAAACAGAGTTATTCAAAGACAAAAACTTCAAAGTAGACAGATTTATGCGTTTGACCAAACTCCACACAATAAACAATGAATCTAATATATTTTGACAAAAACTACAAAGTCGGGAATGCTTTCTAGCACTGTCAAATTTCTATGAGTGTTTGGATAGTAAAAGACGGGTGTAGTACAGTACAGTACAGTACTTACCCTGGCGTCAGTCACTTTGAACTCTCTCAGGATGTACTGGGGCATGTTGTATTCAGCCATGGGGTCCACCACAAAGTACTGGTATCTGGCCGACCTCTCTGCTGGCCAATACTGGTGGCATTTTTCCTGCAGTGGGGGAAAACATAAAAATAAAAAAACATGAGCGATACTACCTCGTACAGTACACTGAAATTCCAGCAGAGTGCCTGGATATCTTACAGATTGTTGGTCTGAATTCAATTTATTTCACGTTTGCATTTTTCATCAACTAGTTGAAGTAGCAACATTGTTATATGTATTGTCGGGTATGTTATCATGTCACAGTAGTAGCAACATTTGGTTAGCATGGACAACAGAGTGCACAGAAACAACATAGTTTAGCATAACATACCCTGCCCATTTCTCTGAGCTTCGTTAGCATGACTACGATGGTGGAGTTGTGCTCCCAGAGCATCCTCCAGAAGTCCTCTGTGGTCTCCGCTAGCGGCCCTTGCGTGGCAATATAGGCTTTCTGTTGCCTGAAACAATATAAATATATTCAGTATCACAAAATACAAGGTAAAAGTGGACTACCATGTGTCTCAATAATTCAACCACGTTGGTCAAGCTCTCCTCACCTGTATCCATCAATGAAACTGGCATTGATGTAGTCGGAGCCCTCCACCCCTCGAATTGGCTGAAGACACACTCGCGTGGACTCATATGGCATTATGTTCACAAGGCGGTTCTTGAACTTGTTGCAGGGGAGATTGGCACTGATGAATCGCGACGTATGGGCTTTAGTGTTGGCTAAACGCTAGAGAGAGGGAGATAAGAAGCACTGCCTTTATGTGACTGCTGGCTAATGCAGCTCTCTCGTTTATTTCCCTAGTGTCTGGCTTGTGGTTGACATTAAAAACAGGGGGCTTGTGTAATATAATGATCGCAAAAGTGAGGGAAGGCCTTAGTAGGATTATGGTTCTCGGCTGCCAAACATTCTGAACGGAAAAAGGCTACGCTGTTTACTGCATCTACAGTAGTTAAATAATTTTATGTTAACGTTAAAGGGCAATTCCGCCACATTTTTAACCTCATATTCAGCACTGAACCAGTGTCTACATATGTGAAAACATTGCGTTTCTATGATCTGTGGTTAAAAAGATAAGAAGAAAGGCCCAAAAAATGCTTCTCTTTGACATCACAGGGTAGGATTTCTAGTTGGGTTACAAAAGGAAGGCAACTAACTGGAAAGGGGGAAACCACAGGCCCCACAATGTCTCGCTGGGCTAATGGGAATTGTAAAAGTGTCCGTGAGTGGTGGTATTGCGGCCAATCAATGATGCAAGGGCCAGGATGTGACTTGGAGCTCGGGGGGGTTTACACAAAACAATATCCAACCACCCTCTGACTTTCAGTAAATACAAGTAATTAAAGTTTGCGATCAGACAAAATTGGACATAAAAAGGCACTGCCGCTTGCTAGTACGTTTTTTTTCCTTCTTTTCTTTATGTAGCCAGTTCCTCTTTTGTTGGCATGGCCCCTTTGGAACTATAGAGCAGGATATGAGCTGGAGCACATTGGTCTTGGGTTAGCATCCAGGCTGTCCAATATCTTTAAGTTGGCTGTTTGTCTGTAGCATTGCACCCTTTACCAGTTTAGCTATTCCAATTGCAAGATATTTTTGATATCAATGTACAAGCTGCTTTTACAACTAGATGTACTGTACTAAAATGATTCCCCTTGAAAATAAATGGCATTTTAGTGTGGATTTTTCCAATTATATACACTACCGTTCAAAAGTTTGAGGTCACTAGGAATTTCCTTGTTTTTGAAAGAAAAGCGATTTTTTTAAACTTTTGAAATTAAAATAACATCAAATTGATCAGAAATACAGTGTAGACTTTGTTAATGTTGTAAATGGCTATTGTAGCTGGAAACGGCAGATTTTTTATGGAATATCTACATAGGCGTACAGAGACCCATTATCAGCAACCATCAGTCCTGTGTTCCAATGGCACGTTGTGTTTGCTAATCCAAGTTTATCATTTTAAAAGGCTAATTGATCATTAGAAAACCCTTTTGCAATTATGTTAGCACATCTGAAAACTGTTGTGCTGATTAAAAAAGCAATAAAACTGGCCTTCTTGAGACTAGTTGAGTATCTGGAGCATCAGCAATTGTGGGTTCGATTACAGGATCAAAATGGCCAGAAACAAATAACTTTCTTCTGAAACTTGGCAGTCTATTCTTGTTCTGAGAAATTAAGGCTATTCCATGCGAGAAATTGCCAAGAAACTGAAGATCTCGTACAACGCTGTGTACTACGCCCTTCACAGAACAGCGCAAACTGGCTCTAACCAGAATAGAAAGAGGAGTGGGAGGCTCCGGTGCACAACTGAGCAAGAGGGCAAATACATTAGAGTGTCTAGTTTGAGAAACAGACACCTCACAGGTCCTCAACTGGCAGCTTCATTAAATAGTACCCGCAAACACCAGTCTCAACGTCAACAGTGAAGAGGCGACTCTGGGATGCTGACCTTCTAGGCAGAGTTGCAAAGAAAAAGCCATATCTCATACTGGCCAATAAAAATTAAAGATTAAGATGGGCAAAAGAACACAGACTGGACAGAGGAAGATTGGAAAAAAGTGTTATGGACAGACTAATTGAGGATTGAGGTGTTAGGATCACAAAGAAGAACATTTGTGAGATGCAGACCAAATGAAAAGACAAATGAAAAGATGCTGGAGGAGTGCTTGATGCCATCTGTCAAGCATGGTGGAGGCAATGTGTTGGTCTGGGGGTGCTTTGGTGGTGGAAGACAACAAAAAAGGCGCACTAAACCCCTACGCTGGAACGGGCAGGGGAAATGATACAATGTAGCCGCTCTCCGAGCTGGCGGCGCGCGCCGCCCATTAAACAATGATACAAGGTAACCGCAGTCGTACAATGTAACGCAGCCTACCTACGCATTCATTCGGTGGCGATGGAATTGCTTCTTTTACTGACAGAGTGGGTGGCTCTTAAAAGAGCCTTTGCGTTAGTAGAGCAGTCCAAATGCGCTGTTTACTTGGAGCTGGTGTACTTGGTTACGGCCTTGGTGCCCTCGGACACGGCATGCTTGGCAAGCTCACCGGGGAGCAGCAGGCGCACGGCGGTCTGGATCTCCCTGGAGGTGATGGTAGAACGCTTGTTGTAGTGGGCCAGGCGAGAGGACTCTCCGGCGATAGGCTCGAAGATGTCGTTCACGAAGGAGTTCATGATTCCCATGGCCTTGGAGGAGATGCCGATGTCGGGGTGGACCTGCTTAAGGACTTTGTACACGTAGATGGCGTAGCTCTCCTTCCTGGACTTTCTGCGCTTCTTGCCGCCCTTCCCTGCGGTCTTGGTGACGGCTTTCTTGGAGCCCTTCTTGGGCGCTGACTTTGCTGGCTCGGGCATGATGATGTCTCGTTGCTTCTCAGAAACGAATGAGGGGGTGAAGGGCGCTTACCCGTCTTATGAAGAGGAAGCTAAGCAAAGTCAGCGGCCATGGACACTCCCCTGCTTGCTCATAGGCGCCCCTGCTATTGGCCTAGTGGAGCTCTAGCGCTCAAAAAAGCCTTCCACTCAGAGGCTAGCTACCCAAACAAAGACAATTGAGGGCGCGCGCGGGTCCTCACCCCCTCCCTCCTCTCTATAGGCTATGCTCTGTGACGGATGGGGAATTGTGTGTTTCAAAAGGGAGGGGAGGGGAGGGGAGGGTAGGACTTTAATAGTTGTTCAAATGGCACGATTGTTGTGCCAAATAATGCTGGTGATAGAATTTCCCACTTCGGCACCATCAGACATAGGCCTCCCATTTTGGACTGTGTGTGTGTGTGTGTGTGTGTGTGCGCGCGCCCGCCCGCGTTGTCTACACAACTAATCTTCTCCTTTCCCCCTTCTGATAACCAGGTGGCGAATCGCATCTCTGCATGTCTGGCAGACATATCAGTGTGGATGACGGATCACCACCTCAAGCTGAACCTCGGCAAGATGGAGCTGCTCTTCCTCCCGGGGAAGGACTGCCCATTCCATGATCTCGCCATCACGGTTGACAACTCCGTTGTGTCCTCCTCCCAGAGTGCGAAGAGCCTTGGCGTGACCCTGGACAACACCCTGTCGTTCTCCGCTAACATCAAGGCGGTGACCCGATCCTGTAGGTTCATGCTCTACAACATTCGGAGAGTACGACCCTGCCTTACACAGGAAGCGGCACAGGTCCTAATCCAGGCACTTGTCATCTCCCGTCTGGATTACTGCAACTCGCTGTTGGCTGGGCTCCCTGCCTGTGCCATTAAACCCCTACAAATCATCCAGAATGCCGCAGCCCATCTGGTGTTCAAACTTCCCAAGTTCTCTCACGTCACCCCGCTCCTCCGCACACTCCACTGGCTTCCAGTTGAAGCTCGCATCTGCTACAAGACCATGGTGCTTGCCTACGGAGCTGTGAGGGGAATGGCACCTCCGTACCTTCAGGCTCTGATCAGTCCCTACACCCAAACGAGGGCATTGCGTTCATCCACCTCTGGCCTGCTGGCCCCCCTACCTCTGTGGAAGCACAGTTCCCGCTCAGCCCAGTCAAAACTGTTCGCTGCTCTGGCACCCCAATGGTGGAACAAGCTCCCTCGCGACGCCAGGACAGCGGAGTCACTCACCACCTTCCGGAGACACTTGAAACCCCACCTCTTTAAGGAATACCTGGGATAGGATAAAGTAATCCTTCTACCCCCCCCTCCCTTACCCCACCCCCCAATTTTTTTTAAACAAAATTAAATAATAAAAATGTAAAAATAAAATACATATTGTAAAGTGGTTATCCCACTGGCTATAAGGTGAATGCACCAATTTGTAAGTCGCTCTGGATAAGAGCGTCTGCTAAATGACGTAAATGTAAATGTAATGTAAATGTAAAGTGGGAGATTTGTACAGGGTAAAAGGGATCTTGAAGAAGGAAGGCTATCACTCCATTTTGCAACGCCATGCCGTACCCTGTGGACGGAGCTTGACTGGAGCCAATTTCCTCCTACAACAGGACAATGACCCAAAGCACAGCTCCAAACTATGCAAGAACTATTTAGGGAAGAAGCAGTCAGCTGGTATTCTGTCTATAATGGAGTGGCCAGCACAGTCACCGGATCTCAACCCTATTGAGCTGTTGTGGGAGCAGCTTGACCGTATGGTACGTAAGAAGTGCCCATCAAGCCAATCCAACTTGTGGGCGGTGCTTCAGGAATCATGGGGTGAAATCTCTTCAGATTACCTCAACAAATTGACAACTAGAATGCCAAAGGTCTGCAAGGCCGTAATTGCTGCAAATGGAGGATTCTTTGACGAAAGCAAAGTTTGAAGGACACAATTATTATTTCTATTAAAAATAATTATTTCTAACCTTGTCAATGACTACATTTCCTATGCATTTTGTTATATTTCCTATTCAAACTCATTTTATGTATGTTTTCATGGAAAACAAGGACATTTCTAAGTGACCCCAAACTTTTGAATGGTAGTGTATATATAAAAAAAAGAAAAAATCCATTGCAATAATACAACGCAGACCGGCATACCTTGAACTCCAGCTCCATGCCTGTGACGTTCTCTCCGCCCTCGATCCCAGTCAGCTTCTGGATGTAGGCGTAGAGGTTTCGGGCGGGCACTTCGGTGGTGCCGCATGTGACGGCTTCCTGGAGCGCGTCGTGGATGAACACGTACTGGTCCTCCGTCTGCACCATGTAGTTCCGCTGGGCGCGCATCAGCGTCACGTGGCCGTAGATGTCCACGGTCTTCTCGTGCTTGATGCGCTCAAGCATGGCGTCGATCACGATGAAGCAGCCCGTGCGGCCCACCCCGGCACTAAAGACAAAACAAAGATGGCAAACTTGAAAGTGGCTCACTTAAGAGACAATAGCCTGTGCTGCACACCTCAGCACTGTGCACAGCACTTCCACACATGAAGTGGAAGGGAAATGGTCAGAACTGGCAAGGTTGACTTGCTATTGGCTTGATTTGAGCCTCATTGACAATAGATGTCTTTGTCTTGTCTTTTGTCTTTTGTCATTTAGCTGACACTCTTATCCAGAGCGACTTACAGTTAGTGAGTGCATACATTATTATAATTTTTTTCATACTGGCCCCCCGTGGGAATCAAACCCACAACCCTGGCGTTGCAAACGCCATGCTCTACCAACTGAGCTACATCCCTGCCGGCCATTCCCTCCCCTACCCTGGACAACGCTTGGCCAATTGTGCGCCACCCCATGGGTCTCCCGGTCGCGGCCGGCTACGACAGAGCCTGGATTCCAACCAGGATTTCTAGTGGCACAGCTAGCACTGCGATGCAGTGCCTTAGACCACTGCGCCACTCGGGAGGTCTTGGGGGTGTAATATTTGTGCGTCTAACTTTCTCACTCATTATTCACAATTCATTCAGAATTATCTGTAATCATGGTAGCATCCACATTAATGTAGAAGTGACTTGACCTAACTGTTTTAGTGGCTTGTCCAGCTTGACTGAAGAGACAAATGAAGAACATTTGAGATAAGAGCTCTATTGAAATAGTTTTGAGTAAATGGGCCAATAGTGTCACAATTTCCTCTGCAGCTGCAACTTGATACAAGTCATGTTAATGGTCATTCCTGAAATCTGCCCCCAGATTTTACTCTAACGTTCTTGTTTACTATACCCCCTAACCTATAGCTCATATAGCCTTGTTCTCTGCTATGTGCTGTGTAAGCCCATGATCAGAATGACTACTCACCATTGGTGGATAATGAGTGACAGTTCCATGCTGAGAGAGGTGCCCTGTCTCAGCTATGGGGAGCTAAGTGCAATTCCTCAAGAATAATTTAAGATTTCATGTTTTTCTTACGAACTTCTCAAATATCTTCTTACAAACTTCTAGATGATTGTCGCTAGGCAACCGATCTTGCTAGCTATATCGCTAGCAATGGCAATCATGCTCGCACATTTCTTACTGAGATTACTGTTCAAAAATATGTTATTGGGTTTAAAACAATCAATACTGAATCTTTAAGATGAAGTTTGTGAGTGAATTAAACATGTTCAATTGCTTTCATTAGCTTATTTTCTCACTGCCCTGAGTTTAAGACAAGGGTTTAGCCTTCAGAAAGTATTCACACACCTTGACTTTTTCCACATTTTGTTGTGTCACTGGCATACACACAATACCCCATAATGTCAAAGTGGAATAATGTTTTCAGACATTTTTACAAATGAATTAGATATGAAAAGCTCAAATGTCTTGAGTCTGTAAGTATTCAACCCCTTACTTACGGCAAGCCTAAATAAGTTCAGGACCAAAAATTGGCTTAACAAGTCACACAATAAGTAGCATGGACTCATACAATTATCTGTAAGGTCCCTCAGTCGAGCAGTGAACTTCAAACACAGATTCAAAGACCAGGGAGGTTTTCCAATGCCTCGCAAAGAAGGGCACCTATTGGTAGATACATTTGTATTAATTTTTATATCCAGTTGTTCATGGTGAAGTTACTGTTAGGATGGTGTATCAATACACCCAGTCACTACAAATGTACAGGCGTCCTTCCTAACTCAGTTGCCCATGAGGAAGGACACCGCTCAAGGATTTCACCATGAGGCCAATGGTGACTTTAAAACAGTTACAGAGTTTAATGGCTGTTATAGGAGAAAACTGAGGATGGATCAACAACATTGTAGTTACTCCACAATACTAACCTCAATTACAGAGTGAAAAGAAGGAAGCCTGTACATAATACAAATATTCCAAAACATGCACCCTGTTGCAATGAGGCACTAAAGTAAAATTGCAAAACATTTGGCAAATAAATGAACTTTATGTCCTGAATACAAAGCATTATGTTTGGGGCAAATCCAACACAACACATCATTGTGTACCACTCTTATTATTTTCAAGCATGGGTGTGGCTGCATCATGTTATGGATGTGCTCGTCATCGGCAAGGACTAGGGAGCTTTTTAGGATAAAAATAAATGGAATAGAGCTAAGCACAGGCAAAATCCTAGAGGAAAACCTGGTTCAGTCTGCTTTCCAACAGACACTGGGAAACAAATTCACCTTTCAGCAGGTCAATAACCTAAAACACAAGGCCAAATATATAAAATGACATTGAATGTTCCTGAGTGGCCTAGTTACAGTTTGACTTAAATCGGCTTGAAAATCTGTCAAGATTGAAAATGACTGTCTAACAATGATCAACAACCAACTTGACAGAGCTTGAAGATTGTTTTCAAAGAAAATGTTGTATAATCTAGGTGTGCAAAGCTCTTAGAGACTTGCCCAGATAGACTCACAGATGTAATCACTGCCAAAGGTGATTCTAACATGTATTGACTCAGGGGATTGAATACTTATCTAATTAAGATGGCTTTATTAGTGATGTATCTTTCATTGATTTTTTTTACAAATGTTAGAGTATTTTGTGTAGATCGTTAACAACAAATGACAATTAAATCCATTTTAATTCCACCTTGTAACACAACAAAATGTGTAAAAAGTCAAGGGGTGTAAATACATTTCGGAAGGCACTGTATCTTGGAATTAAGAACATTTCCAAGAAGAAATCCAATAACATTATTTTCGAGAATCAAATTTCTTCGTAACTGTTTTCTTAGGAAGTAACATAGGGAAAAACGTACAAATATTTCCAAGAACTTTATTGAGGAATAGTAATTTTTCGTACATTTTGTGAATCCGGGCTGGTCTGCAGTCTGCATTGTGGCTCTCTGCTGGCACTGCAATCACGGAGCACCCCCCACCTACAGTCCTCTCCAACCTGATCTGAGCTAATCACTATTTAATTAAATTTTACATTTCAGTTTAACCTCTATCTGAAGTGTCAAAAAGCACAAACACACACAAACATGGCAGCACACACACACAAATGTGCTTCACTTTTTTCCCTGTGTCACTTTGTGCACTATTCTCTTTGTCAGAGAATAGTGCAGCTGACTTCAATTACTGCCATTAGCTTAGTGCAATGTGCTAAAAGCACCTAATGGCTCTCAAGAAGGCACTGAAAAGCAGGCCCCTTCATTAAGAATCCCATTGGCACATTTTCACATTAGAGCCAGAAAAAAAAGTCTAAGGAAAAGAGGAGGGAAAATGTGTCGCTAATGTTTCAGTTCTATTCAGAATAAATAGCAACATAAACTTAATGACATGGACAGAGCTGAAGATATGTCTAATTTTAATATAATGCTTTTTTGTTCTTTATTTTTGCAAAATATGTTTTGAACAGAAACATTTTTGCCACTTCCCCTTGTGAGGTTCTTTTTTGACAATATTTATTAGATTTTCTTCACAATGGCATCGTTGAGGAGGGTGAACTCCAGTCCGCCTGACAAGCTCATGTCTCCCCCAGCCGAGCATTGACAAGACAGTCCTTGGCTGGCTGCTCTAAAGTAAATGGGTTATTCAACTCATTAAGTCGACATGGCTACGAGGTGTGAGCCACGCTCCCCTGCCTCTCTTCCCCTGATAGAGCATTTGTTTTTCATTTATACGAAAGGGAAAAAGGGAGGGGGTTAAGATAGTCCCCGGGCCCAAGTCTGGCTAATGTGCCGTGGTGCAGCGGAGGCGGCATGGGAGAGAGAATTAAGACACATGCGGGAGTCGTTTGTCGCTGCAAAACATTATGTGCTTGCGTTTAAAATGGCCGACGTTCCCTGATTGATTTGGGGACGTGTTTCGACACAGGCTTTGTCGCAACTCTTGAGGTAGTTACCAGAGGCTCACGGGTGTTGCTGAGCTTATTGAGAAGACATTGGCATGTGTGTGTGTGTGTGTGTGTGAGTCTGAAATATTGTGTGTGAAATGTTCTCAGGAATATTTTGGGATATGAATCACATCCAGGGTTTAAGGAGCAGCAGGCGGGGGGAGAAAACATTAGACATTTTCTACCCCAGCTGTTTCCAATCCTTCGCCGCTTTACAGTCCAGTCCCAAACGCCGGAGAGTGATGACCTGTGAGCAGGCAAGTGACAGAGTGACAGCGTCGAGCCAGAAAGATGGGAAGGTGGAGGAAGAAGAGGAGGAGAAGGGAGGAGGGGGGGTGACATAGCCACTTGGCTCGCCTCTTCCTTTATCGGTAGAGAGAGGAGAGAGAGAGAGCGCGAGAGAGAGAGGTAGAGAGCGAGAGATTGAGAGAGAGAGGTTCTTAGTTATAGGGGCTGGCTGACCCTGATTCGGGGCCTGTTTTCCACGCTCCCCCCTTGCACTAACGACCTGACTCTGGCTGCTCCGACAGGCACGGCCAGTTGCTTTGGACGTCTGCATACATCAACGTCAGGCTAAAGTGTTTTTAGCTTTTTTTCAGTGTGGGGAATTGGGGGATTGTACACTGTAAAATACAGCTGTAACTGGACCCAGAGTAGATAAAGCCTGGAAAACAGTAAAAGCAATTACATGTTGTATTGTCACCAAATCTATTTCCACGTTGCAAACTCTATAGCTTATAAAGGCGTATAAAGGCGACCACCGGAAGACTGTGCAATTATCTTCACATTTACAGTTTGTATCAAAATGCTGCCTCTCTATTTAACATTACTTTTAGCGTATCAGTACTAAATACAACGGGACTGTCTGAATGGCAAAGCAGTTGCATCAGAGACACAGTCATAGCAACACAGGATTCTGTGTTTGAGTGTATAAGTGAAAATGTGTGTGTCTATTCACCCTTCCGCAGTATGCGTACATTGTTCTCCACAACCTCAAAAGGAGACACTGGCTGCGTTCAAAATGGCACCCTATCCCCTATGGGCCCTGGTCAAAAGCAGTGCATTATAAAGAGCCATTTCAGACGCAGCCAATGACTAATTCTTAACCCGTCATGTGATGTCTGAGACTAGACCGCAGTCTCGCCACTCAAAATGCCTCAAGGCAAATACTCAATTTCACTGCGCAATGAGACAGTAAGGTCAGACAGACAGACAAAGACTTCCAACTTCTTTCCTTCAGACTAATGTTTATTCCTTCCTCGTCTTCATATGAGACACCACTCTAACATGAACCTTGAACTGCTGTCTGTGCTGACAGACTAGACCAGTAAAGATCACTTTCTGAGTCAAAATACGAGCCGAGATCTACCACTCAGATCATTTTTTTTACATGATTTAAAAAACATAGCCTAAGCCTCTGCAACATTAACCTATTAAAAACAGTACAGTAGCAATGAGGTTTGTGTAGTAGGTTACATGCCCAATACATTATCACCGCATATTGTGTTTGCTTGAATTGCCCTGCCAATGCATTGTTGTTCGGACCATTTATGTCCGAACATTGTTGTCAGCCTCTCAATGTCCCTCCACTCTCTCTTTCCTCCGCTGAAACTTACCAAAAAGGGACACTGTCTTCATGCTGATAGTGAAACTCGAGTAGCACCGCATTATTTCTGCCTATGCACAAATTCATGTTTTACTCCTTTGAACAGAGAAAGTGAAATATTCCTCGATATTAAAAAAGCTAATAATAACAATGCAAGCCTATCAATACACTTCCCTAATCATTCATTACAGCTGCAGTGCTGGTTGTAGCGCCAGTAAAAGTAGGAAGAATGCACATTTTATGGCTTATAAAAGTGTTGAATAAAAAGTGTTGACAGTGCTGAGTAACAACTTTAACTTGAACTCACTCATAAAAACAGCAGCTCTTGGCTGTATTTGTTCAGTCTCTCCCTAGTCATTGTGTTAAAGTTTTGAAATCTCACAGTATCAACTTTGCTTTAGCTTTCCTTTACGCATGCTACGTTACTGCAGACACGGTAATGTGAGCCATCCGATTGGCCAGCGGTAGCCCTATAACAACGATAAAGCCTTGCGTTCCTATTTTTATTTATTCAGCTCTGTTGGCATTAGGCGCACTTGATTTGCTCTCCGGACCCGCCGGGAAGGCAGAATTTGTACCTTCAGACACATTAAATGGGAACACTTTGCCTAACCGGCATGCAGGGCAGCTGAATCAAGTGCACCTAATGCCAACAGAGCTGAATAAATAAAAATAGGAACGCAAGGCTTTATCGTTGTTTGGCAATGCCTTAGAAATCGACCTGTCGATCGCGATCGACCAGTTGGTGACCACTAGACTAGACGTGGTAGACATTCAGATATAGAGTATGACTCAAACAACCTCCAAAGAGTATGTCTGATGCATGAGAAACATTAATTCTCATTCTTAATGGAAGAATCAACCCAAAACAACTCATTCCTTTCATTTACAGTGTTAAATAACACTAGTATGTGAGAACAATATTTTTTGTGAACAAATGTTTATTTTTGTCGTTATAGTAAAGTTGGTAGCAACATAGAAAATCGTTGCGAAAATCTGTTGCAGCTCAAGTCGACTACAAAATCCACAATGCAATGCTCTCTCTATGGGCTGGCTGGCTAGCTAGCTAGTAAACGTAGCTACACACAATATTACCAAAGACAATATCAGCATGTAACGTAGCTAGTTAGCTGTAAAATCGGCCAAACAACTGCACTATCAACTTAGGAGTCTACAATCACACCATGTTCAACCTGCAGATCGATGTGCCTCACAGAGTGGAGTCTAACATTCGCAATGGCAGATATACTTTTGAGGAGATGAGAAACGCTGCCCACGCTATGGCAATGGGCCGTGCGGTGCATTCTGGGCGATTCTGGGACAAGGAGCGCTCTCCTTCAATGAGTGAATGGGCGCTAGCTCAAAAACCCAATATTAGCATGAATTTCGTCAACAAGAAATTGCTAAAAAAAAAGGAAAAAGAGCGACAATTTTGAGGGCCTTCCCGAACGCTGGTAAGAGGTCTGGATGGCAGGGAGCTTTGCCTGTGATGACGGGCCGTACGCACTACCTCTGTAGTGCCTTGCGGTCAGAGGCCAAGCAGTTGCCATACCAGGCGGTGATGCAACCAGTCAGGATGCTCTCGATGGTGCAGCTGTAGAATTTTTCGAGGATCTGAGGACCCATGCCAAATCTTTTTAGTCTCCTGAGGGGGAATAGGCTTTGTCGTGCCCTCTTCACGACTGTCTTGGTGTGTTTGGACCATGATAGTTCGTTGGTGATGTGGACACCAAGGAACTTGAAGTCTCAACCTGTTCCACTACAGCCCCGCCGATGAGAATGGGGGCGTGCTCAGTCCTCTTTTTTTCCTGTAGTCCACAATCATCTCCTTTGTCTTGGTCACGTTGAGGGAGAGGTTGTTGTCCTGGCACCACACGGCACAGATCTCTGACCTCCTCCCTATAGGCTGTCTCATCGTTGTCGGTGATCAGGCCTACCACTGTTGTGTCAGTCGGCAAACTTAATGATGGTGTTGGAGTCGTGCCTGGCCATGCAGTCATGGGTGAACAGAGAGTACAGGAGGGGACTGAGCACGCACCCCTGAGGGGCCCCCTGTTGAGGATCAGTGTGGCAGATGTGTTGTTACCTACCCTTACCACCTGGGGGCGGCCCGTCAGGAAGTCCAGGATCCAGTTGCAGAGGGAGGTGTTTAGTCCCAGGATCCCTTAGCTTAGTGATGAGCTTTGAGGGCACTATGGTGTTGAATGCTGAGCTGTAGTCAATGAATAGCATTCTCACGTAGGTGTTCCTCTTGTCCAGGTGGGAAAGGGCAGTGTGGGAGTGCGATAGAGATTGCATCATCTGTGGATCTGTTGGGGCGGTATGCAAATTGGAGTGGCGGGCGGGATATGCGATGAGCCAGACCAGTCTTTCAAAGCACTCATGGCTACAGACGTCAGTGCCACGGGTCGGTAGCATTTAGCAGGTTACTTAGAGTTCTTGGGCACGGGGACATGGTGGTCCTAAAATGTTGGTATGTACAACATTACAAATCTTTTCCAAGATGTGAGATAATTAACTTGCTATTTGTAGTATCGTATAGCTTTAGGCATGTTTCTTGCCATATACACTGACTTTGAAGAAGGGATTGCGTGACGATTAGCTTAGCAACCGTGTGACAACGTGAACGCGATTGGTCTACAGTCTGCTGGGTGGGGCATTATATGTTCCTTCATTCATTGGATTGCTATCTCCTTTCTATAATATATCTTACAACGGCACCATGTAATGCACCCTGGACTAAAGAGGCAGACCAATAGGAAAAATGTACTACACCCTCCGTTTAATTACACATTTCTCGAGGTAGGAATATGGCAAAAATTTTATCAATGGCTCATTCGAGAGAAGACATACTCCCAAGTTATGACATAGGCCAGTATTGAAATCTGACATGTATGATAGACGTTTTCGCGATCTAAAAGTAACATTCCTATTAACTTCCAGTGTATTGAGAGAGACTTTATCACGGTGCTACGTCATAACGGCCGGATTTCTGCCTGCTTGAACGGCAATAACTCAGATACACATGAAAACGACCCAGGGAATCGATAGAACGTCAGTCAGCGATGCACAAAAACAATTTAACATTCAAAATGAGGGAGCCTTTCCTTTAAGCACTGTGACACAACACAGCAAAAGGGATGTCTCTTCAGTTCACCCAGAATTAAACCCGCGTTGCTTATTGTGTAACATATGACTTCTTGGTTCCCCCGCTTCTCTTTGAGCAACACAAAGAGCTGCAGAAAAGGCCGGCGATCCCGTTGTGACCTCTCCCTGTGCACCCATAATGCCTGAACGGCCCCAGCTCCAATAGGAGCACAACGGTCCTCGACCTTGTGGGTCACCGAGAACAGCATGGAACTGTTGAGACACAGAACCTTTTTTACTACTCCGTGGGGGTGGGTGGTGAGAGATAGAGACAGAAAGAGAGACAGAGACAGAAAGACAGACATAGAGGAGAGAGCGAAAAGAGGTAGGCCAAGAGAAGATGGAGAGAAGGGACGAGAGAGAGAGAGAGAGAGAGAGAGAGAGAGAGAGAGAGAGAGAGAGAGAGAGAGAGAGAGAGAGAGAGAGAGAGAGAGAAGGGAAGAGAGAGAGAGAGAGAGAGTTATTCAGTGGGAACACATGGATGTACTTTTAATAATATCCTTCTTCACTGCTCCTTGGGGGGAATGTTGGCAGACGTCCACGGCTGGGTATGGGAAGTTTTGCACGTGCAACATTAAGCATGCTGTTGAAATATAGGGACAGTTTACTCTGATCCTGTGTTGTAGGACATTTCCATTTTTCTCTGAAGCTTTATTGAAGGTTGGCAACAGGACTTGAGATGTAATCTCACAAATACCTAATTAAAGTTACTCTCTAATGACCTTCAGACTGTAAACTGAGCAACCTCACATTAGTCAATCATTTGACTAGAGAACTTGGCCATAAAGTGAACTTTTAACACACTGGGATGGCATGGGCATATAATACAGTGGGAGATCCTACAACATCAAATTGAATAAATGGTAATAAAATGATAATCCAACTGAATTATTTTGTCTCTTTACCACTCATTATCAAAAACAAATTCAACTCAAACCCACAATGCTCCTAATTGCCATGCGCTGACAGTGATGGCTTCAACACAAGTCGGCCATTTTGAATGAACAAAAGACACAAAGCACGAGCCAACGTTAAAAACAGAACACCAACCACTTAACCTCATCTCATTGTCTTGTTTTCACAAGGCATGTCATCCACAGTAATGCTAAACTGGCTAGCTCGCTATTGAGTATGAAGGATATACGGCCATCGATGGGAAGGTCTGAAGTGGCTAGTAGACAGACAGAGTGACAGTGACCATGGCTTGTCTGTGTGACAAGAATGTCATATCTGGGAGGCACCTCTACTGTCCCATTCTTAATGTGCATTCTTGAAGCCTGGGTAAATTGGGGTCTCTTTCTCGGCGTGACTACAAAGCAGCACTTCAGACACGGTCCACTTTGGTCAGACTTTAATTCTGTTCCTTCGACTCCAGCGGCCATTACAGATTGAATGATTGTATGTGTTTTGTGTACGTTTTTGTGTGTCGATGCATGTTTGAGAGAAAGTCTCTAGTGAAAATAGGTTAAACGAAATTACACTTATGGTACACGTGTTTGTGTTGTGTGAAAACTCAAAATAATCACACCCACACCACAGTCTGAGTCTGTTGCAATACTGATTTTTTACAGTGAGAATTATTATTATAATATATTATAATATTATTGGATATTGGAGAATGGTAAAAGGCCAGTTTTTTTGCTAGCAATAAATAGTCTAACCAGCTAATTTATCAAAAGCTCAGGGGACTGTACAATGCAGTTAATTATACGCCACAAAACAATCAACGGCTTTTGTTTAGACTTGCAAATGTATGTGCCGCAATCAACAGCCTAGCAAGATAGAGGACATGATGGACCAGCCATCTCACCAACTCTCCATGCTCATCCTGAAATATAAGGGTGTGTGTCCCAATAATATCTCCTTTCTTTTGAAGTGTGCACTCGTTCACTAATTCACACAAATCTAAAAACAGTGGATTGGTGGAGACATAGGCTAGAGGGAGTTATACAAAAATTAGGGGGGGAAATCATATTTTTAAATGGTGGTCTGACAAAGCATGGGAGAACTGGGATTGTGCGAGACACTTCCATATGGATATGAAGCTCTGCACTCGCTTAATCTGATGCAGTGGCAAGGAATTAAAACTCCCATCTGCAGAGTGACATTAATTCCTGCATTCTGCTTAGCCGTAAAAAGTTGGGAATTTTCAATTTAAACTGATTCTGCGACTAGGTCTAATTAACTCCAGCATGTGGTCATTTAAATGATTTGGTAATCCTTTTTTTGTCAGTTTTTCCGACATAAGTTTGTATCTCAGTTCCATTTCCCATGCCCTCCTCTCTCTGCCTTTAGTTATCTCTTGGTCTGTCTCTCTCTCTCACACCCCGACACGCACACGCACACACACACACACACACACTGCAGAGCCTCCTATAAATCCCCAGTCTGAGGAGATGCAGACGGCTGCATTCCGACTCTCTTTTTTGTCTGGAGTTTGGTCCTCCTTCTCATTGGGAGTCTGAAATAAGTGCTTTAGTTTTTTGTAATAACCCCAGGGATAAGATGGATGCTCGTGGACCTCTGATGCCGGCATGTTAGTGTAGTGTAGTAAATACCTTTAACCCCCCCCCCAAAAAAAAAGTAAAGCTAGTAGGACGACTCCCTCTGGCTCTCAGTCGGTGATATGCAGCTCACGTCATCTAGTCCCGCCATTCCTCCTACCCTCCTCCTCTTTCTTCGCTCTCTCTTCCTTGTCTCTTTCTCTCTCCCTCTGTGTCTTTATCTACACCTGTGATACAGTGAACAGAGCTTGAATGACGAGTAACCTTGTCTGAGACCAGAAGTCCTTTGCTCAGCAGTAGGGCTGTGGTGGTCACAAAATTTTGTCAGCCGGTGATTGTCAAGCAAATAAATGTCGGTCTCACGGTAATTGACCGTTAATTAACATAAACACATTTAGCATTTCCTGGCTTTCACACATAGCTTACAAGCCACTGCTGCAGACCTTTGGAACATCAACATTTTAAAAAGTATAATAAATCCATGTAATATAGCCTACACCTTCACAATACATCCATTTTTATTTTAGACAGGTCTAAAGAAGCATGATATGAAGAAAATGTAGTCTATTTCAGAAGAGCAGAATAGCATACTCTGAGTTGTCTCTATGTTAGGTCCTGATCTGACTATGCCAAATGGCTGTGGGTTACACTAGTTCAGGGGTTCCCAGACATTTTCACTCAGGCCCCCCTTCCAGCATTGGGGAACATCCTGCACATTTAGCGCATTCGCCACATCTAATTTTATGGGCACAATCACTGTTCATGACACAAATTGTTCACATCCCTCTTGTTGGCAGAGAGAACATTTAGCAGGTTTAAAGCTTATTTCCTGCAATTCTACACATTTTGTCATGGGGTGCAGAGAAAATTGTGCAGTTTTAAAAGCAAATTTTTCAACAGAATCTATGGCCTAGTTGATCTGGACATTTCTGACAAGTTATAAATAGCTCTCTAAGGTATGCAATGACTGACATGACAGTTTGGGAACCACTGCACTAGTTCATTTAGCAGACAAGATTTTCTTAGAATTCCGTGGCATTATTTTATAGTATGAAGAATACAATTGAACAAAGCTGAATAAAATAGAAAGGATATTTTCTCCAAACGATTTGAGGCAGTGTGCACATGCGGCTATTCTGTGTTGAGTGGTTAACAAAGAAATAGGTATTCCTATATGCTTAAGTCAGAGAACTTCAGTTGTTCAAATGTTGGGCTATATGTTTAGATTTTTAATACATTGTAAGGCTGCATGATGCAACTATAATGATGATTTGAAAAAAGTCACTTGAAAGGCTTGAGCTCTGCTTAGTTTTTTTGCACAGGCTGTACACACTACATCAGTCACTCATTCACAATTTGACAAGCACTTGATAATGCCTAGAATTTCACGGAGGCATCCGCTTTGTGTGGCCGTAATGCACCCCCAAAAAAATCCATGCCTTTTGCGGCCAGTGGCCATTGTGCGCTTGGGCTGAATATAATAATAATAATAATTCCCTTAATAAGGCCGTTGTGCGCTTCTCCCTGGGTGCTGCACGCTCCATCACGTGATCAGCTCTTTCTCATACGCTACAAGTGAAGACAGACACATCGGGGACGCAACTGTGCGCGTCCTTATCCAATTCCGAGGTGCATATTGAAGATATTGGAAGAACTGTCCACATTTACTTTTCGTCAGCCAACAAAATTAGTAGGCCTAAGAACAGCAAAAGCACTAGCTTATGTCAATCTACTATCCCCCATAGTACAAAGGTCGACCTATTCTATTCTGTGAGAGAAATAAATAATCCAAACATAGTCTGGGACAGTTGTGGGATGCGATAGATCCCAAATTAATACAACCACTAGCATCAAAAAAAATGTTTTTACGCAATGTGGCTGACGCAACAGATCAGAACGTTTAGCTTAACATTTTGATGAACTATTAGGGTATTTCTTAACATTATAAGCTCAGCAATGCGCACATGGTAGTAGGCTATCAGCGCAAGTTTTCCATTAGTGGAAAACACCATTATCAAAAGTGACCACAAATACAATTATGCATGTCATGCTTTTATAATAAAGGTGCATTTTTTTGGTGAAAATTATCTTCCCCAAACTTGAAACTCACGCGCTGCTTATGTATGCCAGTTAAGTTCTACACCCCTTGTAAAGCGGATTAATGTGCTTAATTTTAAGAAGTTATTTGGCCACTTTAGTTGTGATACAAACCTTATTAAAACATATAGGCCTATGGGCTAGGCTACATGAGGTGTGTGACTATGATTAGAAAAAGTCGCAAAAAAAGCATTGTTTCTTATGCTGGGCATCATTCACAAGTGATAATATATAATTCACATGTGATAGGCTAATATTGTCACCCATCAGATTATTCTTGATTTAATCTTGTCTTTACATATACTAAATAATATATGTGTGACATTTATTTTGATTTAGAATGGACCATTATCATGCACCTGTATCGAAACCAGGTCAGCGGAAAAAAATGCATGTCATCTATGCACTTAAATAGCGAATGGAGGACGCTTTTCCCCGTGGTTTATTTTCATGCCAGCCAGGTAGGCTATACTCCTGTTGTAAATATAAGCAATGTGCTTAATATTAGGAAAGTTGAGAAATAAATATAGTAGGCCTAGCCTATAGAAAGCTGATGGGATCCTCCTCTTTTTAATAGAGGCCATCACTCTTTTCTCGCGCAATTGCATAGCCTATTGAAATGTTACGCAACATGAGCTCATGGGCTCTCATTAAGTGTTGGATTAGATTTTCGATCACATTTGCATTGATGTCAGAGTGATTAGAGAGACAATAGAGTGCTGAGTACCAGGCAGTTAGCAAGTTTGGTAGGCTACTAATGACCATCAGCAGCATCAGAGCTTGGAGAAGCCTAATTACCGTGACTAAAAGGTCAAGTGGAATTTGACTGCCTTAATGACTCGTGACCGCCAGTGTGGTGGTAATACGGTCACCGTAACAGCCCTACTCAGCAGGCTAACATACTCTATGATAGCAAAATCATGATATCATGGGAGCCTTGCTTACCTGCAATGTACCACCATCGGCCCTGCGTCTAGGGGGTTACAGGCTTTGACCCGTCTGAGGAAGGCCAGGAACGGAGTGGGGTGCTCGGGTACCCCGTGGTCCGGCCAGGCCGTGAACTGGAACTGCCTCACCTCTCTTTTTTCGCTGGAGCCATTCTGATAGAGAGAGGAAAAGTCGGTCAATAATACTTCAATGCCTTTAGGTGACAGGAGGTGTGGTCCAATTAAAAAAGATATATAACATCTCAAAGACACTGCACCAATGATGTCAGGGGAATAGAGTAAAGCTACTGGCCCGTGGCTATGGTTATCAGTTAAACTCAGTTCAATACACATATACTGAACAAGGAGATGGTTGGACTGTGTTAGTTCTCGGAGTTCTTGGTACAGACCGGAATTTGGTGTCTGACTTCCGGGTGAAATAAAGTTGAAGGTTAAATTAATAAGAAGAAATAAAACATACTTTATAAAGTGCAAATGTCCTGACGCAGTATGTGGCCAGCTCCACCGTGTCCAACAGCGTCACCTGGATGAGGCCGTAGGTCTCCGTCCCTCTAGTGGGCCAGTACTGATCACATTTCACCTGAAATTGATAGAAAATAAGTCACGTTAGACAACTGGTTTGGTCAAAACTTGGAACAATTCTGCCTCTAACCAGCTTCCAACAAACAGAGGCATCATGCACCTACTTTGTTTGAAGTATGTCAAATAAACTATATCTTCTATATTTTCAGTGTACAAATAGTTCAACTTAGAGGGTCTGTGCCCCCCTCAGTTTCAATGGACAGGACTCCCCTGCTACACATCCCTAACAACAGTATGACAAAGTTCTGATCTGATGTGATCTGATCCTCAATGCTCCATTTCTGTCCTCTAACTCTCTGAATGACTGTCTGAGATAGAACTATACTGACCCTAATAGACATAGCTGACACATACTCATCCAGCGTCATAAAGGAAAGTCGATGCGAGGCAAACAGGGAAGCGAGGCTGCCAAGTCTTTCCTACGCTGCTGTACTGACTTGTGTGATTTCACAATGGAGGAAACAAGCCCAGCTAAGAAGTTCCACTCAAGCCCGACAGTGCTATTTATTAGCCTGACAGGTTCTATAATTACAATCTTAACTGCAGTTTTCCAATCGCATTACACGCCCACGTTTATTATGGTTATAGCATTTTTGTTGTCCAGCAAACAGCCAATAAAACACAACCTCCATTACAGTATTGTCGTTTCGCTGCAAAAGGGATGCACAGTGAACTCGAAGAGTCTTTATGCAGATGCCTTACCTCATACACTATACTACTCTCATCTTACATACAGTGGAAGGTAATATACTGCTGCTGAAACTCAATTGAGAATAGATTATTTTAGTTGTCAGTGTATAATCAATAGAAAAGCTGTCTCGAAATCCTTTTAGGTGGTGCAGTAAGGATACACAATTTCAATAATCTAAAGATTCTTAAATGTTTACAATATAAATTTCCACCACTTTAGGAAAGTCTTTGGGATGAGAACAACCAAGAAAAACATACACTACATGACCAAAAGTACGTGGACACCTGCTTGTCGAACATCTTATTCCAAGATCATGGGCATTAATATGTAGTTGGTCCCTCCTTTGCTGCTATAACAGCCTCCACTCTTCTGGGAAGGCTTTCCACTAGATGTTGGAACATTGCTGCGGGGACTTGCTTCCATTCAGCCACAAATTGAGGTCAGGCACTGATGTTGGGCGATAAGGCCTGTCATTGTATGCTGTAGCGTTAACATTTCCCTTCACTGGAACTAAGGGGCCTAGCCCGAATCATAAAAAACAGCCCCAGACAATTATTCCTCCACCACCAAACTTTAAAGTTGCCACTATAAATAGGGCAGGTAGCGTTCTCCTGGCATCTGCCAAACTCAGATTCTTCCGTCGGACTGCCAGATGGTGTGATTCATCGCTCCAGAGAATGCGTTTCCACTGCTCCAGATTCCAATGGCGGCGGACTTTACACCACTCCAGCCGACGCTTGGCATTGCGCATGGTGGCTTGTGTGCGGCTCCTCAGCAATGGAAACACATTTCATGAAGCTCCCGACGAACAGTTATTTTGCTGACGTTGCTTCCAGAGGTAGTTTGGAACTCGGTAGTGATTGTTGCAACCGAGGACGGACAATTTTTACGCGCTACGCGCTTCAGCACTTGGCGGTCCCATTCTGTGAGCGTGTGTGGCCTACCACTTCGCGGCTGAGCTGTTGTTGCTCCTAGACGTTTCCACTTCACAATAACAGCACTTACTTGTTGGAAAGGTGGCATCCTATGACGGTGCCACGTTGAAAGTCACTGAGCTCTTCAGTAAGGCCATCTACTGCCAATGCTTATCTATGGAGATTTCATGGCTGTGTGATCGATTTTATACACCTGTCAGCAACGGGTGTGGCTGAAATAGCCGAATCCACTAATTTGAAGAGGTGTCCACATACTTTTGTATATATAGTGTATGAGAGCATCTGCTCCGTGTCAATGTCCATCCTACGAAGAGAGCTTCAGTTGTTTCGAGCCAACCATCCAAAGGATCGATACAGAAGATGGTGGTATTAGTTAGCTACACAATGAAGCATATTAAATCATCAAAATGTTGTCAAACAAGCCACTAAAGCGTGACAAAGGTCTATGAGGCAGCTTTTGTATGTATTCACAACTGAACCAGACATCAAAACATGCAGTCGGGTCTACAATATAGGCTAGCGAATAGTGAAAGCAATCCCTTCATAACATCTATTCATTCAGTTCTACCAGGTAATACAGTGAAATGTAAGGTGGAATACATTTAACTGTTCTCCTCTTGAGAGACCTTTGTAAACAAGTTAATATCGTTAGAGAAGGAATTGTGTGAAAGACCTTGCAACTTGTGGAGACCATGCAGTCTTTGTTTCTTTGTGATTTCAAACATACATAAGAGACCTTGTAGTGCCAGACAAAAGTGTGTATTTTAACCTTAAAAGAGTGAAAAGTGCTGTGTGCTTGGTTCTTGTGCCGAGTGACAGACATTTTAGCATTAGCGACAAATTCAGCTATAGCTTAAAGGGACAATCTGCAGTTCAAACAATAACAAAGCGCCCCCCCCACAACTGTTTTGGTATAAAGCTGAGGGATGGGGCTGTGACCACACATGTGACCACTCTCAAATTCATAGACAGAGTACTGACCATCCATGACATTAACATTATACTTTTAACCATGTTTTGAGGCTATACAGTGTTTGTTTCCAATTACATTGTTTACAAACAAAGGAGCAAAACCAGCTTATATATTGGGTTCTGATGGGGTGCGACTATTGAACTAAGCTCATGAGGCATATATTTGTTAAATTCTTCAAGAATCAATGGGTATGTATAATTCATTTAAAAGTCAAAAAATGGATGTAGCAACTGCAGATTGCCCCTTTAAAGCAGTGCTGCTGGCTAACCTAGTGGCCATGTGACTAACTACAATAACGGTATAGCAGCACTGATACTAAAAAGAACAAAAGGAAAACTCATGTTGTGGCGAAGGAGTGACATCCATTGGCAATAGAATGCAAGATGTCTTGCCTTAGAATAGAAATATGAGGGAATCTGAAGGAACATGACACAAAACACACACAAAAATAGGAACACAGAATGAAAGGAAGAATGGGCAGGTCAAAGAAAATGTTAAGGCAGGTATTTGCATTACAGATGAAAATGGAGGAGCCATGAGTTAGGGTATAACGTTTCAGTTTCAATAAAGCTTGGAAGTAAACAATAGAAAATAGGCACATTGAATTGTACCTATTTTGCATCTGACAAGTATATCTGGAATCTCAAATTATATTCCGGTATACTTGCTTTACAGACCACGTACACTGATATTAAAATGTAGACGCCTGAGTCAATTCATATAACAATGGCATAATTACACATTTCAGTGCCTGACTTTTTCTACTTTACAAATCCAATAATATGACACGTGTGCCATATATTGAAATTCGTAAAATTACTAAATGTTGATTCTTTGACTCTGACTAATGTTAGGGTAGGATAATGTGGACCTTTGTAATAGACCTCTGCTAAAGACACATTCTACTCAGAGCACGACAATCACATGAATTTAAGATCCCATAGGGCTGATCCCAGATCTGTGCTTACCCTGGATCTCTCCTCCAGCTTGGTCATCATGACGATGTTGGCACTCCGCTGTTCCCAGATCATCCTCCAGAAGTCCCCAAACGTCTCAGGCAGCGAGCCCTGCGTGGCGATGTACGCATTCTGCTTCCTGTAGCCGTCAATGTAGTTGGAGTTGATGTAATCACTTCCAGGGATACCTTGGAAAGAGGAGGGAAAGGGATTAGAATGGATGATGTGTGTGTGTGTGTGGTCTGTGTGTGGAGAGTGATTAACCTTGGTTGTACGACACACAGGGAAAACCCAATGAGCGACAAAAAAAGTGGCTTTGGTTTCAGAGGGATCAATAATGTTAGTCCATCCACTAGCAGGTACCGTGAAAGGTGAAGTCCCACTCTGCTAGTGCTTAGAGGTTTAGACCCCTGCTAGTCCAACTCAATACCTTCAGTTGTTTTGACAGTAAACAACACTTAATCCTGACCGAGTTCTTTCAAACTAAAAGGACACGACTCCAGAGTTAGTTTACTTACTCAGACACTACCCAGGCAAACAGTCTATACTGTGTTTTTCGTTTAAGCTTTGCCATTGTGTACCTTTTGTGTCATCTATCCACACAAAATGGCGGCCTACTTGTTGAATCACTGTGTCAATCGTTATCTTCCTCTTGAACGTAACGATGATTCCAAAAAGAGCATTTCCGTAATCTACAGTGAACTTCAGAGATAGAGTTTGGCTTTGAAAAACGCCTTCTCCCCACCTCTCTCCTCAACCTCACAGAGAGAAAAACAAACAACAAAACCTTCTACTCTCCTCCTTTTTTCACCGCTTGCTAAATGAAAGCGCTGTGGTCTTTTCCAATCCGGGAAGAGGAGAAGACAGAGTTGACAGTTAGTCAATGCTTCGGGACTGGCAGTTGGGGGCCCGGCGCACACATGGACTACCAAGATAAGTTTCATCTGCATGGGTGCCACGTTTCCACAGGCAACCGCCCACGCTCCAGCTCTTCCCCCTCTCCTCTACCCTTCCCCTTTTCTCCCAGGTAACTTATTTAGTGCAACCAAAAAGAGAGAGAGTGTGAGCTCATTCAAAACCCAACATTTCTTACCCGTCCTTTTTTTCTCCTCCCTTCCTTTTCTCTCCTAAACCCTTTACTACAGCCGTTGCCTGGCTGTATATTTCCATGATGGACAAGGGAGAAAGACAATTAAGCCCCAAGCTTTCAAAATGGACGGGCAAGGAAAAAGAGACACTATCATGATTTAATCAAAACAAGAGTGTCTGGACGCCTATTTGCTAAATGGTTTCTCGGCAGACGGCTGGAGTGTCTTTTTTTTTGTGGAGAACGCAACCATCTGCTTGCAAGACTTTCAATATCGTTATCAAGAAAGAAACACAACTAATACTATGGTGCAGATATCAAACCTGGCAAGTGATCGAAGAATCACCTACAAAATGTATGAAAAAATGTATGCACTCACTAACTGTAAGTCTCTGGATAAGAGCGTCTGCTAAATGACTAAAATGTAAAATGTAAAATTGGTAGCTTGTCTTAGAAAAGTCTGAAAGTGGCATGTGTGTTAGGAATTTTAATGGTTATCCATTTTACGAGGCATAATACACACTGAAGTAACTTTTGGTAAAAGTCCTCTTTTAGAGTACTAGGTTGGCCTGTAAGCCCAGGCAAGATGTCATGAGTGCATAGCTGATGTGAGCAAGACCTTTAAAAAGGTTAACATTCACAAGGCCGCAGGGCCAGACGGATTACCAGGACACGTACTCAAGAGCATGCACTGACCAGTTGGCAAGTGTTTTCAATGATATTTTCAACCTATCCCTGACCCAGTCTGTAATACCGACATGTTTCAAGCAGACCACCATAGTCCCTGTGCCCCAAAACGCCAAGGTAACCTGTCTAAATGACTATCGCCCCATTGCACTCACATCTGTAGCCATGAAATGCATTGAAAGGCTGGTCATGGCTCACATCAACATCATCATCCCAGAAAGCCTGGACTCACTCCAATTCGCATACCGCCCCAACAGACCCACAGATTACGCAATCTCTATTGCACTCCAGACTGCCCTTTCCCACTTGGACGAAAGGAACACCTACGTGAGAATGCTGTTCACTGACTACAGCTCAGCGTTCAACGCCATTGTGCCCTCCAAACTCATCATTAAACTAAGGATCCTGGGATTAAACACCTCCCTCTGCAACTGGATCCTGGACTTCCTGACGGGCCGCCCCCAGGTGGTGAGGATAGGCAATAACACGTCCGCCACGCTGACCCTCAACACAAGGGCCCCTCAGGGGTGCGTGCTTAGTCCCCTCCCGTACTCCCTGTTCACCCACGACTGCGTGTAAGGGCTATTTGACCAAGAAGGAGAGTGATGGAGTGCTGCATCAGATGACCTGGCCTCCACAAGCACCCGACCTCAACCCAATTGAGATGGTTTGGGATGAGTTGGACCGCAGAGTGAAGGAAAAGCAGCCAACAAGTGCTCAGCATATGTGGGAACTCCTTCAAGACTGTTGGAAAAGCATTCCAGGTGAAGCTGGTTGAGAGAATGCCAAGAGTGTACAAAGCTGTCATCAAGGCAAAGGGTGGCTACTTTGAAGAATCTCAAATATAAAATATATTTTGATTTGTTTAACACTTTCTTGGTTACTGCATGATTCCATATGTGTTATTTCATAGTTTTGATGTCTTCACTATTATTCTACAATGTAGAAAATAGTAAAAATAAAGAAAAACCCTTGAATGAGTAGGTGTGTAAAAACTTTTGACTGGTACTGCATATATACAGCTGCGGAAAAAATTAAGAGACCACTGCAAAATTATCAGTTTCTCTGGTTTAACTATTTATAGGTATGTGTTTGGGTAAAAATAACATTTTTGTTTTATTCTATCAACTACTGACAACATTTTTCCCAAATTCCAAATAAAGATATTGTCATTTAGAGCATTTATTTGCAGAAAATGACAACTGGTCAAAATAACAAAAAAGATGCAGTATTGTCAGACTTCGAATAATGCAAAGAAAATAAGTTCATGTTCATTTTTAAACAACACAATAGTAATGTTTTAACTTAGGAAGAGTTCAGAAATCAATATGTGGTGGAATAACCCTGATTTTCAATCACAGCTTTCATGCGTCTTGGCATGCTCTCCACCAGTCTTTCACATTGATGTTGGGTGACTTTATGCCACTCCTGGCGCAGAAATTCAAGCAGCTCGGCTTTGTTTGATGGCTTGTGACCGTCCATCTTCCTCTTGATCACATTCCAGAAGTTTTCAATGGGGTTCAAGTCTGGAGATTGAGCTGGCCATGACAGGGTCTTGATCTGGTGGTCCTCCATCCACACCTTCATTGACCTGGCTGTGTGGCATGGCGCATTGTCCTGCTGGAAAAAACAATCCTCAGAGTTGGGGAACAATGTCAGAGCAAAAGGAAGCAAGTTTTCTTCCAGGACAACCTTGTACGTGGCTTGATACATTTGTCCTTCACAAAGACAAACCTGCCCTATTCCAGCCTTGCTGAAGCACCACCAGATCATCACCGATCCTCCACCAAATTTCATAGTGGGTGCGAGACACTGTGGCTTGTAGGCCTCTCCAGGTCTCCGTCTAACCATTAGACGACCAGGTGTTGGGCAAAGCTGAAAATTGGACTCATCAGAGAAGATGACCTTACTCCAGTCCTCTACGGTCCAATCCTTATGGTATTTTGCAAACCTCAGCCTGGCTCTTCTTTGCTTCTCATTGATGAAGGGCTTTTTTCTAGCTTTGCTCGACTTCAGCCCTGCCCCTCGGAGCCTGTTTCGAACCGTCCTCGCTGTGCACTTCACCCCAGCTGCCATTTGCCATTCTTTTTGTAGGTCACTAGGTGTCATCCTACGGTTGTTGAGTGACATTCGAATGAGTTGGCAGTCATACCGGTCAGTAGAGAGTCGTTTTCACCCTCTGCCGGTCTGTAGCTTTGTTGTCCCCAATGTCTGCTGCTTGACTTTGTTCTTATGAACCGCCGTCTTTGAAATTTTAAGGATGGAAGCAACCTGACGCTCACTGTATCCCTCTGGCAGTAACGCCAGAATTGAACCTTTCTTTTCCTCACTCAAAACTTTCCTTTTCAACTCTTTTGGCATGGTCAATAGTAATTTTTTTAATTAATATTACTTTTGAGGTACTATTAGCACTGTTTTTGCCATCCAGCTGGTCCTATTGCAAGAGAATAGTGATAACCACAGCAGTGGTTTTTATACTTTTCCCTGTTAAATAAGATTTGGTTCAGGTGATCACCTAATCAGTACCTAATTCAGTAGAATGAGGTGTGCCTGTGTTGGAATTCAACAGACACTGGAATGGAATGGCTGTCATACATGTAGAGATGCTGATTTAAGAACAAATGTGCAGTGGTCTCTTATTTTTTTCCAGAGCTGTATATATATATGCTATTTTTAATTTATTTTTCTCTGCATTATTAGGAAAGGCCCGTAATTAAGCATTTCACTGTTAGTCTACACCTGTTGTTTTTTATGAAGCATGTGACAAATCACATTTGATTTGATTTGATGAGTCTGCTTCTCTCCGCCGCTTCATCATCAACCTGCCTTCACGATTTATGACGGCATCATAACTTTCCAACAATTGGAGAATAACCAGTACAGCTGGACTTTAAAAGCTCCTTGATCAAGCACGGAAAACCGTGATTATGTTGTGATTTCCAACTAGCTGACCTTTTGAGAAACAGCTGGCCAGTGACTCAAGTTTGCCCACTTTGAACTGCGTCTCAACTGAGTTAAGAATAGAGTCCAAGGACAGCTTTGGAGCAGAGTACAGTGGAAAACTGACTATACAGATGTTTGCTTACATAATGTGTATTCATCTGGTGAGGAATGTCAAAATGAAAGGAGACATTTTGATGGATGGTTTGAAGTTCAAAATGGGGGGAAGACACAAAGGTTGGCTAACTAAATGAAAGTCCTGTGGAAGCATACAAATTAATTAAGTGGTATTCACGTCGTATGACACACAACAACAACAACAACATGTTGTGGACATGATTAATGACTATGACAAGTCAACAGATGATGCTGAACATGTTGTGTTGTGACTGTTTATGACATATGTTATAACATTATGGTCTCCCGAGTGGCGCAGTGGTCTAAGGCACTGCATCGCAGTGCTAGCTGTGCCACTAGAGATCCTGGTTCGAATCCAGGCTCTGTCGTAGCCGGCCGCGACCGGGAGACCCATGGGGCGGCGCACAATTGGCCCAGCGTCGTCCAGGGTATTGGAGGGAATGGCCGGCAGGGATGTAGCTCAGTTGGTAGAGCATGGCGTTTGCAACGCCAGGGTTGTGGGTTCGTTTCCCACGGGGGGCCAGTATGAAAAAATAATAATGTATGCACTCACTAACTGTAAGTCGCTCTGGATAAGAGCGTCTGCTAAATGACTAAAATGTAAATGTAAATGATTATCATGACATTGTTATGTGGGCCTGTAAGGACCGAGGGTTCAAGTTAAGTGTCACTCAATTCCCCTCTAGCATAGCCAACGCTAAAAGTCAAATTAAACCGCTGGTCCTGCTCACACTGCCCTACCCTATGCTTTGACTTATTTCTCCCCTCTCTCTCCAGATGAAATCTTGCGACTTGTGACGGCCGGCCGCCCAACAACCTGCCCGCTTGACCCTATCCCCTCCTCTCTTCTCCAGACCATTTCTGGAGACCTTCTCACCTCGCTCATCAACTCATCCTTGACCGCTGGCCATGTCCCTTCCATCTTCAAGAGAGCGAGAGTTGCACCCCTCCTCAAAAAACCTACACTCGATCCCTCCGATGTCAACAACTACAGACCAGTATCCCTTCTTTCTTTTCTCTCCAAAACTCTTGAGCGTGCCGTCTCTAGCCAACTCTGCTGCTATCTCTCTTAGAATTACCTTCTTGATCCAAACCAGTCAGGTTTCAAGACTGGTCATTCAACTGAGACTGCTCTTCTCTGTGTCACGGAGGCTCTCCGCACTGCTAAAGATAACTCTCTCTCCTCTGCTCTTATCCTTCTAGACCTATCCACTGCCTTTGATACTGTGAACCATCAGATCCTCCTCTCCACCCTCTCCGAGTTGGGCATCTCCAGCGCTGCTCACTCTTGGATTGCGTCCTACCTGACAGGTCGCTCCTACCAGGTGGCGTGGCGAGAATCTGTCTCCGCACCACGTGCTCTCACCACTGGTGTCCCCCAGGGCTCAGTTCTAGGCCCTCTCCTATTCTCTCTATACACCAAGTCACTAGGCTCTGTCATATCCTCACATGGTCTCTCCTATCATTGCTACGCAGACGACACACAATTCATTTTCTCCTTTCCCCCTTCTGATAACCAGGTGGCGAATCGCATCTCTGCATGTCTGGCAGACATATCAGTGTGGATGTCGGATCACCACCTCAAGCTGAACCTCGGCAAGACGGAGCTGCTCTTCCTCCCGGGGAAGACGGACTGCCCGCCCCATGATCTCGCCATCACGGTTGACAACTCCATTGTGTCCTCCTCCCAGAGTGCAAAGAACCTTGGCCTGACCCTGGACAACACCCTGTCGTTCTCCGCTAACACCAAAGCGGTGACCCGATCCTGCAGGTTCATGCTCTACAACATTCGCAAAGTACGACCCTACCTACGGCACAGGTCCTAATCCAGGCACTTGTCATCTCCCGTCTGGATTACTGCAACTCGCTGTTGGCTGGGCTCCCTGCCTGTGCCATTAAAACCCTACAACTTATCCAGAACGCTGCTGCCCGTCTGGTGTTCGACCTTCCCAAGTTCTCTCATGTCACCCCGCTCCTCCGCACACTCCACTTGCTTCCAGTTGAGGCTCGCATCTACTACAAGACCATGGTGCTTGCCTACGGAGCTGTGAGGGGAACGGCACCTCCTTACCTTCAGGCTCTGATCAGATCCTACACCCAAACGAGGGCACTACGTTCATCCACCTCTGGCCTGCACCCTACCCTACGGAAGCAGCCCAGTCAAAGCTATGCTGCTCTGGCACCCCAATGGTGGAACAAGCCCCCACGACGCCAGGACAGCAGAGTCATGACCACCTTCCGAGACACTTGAAACCCTACCTCTTTAAGGAATACCTGGAATAGTATAAAGTAATCCTTCTACCCCCCCATAAAAAAACTAACAAAAAAAACAAGTGGTTGTCCCACTGGCTTTCATAAATTGAATGCACCAATTTGTAAGTCGCTCTGGATAAGAGCATCTGCTAAATGATGTAAATGTAAATGTAAATGTAGTCTACCCTACACTTTACCACAAATCAGGGGATTCCAAAAGCAGCCAAGGAAGTCTTCCTCCATTCCAAGTCCCTCACGCCAAAATAACTCAATCAAAGTAAACAAAGAAGTCCTGGTTGCCAATGGCTTTGTTTAGAGCTCTGGGGGAAGTCCCACAAGCCTGTCTGGCAGAGTAGCGTTTTCCTCCCTCACAAAGGCGTCGATGTGGGCGTACAGATGTGTGTTTATGCCTAGTTAATGGGGTCCATCAACACTCTCAGCTGCATGGGCTTTCTGGGAGACTGCAAAGAGACTTTATCTACTTACTGGGAGAGCAGAAGTCTGTTTATGTTTTTGTTTTTGTTTTTTGTCTATGGGAAATATTAAATGGAAATGGTTCATTAGACGTGTGTGTGTGTGTGTGTGTGTGTGTGTGTGTGTGTGTGTGTGTGTGTGTGTGTGTGTGTGTGTGTGTGTGTGTGTGCTTGTGCGTGAGAGAAGAGAGCTGGATTAACTAGCTCTTCAAAAAAATAACTGTTAGCTGAAACAAACTACCGATAGAAAGACATCATGAAGATATGCGTGATAAGAGTTAAATTGAGGTCCTTTATAGGTTGAATAAAACATCATGGCTGATAGTCTGAAGACGCATGGAAACAGTAGGTGGAGGAAACGCTTTGAGAGGAAAAAAACATTTATAAAGTAATTCCTCATATAGGAATGTTATTGAAATCTTAAATTCACCTGCAAAACCGTGGCAGTGTGTATATGATTTCATGGATACCATAGCTCAATGTATGCTAATACTCCTAGGGGACAGAAGACAGTGGTATATAAGTAGACTTACTCGACAGTCATTTCAAGCCAAGGGGAGAGCTGCTTACCATCAATAGCCGATAGCAGGACTCTGGAGTGGTCGTATGCTATCACATTAGCATATCTGTTCTTTGGTTTGTTGACTTCCAGGTTGGAGTGTTCCCACGTGAACTGCTGCCCGGGGTCGATGGACTGTAAGTAGAGAGATATTATATTAATTCCTTTATCACTTACAGTAGTATATTGTGCTCAATACCACCAATTAGCTCCATCTCCCTGACAAGTACTATGGATTCAAACTAGGATCAATAATAATAATTCAGAGGATTAGCAAAAAAATGTACAGTACTGGGTAGATTCATGAGACATATTTAAAGGGATAGTTCACCCAAATTACAACATTTCATATTGGTTTTCTTGCCCTGTAAGTAGTTGATGGACACGGTATGACAGCAATCCATGCTTTGGTTTGGTTTGGTTTACCTGGCCACTGTCTCCAATTTTATATTTTTTTGCATTTGTGGCACAAAACCAATGCAAGTCAATATCGTTCGACTGCCTTAACTGCTATTTTCCAAAGCGTCCAGGGTTATTTTGGCAAGTAGCGTGACAGACATTTTGTGTAAGTGACAAGCCCTGGTGAATTTAGCCGTCCCAAGGCTGGCTGGCGTATTCTATCGCCATCATTCCATATTATGCGTCCCTAGGTATCCAGTAACGCATGCTTACATGCATATACTGTACACTGGTCAGACTGGTTCTGAAATGGAGAGGAGGAGGGATAAATACACTGTACATTTAATTTTTTTCTTCCCCCCATGTCAAAGTGTATTTGCCGTCATCATCTAGCTCAGGGTTTCCCAAACTCGGTCCTGGGGCCACATTTCAGTTTTTGCCCTAGCACTACACAGCTGATTCAAATAACCAACTCATCATTAAGCTTTGATTATTTGAATCAGCTGTGTAGTGCTAGGGCAAAAACCAAAACGTGCACCCTGGGGGGTTTGGGAAACCCTGAGCTAGCTGACAAGCAGTGGGTATACAAATACAGTATAGCATATACAGCAACGATGCTACATACAAATCCTACTCATAGAGAGTAATAACAAAAAATATATAACTTTAATATAAAGCTAAGTGTACAGGAAGATTATTCAACTATAGATAAGCTCGGCATGTGTGACCTTCATGAAGTTGAGTTCAATCGCATGACATTCTGAATTGCTCTTTTAAAGTTTGATGCTTTCACTTGCTAAAGTGAAAGGCACAATTACGACATACTACATTCATAATGGCGTACAGCTATTTAATGTGAAATCAGATGAATGTCATGGTTTTAACTGAGTGTCCTTTTTTGTCAGTCTAAACTGAAGGATGGTTGGTGTGGTGTATTGTCCTGCGTCCCAAATGGCACCCTATTCCTTATTTAGTGCACTACTATTGATCAGAGCCCTATGTGTCCTAAGGGGTCAATAGTAATGCACTATAAAAGGGGAGAGGGTGCCATTTGGGACGCTGCCTTGGAATGAACAAAGGTCAAATAGGGGATGCTTATATTTGTCCTGTTTCACTGCCTGTACAAGTGGGTAAGCTGTATGAGAGTGAGGTGTGAAATGGAAATGTATCTTTTTGCATATCCCACTCCCCCTGAGACAACCTCGGAGAGTGGGATCACGGTCAGGGATCAGACATTATTGACGGATCAGCCATTATTGACGAAAGATCATTAATTGAGAGTTGAACGTTATTCACAAAAAAACATTTATGCTTATTTAGAAACTATTAAATTGTGAGATAACTTGAAGAATTGTGAGGAAAAAGTGCACTTCATAACAAGCTTAAAACGTACACAATTCTAATAAAAAACGAATAGTCTGTGTCTGAAACTGCTTTTTTATGGAGCATTTACCGACCTCAAGTCATTTACTTTTGTAACAAAATGTATTCTGACTCTTCACTGTCTTTTGAAAATGGAATGTTGATAGGCATCTGCCTGCAAGCAATGTCTTTGGGTTGACAAATTTCAAATTACAGTTGGCAGAGAAGCATACAATGGCTGAACATTGGTCTCATAAGCCTGGAGAGAGAGTACTGTCTTCACGGCATAAATGAAGGGGAAAGAACATGGCGGGATGTGTTGACTTTCAAATATGCTTTTAGTCAAAGGTCATTCTTTATCTCTATTTGCTAGGACTATTATTGTATACAATGGACAATGGCTGCCAACCTTAGTAAGGAGAAAAATAACACTACAATAGTCTACTTTAATAACTACAATGATAAGAGTCCAACATTTTAGCCATTCTAGATTAGGTTTTCCACAAAGGCCATGTTTTCTCTCCACCATCCTTGGTCCTTCTATCGGGTTAGTGTTTATGGTACACAGAAGAGCCGTACAGTTGAGTACAACCTAAAGAATCAGCAATCTAATCCTTTTATAGCTCTGTAAAGCCTGATTTGAAAACGATCCCTCACCGCAAATAAATGGGTTATAAAATGTAATACCACTAGCCATTTGGGAGAAAACACCATGTTGTGAAAGATAGTGTTCCATTTCACATGTCAGAGGAAATATTGGGCTGTGTTCTTTAATGATCAGAGTCTCTGATGTTTAATGTTTCCACTAAAGGAGTAATGAGCTGGATTATGCTTACTACTAGGAATAAAAGGTATTAGAAGCCAAAGGGCAGACAGAAGGCATAGAGAAGTATAACTTTTCAAATATTACTTAAAACGCTTCCTTCCTTCCTCAATAGTAATAACTGATCTGGCAGTGACATGACATAATTGGTGAAAGCAAGCTAGTGGAAATGTTGCTTGCACCAATCCAGTCATGTCAGGTTAGTGATTCCTTTTAAGAAGGGTGGAGGAAGGATGCATTGTAAGTATTGAAACCGAACAAGGCTCTAGAGTTCACAACCAAACGTTTTGTCCTTCCTTGTTTAGTGGTGAAATGATTATGTTTGTTTATACATGAGGCATTTAGGGTCTTGGATAAACTCTCCCTGATTTCTCTGAAGGAATCACAGAAAAAGCATTTGGGATATTTGCTTGGAAATTAAGAATAAACCAGAAAAAAGACCCCAACAATCTTATTTTCCTCATTGGACCAAAATACTGGATAGTTAACGTTAGGTGTAGATATGATTTCACTTTGGCCAGTAACTGAAAGGTCGCTCGTTCAAATCCCCAAACCAACTAGGTGAAAAACTGTCGATGTGCCCTTGAGCAAGGTACTTAACCCTATTTGCTCCTGTAAGTCGCTCTGGATAAGAGTGTCTGTTAAATTACTAAAATGTACATGTAAAATGTAAGGGAAAAAATACTTAGGGTTAAAAGCATGTGAACGTTGTGAGTAAGGCCAAATCAGCTGTGTGACATTTATTATCTGCAGAATTTACACTGTGGGACCAGAATGCAGTGTGAGTCAGACAGGACACAATTTTGCCTGAGCTGCCACATTTTCATCCAAATATGTTGAAACAGTAGGTCGCTACATTGCTCATAATAAAGAACCCTTGTTTCATTGTGCTCAGAAAATTACTTTCTATTCCTTGTGAAAATACCTGCCTCAAATTCAATGTACTTAAACTGCAATAATGGTCGGGGGAGTTTGGCACCCAGCCACATCGTGATCTCATGGTTTGGAGCAGTAGTGGTACAGCCCGCAGAGAGAGAGAGAGGGAGTGAGAGGGACAGGGAGAGAGAGTTGGAGACAAAGGCAGAGACTGAGACAAGGGCAGAGACAGAGGCAGAGACTGAGGAAGAGACTGAGGCTGAGGCTGAGCCTGAGATAAAGGCAGAGACAAAGGTAGAGTCAGAGACAGAGGCTGAGACTGAGGCAGAGACTGAGGCAGAGACTGAGACAAAGACAAAGACAAAGACAAAGACAAAGACAAAGACAGAGGCAGAGACAGAGACAGAGACAAAGACAGCGGCTGAGACAGAGGCTGAGACAGAGGCAGAGACAGAGGCAGAGGCAGAGGCAGAGGCATAGGCTGAGGCAGAGACAGAGACAGAGACAGAGACAGAGACAGAGACAAAGACAAAGACAGAGCCAGTGGCAGAGACAGAGGCAGAGACTGAGGCAGAGATTGAGGCAGAGAGAGAGGAAGAGATTGAGGCAGAGGCAGAGGCAGAGGCAGAGACAGAGACAGAGACAGAGGCAGAGACAGAGGCTGAGGCAGAGACAGAGGCTGAGACTGAGGCTGAGCCTGAGACAAAGGCAGAGCCTGAGACAAAGGCAGAGGCAGAGACTGAGGCAGAAATCGAGGCAGAGACAGAGACAAAGACAGAGACAGAGGCAGAGACAGAGGCTGAGGCAGAGACAGAGGCAGAAACAAAGACAGAGGCAGAGACAGAGGCAGAGACAGAGGCAGAGACAAAGACAGAGGCAGAGACAGAGGCAGAGGCAGAGACAGAGACAGAGGCAGAGACTGAGGCAGAGGTAGAGACAGAGAGAGAACAAGAGGGGAGAGAGATAGATAGAGGTCGACTGCAGTTCCATCACACACAATGCCCCTGAAAGGACCACGGCACTCCAGCACAATTCTGCAGCTTCAGTGACATACAGTCGTACGCAAGTCCATCTATTTAGATTTACTCCCATTGTGTTTCGCACAAAATCCATCTAGCAATGACGAGCGGTGGTGGGAAAACGGGGGAGATTTATTGGGCTTTAAAGGTATTTCATTCCCCGTTTGTGGAGTGGCTGCCGAGAGTGATGAGTGTGAGGGGAGGGAAAAACCTGGCGACAGTTACTTTACTTTTGGCCCCTGACATTCTGCTCCAATCAATCAAACCCACTAGGTTTCATCATCTGATGAAATCACAAAAATAGGATTATGTCTTTGTGAACGCACTGAACCGAAGACAACCCCAGCCCCCCTTCCCTTCTCCCTCCCCGGTCGAAGATGAGAGACTTTGGCGAATCCTGGCTGACGAGTCACCTCGCCTTGTCTGCGGGCTAATGAGTTTACGGCGCGTTGGTGAGATGCTGACCTTTTCTGAGCTGCGTCCATATTAAATGCCAAAATGATTACCGTTCAGAGATACGGCGGCGTAGGGATGACGGTCCTTTCAATCAAGCCCGCTGTCACTACATGAATGTTTCATTTTCACTTTGCATCGGGCAGATTGGAAGGATTGGGGATTTGGGTTTCCTGGGTGCGACCGGTGAACAGGTTCTCCATGGGAAGCCATCTTAATTTTTTTCCCCGTATGCCAGCTGCCATGTGAGGACTGGCTTTGCTGAACGGCAGGGTGACAGGGCTGTAACAATTTTGTAATGACCGGATTAAAGGGTTCCGGAAAAATAACATTACATGGCGAGACTTGAGGCTTAAATAAACTCCATGACACATTACACAATGAGTGACAATGAGTGACACAATGAGTTTAGAGGGCAGCCAGCCTCTCTCTCGGACACATGAGCCTAAACTGTTGGGGTTGCATACGCTAACAAGCACATATATTATTGGAATCATGTTCATGTTTTCACATAAACTATAGCAGTCCCAACCTGGACACCCAGTGATGTTTTCACTGTGACCATACAGCATAATCAAATGTCGAAAGCCTTTAATATACCAACCCTTTGTTCTGAATGATAGATGGCATCTTAGTTAATCGGAAAACAGTCATCTTTCTCCGATAACACCTCCAATCTGACCTAAATATGCACACATGTAGGACACAAACAGATAGGAGACACACTGAAGCCTCATGTTTACCTCATATTCCTGTGAAAACTTCAGGTTGTCGTTGGCTTTCAATCGCTCCAGATGATCGGCCAGGTCCAGAATGGGGATCGGTGGGTGGTTGGCCATGCCTGTCAATCAAACGGACAAGAGGTCAGTCGCCAGGGGTAAGGGGTTGCTACCACGTTTACAACCAGTGAATCATTAGAAAAGCAGCATGTGTGTAAGAAGTGGAAGTGATCATTGTTAGGCCAGTTTTTCACTCAAAGCAGTGGCATGCTCATAGGAAGATATGACAGGAAAGGAAGCCAATGAGAATTCATCAAGCACACTTCACTTCCTGTAACACTTCCTACTGTGAGAGAAGAATGTTATTTAAGCCGAAGCGACCGGCGAGAGTTAGCATGACGGAAGACACAAACAAATGCACAAACAAACCAAACGACAAAGAAAGTAAGCAAAAAGTTAGGCCGGAATGATGTTGTCTGCTTTGATTGATGACTGGGTTGTCATTTTTTTACTCTTTCTCCTGCGATGGATGACATGGCAATGAGTAACGTGTGGATTAGATGGGGGTGAGATTGACTACAAGTATGTAGAAAGGAGTAGGACAGGGTGATGGGGGAAAAACCCGGAACAAAACAAAAGAGAGAAAGAAAGAATATGGTGAATGCATAAACAAGACCAACTAACTTGACAAATGGAAGTTACTGGGGTAACTAGGGTCACCTGAACCTGTGGAGGAAACGGCTGTATAAATAAAAAGTTGCAGACGATTGTAGAAATGTGATGATTATTTAGTTTTAGGGCTAGAAACAGTTGGGGAAGGGGTCTGATGGAAACTAAAGTTCTACATTGTATCATCTAAAATGTCACATTGACCAGTTAGTCCCGCACACATTGACATGCTAGAAGCTAGCCAAAATGCGTAATTCAGGGGAAAAGAAATGGAAACACTCAACAAAACAGAGCAGGAGAGACAATTCGAGGACACTGAAGAACTGAGTCAAGCAATCATACTAATCCTATAATGAGATCCATTCTGACCATCAGATATCATAGAAAGCCTGCAGGCAGGAAGTTTCACCTTGCATGAAACTTTAGTGGACTTTACTTTGACAAGGTGGAACTGATATTGTTGAATGTAAATAGTGTTAGGACTTCAGTGTTCGTGCGCACAAAAGGCTGTCACCGTGTGCCAGATAGCTGAGGTTTCATAATAGCTTTGCCCACTCTCCCGCCTGAGACAGGTGTCTGTCATTGGTCTTTTCATCTACACTGATAACTGAAGTAGCCATTAGCTGTCTCTCTCTCTCTCTCTCTCTCTCTCTCTCTCTCTCTCTCTCTCTCTCTCTCTCTCTCTCTCTCTCTCTCTCTCTCTCTCTCTCTCTCTCTCTCTCTCTCTCTCTCTCTCTCTCTCTCTCTCTCTCTCTCTCTCTCTCTCTCTCTCTCTCTCCCCCTCCCTCCCTCTCCCCTCTCCCCTCTCTCTAGGGTATTTCTATCAGCCCCTACCACTCAAGACTAATTTTCAGCCGCCGGTTGACAATGGAACTGCCTTTCGCCACGTGGCGTCATGCACACATCAAGCGTCCTCAAAATGGAAATGTGCATTGAGGAGCAGCGAGGTGAGAGAGGGATGAAAAGAGGGTGGGAGTGAGGGAGGGAAGAGAAAAGCGGTCTAATGTAGCACCAATCAGAGTTGGAGAGGAAGCTATAGAAGAGGGAGACAAAGATGTTTGGACCTCTCCAGCAAGTCGAGAGCCACTTTGAGAGGCTCTTTGGAAGATGAGAACGGTGTGTGAGACCAATCAAGATGGTTGTAGAGGATTCCGGAATGGTTCCAGAATGGGGAAAGTGTGGCGGTTTAGATCACTCTGAACTCCCCTTCTCAAAGCGGAAACTAAGAGGGGAAAAAACGCCCCCTCTTGCCAAGTTTGTAATTGCCATTAATGGATATAAGGTCATTGAGAGTAGGGGTTTCATAAATATGCATACTCTTTATAATTTATTCCCCTTTCATACGAGCTGACCTGAAATATATGGCTTTAACATTACAACATTCTTAGCAGTCCCCAAACACCTGTCACACTGCTCTCACTACCAAGTTGAGCATGTCAAAAAAGGTAGCTGGGAGAAAATACATTGGCTCTCCTCAGGACAAATAGACTGTGACGGCCATCTTTTTCCCCTCGGCAACAAAAAGGGTCCCTTGACCAGGCAGCTCAGGCATGACGGATGTTCACCTCGCCGCAGAAGGTCAAAAGGGAGGGGACATTTGTGTTCACAGCTTGTCACTGGCCCGCTCTTCTCTCCACTGGCCTAATAGAGGATGTAATTTGGTATTATGACACTGTCATAGTATTGTAGCCTTCACCTCATCGCAAACTTTGACTTCCAATATGCTACGCTGTCACTCTTGAGGAGACTAGTGTTAGCTTGGCAAAGGCCTCCCCGATCTAGGTGACTCGTGAAGACAGATGATGTTAACTGCCATGAAAGTGCTCGCCTTATACCTCATTCTCCACATCTCTCTCTCTCTCTCTCTCTCTCTCTCTCTCTCTCTCTCTCTCTCTCTCTCTCTCTCTCTCTCTCTCTCTCTCTCTCTCTCTCTCTCTCTCTCTCTCTCTCTCTCTCTCTCTCTCTCTCTCTCTCTCTCTCTCTCTCTCTCTCTCTCTCTCTCTCTCTCATTTTTGACCCTGTGTGTTTTTTCTCTGCCACCTGTCCATTTTCCACACTTTGAACATTGACCCCACAGAATGTTCTAGTCACAAGAACTCAGTGAGAAGTGTCGGTTTAGCATTTAGGTGTTGCCTTTTAAAGAGGTCACACATGAGCAAGCACATCGCAAAGAGGACACATTCACACACTCCCCCAATGATAACAAACCTAATTCATAATTTGATAAATGACATTAATTCTGCTCCTTTACCTCCTAATTCAGGTAAAGATTAGTAACTACATTCATCTTATTTTGACTCTGACGTACTGTAGTTTAAAAAGTAATTGAGTGAATAGGATATAGGAAGCCCTGCAGTGGTTTGTGTGATTGATGTTTGCTTTCACAATGGGTGAGATGGAAGTGATGGGCGTGAGCCGGAGCCCTTACCAGGCGTTTGGAAGTTCATGCGTCGAAGCTCCACAGGGTCGGTGGGGTTATGAGACAGCATCTCCTTACTGTTGGGCAGACTTCCTTTTCTAGCTTCGGATTCTGCCCTTTTCCTGTGGGGAAAAAACATGTAAAACATCAATATATATTATTATATCGTTTATTTGGTTCATTTTCCTTCCCTGTTGAAGATTTTCCCTTACATTAAATGACAATATAATAAAAGTGTATGCATTTTACATACACAATATAATGTCTTAATGATTAATTACATCCGATATGTTCCAGGATAGTTCGTGTCCTCCTTTAATCCAGATTGTGTTATGTTTAGAATACATGGGGATGAATGCTACTCTTAGTGGGACATATATCTTAATGTTCATTAATGCTTATCAGATTAACAATTCTAGAGGCATAAAGTTAAAGCCCGGTGATTAACTTTAGTGCATCTTTAATTCATTCCGACATCAGGAATGGAGTCTAAATAATTCCATATCATGCTTATAAGAAGATATGGAGGTGCCATAAGTATTCAGACCTGAGATTAACCAACACGGAAGATGGAGATTTCATCAATGAGCTATAATCCATTTATATAGGGGATATAATATTTTTACCACTTGCAATCATTATCAAAGAGCTTTGACAAAGGGATCTGCCCAAAGATTTTGATCTGTGTAACAAGAAGTGTTTGGGGTACAAGTGACCTTTTAAATAGTTAATCATCTTTTGACTTCTGACCTCCAACCTCTCCTCGTCAGGGCTAAGTAAAAAATGACTGACCATTGCATTATATGGGAAGCAATGAGGTTTGTGTAAACAGCCTTGGGGGATCAATGGTGTATTGGTCAGGAGCAACAACAAAGGATGAAATGGGTCGTGCGAGGTCGATACCGCCATCTGAGGTCATCTACCACACACAGACGGGACCATACAGAATGAATCATGCCTCCATACGATTAGCTAAATTTGGTGGGGGAAAAAGGCTGAAAATGATAGAATGGGTACATCTGAACACATAGAGTCTATGTCTAACATTGTGAGAGTGTGGTAAATCTACCTTAACCAGAACCTACAACGTAATAGCCATCTAGTGATGCAAGGGCTCATCTGATAAAAACACATGATTAATCAAATTTGAAAGCTGAATAAAAAATGAAATGCAATGATTGGGGAGTAGTTGTGTGGGGAAAGCTGGGAAAATGCTGTTAAAGTACCGGTATGGTATAGTGCTTTCCTGGCCAGTGAGTACATTTGGCTATGATGTCATACTGTTGAAGAAATATATCTATTTGTGATATATTATTGACATTCAATGTTCATGCATTTTGAGAATTAAGGAGAAAGTGAGGGGGTACAGTCTAGGCATTGTAATGCATGCAGGTCTGTTCTAGGCAGGCAAGTAAGTTGTCTCTTGCGGACAAACGGTGAGACATGAAATTCAATTGGAATCTAAGAAATAGGGAATTGTAGCGGTTGTGTTCATCAAGAAATTGACCCTTCGTATTGAGACAGACAGGACAGTCATACATGTTGGTGAATATCAAGATGAGGACATTACAGTGTCAACTCTAATCACAAGGTAGGTTCTTGTCAAATAGGAATAATATCAAATGTATTGATGTTTTAATGTAATGTAGGGTGAGAGTAACGAAAGAAATGAAAGCTCACTTAAAATCTTGAAGATGAACTGTCCTGGCTGATCAAATATATAGTGTCAATTCAAATACAATAATTTGGCACTTGGGTCTGAATTCAATCAATGCAAACAGCTGACTTTTGAAAGTGCGTTGGATTTGCACAGAAGCGGAAACCCGCTTTCTGCAATGATTGAACTCTGTCCAACAAGCTAGAATGTAGGAAATGTCCTCAAAGGGATACTAAAGGGTTGAGGTTGGGGTTGTTGTGGTATTGTCAGCATCTCACATCCTTTCACTCTTACCTGTCTGGTTTGCTGCTCCATTCGTAAGCAAGGAAAAGAAAGCATGACAGGACGTTAGCTGGCACGACAACATGACCCGTCGCTATGATGACTGAATAATCAGTATCACGCCCCATGGCTGAAGTTGAAGTCTGCCGTTCATATTTTATACTGTAATGTACTATTTCCTGTTGACCAAGCGGAAATATATGTGTCTAACTACAAAAAAGAACAATCGTATCTCTATGTTGGATGGTGTGCGAGATTAGTGTCGCTTTGCTACCGAACCCACGCTCAATTATGCCGCTTCGGTTAATTGTTGTTTAAAATACTATAATTTAATCCCAGGTGCAATCCAAAGATCTATCTCATTTTTTTGGGATACTTTTTTGAGGGGATGGATTGATTGTCACTCCAGCATGGAAGGGCTCTGTGTGTTTGTTTCAATGCTGAAGAATACCTGTATCAAGGCAACAACACATGACAATACAAATAATGTGCCTGCATGAAATATTGAAGAAACTAGATAATATCATTTCAGTTTATATGGCCTTTCCCCTTACCGTCGTAACAAAAGCCACTTATGTTTGTTGTGATCTGTTTTGTGTTCTGGAACACAGGGAACCATGACTTTCAGCTTAGATTAACATAAAAATATATATGATCTGTATCCGAGTGTGCATGTAGGTGTGCATCTTGCTGTGACTGATTTATACAGTTCATCAGTGATGCTGTGTTGCTATTAACTCGTCCTTTCCCCTGCCGCAACCCACACAGTAATGTTGTCATTTGCTCTTCACACGGAGCACCAATTCTATCACATTGATCTTGACAAGTGATATATCTCCTGGTTATGGACCGGAAAGTCCTGACACACTGGTGACATTGACTTGGTAATTGTTGTGTAAATCTGCCGTGGCACAAACAGAAACCAGAGAAGGCCTCCTCTCTACATTAAATCACTTTTCTTTTCTCATTTTAGTCATTTGGCAGATGCTCTTATCCAGAGCGACTTAAAGTTAGTGAGTGCATACATTTTCATACTGGCCCCCCATGGGAAACAAACCCACAACCCTGGCGTTGCAAGCGCCATGCTCTACCAACTGAGCTACAGGGGACTATTCCATGCCCGACAGTTAGTTCAATGCTCCTCTCTGGTGCCCCTGACATTTCCCGACCAACATGGAAGCCCAGGGACAACCAAATAGTCACACACGCCTAACAATTGAAGGTAAATAGCCATAAGACTCAATGATATTGGATTGGTATTGGTATTTTTTATGTTGGATTGATGTTGGTATATTTAATGAATACCTATGCATTCAGAGATACTTCACATGTTCTTGCGTGGTGTTGAGTGGACAACATACCTATTGATAGACTAATTATAAGCCCAGGCTTACCAAAGTCTTCTCTCAAGACTGATTCTCTCAGTAATGTGTTAATACGCTCTACAGTGTCATTCAGTGTGGATGCTATGGAGACTGCTCCATGTGGCCAAAAGCAGTATTCAATCAAGGTGGAAACTAAAAGAGGGAGAAGCAAGGATAGAGAGAAATGTGTCCTTGTGATGCACCAGGGCAACAGGGGGTCACTAAGCAAGCCTGGAGCGCAGTTCTCTTGTGTGTGTGTGTCGGGTGGGGGGGGGGTGGGGGTTGACTTCAGAGGTGGCCTGAGGGCCTGTTCTAAAGCAGCATTCACATGCACTGACACAGAGCAAATACTCTGAGCACTCTCCTCCTACGCTTGACTGATGAGCGGTGACGGCGAACGGCCAGCTTCCGCTGTGTGTGTGATTGAGAGTGCTTGTATATATGTGTGTGTGTATGCGCCTGTGCGCCTGTGCGTGTATCCTTCTGATATGTAGACTGTGTGTGACAGTGTATTTGCATGTACTTAATGTGTCTCTCTCTATCTCACCTTCTTGTGTGTGTGTGTGTTTCTCTTTCTCCAGTCCTTACATTTTACATTTTAGTCATTTAGAAGACGCTCTTATCCAGAGCGACTTACAGTTAGTGAGTGCATACATTTTCATACTGGCCCCCCGTGGGAAACGAACCCACAACCCTGGCGTTGCAAACGCCATGCTCTACCAACTGAGCTACACGGGGCTACACAGGGCTTACCTCTTGTACAGGAGGATGGCGATGACGATGCATATGATGAAGACGACAGCGAGCACTGGGCCCACCACCCAGATAAGTCCCTCCTCCTCGTCAATGATTGGCTGGGGGTCGAGGTCAGCTGACACAAGAGGGTCAGAGTAGGGGCTGGTGGCATACATGGTCTGGGAAGGAGAGGAAGGGTAGTGGTATTAGTCATCACACTGTTATTTTGTTGAGGCTCTCAGGCTACACATTACATGACAGAGGCATTATACCACAAGTGTAAATACTAGTGGGATAATTATTACAAAATACATTTAAAAAATAGGCTAGTAACCACATGTAGGTAGAGTACAGCACAGTAGAGTAAAGTACGGACTTGGGAAATTATTTTACCACCACAATGTAGTTACCCAAGGTACCCAGACTAGGATAGGAAATACTTTTGGCTGACTCCAATAGCCACTATTCCTCTGCCTCCCATGACTTTGAAAACAACATTTTGTGATCCCAGACTATGTTCCTTATCGTTCCTCAACATAAAATGATCTCTTACTCTTGACTGTGTGGCTGCCTAGAAAAACAACCTGCACTCTCTCACATCTCTATCAACCCTCAAAGTGGAGCTCCAATCAATAGAACTCAGCCCTTCTGTGAGGCCACTGAACGTTTCCAAGTTCAAAAGTTTCCAAGTTTTAGAACACGTAGATTCGGTCAGTCTGACTTTCACAAAGACATCGGGACAACCTGTATGTGACGTCTAGGCCATGATTAGCCCATTCAAAGTTATTGTGTCAATGCTAATTAATGAATTCAACTCTCCAAACGATATGGGCATGTGGTAATACTGTATCTCTAATATCTCTCATTTGTGCCCTGATTGAGTTCCTTCACACCATTCTGAGGGGAACGAAATAAAGACTGGGGCTTTGGGGCAAAGAAAAAGCCAATCAGTGCTGTGGTGGGCAAATTGGAGATTCCCCCCCATTTTGTCCGCGAACCCACTGTTATCATCCTCCTTTACCTGTAGTCAGGACTGACTGCCTTAAAACCTCCCAGCTCATCAAATCCATCATTCTTCCGCGTTTAGTCAGCTAATCATGCCCCTTTCTCCTTTGACACACACATACACACACACTAGCTGCAGCGGAGGAGATAAAGACGTTCGCCCGTAGGCGCGCAATTAAAGAGGAGTCTCGTTATAGAGATATTCCTGCGATTGGCAGGAGCCTCTGGGGAATTTCCCCTCTGCAGTAGCAGACTCCATTCTCGCCGTGGCCCTTTTTCAGAGACCAGGGCTCAAAAGGACTCGACGTAACGCATCCATCCAAGGGAGGTGCCCCCTGCCAAGACACAGTGGATTTGGGTCTTTGACGTTTAACATGCAACTTTAAGCATGAAGGCGAAAGATCCCTGGCAAAGGAAATCGCCAGAGGGCCGACTGTAGTACCTGTTTGAACTAATTCCTTTATGGAGTGGGGTGTCTAAGAGAAGAGAAGGAGAAACAAATGGAGAGAGAGAGAGAGAGAGAGAGAGAGAGAGAGAGAGAGAGAGAGAGAGAGAGAGAGAGAGAGAGAGAGAGAGAGAGAGAGAGAGAGAGAGAGAGAGAGAGAGAGAGAGAGAGAGAGAGAGAGAGAGAGAAGAGGTTTCTAAGAATTTTTGTATAAAAGGCATATACTTACATTTTCTGAGATCTCGAGGACAGCAAGCACAAAGAAGATGTACTCTTGGCCATTGGCGAGCTGCTTGTTTTCAAAGTCACCATAGATCTTGGTGTCTCCCAGAGTGAAGTCGGTGGGAAGGTCTTTGAAGTAGGCAGCGATGTAGGCTTTGGGCTCAGCTTGCCTCCGGAAGCGAAGGCCTCGACTTGTTCGGTTAATCTCTTTCAGCAGCTAAAAGTGAAGAGTAGAAACAATGCAGACAGTCGATAAAAAGAAACAAAGATAGTAGTTTTGCAGTCGCACACACACACACACAGACACAGACACACACACAGGCACACACGCACAGACACACACACAAACACACACACACACACATCAAATCTGTGTTACATCCCTCCTGATTACAAAAGCTCAAACTACTGATTGCAACGGAAGAGGAAATATTACCATTTGGATTTCATTTGTTTTACACGGCAAGGATTTCGAGATGTGTGGATTTACCTAAATGAGATTCTAGAATAATAATGAATACTGTCAAACATTTCAAAAGGATTTTAAGAAAGAGGTCAATGTTTTGACGTTCCAGTGGCTCTGCTGTTTCTGTGTGTGTGTGTTTGTGTGTGTGTGTGTACGGGTGTGTGTGTACATGTGTGTACGTGCATGCATGTGTGTATATTATGTTCCTGACTGGCTCAGGGCGAAATCCTTGGCCCTGATGTCACAACACATTTTTATTTTTGGCTCCATTGACGATGCAAAGAGGACAACGAGTGATAAAGTGCTAAAGCATTGCATAACATTTAGAAGGAAAGAGAGGCAAATATGTGTTAAACTGACTGAACTTAGGGTAGGGATATATTACATTGATATATTCCTCAGACACCAGAACCATCACGATTGCATGACGGCTTGTAGTCATTGGAATACACTTATTTAAAATGTAAATTAGCAAATACCCTGTGGCATGCTAAACAATGGGGGTCGCTAGGTGGGGTTACTCATTGAAAGTGCTGAGAGCACCAACTGTAGTGTAAGTACCAAGTCCCTAAAAAAGGGTTAGGCAACCCTGGTCCTTTGTTTATGATTTAACCGACCAGGTGTGTTGAATTTAGGCAATCACTTAACTGATCAATTAGCTTGGTCTGGTGTGGTGCTTAGTTGGAACAAAATCCTGCAGTACCTGCGGCACCCAGGAACAGGGTTGCCTACCCCTGGCCTTAAGGTATCACTTAAACAACAATGCAATGGTGTTCTGTTGCTTGCTCGGCATGGGTAATTTACATTTACATTTTAGTCATTTAGCAGACGCTCTTATCCAGAGCGACTTACAGTTAGTGAGTGCATACATTTTCATACTGGCCCCCCGTGGGAAACGAACCCACAACCCTGGCATTGCAAGCGCCATGCTCTACCAACTGAGCTACAGGGGACTACATCATGTCTAAATGTATCTCAAATTGATTTGAACATGTTACATTTTACGTTTTAGTCATTTAGCAGACGCTCTTATCCAGAGCGACTTACAGTTAGTGAATGCATACATTTTTCATACTAATGCGCGACAAATGCCAATATCGGTCAAATGACTTGAATGAGATTTGTGCCACAAATGCCAAAACGCTACCATGTGACAATAGTGCAAGGGAAACCAAACCAAAGCATGTTGTTGTCATACCTTGTCCATAGACTGGCCTACAGGGTAAGGAAACCAATGTCATTGTAATTTGGGTGAACTAACTGGCCAAGAAATACACCCATGCTAATGTAAAGCTTATGGGAGGGTCAGAATTCCAGTCGGGATCAGAACAAATGAATTTACAGCCAGAATTCCAGACTCCTAAAAGATGTTGAGCAGATCGTGGTCCTGGGGAAGAATAGCAACACACACACACAGAGATCCGCTCAACTGAGTCTCCTACACAGACAGTAACAACTGGCTCTGCTCGATAGCACATTTTCACCCTTCATACAATATAGAAATGTGTTTAGATATATTTATATTCAGAGAGATGTATCCCGTTCTCAGTTTATTGTCGATTCATTTAGTTTGTTCCTAAAACCGACCATTTTGGTCACACAGAAGGAATCGCTGCAGCACTTAGACAGAAAACGACAGGAACCACAGATAAAAAATCGTCATTATTATATCTGCGTCAACAGAGGAATCATGACACTAACAGCTATTGGAAATAGTAGAGGACTTGAGTGCAGGAAAAGACAGCGAGATGGAATGGGGGCCAGAGCTTTAGAGCAGCAACACACACACACACACACACACACACACACACACCACCACCACTCTCATTTTGTAAGTGGCCAGGAGCCTTACGTAACATTCAAATCAAAAGATGGGGGTGAGTCCCCAAGACGACTGGATTGTATCATAACAGAAAAATGCTGCTTCATCATATTCACACCAGGCTAGCCCCCTCTCCGCTCCCCCCTCCCCCACATGTCTCAAATTGCATTGTTGCACTGCACTAATAGGACGACCAGCCATTATTTACCCACTAGCAACACCGGGCAACCTGGTCAGAATGTGAATTAGGTCACACTTTTACAATGGGAATGTGATTGCTTCCGCACAAAAAAGGCAGAACTTGGCTTGCTCTTATGGGAAAGTGTAATGGTATGCAGTTCTATGCCCAATGAAAACTGACATAAATAAGTGATTAAGTGAATGTATGTAATGGTGTGAAACATCTATTGGTTTCATGTCTGCTTGATTTATCTGGTTTTAGACATCGTATCAACGTGAGCCAATCCTGCTACTCAGTCAGAACTCCATATCTCTCTCTCTCTGGAGTGTGTGTGCGCCTGTCAATTGTCTGCACTGGCTTTGGCACAAGGGCCGGTGGCACTGTCCGATAATGTCTTCAATCATTTCTCATGTCAACACGGCTAAATCCAGCCGCCCTTGGGAAAAGTTGGGAAAAGGTGAGAGCCCGATATTGACAAACAAATCAATTCTGACGGGAGGGGGCGACTTTTGGGTATTCGTTCAAGGCGTGACACATGGGCCTGTGCACACAGCCAAAATCGGCAGATGAGACTCAGCGAGACAACAGCATGGTTCTCGTCAGAGAAAAAGTTATGCTCATATTATGTCTTTGCTTGCTCTATTTACCGTAATAGGAATAAATCATCCCAATAAGTACCTACTCACAATGAAAAGTAAAGTATTTAATGCATTTGAATCTATACCTAAGCCATCTCATATCTACTTACACCAAAAGTCTAGTGATGCAAAAGGTGCTAAAACCATTCTGTTCACAATTATGTTGGGTTTCGATCAATTGCAGATACTGGATTTCTGAATCGTGCTTTTGAAAGAGCATTTTAATTGTACAGCAGTATGTCCTGGATAGAGGGAATTCAAAGACACTTCTGGAAGCGCTATCTGGAGACCCACTTACTGCCATCCATAGTATCTTATGAGTGTTAGGAATGTTTCACATGTGTTAGGCAGGTGAGTGTGTGATGTGATGAGGGCCATTAACATAGCTGAGAGATTGTTTATATGCGATTGACGCATCACAAAGAGCATGCACACTTTACGGTTTGACTGCAAAATCCTTACGTAAGCTTTCTCCAATACTGTACCTGAGCATACACAGTGCATGAAAGCTTCTCAAATACCTAGACCGGCTAAATATAAATGTTGTCAAGTACTTTTGTGCATAACCAGTGTGATACCTTTCCCTTGAATAAGGACAGACACACAGGCCTGATGCAGCTCTTCGGGTAATTTCAGTTGAGAGGGAGAGAGGGGTGGGAAAGGGGGGGTTGAGTTGCAGTGCACTTGATGACTACTCCATGTTCTACCTCATTTCCATATGAATAATGCTCTCTGCAGCTATTTGCATCAATCAACGAGCCCTGTCCCCAGTTTTCCCCACCCCCATCCTCTCCTATCTGCAGAGTTAAGTGCCGAGTTCTTCCTACCACCTTTCATTTTAAGTAAGACTTGAGAGAGTGATGAGACCTAGGCAGTCTCTACTGGATTTGGGCTGAAGACAATTCCATTGTAATTCAGTCAGTATTGAGAATCCACAACAGGAATTGAATGGTAATGTCTAATAAGGACTTTTTGGAATTTGTATTTATTTATTGGACTATTTTGTGGTACCTACCTCTTCTAGGTTCATCTCATCTGGACTGTCCCAGGGTTTGAGGAACTTTCCTGTGCGCTGTTTCTTCAGAGGCACCACCACTATGTAGTATCCCCTGGAAATGAGAGGGAAAGAAAGAAAACAACACTTTTCAAGGTCATTGTCAGTTCACTCCAGAATATGTTTACGATGCACAATTTTTATATGGTCACATGCTGAGCCTCGACTAAACAAACCAAGATCAAAGATTTCCGCTTCAGACACAACAATGTTTAGTCTCCATGGGCACCATAACAAGTCTTTATGTTGAGGTCTTCGCACTAATCCTGTAGGTGTAACAGGGTAGGGGGTGTTGAGGACAACAGACAAAGACGACAAATGATCGCGCCATTAACAAGTTACTCTAGCCCGCTATCATTACATTAAGAGTTGTTTTTCTTCCATGTTTGTCTTTTAGTTGAAGCATGATCAGAAAAGTCGGGCACACTGTCACACCTCGCTGAGGACGCCGTGGGCTAATTAGCAGCCCTTCGCGAGGAAGAGAAGAGGAGCTGGAATTAGAGGGATTTTCATCCCTCCATTGGGCGGCAAGGAAGATAATAGCCTCTGCCAGACTTTTTTGAGGGCTTCTCCTGGCTGGGCACAGTGCTAGCTAGCGTTAGCCAGGAAGGCAGTGTGGCAGGCTAATGGGAAGCTAATTAGCTTAAGCTCTGGCACGGGGGAGAGTGGGCCCGAGCGCATCCAGCAAGATCAAAACCCGAAATGGGTTTGAAATGCCAGTCTACAATTGGATCTGCGTGTTGGCCTTTTGACAACCCAGGGCTTAGTTGGAATGGCAGGGAGAGACATTACAAGACCTAATACTGGGGAGTGGGATAACTTGGATGGGAGAATTCATGGTGTCATCCTCTCTGTGTTGAGGAAGAGAGAACAAGAGGAACAGGCTTGATACAATGCAATTAATGTAAAATACAGGGTTCAATTCTAAAGAAAGCAATGATGTTCAGTGCTGATGTTCTGACCTTTCAAACACTATCCAACAAACAAAAAGTGGTGAGAAATCTGTGTAAAATCTTGTCCCTTTCAGTTATTAAGTGCAACTATGCAGATGATATAATAGCAACGTGAGTGACATTGAGCAATAAGGAGAAAGAAGCTTTAATGGTATCATGCTGATATAATTGAACCGAAAGATGAGCTGAAGGTAAATAAACGGATTAGGTCAGCCACCGAGGCACATTAATTAAGTGAAATCAAATTAGGCTAAATAGTCAGCTCTATAAGTACAAGTCTGCAATTAGCGATTAGTGTTAGCATTAGTTTTAATCCCCGCCACTCACCTGACTTTCTCTGAAGTCTGGACTGAGGGTAGCTCTACAGTGACCTTGCCGTCCAAGTTGGTCTTGCCGATCAGGTAGGGCTTGGTGCGCAGGATGTCAGGGGCGGTCATGGTGGAGACGCGGTGCTGGAGACCGCCGGCGCTGTTTCCCCGGTTGGTTAGCAGGAAGGAGTACTGTGTCTCGGGCTGCAGACCAGTGATCAGCTTCTGAGTGAGCTTGCCGTCCACCTCCACGCTCTGGCCGTCGTCATAAAGGATCTGGATGTGCGATGGAAGGAAAGAGTGTGTGAATGTTGAGGATATGCACTAATTCGACACTTGAGGTCTGTTTAGTCTGGATCTGTATTGTAAGTGATAATCAACGAAGGGCTATGCATTCTATGGAAAATAATGAACGACATGGAAGGTGTGTTCCATGACCTGCTAGTGGAGTTGAACTAACCTTCCACGGAGTTAGAATATTTTCCAGAGAACACATACAGCCCCGAGATGATTATCCCTTTTATACCATGGCTATAATTGAACACATTTGCCGCTAGACATGCGTTAATTTGCAGGTAGAAATGTGTTCAACATCCACTGAAGTAGCTAGCACGTTTACTAGACACACTATATATACAAAAGTATGTGGACACCCCTTAAAATTAGTGGATTCGGCTATTTCAGCCACACCCGTTGCTGACAGGTGTATAAAATCGAGCACACAGCTATGCAATCTCCATAGACAAACATTGGCAGTAGAATGACCTTACTGAAGAGCTCAGTGACTTTCAACGTGGCACCGTCATAGAATGCCACCTTTCCAACAAGTCAGTTCATAAAATTTCTGCCCTGCTAAAGCTGCCCCAGTCAACTGTAAGTGCTGTTGTTGTGAAGTGGAAATGTCTAGGAGCAACAACGGCTCAGCCATGAAGTGGTAGGCCACACAAGCTCACAGAACGGGCCGAGTACTGAAGCGTCTGTCCTCGGTTGCAACACGCAATACCGAGTTCCATACTGCCTCTGGAAACAAAGTTAGCAGAAGAACTGCATAGTGCCAACAGCCCCAATGCATAGTGCCATTTGTAAAGTTTGGTGGAAGAGGAATAATGATCTAGGGCAGTTTTTCATGGTTCGGGTTAGGCCCCTTAGTTCCAGTGAAGGGAAATCTTAACTCTACAGCATACAATTACATTGTAGACAATTCTGTCCTTCCAACTTTGTGGCAACAGTTTGGGGGAAGGCCCTTTCCTGTTTCAGCATGACAATGCCCCCGTGCACAAAGCGAGGTCCATACAGAAATGGTTTGTCGAGATCAGTGTGGAAGAACTTGACTGGCCTGCACAGAGCCCTGACCTCAACCCCATCGAACACCTTTGGGATGATTTGCCCAACATCAGTGCCCAACCTCACTAATGCTCTTGTGGCTGAATGGAAGCAAGTCCCCGCAGCAATGTTCCAACATCTAGTGGAAAGCCTTCCCAGAAGAGTGGAGGCTGTTATAGAAGCAAAGGGGGGACCAACTTGGTCATGTAGTGTAGCTACAGTAGTTGCCTTGGTAACAAACAAACATACTTGCTAGTTTAGCTAACCAAACCAATCAGCAATAGCTTGCTATTATGAAAATCAAATTCAACAATGCCAATAATGTTTTTATTCAACTTTTGCTTTCGGGAAATAATGCATATATAGGGAAATAATGCACACTCTAGAATGCCCTTCAAGACAATCAGAAACGAGTATTCAACAATGCCATGGTATAACACTACTATATCTTTGGCTGATGTCACTTAATATTTTCTGGAATGCTGTCCTCGAACATTGTTGATTAAAATACGAAAAGTTCTTACTGTGAAGGGCTGAGCTGCATTATAGTTGTCTGGAATCTCCCAGGTGAGGAGCACGGATGTCTTCATGGCAGCTTTCACATGAAAGTTTTTTGCAAACACTGCTAAAAGAAAGGGGAAGCAGATTAATTAGACACGAAACAAACACAACCCTCTTTAAAGGATTCCAGAGCAACAAACCTCTTACCTGACCATGTTTCCCTTTACAACCAGTCTGAAACCAGCACTAGAGTGGTCTTAGCAGGGCTACAGTACTCCCATCTTACCTTAGCTTACTTTTATCTTACCTTTTTATTAAAAGCAGCTTTAACCTACAGGCTCACCTTTGGCTTGGCTGACAACACATGGGACACATATACTTACTCCACCTGATCACGATATCTTTCTTTCTTATGGGGAGGGAGGGCTATGTATACATACAGATGATTTTAAAACAATTCTGAGATCGGATTAATCTGTTTGTTCTTCTGCCACTCTGGCTTGACGAGGTGGTTGCTGTTGGTGGTGGTTGTGGGGTGAAGTTGGATTGGTGGGCGGGAGGTTGAATTGGGGTGGGGTCCTACCTTGATCCAAGGGCTGTGTCCTGAACTGGACACTGGGGCTATAGGGGCCGGAGCCTTTGCTGGTGAAGGCACACATTTTGATATCGTAAGTAGTGTCTGCCTTGAGGCCGTCAAGGGTGACGGTGGACTCCGGGGCGATGATGAAGAGTTCCGAGGGGCTCCGAGGGCTGTTGATGTCCTTGTACTGCAGGGCGTACTTCACGATAACGCCGTTGCTCTCCGCCAGTAACAGGGGATTCCAGCTCACCTGAATGGTGGTGGTAGTGCCGCCCACGGCTGCAATGCTTTGTGGGAAGCCGCTAGGCATATCTTCAGGGGTGCTGATTTCTTTGACCGTCTCCTCGCCGAAGCCCACCTTGTTACGGGCGGACAGGCGGAAGGTGTATGATGCCCCCTTGTGGATCTCTTTGGTGGTGTAGTGGTTCTCGCGCTCTGGGAACTCAATGATGGTCAGAGGGTCGACGTCTTTGCGACCGAAGCGGAGGCGGTAGCCCTGCAGGGGGCCGTGGGTTAAAGACGGGGGGTGCCATTGGAGGAGGGCAGTGCCCATGTTGGTGGGGCTGACCATGAGTCGTGGTTTTTCAGGTACTAAGAGAAGAGCAGTGACAAAATATATATTTTTAATACAAATACCATGCAAAGAACCCCTTCAAACTGCCATAGCATTTTAAAAGCAATATCCAACAGACATTATGACAATTATGAGAGTATGATGACATCCCAAAACAACCCAACCCATAATGCATGAAAAAATCTGATCTCCTTTCCCACTCATTACAGCGTAAAGGGTTGTCATTGTCTGATGCTGTTATGACTTCATGAGTAGTCTTACCCCACCAAGGGAGCAGTAGATAGCTAACACCCTGTTTGCATGAATGCTGTTTGCTTTGATACCTAACCAATATAGCATTCCTCTTAAGCCTTTACTGAGTGAAGGCTCCTATCCCCCCCCAACACACACACAAACACTAGCCGTCTATCTCTGTACGCTGGTGGAGGTAGGTGGAGCTTGAAAGGCTTTACAGACAGATTAGACGACAGCGCAATTATATGTCACACACACACAACAAAGTATTTCTGAACTGCCATTTGGATTGTGTCATGCGTCTCTCTCAAAAGAAACCAATGAGAGCTGAACAGAACATCGGGCTGCCATTAATTTGGGTGTATTTTTCTTCCCAGATTTCCCCAACTGATTTCTCCATTAGTTCCTTAACCCCAGTGAGCATTCCAATGTCAAAGCGGCGGCTGAGCGGAATTACAATTGTTGTCATAATTGAGGTGGCAATTAGCTGCATTCACATTTTAATAGCCATGGGGGGAAAGGTCGATTAGCATTTATTTTGCTTCCTTTCACTGGGTGCAATTTTCACAGCTCTCTACAGCACAAATGCATTTTTGGATGATCACAGGGTACATTAGCAGAGGGGCAGGGGGAGATTTGTCAGTGATGACAGTTCCCTTACCTGCGCCAGTGGTGGTGATCAGCTTGACCTTGCTGCGAGCTCCGTCTCCCTTTGTTGTGTAGGCTGCCACAGCAACTGAGTACATGGTCTCAGCCTGCAGGTCTGTGATGACCATTTCCTGTAGATTATAAGAATAGGGATTTTTTAGAACTCTTTCTAGGGATTTTGCTGCAATTTGTGCATTTTTACGGGAATGTTTAGTGGTGGGGGTCACATTTTTGCGCATGCATTTATGCTGTATTTAATTCAGAGGACATTATCTCACAGATATTCGCTCACTAATTAGTAAATGCCTGGCAATGAACATGGTTGGTACAAATCTGTCCTGCCACTATATAGTCCACCATCCTTTGCTCAATGCATACGATCCTTCGCTCCATGCAAACAATCTGGACTGGTGGACATGTGTCAGCATAGGTCACTCCATGCATTGAAAAGGCGAGGGTGTAAGTAGTGCAGTACAAATTATAACATACAGTATTATCTTTTTGAAACTTGGTCCACTTTCAAAAAGCGTGTTTATTATAATCAACACCGGTAAGCATTTATGAATAGCCTCGTAATGTTGGCTATGGATTTCTGTTAGTCAAGCCATTCCATATCAATTTACAAGTAGAAAACAAGTAGTTAGTGTATGTTTTCTCGTTTTGTCTTAGTGGGATTCAGAACAGTTAGGAGGTTATGTGAGGTTCAATACAGTCAAAACCAAGCGAAGGTCACGAACAGAGGAAACACAGAGCATGCAGGGCAACGAAGGGGGAACGGGATTAACACTGTATCAGGTCTCTGTATCTACTCACATGTTCAGTTGAATCATCATATTCCCACTGATTAAGATGTGAGAGAAATAAGAGCGAAAACAAAACAACGGCTAAGTACAGAGTCACCGTTCACTAGTGAGAGAGTAGATGATAGAGAAAGTGATAGAGGAGAAGCGACAGACAAGACACATATACTGATGGATGATTTTACCCCTAAGAGATGTCATTCACTGACCACCAATAAGTTATTGATTATGTCAGTTCCATTGCATTTACAGATGTGTGATCCATCGCATTTCAATTAAAGCACCAGTGCATTCGGAAAGTATTCAAACCACTTCCCTTTTTCCACACTTTGTTACGTTACAGCCTTATTCTAAAATGGATCAAATTATTTTTATACACCGTAATGAAAAAGCAAAAACTGGTTTTTAGACATTTTTGCAAATAAAAAATAAAATAAACAATTGAGCTCAGGTGCATCCTGTTTCCATTGATCATCCTTGAGATGTTTCTACAACTCGATTGGAGTCCACCTGTGGTAAATTCAATTGATTGGACATGATTTGGAAAGGCACACACCTGTCTATATAAGGTCCCACAGTTGACAATGCATGTCAGAGCAAAAATCAAGCCATGAGGTCGAAGGAATTGTCCGTAGAGCTTCGAGACAGGATTGTGTCGAGACACAGATCTGAGGAACGGTACTAAAAAATGTCTGCAGCATTGAAGGTCCCCAAGAACACAGTCGCCTCCATCATTCTTAAATGGAAGAAGTTTGGAACCAACAAGACTCTTCCTAGGGCTGGCTGCCCGGCCAAACTGAGCAATCAGGAGAGAAGGGCCTTGTTCAGGGAGGTGACCAAGAACCCGATGGTCACTGTGACAGAGCTTCAGAGTTCCTCTGTGGAGATGGGAGAACCTTCCAGAAGGACAACCATCTCTGCAGCACTCCACCAATCAGGCCTTTATGGTAGAGTGGCCAGACAGAAGCCACTCCTCAGTAAAAGGCACATGACAGCCCCCTTGGAGTTTGCCAAAAGGCACCTAAAGGACTCTCAGACCATGAGAAACAAGATTCTCTGTTCTTATGAAACCAAGATTGAACTCTTTGGCCTGCATGCCAAGCGTCATGTCTGGAGGAAACCTGGCACCATCCCTACGGTGAAGCATGGTGGTGGCAGCATCATGCTGTGGGGATGTTTTCAGCGGCAGGGACTGGGAGACTAGTCAGGATCGAGGGAAAGATGAACAGAGCAAAGTACAGAGAGATCCTTGATGAAAACATGCTCCAGAGCGCTCAGGACCTCAGACTGGGGTGAAGGTTCACCTTCCAACAGGACAATGACCCTAAGCACACAGCCAAGACAATGCAGGAGTGGTTTCGGGACAAGTCTCTGAATGTCCTTGAGTGGCCCAGCCAGAGCCCGGACTTGAACCCAATCGAACATCTCTGGAAAGACCTGAAAATAGCTGTGCAGCAACGCTCCCCATCCAACCTGACAGAGCTTGAGAGGATATGCCGAGAAGAATGGGAGAAACTCCCCAAATAGAGGTGTGCCAAATTTGTAGAGTCATACCCAAGAAGACTCGAGGCTGTAATCGCTGCCAAAGGTGCTTCAACAAAGTACTGAGTAAATGTTCTGAATACTTATGTAAATATGATATTTCCTAAGTTTGCAAAAATGTCTAAAAAACAGTTTTTGCTTTGTCATTATGTGTTAGGTTGATGTGGGGAAAACAAATTATTCAATCACTTAAGAATAAGGCTGTAACGTAACAAAACGTGGAAAAAGTCAAGGGGTCTGAATACTTTCCGAATGCACTGTAGTTTGTGTGATTGTCTCCACCAGATATTGAGAGTAACAGAGGGTGAGTCACATACTGTGTAGGTCTATTCCTAGACATGCACACCAATGTATGAATGTGTAGCTATCTTATCATAGATTTACTCAATGGGTGACTCAGTTTCAAAGATCCTGAGAACAACTAATTTGTGTCATTAGGATTTAATGGGAAAACGTGTGGTTTTAACAACATTTTCTACTGCTTAATAGCATGTCCATGTATTTTCACTCTGGCATGTGTGACTCTTATGCTCTGTGGACTGTCCTTGTGTCAGAGAACTTCTCAAGGTGAGAGAACCTGTGAGTTTTGGGCGGAAGGCGGAGGAGGGTGCTTACCTGCGCATCGTCAATCAAGATGTCCTTGATGACTGGCTGTCCCATGGGCTCCCCATTAACCATCCTGACATAGTGCACCTGGTACCCTCGGATCTGCCCATGCTGCTTGATGGGCATCGGCGAGCGCCAGATGACTTTTATTGACGTGGAGTTGACAGTCTCCACCTCGACTTTACGAGGCGGGCCGCTGGGAACTGGAGGAACACCATGGGATAAAAAAAGAAGGTCAAGATTATAGAGGACCCCTTCTCCCCTGTGAATTTCTGGCCAACTCCAAAGAGCAAAATGCTGGGGTGAAAAAATCTACAAAAGGGGAGCATACTGCAACAAGCACTGTATGACATCAATATTTCAACAATGGCAAGGGAAAAGAAAAACAACCCCAAAAACAGGTCTGACAATTGACCTAATCTTGAAACATTCAAAAATGGGAGTAGTGGATTAAAAACATGGAATAAAAATGTGTTTGTTAAAATTGAAAAGAGGAGCCAAAGGGGATGCTTCAAAAGCTTGAAGTACCCTGCAAGAATTTTGGCTATGAAGCGTGAAGAAAAAGTGAAAATAAATATTGTCATTCTTGGCCATTTAAAAATATATATACCTTCCAACTTGTGCCCTTTCCACTGTCCATAACTTGGCATTCAGTCAAATTCATTAAAAAAAAGTTAAAATCAAACGTTTTTTTCTCATACATAAAAAAAAAAAAGACAGTTTGGGACTGGAAGTCAAAGGCCTGAAGTGCTTCGATGCAGGAGAAAATGCCATACCAAATGTTGAAATTGAGTATTAGGGGATAAAGGCAGAAAAATACTGACAAAAAGTTAAATGAGCTTTAAAAAATAGTTAGTTGCAATCGGTTTAATAAAAAAAAAAGTTGCACGGAAGTAGTCCAAGTTAGTAAAAGTGGGATCATAATGAGAGTTAGGAGTGTTGTCAGCTTTGTTAGAAGCAGGAGGAAGAAGCAGAGAGGGATGCTAGGTCAAAGGGACTGTAGATGCTGTTAGACAGTATCTGAAGGGGGTTAGAGGTTAGAGGGCAGACTGGGTTTGCAACGGGGGCAGCGGCTTCGGAAAAACATACCATCCTCCTCGGTGCGGATGAGCTGTGGTAAACTTTCAGGTCCTTCACCCACATCTGTGTGAGCAGTCACTGTCACACGGTATTCCGTCCATTTCTCCAAGTTTTCCAAGAGGTACTGGGAGCTTTCTGGAGGGATGCCGGATATTTTTCGGGTGGTGGTGTCCTCCCCTTCAGTGGCAGCGTATTGGATGGCATACTTAGTTATGATCCCATTCTGTAACTCCATAGGGGGCGGCCGCCAACTTACCAGGATATTGGTGGAGCTGGGGCTAGAGCACTTCACATCCTGAGGTGGAGCTGAGGGCTCTGATTGGAGGAGGAGTGGATTGGAGGAGGAGCAGGGTTTTGTTTGATTGGATCAATCATTTCAGTAGGGGTTTTGTTTCATTTAGTTTGTTTCGAGGAGGGGTTTCACAGGTAGGTTGAAGTTTTTTTTGGGTTGAGTTGATGGTGTTGGAAATGAACAAACAATAAAGAAAAGGGAAAGGGAAAATAAATATGATACAAAATGAGGACGAAGCACTGAAACAATGTTTGCAAAGAAGTGGTATCAAAAGTCAATGAGGTTTCACAATCAAGATGTGACAAAAGGCAAAGACAAAAGACTAACACTTTTTAAAACAAGGTAAACTCAATGCATAAAATCACACACACTGAGGATGTATGGATGGGGTTGTCATGAGATAATAGGACACCTTCACAATATGTAACCTACCTTAGTAAATAAAAAATTACATATTATTTCCTAAAAACTATTATCACTCTAGGGATTCATATCTTCGGCTTATAACCGAGACTAAGCCCAAATTTAATTTAAACTTTTTAATTACTGCTCAGTAAAAGTTCACTTGATCACATAAAATCCTAATAAATTCAACCAAATATCATACATTTGCCAAGCAGTTACCACGAATCCAAAAACATAAAGGTTGACGCTTCAACTCTAGCAAAGTGTAAAAAGTTGTATTGGTCACCAACCTTTCCGAAGCCTGTTGGTTTGTGGTAAAAGCCTGATCGTACAACAGAGAACTTCCCAAGGAGATATGACTGACTTTTGAAAGTCTCAACACATTGGCATGCAGACATCTTTTCTTGGTACCTCCCATCGAGTTTGGACTTTTTGAACTTAATACCTACCTGTTCTCTGCCTTTTTGTCTTGCACAGACCTCCGGTTTATTTGAAATATATATATATTTTTATTCAAATCAGTTTTTGAAATGTAATGTTCTATTTTCTAATAGTCAATACACTACTTGTTTGTACTTAGCTTCAATTTGGTGCCTTGACAAATTGGTCAATACTTTTGTCATTTCATTAAACCGGAGGTCTTATTGTGTGGTAATAAGGTAATTCTCTATCTTCAGTGATACTACTTGCTTTTGAGCTTTCTATGGAATTTGTAGTCCATCCAATTGTTTGTTTTTAATTTTTTTGTTAAGGGCTTCGCATCACCAATTATGCTACTGAGAAAGGAAAACCCCTCTGATCTCCAGATAAAATGGGCAGAATTTTATTTCCATAGAAAGCTCAGTCTCAATATGCAAATACTCTGACGTGGCTTATACGCAAAGTCAAGAGACAAGGCTTCCAATAGTGGGATAACATGCCCTTCCGTTAATCAAAAACAACAGACAGTCGGATAAAGACGAAATATACATTTGAATGAATAATTCAAAGCACTATTATTGGTTGGGATGTATTGCACATCAAAGGTGTTGAAGAGGACTAGATTCTGTATGTAGTGTAACCTTGTCTGTTGACTTCACAGGAGAGCCCTGGTGAACACTGTCCATGCAGCCATATCAAATAGGTGCATTGTCAGGTAGACATCAAAACACTCAGTTTCAGCTCCAATCACTGCAGAACCAGTCCATTTTCAAGGTCATCCACCTCTTTCGATGACATTTATTTTTATCAAGAGTCATTCACCTCTTTCGATGACATTTATTTTTTATCATGTCATTGACCTGTTTTTGGCAAAAGGTATTGGAATTAGCGGATGCAATTCTAAATTGGCAAAGGTAGATGCGTTTGAAAATGTAAGAATGTATTTTCTCTCCAAGGAGTTTCCACATCCAGTGGTAAACTGTCTGGCCAGAGCTGAGATATGGAAGAGGACCTACGTGTTTGAGGGGTTTCTGCGGAGATCTCATTGGTGTAGGCCCCGATACCGTGCTTACTGCGCGCGGCTAGCTGGAAAGTATAAGTAGTGAAGGGCTTCAAGTCCTTCAGCAGGTACGTGGTGGTAGGCTCAAAGCTGATGCGTTTCTGTTGAGAAAATGGTATGTCATCAGTTCAGGACTTCAAGAAAAGGTGTACCATTGGACGTAAGATACATTTGGGACGGTATACCTGTATTTTGAATCTGAGAAACCATTTACCTCTTCCTTGTCATCCCCCTTCTTGTACAGAAGTTCATATCCCATGATTTGATTGTCTTGTCCGGTCTGAGCTGGGGCTATCCACGATAGTAGTATGCTCGTTTCGGATTTGGCTTCCCCTTTGAAGTCGGTCGGTTGAGAGGGGACTGGGAAAGCAATACAAATACACATTTGGTCCACTAAACCAATGATACTCATTGCAACGTCCACCATATTGCTGCTAAAATGTATTTGACGAGTGCTGCTGCTGGCACTACTGTGGCTATTCTTACTACTAATAACATTAGTAGTAACTTGTTATTAATACATTATTACTATTACCTGTGATTGCAACTACCTGTTATTACTATGCTATTACTGTTATTTCTCTAAACAGACACAATTTCATCATATTGGATTAGAAAATATTTTGAGGAAAACAAGTTTAAATATATTTGATTGACAGTCTAAATTATTCTCAAGAAGTATTCAAGGTCTCAAGTCTGATTTTATACTTAAGCAATAATACATGAGAGGCCATGTGTTATTAATATTTTACCATGGCTGGGACGTTGTCATAGCCACGGGGCGAAACTGAGTAGGATAGACCACCACAGTCATGATAAAAATGTCACATGGACTGCTTTTATAAAATGGGTTACCGGCATTAAAAAGCAAGAGTATTTCCCAAACCATCAGTTTTTCAACAAAACGTGTTGCTACGTTCACTAACACTGGTTGTTAAGTGCAATTTTAAGCATTCTCTGGTCGTTAGTTTTATTCGTATTGACTGCCATGTAAAGCAAAACTACCCAAGCGCTGGTTAATATTTCCAGAACTTTGCAGGTTGCTATGGCAAACAGAAATGTTTACTATGGAGGCTCATCCCCCCCTTGCTAACTAGCCAACTACACAGCTAACACAATCACTTCATACTGAAGCTGGAAAGACTGCAAACTAGCTGCATTTCGTTTTGTTTTACCTGTTTCTCTATTGACTTTTCTTTGTACAGTGGGGAAAAAAAGTATTTAGTCAGCCACCAATTGTGCAAGTTCTCCCACTTAAAAAGATGAGAGAGGCCTGTAATTTTCATCATAGGTACACGTCAACTATGACAGACAAATTGAGAGAAAAAAATCCAGAAAATCACATTGTAGGATTTTTAATGAATTTATTTGCAGATTATGGTGGAAAATAAGTATTTGGTCACCTACAAACAAGCAAGATTTCTGGCTCTCACAGACCTGTAACTTCTTCTTTAAGAGGCTCCTCTGTCCTCCACTCGTTACCTGTATTAATGGCACCTGTTTGAACTTGTTATCAGTATAAAAGACACCTGTCCACAACCTCAAACAGTCACACTCCAAACTCCACTATGGCCAAGACCAAAGAGCTGTCAAAGGACACCAGAAACAAAATTGTAGACCTGCACCAGGCTGGGAAGACTGAATCTGCAATAGGTAAGCAGCTTGGTTTGAAGAAATCAACTGTGGGAGCAATTATTAGGAAATGGAAGACATACAAGACCACTGATAATCTCCCTCGATCTGGGGCTCCACGCAAGATCTCACCCCGTGGGGTCAAAATGATCACAAGAACGGTGAGCAAAAATCCCAGAACCACACCTAGTGAATGACCTGCAGAGAGCTGGGACCAAAGTAACAAAGCCTACCATCAGTAACACACTATGCCGCCAGGGACTCAAATCCTGCAGTGCCAGACGTGTCCACCTGCTTAAGCCAGTACATGTCCAGGCCCGTCTGAAGTTTGCTAGAGTGCATTTGGATGATCCAGAAGAGGATTGGGAGAATGTCATATGGTCAGATGAAACCAAAATATAACTTTTTGGTAAAAACTCAACTCGTCGTGTTTGGAGGAAAAAGAATGCTGAGTTGCATCCAAAGAACACCATACCTACTGTGAAGCATGGGGGTGGAAACATGCTTTGGGGCTGTTTTTCTGCAAAGGGACCAGGACGACTGATCCGTGTAAAGGAAAGAATGAATGGGGCCATGTATCGTGAGATTTTGAGTGAAAACCTCCTTCCATCAGCAAGGGCATTGAAGATGAAACGTGGCTGGGTCTTTCAGCATGACAATGATCCCAAACACACCGCCCGGACAACGAAGGAGTGGCTTCGTAAGAAGCATTCCAAGGTCCTGGAGTGGCCTAGCCAGTCTCCAGATCTCAACCCCATAGAAAATCTTTGGAGGGGAGTTGAAAGTCCGTGTTGCCCAGCGACAGCCCCAAAACATCACTGCTCTAGAGGAGATCTGCATGGAGGAATGGGCCAAAATACCAGCAACAGTGTGTGAAAACCTTGTGAAGACTTACAGAAAACATTTGACCTGTGTCATTGCCAACAAAGGGTATATAACAAAGTATTGAGAAACTTTTGTTATTGACCAAATACTTATTTTCCACCATAATTTGCAAATAAATTCATTAAAAATCCTACAATGTGATTTTCTGGAATTTTTTTCCTCATTTTGTCTGTCATAGTTGACGTGTACCTATGATGAAAATTACAGGCCTCTCTCATCTTTTTAAGTGGGAGAACTTGCACAATTGGTGGCTGACTAAATACTTTTTTCCCCCACTGTATATATCAATAAATATGTGGTGGATTCATGATTTCGACTGGCTGAGAAAAGCTGCCTGCCTGAATTGTAAATGTCGCAGATAATGTCTAGATACTTTTTACAGTGATCAAGTTTATAAGTTGAGACAGTGGATCTGTAAAAGTAGTAGTAGTAGTAGTAGTGCGTTGCTAGGTAACAACTTAAATGATGGCACGTTTTATGAATGTACCCTGCCATGTGTATGTTGTGTATTATATCATGGTCAGGATAGGCTCTAACAATGGGAATTCCAAACCACCCGTTGTATAATTAAGCAATAAGGCCCAAGGGGGTGTGGTATATGGCTAATATAGCACAGCTAAGGGCTGTTATTATGCACGACGCAAGACGGAGTGCCTGGATATAGCCCTTAGCCGTGGTATATTGGAAATATACCACAAAACCCCGAGGTGCCTTATTGCTATTATAAACTGGTTACCAACGTAATTAGAACCACCTAGTTTATAATGTTTAATAAACTATGATCTTTGTCATTCAGAATGCAAAATGGAAATAGAAATTGATTGGCACTCAAGAGCCAAAAGAGATTTCAAATGTGTTTACAGCTCCGGTCAAAAACGAGGATACTTTTATCTGACTAAAAAGACGGAGTGAGTGAAGCTTTCCCAGAAAGACACTTGGCTGTTTATACTCTCTCCCTTGTAGAGTTAGATGATTTCTTTGTTTACTCATAACTCAAAGATTGCAGAGCTTCATCTCCTACAAGGATTTATAGCTTAACTCATAAATGAGTTAACATAATTGTCAACACACATATCTTACCTCCCGTCTTGGCTATGATCTGGAGATCTGCAGAGAGAGGTCCATCACCCACGGACGTATAGGCCAGGACCTTAATGTAATAGGTCTTGTTGGGTATGAGGCCCTGAATAGTGAGGAAGTTTGATCCACGCACTATCTGCTTCTCCCACGTGTTAACATGCTGGGCAGAGTCCATGGTGTAGTACACACGGTAGCCCATAATCTGCCCGTTGGCCTCCTCTGGTTCGTCCCAGTGGATAATGGCCGTGGTGGTGCTGAGCATACGACCCCTGACCTGCCTGGGCGCTGTGCTGGGGGCCTGCTCAGCCGTCTTGGCCTCGATGCTGTCGCTGGATGGCCCGCGCCCGATGTTGTTCACCGCCACCACCCGGAACTCATAGTCCGAGTAAGGACTGAGGCCGCCCACGCTGTAGCGAGTGGTGGCCACGCCGTCGATCTCCTTGTATGTGTCCTCTGAGAACTTGGACTTGTGCTGGATGATGTAGTAGGAGACAGGCTCAGGGTTGCCTGAGTCCCACGTCAGCGTGATGCTGGTGGCCGTGCGCTCCGTCACCACGGGAATGCCGGGAGGCTTGGGCAATGCTGGAATAACAAACAGATAACATACATATGTAAGGGTTAATCAACGAGGGGCTATGCGTTCTATGGAAAATAATGAATGACGTGGAAGGTGTGTTCCACGACCTTCCCTTTTATACCATGGCTATAATTGAACACATTTGCCACTAGAAATGCGTTCATTTGCTGGTAGAAATGTGTTCAACATCCACGGAAGTAGCTAGCAAGTTCACTAGATAGCTATAGTAGTTGCCATGGTAGCAAAACAAACAGACTTGCTAGTTTAGCTAAACAAACCATCAGTCCTAGCTTGCTATTATGCCCCGACGAATTGAGGCTGTTCTGAGGGCAAAAGGGGGGAGTGCAACTCAATATTAGGAAGGTGTCCTTAATGTTTTGTACACTCAGTGTATACATTTTTTACCTTGCCACATCAGTGCATTATAACTATATTTGAACTATTGATAAACAGATAAAGGCCAAAAGCCCTGGAAGCTTCCCAAGTACAACATAATACATACTTTTTTCTGCTGTTAGCCAGAGAATTCCAATGTGTATCTCTTAAATAATGTAGTGCGTTAATTTATTGCTTTAATACCTACACCAGTGACATGAGTCGAAAGATATGAGGGCGATGCATTCTCTTTATATGCCATCTAAATTGTACAATTGGGGGAAGTTCCTGGCAGCCTTGGTTATATTGTGACTAATATCTCTCTGTTATGTCTGGGAGAAACAAAGCCGTGTGTGTGCGTGTACTTCTGTGTGTTGGTGTATGTGTGTACACGAGGAGGACAATCTGGAATCTATCTTTCCCTGGTATGCATCAGAGGAGATGATTACACTCCGATAAGTACCCTGCCTACTGAGAAGACCAAACAATACCCACCATGTTGCACGCACGCACACACACACACACGTACACACACACACGTACACACACACACACCACCAACAGGGATATAGAGCTCTGCCGTTTAACTCACCTGGTTGAGAGATAAGCCTTCCACTGATTCTCAATCTAGCATCTAATCCACTAAGGCTGGTGTCAACACATCCCATGCTTTAGGAACCCTCTTCCTGAGACCAATAAAACATGACAGAAAGAAGTAAACGTGCGTTACCTTTCACCGTGATCTGCGCCACCGCCTCGATGACCCCCAGAGTGGACATGGCCACGCAGGTATAGTTGTTTGACTGGCGGACGTCAGTGAGCTCCAAAACGTTTCGCCCAATGGGCATATCGTCCTCGGGCGTCAGGTCTTCGGCTCCTAGCATCCATTTGACATAGGGCATGGGGGAGCCCACCGCCACACAGGTGATGTTGACACTGCCTCCAGGCATGATCTCGTTATCCGTGGGCGGGATGGAGAACCGCGGGGGCACCCGGCGTACTGCAAAATAAAATAGGCAGCGGTAACAACTCGTACAAGCCGCACAAGGCCAAGGTTTCCATCAACGGCCGAGATAAAAACAGATTCTTAAGTTACAGAAGGATAACAAAAACATTTGATTTACAATCAAACTTTCCCGAAAAGTAACTTTTATATCTATTGTAATATATTAAAAAATTGATATTTTATTTTGGGATGGTTGGATGGAGAGTAAAAAAGACAGTTTCACACACAAGTCGGTCCAGGCCTAGCATGGCTCAATGATGGGACTAGCTACAGACTAACGATCACACAAACACCATGCACAAATGATACCATCCATACAGATATAAAGAGAACAGCAAAGAGGAACTGGAGGGTCGACAGCATGCCCGAGTGAAGTGTACAAGAGAACAACTTCAATGCTGCATTCTTCCAGTTGATGTGAGGTAAATGTGCCGTGTCACATTCTCACATCACACATACTACGGCCCATTGTGGGAACACATCCAACTACGGTACATGGAATAGAGTGCCACTCTGCTTCTCAGATCAAAAAAGTGGATACACATTCCAAAATAACCATGTTCGAGTAGAAACAACAAGAAAAAACATATCCAAATTTGAAACCGATCAAAAAACAAATAGAGTGAAAAGAAACGTAAACAGCATCCATTATGAGATAAAAGGCTGGAGCCTGTCGTGGGGGCATGGGCTCTCTGTCATGCAAACAAGCACATAGCTGGCTTAGAGAGGCAACCATGTTTGGGAATGGGAAGGTGAGATTGAGAGGGAAAAGAAATAGTAACACAGACATACAAAAAACAGATATCAAACATGGGGAGGGCGGTTAGAGTTAGGCTGGCTGGAGGGAGGTAAGGTTTAGGCTGGCAGCGTTGGGTTACTGGGAAATAAACACGGCTGGCTATTATTAAGCTCGAGTTGCCAGGGAAGGACGAATGCACAGCGTCACTGGACAGATTAGGGGAAGTGCTACATTATGACAGGACAGGACAGGGAGAGGCGGAAGCAACTCAACACAAATCACAATGTGATTTCTGAGGTTTGACTAAGTTAGTTAACCACATACGATTCAAACACACCATATAGGGTAAGCATATTTAAGGGACAGGGGCTGGGGCAGGGGTAGAATTAAAAAATGTGGATAAAAAAATAAATGTCTAGGGTGAAATGACATTAAAGGAATGAAGTCAGTGTTACTGCTTATAGTACTCAGAATGAATATAGGTCCCAATAGGCCGATCTCCTTGGATACGCAGAGGCGTAATGGTGGGAGTATTTGGGGAATGTTGTTTGCTCTTCCATGCGCCTTGGAAAGATTAATCACTCTGGTGCTTTGGCGGTGAACCTCAAGATACTAATAAAGGGTGAAACACTCCCACTGTCCCAATCACTATTAATAAAAATTAAACAAGCTCTCCAATATGGGGCACAAAAAATGAGCCTTGACTAATGTAATGGCAAGAGCCATTGGGTTTTCCCGCAGTATGTGGCCATTAATATACATTAACGTGATGTGATGTAAAACTGAGCGCTAGCTAAAATAGCATTGTTTGCTAATAGCATTGTTTGCTAACGCTACAAGCCTGCGTCTACATGTAGCATTTGCTAATGTGTTCAACCACCATCACATTTAATACAGCACATTCTGCTAAGCAGATTGTGCCTCTCCAGAGATAAGGAATCTCAGAGAACTCCTTGCATTATTAAATACAACTTTTCACTCGCTTCATATTTAATTAATATCCAATTGGATCCCGCTCCCCCAAGACATAATGTTATCATACTCATTTGAATATCATTACATTTGTCAAGTCTTGCAGCTAATGCTCCAAATACATCATTCTTTCATTATCACCTCTGTAGGAAAAATCCTTTGCAGAGGCAGCGTTCATCTCACAAGGCTAACAGCTGAGCTTTAAACCTCGCCACTGATTATAACAAAGGGGAATTTAGCTTATAGCTTTCAAAACATGTCTTTCTCTGAGACTATGATGAAGAGCAACAGAGGGAAAATGTGCATCCAGTCTTAGCTAGGCAGGCCGCAGAGTGTGGCAGCGCTCCATTCCAGGAGCCTGTAGTGATGGAGGACACCCTTCCTGCTCCGGTGCTGCGGCTCATGTTGGCGCTGTGCTTTTTTGTGCCGCCTGCCATTGTCACGCCGTTGCCCTGAGTAACCAAGCAGGAACACTGACAAGCTAAGGACACCGAGGGGTAAGGGGTAGGGGTGGGGCTGACAGCAGAGGGGAGGGGGGGATCTCTAGCTTGAGCATAAACAGGTCACCATGCAAATACTCCACGAAGATGCAAATATTATCCCACCACCCCAAAGATGCACAGTTCCTCCCACGACATGCACCACTTTTTGGACAGTCAAGCATCGTAGCCAAGACCAAGGGCATTCTTCATGGAAAAGATGAACAGAGCAGCAGAAACAACAGTAGTAATTCAAGGCTATCGGTAATATAAATGATAATGAACCAAGAAGAGAACAAAACGAGAGAGAAAAATTGATTTGATTTGTATTCTTGAGAATTGTGTTTTTTGACGGTTGCAATAAATGAGTTTCTTTAGTTTCAGTTTTGTATAAAAGTAAAAACACACCAACCTTCTCGCAGCTCTGAGGGATGTAGGGGGTTTGATGCAGAACACAATGAAATGAGGAAAGGAGAAGAAAACAAGGGAAACATAGAGAGAGTAAAAAGTCCATGTTCAAGGTTTTCAAACTGCACATGGGGACAGGGAGTCCGCTAGATTTCCCTCACACCCTGGTTTAGAGGCAGAGGTCCTATAGCACCAACTTCAAATGTTAAGCATTTTGAGGGCTGAAATAATTTGCTATGTTTAGCATATCATATAATCCTGTCCCAGTCATGTGGTTGGCTTATATCGAGTGCTAACAATGAACATATCTGTGCTATACAGTTGAAGTCGGAAGTTTATATACACTTAGGTAGGAGTCATTAAAACTCGTTTTTCAACTACCAAATTTCTTGTTAACAAACTATAGTTTTGGCAAGTCAGTTAGGACATCTATTTTGTGCATGACACAAGTAATTTTTCCAACAATTCTTTACAGAAAGATTATTTCACTTATAATTCACTGTATCACAATTCCAGTGGGTCAGAAGTTTACATACACTAAGTTGACTGTGCCTTTAAACAGCTTGGAAAATTCCAGAAAATGATGTCATGGCTTTAGAAGCTTCTGATAGGCTAATTGACATCATTTGAGTCAATTGGAGATGTACCTGTGGATGTATTTCAAGGCCTACCTTCAAACTCAGTGCCTCTTTGCTTGACATCATGGGAAAATCTAAAGAAATCAGCCAAGACCTCAGAAAAAAAATTGTAGACCTCCACAAGTCTGGTTCATCCTTGGGAGCAATTTCCAAACGCTTGAAGGTACCACGTTCATCTGTACAAACAATAGTACGCAAGGATAAACACCATGGGACCACGCAGCCATCATACCGCTCAGGAAGGAGACGCGTTCTGTCTCCTAGAGATGAACGTACTTTGGTGCGAAAAGTACAATTCAATCCCAGAACAACAGCAAAGGACCTTGTGAAGATGCTGGTAGGAAACAGGTACAAAAGTATCTATATCCACAGTAAAACGAGTCCTATATCGACATAACCTGAAAGGCCGCTCAGCAAGGAAGAAGCCACTGCTCCAAAACCGCCATAAAAAAGCCAGACTACGGTTTGCAACTAAACATGGGGACAAAGATCATACTTCTGGTCTGATGAAACAAAAATAGAACTGTTTGGCCATAATGACCATTGTTATGTTTGGAGGAAAAAGGGGGACGCTTGCAAGCCGAAGAACACCATCCCAACCGTGAAGCACGGGGGTGGCAACATCATGCTGTGGGGGTGCTTTGCTGCAGGAGGGACTGGTGCACATCACAAAATAGATGGCATCATGAGGAAGGAAAATTATGTGGATATATTGAAGCAACATCTCAAGACATCAGTCAGGAAGTTAAAGCTTGGTCGCAAATGGGTCTTCCAAAGTTGTGGCAAAATGGCTTAAGGACAACAAAGTCAAGGTATTGGAGTGGCTATCACAAAGCCCTGACCTCAATCCTTTAGAAAATGTGTGGGCAGAACTGAAAAATAGTGTACGAGCAAGGAGGCCTACAAACCTGACTCAGTTACACCAGCTCTGTCAGGAGGAATGGACCAAAATTCACCCAACTTATTGTGGGAAGCTTGTGGAAGTCTACCCCAAACATTTGACCCAAGTGAAACAATTTAAAGGCAATGCTACCAAATACTAATTGAGTGTATGTAAACTTCTGACCCACTGGGAATGTGATGAAGAAAAAAAGCTGAAATAAATCATTCTCTCTACTATTATTCTGACATTTCACATTCTTAAAATAAAGTGGTAATCCTAATTGACCTAAAACAGGGAATTTTTACTAGGATTAAATGTCAGGAATTGTGAAAAACTGAGTTTAAATGTATTTGGCTAAGGTGTATGTAAACTTCCGACTTCAACTGTACGTAGGTTGGGTTTTACATACAAATGTTCTGCATGTTGAAAATATGAGCAATACAAAAAGTCATAATATGATATCCAGAAAGACATCACTGTGCATTTATTTGGTCAATATCCACTTTCAGTTTGTTCCACACAATAAAATATGAATTAGTTCATATTTTTTCAGCATTCTAAGTATTGTCATTGACTGTGTTTTAAATTGATGATCTGTGATGACACTGCAAACCACAAGACTCGGACAGAATCATAGATCTTAGTTTTTAAAGAAAAATAGCTACAGCTGTCAATTAAAATATTCATACTAAATTAATGAAAAACTATTTCATTTAAAATGAAAAAATTATATCCATTGCTGTTTAACAACTGATCTTTATGAAAAGGTAGCAATGGACATGGCATCACATAAGACCTTCATTTTTTCAGTAGAGCATTTACAAAAAACACACAATAACATTTATTCCACTGGACTTTAACTATGTAATGTGACTTCACATAGAAAGTGACAGGCCGAACCTCAGGACAGTTCATGACAATTGGAACAAACATTTGTGATAGCTCAAGAATGTGTTGTGAAAGCCACAATACACAATGTTACCTATCAATTAATTATCACTTTTAAGAAAAACTGGAAATAAATGTATGTGCTGATGCTATCAACACTAAATCATAGACATTAAAGTTGTTGTAATTTTCAACACGTCGTTAAAATTAATTATTTAATGATAACTACATACAAATACTATTTAATATAATCTCAGCACTTTTAAAACTGTATTGACAAAGAGAGATGAGAGTTAAAGGTGTCCTTCCAATGTTGCTCAAAAGAGAAGAAGAGAAATCAGATCAGAGAGGATCTGCTACTATGAATAGATGGGATTGGTGGAGGGATTGTCCACCCATTTCCCCTCAAGGTACATTTAGGAGTAAAAGTCAATTAGTAGGTTAAACACACCAAGCAGTCAAGTCATTGGATTTAGACTTAGGGAAAATAACAGAAAAACACAAAACAGAACACACAGGTTCAAATCAGTGCAGGTAGGTCTAATAGAACAAAACAGCCATACTTACAAGTACCTCATTGGACATGGACCTCTGGACTGGATCCGTAACTCCAGTACCCAGAATTACCCAGTTTCGACACCCATCTCACCAGTTGTATTATAATATACCATACCATAATATACCACTTAAATGTTTTCTTCCAAAGGTGAATACCGTTTTTGTTTGATTGTTGCTTTCCTACCTCTAACGTATAGATTGGCGGGGGCAGAATAGCGGGTTCCATCGTTGTTAGTGGCGATGCACTCGTACTTCCCCTGGTCGGACTCTTCGCTCTGCTCAATCTGGAGGGCCCCTGCGTGGGAACAGAAAATAGGTGCCGGACACCATTGGTTAAGTGTCTGCCATATTGAATTGAGTTGACAATCATTAAAAAACTTGCTTGTTGTAAAACTGCTCAGGGGCCAACATGTCATTGGGGCCCCCTCACTCCTAGACTTGCTCTTTTAGACTGCTCAGGGGCCAACATGTCATTGTGGCCCCCTCACTCCTAGACTTGCTCTTTTTTTTAATCGATGAGGGTACAGAGTAAAATCGGCAACCGTTGTAACTAGCGTAGAGGGATTTTTTGTATCTGTAGGGATCATTTGCACAGAGGATAGTTCACTTTACCATTGACCAACACAACCATATTTGTTGAGCAAATAGGCATTCTTCTTGTAACTTGACAGATTTTCCCCTAACATTCCCCTAGTCTGATGTATTAAATATGTGAGACATCTTTATTACGTATATTCTGTCATTATTAGCAAAATACATTTGTATTATAGTAATCATGGATAGTTGCAGTCAGATTGCTATACTGTCAGGCCTACAGAAATCTTAGGGGAAAGAATGTACATTTAACAACCATGGAAAAATATTTAATATTTACCTCATTATTGACATCAGGGGATACAAACAAACCTACATACATGTTGCAGGGTCTAAAAAGGCACTCAACTTTAAGGCCAGTGTTAAAATATGTCATAGCATAGCTCGACTTTGAGGGATAGGGGCAAGCCCTGCAATGTACAACATTTCACTGGACTGTCAATATGGGGGATGAGTGACACTGCTTCAAGGAAGCATGGATCAAACAAAAGAGGTTTACAGTATACAAAAGTAGCATAACAAGGGAGGACAATTAAAACAATAAATTTGGGTATGAATTTTAGCATATTCAATCACAGATCCAATATCAATCAAATGATTTAGGACTTCACCCAGTCAAAGTCGGTTAGAAAAATGCTGCACTTACAAAAAACGGGGGGGAAAAATGCCGCTGAGATATGTTAAAAAAATACTCATCATAATATCGTATTACCAATATATCACCCTCTGTCACAAAATGTTTGACATGCAGATGTTTTCCAAAGAGCAAGAAATGTATGTCGGCACAACTTACAACCTTTTGACAACCCTTAGCTGAAAAATAAAATGCAATTGTATTAGAAGACAAAATTCAAAATGATGGCCTTGAGCCAACAAGAAGGCAACCAACCACTGACTGCGTTAGCTTGTGAAAGCTACAAAAGACACCCATAAAAATCCACCAATGGGATTCGCAGTGTGGTGTCATATGACCAGAGGGAAAATGGCTTATGCATCAATCACTCTCCAACTCCCAAACGGCAAAAATTGACCTGCCAGGTCCTCGCCAGACTCAACTGTTTGCCTTCCCCAAACCTTGAAGAATAAAAAAAACGTCAAAAAGCAAAATAGCCTTCAAACCCAAGAAAAGTAAGAAAAATAGGTGAAAGAGAAAAAAGCACCCGGAGAAACTTTATCAAAAAAGTAGTTGTTTGGGCTTTTTTAAACTTTATTTTTTTACAGAAGGTACAGGAGAGGAAAACAAATAGAATAAATAAAAAAATAGACTTGCAAAGACAGAAAGAGTTCTTTGGGAGAAAAAAGCAGAGGAAAGCCAATGTTGTCTTCAGCATGCCTGCGTGATTCCACAGCATCTGTGCATAATTTTAGTGCTGAACAAGAGCAGCTAGGGGGAAAAATGTTTGGTTGTTTTAGTTGGACAAAAAGAGGGACACATGAGTCGCTATGGCCAAAAATTAAACCAAAAAATGAAATACAAATTTGAGTTCGAAAAAAATAAGTTGTCATTGGATATGCTTCTTTGAGCCGGAGCAAGCATATCACAACTGAGTTTTTTGAAAAAGGCTCTACAAATCAAAATTCAAAGGAGGAAGTAAAGTATAGACAAAAAAATGGAGATTGGATGAAGTCAACAGAACAGGACAAATAAAAAGGAAAGTCGATCATGGGAATGAAATGGGATTCGGAGTCGGGAAACAGGACAAAAATGGAGGCGGACGGGCGGATGGATGGGACGACAGCAAGAATGAAGTTGCTTTGTTCATTCTGTGAACGTCAGTTCAGCACTCTTACCTCTTATTGGTGTACCACCTGGGTGGATAATATGAATGCAAATAAGATTAGAAAGAAGAAGCATTAGTACGAGAAGATAGAGTCTTGGGGCTTTGGAAGAAGAATCAAATTAGACTTATCAGAGTACGTAAATAATGAGTACTAGAGGAAAGAGGAAGGAGAAAGAGAGAGAGAGATAGAAAGAGAGAGAACTCTACTCTATTGGTAAAAAAAGACAGGATTCATCATAGGAAGGTATCATAGGTCAGAGAAGGTCAGAGAACTTTGTGCAGTGGTGTGCAGCAGGGGAGCAGCCATTTTGGAAGTGGCATGGCTTCTGAAGACCATCTACTGAAGGGAAGGCTTGGAGGCATTTGAATATGAGAGGGAAGAGACTCATTTAATAGACTTGGAACCCTTTAGCTTGACCTCCTAGTAATCGTTAAACATCTGCTTAAATCTCTATAATGCTAGTAGGCTATACAGGATTGAGTGAGTGAGTAAGTGAGTAGGTAGGTGGGTGAGTGGGTGAGGTATTGAGTGAGAGGATACCATACAGTGAGGCTAGATAGGTAGGTTATATTACAAAGGTGGTGGATATGGCATATACTGGGCTTAAGCTGGGTGAAATGTGTGTGCTCTGGAAAATGTGCCTATATGGCTTATAGGAAAACTATTATTATATTATTTTTATTTTATTTTTTTGGGGGTGGAGTATATGTGTGCCACTAGGGTTATCTGTGTGTCTACACTAACTGTTAGTAAAATGCATGCCATGCATTTTATTAATAGTTATAACATGAAGAAAAATTAGTGGGGAGTGAAGTGTGCTTCAGAATTAAGCACTTACCAAATGACTCTGTAGATTTAAATACGGAGAGAAGAAAGACAGCATAAAAATATGATTATATTCCTTAGGTTTAGTTACATTTTTTTTTTTGTCAGAGTTAAAGCTTTATCAACTCTACGTCACAGGAGAATGAAAGTCGCACATAAAAAAAGTGTTAATTTACAGTTTCTGTTGACAACAACAAGGCAAAGGAGGGTTAACAAGACAATTTAACAAAGGACAGCTGTGGAATCTGGGAAGACAGGTGGTCAAACATAGAAGACTAAGTGTACCAGAAGTAGTGCAAAATCTTAAACAGCTTGCTATTAGCAAATATTGCTAGCCAAACTACGAGTTAAGTAACGATAAGCATATATCTGATGGATTCTGAATTTCTAATGCTATACAGTATCAAAAGGAAACTTTGAATATTCAGGGAATCAGGATGAGGAAGTATTGGGAATAAGCCACAGGCATTGGGAAGCGAAAGCTGGAGTCTACGTGGAAAAGCAGTGAGTATATCCAGAGAGAGTCAAGGGACTGGGAAAGCTAGACACAAGTCTCACACACTACTGTGGCTACTTATGGCCGGAAAATATTCCGGAAGGAAAGGTTCCCTTCATCGAAGTTCGGCTAGCTTTTCTTTTCTGTTTTAGTACAACTGTTAGTTTGAAAGGACCTTTTGTTGTTAAATCACAACCAAAAGGACAAATAATTAGAAAGGAAATAGCTTAAATGTCTGCCTACTCACTCCGTTCGGCAATTTTCTCTTGCAGTCTTAAAAATAAACTCATTTGCTAAAAACCACGGGTTCTCATTTGCAAGTTCTGAATGAAGCCCAATGTTGAATATTCATTGTTTAAGAGAAATCAAGTGAAAAAGAAGTGAGGAAATCAAAAGAAGAGAATGGATCCGTCAAACACTGCACCGAGGCAGTCAAAGGGAATCAACTAAACCAAAAGAAAAGAAACTCGTCAGAAGAACAGTCACAGCAGTGAGCAATGAGAGTCAGACTGAAGCGGCAACAAACATGGAGATAATTGACAGAGCCATGACAAAACCGGAGACAGGGGTGGGAGGAACAGACGAGCCACACCAGGACACACACAGTTGAGGAGGAGGAAGCAGCAGTAGAAACAATGCCATTACCTACTAAATCAAAGCCAAAGAAGAAGAAGAGGAGGAGGAGAACGAGAGAACAGAAACAGAAGGGATTGGGGTGCAAATATAAAATAGTACTCCCGGTTTAGTTCCGGTGGCGGCAGTGACACCCTACCTGATCTGAGCTGCTTGATGCGTCCGTTGTTGTTGGTGGTGTTGACGGGCAGGAAATCTTTGAACCAGGAGATGTCTGGGTCAGGGTTGCCGCTGGCGGCACAGAGCATGGTGGCCGTGCGAGTTCGCTCTACCACTTTCAACTGGGGGCCCATGTCAATGGTGGGGAAACCAGCGGGCAGTTGGTCCTCTGTGAAAACCAAGAGAAAACCATAGCTGTGAGCTCATTGAGTGCAAGTGAGAAGAGTGGGAGAGGAGAGAGCCAAAGGAAGACAGCAGACAATCACAATCAATAGGAGATTAGAATCAACAAGAATGTGTGTGTGAGTGGGAGAGCGAGACAGAGACAGACATACAGACAGACAGACAGAGAGATAGCGAGCGTGCAAGGGAAAGTGACATTTCGAGATGTGTATGTGTGCATTACGTTCATTCTGTTGTCATGTTCTAAACAGTTATTCAGTGACATAATTCTATTTTCTGATTCCATCCGAGTTATATTTTGCAGAAACCATCAAATAATACAAATAATAGGAAAATTGAGATTGAACATTTACATAACCACTAGTCACAATATTCAGTAAGGCTCTGCATTCAAAAATTGTGACACAAAACATAACAGATTTTTCAGACAGTTGACACTTGGGGTGTGTTTTGAGAATTTGTACTGCATCTCAGCGTGTGTACAAGTGCATATTGGATGGTGTGACAAGAGAGTGTACATGTGTCTCTGCCACGTTGCATAAGCCTGTCTCTTCCTCTGCCTGCACCACAAAGTGCTGCTATCAGAAAGTGGGGCTGCTCCCCTCGCTGTTCTTCGAGATGCGAGACAAGATAACTCCTGCAGCTCCTGCTCCTGAGCAAACATTTTCTCTGTTTAACAAAACAAAGACAATCAAAGGCCTACATCAGCTTTTCTGGCCTTTGAGGCGCTTAGCAGGAAGCTGACTCCCTTTCACAGTGAGAGAAGGCTTTTACAGAGAGCGCTGGGTCACATATCCCATCCAAAATGGCTTTTGCTTTACCTTGGTTAAGCTAACAGCTAACGCTAAAACACTAATATGGCACACAGAACCAATGCGGTTGGCATACCAATGAGGCTGAAGCACACCTTAAAGCTTCGCTCTTCCCATCTTGATAATTAGCTAATTAGCGTATTTTTCCTTCCCTCTCACAAAATCCACCTATTCTGATGTGCTCTCTTCATTAAAGTTTCATGAGACACACATCAGGCTGGAAACAGCTTTGAGCAGCCGCTGTCTCTGTGCAGCTGACAACAGTCGTGGCTGCCTTCCAACGATGCTTTTGGTTATCTGGCAGGAGAGGATATTGCGGCGGGTAAATCCTTTTCAGGAATTCGACTTCATTACAAATGAGGAACTTCGTTTTGAGCTTCAAAGCTTTCCCTCTTCAAGTTAGTGTCCCAACCTGAACCAAGGTTTACTTGAACGATTGGATGCTGGTGATGAGGACATAAGAACAGAAATAGAATGCCATTCTATTGATATTCACATAGGTTTGACTGTCAACTTCTAAATAATGAACTTGGAGAGTGTCTTTGGGGCGATTCAGAGTAATTAAGGAAAGGGGGAAGGGGTCTTAATAAGACAACACAGGTTTAAGTGTTATTAGCAATACATCATGACACAAACACACAGTTTAGCATACATCTTCAATCCAAGGTGTTAAGTATCCTAAGTATCTTCTTCTCTATCATTGGCCATTAAAGAAATTAGGTATGCCCTGTGGGTTGGTTCACTTAAAAGTTTGCTGGCATCACGTTTCCTCATCCTACATAAAGAGACTCACTCTCACACAACCTTGAATATGTGTTCCTCATTAGGCGATAGATATCATAGCGTAGCACACTGCTAATTTTAGCTCCATTGCGTCGTATTGATCTACCTGTTGGGGCAACGCTACTGGCTATGTGCACTCTATTAACATCTTGAGTTACAATCAATCACACCGCAAACAAATGGAAATAAGTAACTGATCACAAGGCAACTAGTGAGAGGGAGAGAGAGAGAGAGAGAGAGAGAGAGAGAGAGAGAGAGAGAGAGAGAGAGAGAGAGAGAGAGAGAGAGAGAGAGAGAGAGAGAGAGAGAGAGAGAGAGAGAGAGAGAGAGAGAGAGAGAGAGAGAGAGAGAGAGAGAGAGAGAGAGAGAGAGGGAGGACAGGAGAGAGAGCCACAGAGTGTGTTGAGGAAATACACAACTTCCACTTTTATTTAGTAAGGAGTCTTTGGGCTATTATACAAAAATAAGTCACCACAAAACATGCTCTCTCATTGTATGGTAATTAACCATTGATAAAGGCATGGATTTGGTATCAGATAAGGCTTTAACTTGTGTCAATGTTGGATATTCATGCAGGTCCATCAAATGTAATACTGATAGTCCAAGTCTAAAATATGGACAACAAAATGATAAGGACTATTGTTATACTAAACCAGTGAGTCAAATTATTTACTTTTGGTTGTTAAAAAGAATTACAAGAAAAATAAATATGTATAACTTATCAACTATTTTGAAATACACCTCTCATGACTTAAGAGCATACAGTTAAGAAAGCTGGTCAAGAAGAATGCCTTAAAAGCTTTGCGGATTAATACATCAAATGTGACATTAAATCAACTGGTTACAGCCCACACTGTATTAAATAATGAGAAATGGTTTTAGATTCCAAGTAAAAAGAAGACCGGTAAAAAAGACAAGGACGCTACATAGAATGGTGTTCGTTTGAAGAGAGGGAGAGGAGGATGAGGTGGAGGAGAGGAATTAATTGAGCGAGGTAGCTCCCTCTCCAGAACATTCCACAGCCCGTTCCAAGGTCGAATGGAAAATCAGTCGATTTTTAAAGCGAGTCAAAAGCTACCTGCTCGAACACAATAGCCAGGAGCATGCCTCGGAGGACGCATGTTGAATATTATAATGGGATGTGACAATACGTGCAGCCTAGAAATCATTGTCGGAGAAAAGTACAATGTATTGTTGAGGGGGCAAAAAGGTGCTCAGGAGATCATAATTTTGCCGTCCTCTGAGAAATCCAAATTGCTCTTGTGCTGGGAAAAGCAATACCCTTGTTAATTTTACTCCGTAGACAAAGCTAGTTGAAAGAGAACACCGCAGGACACTGCCTACATGTTCAAATATATCCACTGTGTGGTCTTTGTCAGAATTTGATTGTTTGATACAAAATCAGCTTGAGTTTGAGAGATCTAAGGTATGTCAAAGCATTGTTCTTTCACGCCAGACAAACAGCTGTCTTGCCTGTTCAATTGTATTTCTTATGATGCCGTCTTCTAAACTACCATTTTACAGTATCCTGCGCAATTTGAAGTTGAATACTGTTCAAGGATATTTTGGCAACTCCTATCGTTTCCTTTTGGGGTGATAACGGGTTCAACTCCAATAACATAATGTATGGGCAGCTGACATCGCTTGAGCGGCAGTTCTGAAACCAGTGGTCTTGTTACAAAAAGTTGTCTGGCCTTTTGAACACATTCCTGCTTACTTCACAGTATGATATACAGTTCTTTAGTGCAGTCGTGCTCCTCCATAGCAGCCAAGATGTCATGACATCAGAGGTATCTGCAGACACTGCCCGACCATAACTCTAAAACTACCCCTGTGATTTAAAAATACCAAAAAGGCACCTTTTGTCTTCCCACAGTCCCTTTTCACCTTCCTCTGCCACTCCCAGTAAATATGTTTACCTCATAGAATGAACTGCTCTGACTAAAATGTAAATAATTAGCATTGTGCTAATAAATGAGAAAATTAAACACCTTTCCTCCACTTCTGGTGTGATTAACAACTCAAATCGGGCCGAACCGTGGCAGTATTTTCTTCAGGAGGCCAAGAGCCAAATAAAAGTAATCGCTAGTTAATTTATGCATCATGATGTTTGTTGTACGCCTTTTTGAAAAACGGTGGAATTATTGACAAAGTGTTAAAAAGGAATGAATTAATTAATCTAACGGGGTCAGAGCAGCTAGCAATTTGACTATGTGCTTTGTTTGCAGTTCTGCTAATAGTAAGGGCTTGGGTTTTCGACTTGCAGTTGCATAAATGATCAACACGGGCTAATTCGTTACCGCTCAGGGAACTCTTGGCTGTTTCCTGTGATAGAATTGGAAATTGGAAAACGTTGAATTTGTGTGTGTGTGTGTGTGTGTCGGAGTTCAGCATGCATCACATCACCATTCTCTGTGCATTGACGTAAAATGCAGCATAAAGAGACCTCTGTGAGGGTTCTTTTTCACCTCACTGGAGAAAAAAACCATGAAAGCTCAAGGACAGTTTAAGACAAGGGCAGTTTCATAACTTTGATCAAGACCATACTGTATTCAACAATGGATCTTCACACTAAATGAGATACAGGGGAGAAATGCTGAAGTCACCTTCTAAAGAACTGCTGAGCGCTGGTGCTTGATATAAAAGCACTTGCAATGACAATCTGCACACATTAACCAGTCAGGCCATCAGGTGCCAAGTATGCAAGGGTGGAAAAAAAGACATTGGCTCAAATAGTACCTCAGTGTGCATGTTTTGGCTTAAGACCCTAGGTCATTGGACATAAGCTCAGGCTATTAGCAAATGATGTCTATCGATCAGTCTTATGTTTCCAATTTGTCTGCCTAACAACATGCTGCTCTCTCCATGATGATAAGGGAAGCCATACAAGTATCTTTAACAGTCACTCATTTGGCAAAGCTTCAACTTTCTAACCAGCCCTCTAATTTGTCTTGACTGCCACCACCAAAACCTTCTCCCTTAACCCCAAAGAACGCTCCAAAAACGCCCTGGCGCAACACCCACTTTGCACAGTGGTGTAATTACAACTGACAAACATAAGTAATATTCTCTTTGGGAGGACCGCTAATTAAATCTGGCTAATTGGGTCTCGGCAGACCAGGCTAACATTTGGGATGAGATTAGTTACTGTTTACCCGACCAACTTAGCCCAGTTTGTGTAACGGTGGATGGAGTGAGAGAGAGAAGAGTGAGGAAGGAGGGGGTACCCTGTTTACAGAACGTTGTGGGCCTAATGCGGTTAACTCAACGGGGAGCGTTTCATTATCACAGCGAGGTGAACCAAGGGGCTGGATGTCTCCTTCTGCCACTCTATATTTTCTCAATTCTAACAGCAGATTTACACAGCTATTAGAAACCACTTCTTTGACGGACAGCTTCCTATTGACACTCCAAACACTTGATCTGGGGAGAGGAAGTCAGGAAGTGTGCACTTGCTGTGTGCCATTATTTGCTAGTTAACCACCCTCACATGATCCTGACTAGAATATTGAGCTGTGAGTGGAATATTTAATAAATCTGGCAGTCAACACTTCTAATACAGCAAGGTCACCATAGTGGTTTCTATAATTCACACTGCATTCAACTTCAAAATGACCTAATAAGTACAAAGGGATTTGAGGGGAGGAAATAAGCCTTTTCTGTGGTATGGTGGACTCCCCCCAAAAAAAAAAGGAATCCATAAAGACATAAACCTTTCCGGTCACATTCCAGCTTTAATTCCGTGCCTGCCGCACAAGGATTGGAGTCAGTCAGACCTTTTTCCCCCTCAGGCGGAACCAGACTTTTCACCCCAGGCTTGAGGTTATTCTTCTGGGAAAATCCCTGCAGGCCAAAATAAGATATATTTGTTGGACGTTTTTGAGCGGATACAATCTACTTAAAGAGGCTGTCACAGGTCAGTTGCTGTGGCGCAACGCGGGCGAAAGAGCGTGCTGAGAATCATTGTTGTTTGGGAATTGCTCCTGCCTGAAGATGGCGGATTATCGTAATGCTGGAATGTCGGTTGGGGGAACCGTTCAAGTATGACTCCCATCCGTCTTATATTTCTCACTCCTTTTAGCTTTATTGTACAGCATGCCCAGTTTAGGATTTGCTCTTATTCTTATTTTTGGTCCTGAGATAAGGTTTTTCATCCCAGCACAAAAAGGGCACAAAACATTTCCCATTTCCTTTTGAGTGTGACGGTAGTAACTATTTGCTCCCCCCCCCCCCCTAAATCACACAGCAGCCACAGCCTTTTCTCCTCAGTATAGCGTGTAATGTTCAGTTAAGGCACACTGATTAGAAATGTAGCTGCGATCAAAGCCCCAAATAAATAAAGCAACATCCTGGAATATGAAGAATTTCCCGGGTTAGGAATGTTAGCCAACCGTCTCTTTTGCTTCACCAACACTCCTCCAATGACAATAATTTAGTCCATGGCATGCATTGCTGATTGGGAATTAATTGGAAATTAGTTCTAATTAAGTCTTGGTTGCTTTATGGACTTGGACAATAGTGACCTACAAGTGCAGGCATGCAACACACACAGAAAAGAGAGAGCTGGAACAAGAAGGAACGAGAGAATGAAAGACAGAGTGCAGTGACCTCAGGAGAGGATAAAATGGAAATGATCTTGGCGATAAAAAAGGGTGCTGGAGTCCAGGATAAATCATCTAACAAATCATCTATCAGGGCATTGATGAGGGAGCGAAATCTGCAGGCCGAGAAAACCTGCCAGAAAAGGCGATCTAAGGATGACTGGCACCGTGACGCACTCAGGATTTGACCATTACTCCAGGACACTGGCAGATGTCCAACAGTGCAGGATGTGTGGGCAAATGGTTTTCGACAAAGACCACAGACTGTGCAACACTACTGTTATTGAGTTCATCCGTGCCAGCCCCTCTGTTTCAATACTGTATGTGACCCGGAGGGTTACGTGGTAGTGTAGCATGCCTAGGATTTGGTATTCTATTGTGCTGATAACAGACCATCTTTTGTGACGGGAGAACACTGTTTCTTTAGTTTTGCCATGGACTATATTATTTTAAGGTGCTTTTGGTTGAGACACAAACCTTTGAAGAAAAATAAGCAATGTTGAGTAGGACAGCTTCTTGTACTACGACAGCATTCGCTCTAATTTGACAAACGTTTTTTTTCCCATAAAGTGCAATACAACCAGTTAGTACACCCACTAAAGGGCGAACCTGAATCCTCTTCAACAAAATGTTCCTCTCTCTGCACCCGTTGAACTAATGTATTCAATTATGTTGGTATTCGAGAGGGAACTGTTAATTATGCTTTTGTTTTCTCTCAAAATTACTCAACCAAATGTAAGAGCTCTTCAGTAACAAAGGCAGACAGTAATTTCTCTTCTTGCCAAATCTATGACGCCATTTGCTCTCCTTTACGCTATCTCTCATTCTCTGTTTTCCCCTACATCTCTCACCCTCCCCGCTGTTGTTTTCCTCTCGCTCTACCTACAAGGTGCAGTTCTCACCGCGGTAAAAGGGTGATCTTTTACAGTCTAGCACATCAATGATGACAGGCCTCTCAATCTACCCACATTAGCTTTATCAGCTATGTACAGCTGGGTTGAAATATTCAAAAATTTGGCAGTTCCACCTCAAAGAGAGCATTTGTATGGACGCAATATTGTCTGGCTGTGTTTCTCCACTTATCCATCCATCATTCCCTCCATAAACCCTCTACAGAGGTGAAACGTGTCCCTATATGTATTTTTTTACAAGGAAATTGAACTGCAATATCATTCTCTTGATCATACTACTGATTTATCTTGTGCCCTCGGACGAGTGTGCACAATGTTTGACTGTGATTTAATTAGCTTATTCCTTTTACTTTTTAAAGTGGAGTTTTCACTTGTGCCAAGGCAATTCAGTCAGCACGTACTCCTCTTCCTTTTGAAACAGAAACAGGGCTACAGGTTAAGTGAGGCACGTCTCTGATTTCAGATTTCCCTTAGAAACTTACCCTTCCAGGGTTATTTTGACCAAAGGAAATATGCTTTAATATAATTGATATCCTATAATGAAATAAATTGATTTTTAAATGAATTCTTTATTTTAGTTGTCAAGCAGAACAGGTGGGGGAAGCACATCATAAATAAAGGGTCTAGGAAATGAAAGAGATTGACACAATACAAAACAGTCCTATCAATTTCATACTGCTGACGTTTTGGTTTCACTGCCTTCTTTCTCTGGCACTGTCTTGAACAAGAAAGCTGTCACCTAAATTATGCTTTTAACGCATCTGAACCGATAAAAGGTGTGCTGACGGTGTGCTCTCCATGTGTACTAAGATAGCTGTTCTGTATGTGTGTGTGTGTGTGTGTGTGTGTGTGTGTGTGTGTGTGTGTGTGTGTGTGTGTGTGTGTGTGTGTGTGTGTGTGTGTGTGTGTGTGTGTGTGTGCATGACAGAGATTAGGCTTGAGCTCTTGAGCGTAAATGGTTATTGACCACCAGGAGTTTGCGATACTGATTTGTCAATCGACTCTTTACTGATAGCATTTCGGTGCGAGCTACTCAAACACAACATATCCCTTCAAGACACACTGCTGTACATACAGGGCTTGTTTAAGACACTGCTGTACATACAGGGCTTGTTTAAGAATTACATGTATGCCCATCATACTGCAACTTGATCCCCCCTCTTATGGGATTCCGTTGGATTCCTTGTCAGATTATAAACGTCTCAATGTTGAATACTTGGAATACTTAAGATGCAAGTGAAAGTGATGACCTTTGACCATCAATGGACTCAAGTCTCTAGTGGAGGGGAAGGTGTAGCAAACCAAGCAGAGATTGAGGTAGTCACCTGGAATGCATTTCAATTAACAGGTGTGCCTTCTTAAAAGTTAATTTGTGGAATTTAGTTCCTTCTTAATGCGTTTGAGCCAATCAGTTGTGTTGTGACAAGGTAGGGGTGGTATACAGAAGGTAGCCCTATTTGGTAAAATACCAAGTCCATATTATGGCAAGAACAGCTCAGATAAGCAAAGAGAAACGACAGTCCATCATTACTTTAAGACATGAAGGTCAGTTGATACGGAACATTTCATGAACTTTGAAAGTTTCTTCAAGTGCAGTCGCTAAAACCATCAAGCGCTATGATGAAACTGGCTCTCATGAGGACTGCCACAGAAATGGAAGACCCAGAGTTACCTCTGCTGCAGAGGATAAATTCATTACAGTTACCATCCTCAGAAATTGCAGCCCAAATAAATGCTTCACAGAGTTCAAGTCACAGACACATCTCAACATCAACTGTTCAGAGGGGACTGTGTGAATCAGGCCTTCATGGTCGAATTGCTGCAAAGAAACCACTACTAAAGGACACCAATAAGAAGAAGAGAACTGCTTGGGCCAAGAAACACGAGCAATGGACATTAGACCGGTGGAAATGTGTCCTTTGGTCTCGAGTCCAAATTGGAGATTTTTGGTTCTAACCGCCGTGTCTTTGTGAGACGCAGTGTGGGTGAACAGATGACCTCCGCATGTGCAGTTCCCACCGTAAAGCATGGAGGAGGAGGTGTTATTGTGTGAATGGAGGAGGAGGTGTTATGGTGTGGGGTGCTTTGCTGGTGACACTGTCTGTGATTTATTTAGAATTCAAGGCACACTTAACCAGCATGGCTACCACCACATTCTGCAGCGATATGCCATCCCATCTGGTTTGGGCTTAGTGGGACTATCATTTGTTTTTCAACAGGACAATGACCCAACACACCTCCAGGCTGTTTAAGGGCTATTTTACCAAGAAGCAGAATGATGGAGAGCTGCATCAGATGACCTGGCCTCCACAATCCCCTGACCGCAACCCAATTTAGATGGTTTGGGATGAGTTGGACTGCAGAGTGAAGGAAAAGCAGCCAACAAGTGCTCAGCATATATGAGAACTCTTTCAAGACTGTTGGAAAAGCATTCCAGGTGAAGCTGGTTGAGAGAATGCCAAGAGTGTGCAAAGCTGACATTAAGGCAAAGGGTGGCTATTTGAAGAATCTCAAATCTCAAATCTATTTTGATTTGTTTAACACTTTTTTGGTTACTACATGATTCCATATGTGTTATTTCATAGTTTTGATGTCTTCACTATTATTCTACAATGTAGAAAATGGTAAAAATCAAGAAAAACCTTTGAACGAGTAGGTGTGTCCAAACTTTTGACTGGTACTGTAGTATATGATGTTCACTCTAAGATATGGCAGATTGATTATGGGACTGATTGAGCATAATCTGGGTGTATCGCAGCATCGCATCATATGAATCTTATTAGGTCATCTCGATCGAACTAAAAGCCTCTTCCATTTTATACAATATCGGATTCTCTGTTTAGATCTTCACTCGCACATAATCGCCTAGTTCTGACTAGCTTCATCCCCAAATAGTATGTTACGTAAAAGGCATTTGATAAAATCTGATCTGTGGAAATATTACGCTAGTGGCTCTAAAGCAACAAAAACAAAAACAAACAGAGAATAATAAAATCTACCCGCAGGACTTGTCGGTCCTCCCTAATCTCTTGTGGATTTAGAAAGAAAATGAATAGTTCACATTTGTAGCAAAAACCCCTGACCCAGTTACCGCTGTGTAAACAGACCGGCTGATGGGAGTTACTCAAAATCCAGCTTTCTGTCAATAATCCACTGACTGTGTTTGGACATGCTTTTGTTCTAGGTGGAAATATGTTCAGCCATTTCCTTGCCAAGTGTGACACAGATGACTGTGTTCAGGTGACACTGGGTAAATAGTATTTGGTATTTGGTACCGTGAGCCAAGTACAGCTGGTGTTGATAGTCGTGTAATCTTGAGCTGCCTGCGCGTAGACCACTCTCTCCTAAAAAACTACTTTAAAGTTTGTTAAATACCGTGGCTTACCAAGACATTTAGTAGAAAGAAAACAAATCTTCTGCTAGGAATCGATTTAAGATTCAGTATTTTTGGAACGGAGGAGACTAATTAGTTGCCGTGAGTCCGAGAACACAAACACTTGCATCTTTCATAGCGTGATAGTGACGGAAGGAGGGGGGGGGGGGGGGCAGTATAAGCAGGTCAGCAACCAGGCAGATGGAATCATAACACTAGGCCTATCTATCGGCAATCAAAATCTGTATCTCGCAATGAAATGCTGTATTTCACAATTTCTTGGCTTGCAATGTTTCAAAACTTCAGCAGGGCCTATCATCAATCAATAGACTAAGATATTCTACACGCAACATACCGAAGACTGAGCACGCACTCGTATCATTAGCCAAGACAACTTTTCGATTAGGGGTTAAGGTTAAGGATTCCAATTTCTTTTAAATGTTTTAACGTTGAAATGTTCACACCATTAATTTTTTACCATGCCTCCCAAACAAAGTGGCATCAACTGTTTCCTGCAAAACAAAGGGATGCAAATAATTTAGAGAGCACATAAAGTTAATTAGCAAAAAATGCAGGGACCAAGTGTGAAAATGAAGCACATTCAACAGCTGCTGAAATATGTTTTTCACCTCTATCGCCTGAGGGGTCAAATAGAATTTGAGTTGTGAAATTGTGTCCGGTCTGTTCATTAATGATCGTAATGTATCAGCTTTGACAAGAAGCTAGGTATCCCATTACAAATATGCATGGCAATTTCTCTAGGAGTAGGAGGGAGAAAGGGAAGGAGAGAGAGAGAGAGAGAGAGAGAGAGAGAGAGAGAGAGAGAGAGAGAGAGAGAGAGAGAGAGAAAGGAAGGAGAGGAAGGAAAGCGTGAGAGGAAGAGACGGAGAGCGGGAGGAAGGAAGAGAGAGAGAGACGAGGTTAGAGGGTGGGGGGGGAGAAAGCTCTCTAACCTCAGGTGTCCATTCTGTCTCAGTGAAAAATAGCATCCTCTCCCCACTCGCTCTCTCCACTGATTGTTTCATGTATTAATCCCCTTTTAGATTCTATAATTAATTCAATGCTTCTTATTTGCTATTAAAAAACCCTCGGCTAATGCGTAAGATTATGGGGATTCCATTGCTGAGTCAATCAATTAATCATCGGCTGCTTTATTTTCTATTTTCCGAAACCTCTTTCACAGACGAACACGCCCACTCATTCTTCATTCAGGATGACACTGAAAATGTAAAAGTACAGGAGTCAACGTATAGAGAGGAGCATTAAAATCGATTAGCTAACAGTAAACTGGAGCCTCTTTTAAAAAACGTTTTCCCCCCATAAATGCATGCAAAATGCTCAGTCTTGTCAATACCAGGATAAATGAATGTTATTTTTATATGACAGGTTCATTACGAGGACAAATGGCCTCTCACAGAAATCACACTGTACCGAGCTGAACACTGCTCCTGCCAAACCAAAAATCCCTTCCATTGCAGCTTGACAGATAGGGGAGGGGTGGGATTTCTTAGGCCAGCCCCTCTAAACTGACCCCCACCCACTGTTCCTCCGTGCCTGCAGTCCCTGTAGCCCCAGTCGCCAATCTGTTACAGCCATCGATGTCTAGCAGACTAGCAGATCACATCAGCTGACCTGAGTGCAACAGAAATGTACAGTTGAAGTCGGAAGTTCACATACACCTTAGCCAAATACATTTAAACTCAGTTTTTCACAATTCCTGACATTTAATCCTAGTAAAAGTTCCCTGTCTTAGGTCAGTTAGGATCACCACTTTATTTTAAGAATGTGAAATGTCAGAATAATAGTAGAGAGAATGATTTATTTCAGCTTTTTTTCTTCATCACATTCCCAGTGGGTCAGAAGTTTACATACACTCAATTAGTATTTGGTAGCATTGCCTTTAAATTGTTTAACTTGGGTCAAACGTTTGGGGTAGCCTTCCACAAGCTTCCCACAATAAATTGGGTGAATTTTGGCCCATTCCTCCTGACAGAGCTGGTGTAACTGAGTCAGGTTTGTAGGCCTCCTTGCTCGTACACTCTTTTTCAGTTCTGCCCACACACTTTCTAAATGATTGAGGTCAGGGCTTTGTGATGGCCACTCCAATACCTTGACTTTGTTGTCCTTAAGCCATTTTGCCACAACTTTGGAAGATCCATTTGCGACCAAGCTTTAACTTCCTGACTGATGTCTTAAGATGTTGCTTCAATATATCCACATAATTTTCCTTCCTCATGATGCCATCTATTTTGTGAAGTGCACCAGTCCCTCCTGCAGCAAAGCACCCCCACAGCATGATGTTGCTACCCCCGTGCTTCACGGTTGGGATGGTGTTCTTCGGCTTGCAAGCGTCCCCCTTTTTCCTCCAAACATAACAATGGTCATTATGGCCAAACAGTTCTATTTTTGTTTCATCAGACCAGACGTATGATCTTTGTCCCCATGTGCAGTTGCAAACCGTAGTCTGGCTTTTTTATGGCGGTTTTGGAGCAGTGGCTTCTTCCTTGCTGAGCGGCCTTTCAGGTTATGTCGATATAGGACTCGTTTTACTGTGGATATAGATACTTTTGTACCTGTTTCCTCCAGCATCTTCACAAGGCACTGGGGCCTTCTCTCCACAGGCACTGGGGCCTTCTCTCCACAGGCACAAAGCTCTGTTTACGCTCAAATGCACGCCTAGCTTTGCAGACTGCACGTCAGCTCAGACAGATGTACTACCTTTGAGTGGTGGAGATCACTTAAAGGGAGCACGGTGGAAGGGAGGGAGGAAGGGAGGGACAGCTGAAAAGAGAGGGGTCGCTGCCTCCATCTACCACTTTGTCTTTGTATGCCTCTCTTTTCAGCATTTCTTCCTGTGACTCCTTCCTCCTATCTTTACATCAGTCTGTGTTTTTATCCCTGTTTATCTACCTTTTTCTTTCCATCAGGCATCTCTACAGCTCATCCTGTCTTTCTCCTACTCTCTCTCTCTCTCTCTCTCTCTCTCTCTCTCTCTCTCTCTCTCTCTCTCTCTCTCTCTCTCTCTCTCTCTCTCTCTTTCTTGCCTCTGTTTAGGATTTCACTTAGCATATTCCATTTGCTGTCTCTTACCCTGAGCGATGAATCCATTTACCTTAGAAAATGGAACCTCATTTGTTTAGGGGGGGATGTCTTCTTCGTCAACTTATCCATCATCAGCACTTTTTTCTGTTATTATTACTAATATCAAGAAGAGGAGCAGAGGAAAAAACAAAAAGCTACTTCAGAAAAGCTTCGAGCTATTTGCCAAGTACAAAGGATAAATGCCAGTCTCTTTATTTTTTTGCTTCATCACCCGGGAAGCCTTCATTCGGGAGCTCTGGTTTTAACAGTCCATCAACTTACATTCTCTCCTTTGAGCACATTAAGCATTTGTAAATAAAGAAGCCGTGGCTAGGAATACATAAACAGTGCAGTAGTGCGGTTTCTTTCATAAAGATGCTTTGTGATGATGCCCTTAACGCTTAATGCCATGAGGATTTTTAGTCATTTCAATCTCTCCATGTTTTAATGTACATCTTATTGTACGTCTAACCTGTTCCAAATCACTTGGAGTATGTATTATATATGTTCTGCTTTGAAGAACTGTTTTTGAACTGTATTGATGTGCATTCCATCATGTACAGTTAACTGCCAACATAAAGGAAACACTTGAGTTAATGAGGAACAAAGTATATAGAAAGCAGGTGCTTCCACACAGGTGCGGTTTCTGAGTTAATTAAGCAATTAACATCCATCGTGCTTAGGGTCATCTATAAAAATGCCCAGTTGCCCATTATTTTGGCTACCATGGCTAGATGGAGATCTCAGTGACTTTGAAAGAAGGGTCTCAAAGGAGCATATAGGGATTAAAGGGTGGGTGTGTGTGTGTCACCAGATCTCAACCCAAATGAACATTTATGGGAGATTCTGGAGTGGCGCCTGAGACAGTGTTTTCCACCACCATCAACAAAACACCAAATTATGGAATTTATTGTGGAAGAATGGTGTCGCATCCCTCCAATAGAGTTCCAGGCATTTGTAGAATCTATGCCAAGGCACATTGAAGCTGATCTGGCTCGTGGTGGCCCAACGCCCTATTAAGACACTTTATTTTGGGGTTTCCTTTATTTTGGCAGTTACCTGTATTAGTATGTTTTCTTTACATTCAAAGCCATCTTGCTATTCTAGGAATATAATAATATGGGTATTCCAGGTATAATTTATTAATTAAATGTAGCATTGAGATAAAAAATATGTTATTATATTCCCATGAAGCTCCAACAAGGAAACAGACACAGTCTTTCTCTATCTCACTGTCCCTTTCCCCACCTCTCTCCCTCCCCAATAGGGTGAGAATGGAAGCATCCAAGACACATGAGATAAGGAATACAGTCTTGAGATAAGGAATACAATCGCATCCACTAATCATTAACTAGTAAATAACACCCACATAGTAGCCTGTTTAGCTCCACAACACATCTATAGGAGCGCAAGGGGAGTGGGAGGCCAGGGGAGTGTCAGAGACCAGGTGAGCCTCCCAGCCGGGCAGGAAAACAAGACAGAAGGCCTGTGAGATATCATATTGGTTCATTAATCTTCATGTACCTTACATTCAGAAACAGCCAGGTCAGTTTGGTCAAACGGGCGTTCCTAATGACCTGGCGGCAGGTAGCCTAGCGGTTAAGAGCATTGGACCAGTAACCGAAAGGTCGCTGGTTTGAATCCCCAAGCTGAATAAGTGTAAAATCTGTCGCGGCACTGAGCGAGGCACTTAACCCTAACTACTCTGGATAAGAGCGTCTGCTAAATTACTCAAATGTGACTCGTTTCATTTATTTAATTTTTTTCCCCTTTTTTTGGGACATGTGAACTTTCATGTGCCTTAATAACAAACGTGTATTCCATCCAGAAATACAAATACAATTGTTAAATTACGAGCCTAGTTGGTTTAGCCATGAAAAAAGACAGGAACCTTCCCACTAGCCATGATTGGCTGAGATAATGTATGGGCTGGACATGCCGGGAGATGAGTTTGGATTGGTCTGCCATGTAGCACGCTTCTGTCTATAACGTGAGCTGTTCAGTATGTGTTGACAGTCCTTTCTACCATGCCGTTTTTGAAAGATATAATGTTAGCCATCGAGAACTACAAAAGTTTTGCTACTTTTCTCAACAACATTAATGCCCTGAATTTAGCAGGCACTATCGACAGATCAGTAGGAAAAAGTGATGGGCTACTTTCTGCACACGCTACGGTCAGTGTGAACCGGAGTGACTTGACACAAAGCTGGCCAAACAAGATGTAGCTACAAACAAAACTGAGGTAAATGGCTCCAGTCTGCCATGAAGTGTTCATCCATGTCTAGCTACATTTTCCAGATATACGTTTCTAATTTAGTCAGAAAGTTATTTTTATTGCAAGTTAAAGCATACTGTTAGTTAGCTATCAAATGTTAGCTTGCTGGCTCGCTAGCTAACGTTACATGTATGATCTGTGTAGTAATATTATTCAAATCAGAAATCCATTTGCATTGCTAGTTATAGCCTACTGTTAGCTAGTTAACGTTGAACCTAGTTTGTTAGCTTTAGCTACCTGCAGATTCATACTACAGTTTTGACAATGTTTGTATTGGTAGTAGTATGAGTTGCGGTTATGCCGGTTCATTGCTTAGCAAGCTAGCTACCTAGCTAGCTACATGTCTAAACAAAAGACTCCACTTCAGCCGGATTATTATATGACCCATCAAATTAGCAGGTGTGTCTGAGGGTGATTACAGCCATCGATTGTATTTCATGAACATGTGTACATGTCTAGACAATAGTGACCCATCCACTTAGTGGGTGAGGGGTGGTTATAGCGTTTCCTTCACATTACCCATCAATGTGTGTTGGGTAAACGTCATCTAATAATGATAACATATTTATACAATATTTTTTTCTGGACATTTTCTGTTTTTTATATTGCAAGTATGCAAGTACTATCACTGTACCGTTTACACCTTCTGTATCCTGTGCATGTGACAAATAAACGTAGATTTGATTTGATATAGCGTTTGTTTACCACATAGCCTCATGTGAATCATTAAAGAGATGGGTGGGACTAAGGCTTAAGAGGGTGTGAACAATGCTGAATGAGTGTAGACGAAGAGCTCTCCAGTAGGTGTACCAAAACATTCAAGGGCAATTTTCTCAAAAGTGGGTTTACAAGTTTATCAACTTTCAAAGCAGAATTACGTTCCCATTGTTCCTCAACTGCAGTGTATGATTCACCATTTTCTAGCTCTGAGTCTCTACTTTTATCCAATGTAAAAAACACAATTTAAAATGTAGCTACATAAGACCGAATCGAGGCGGTCGTTCACAAATGTAAACTGTGCTTAAAGCACATTATTGACCTGCAGTATTCATCGATTCATTTTTGGGTTTGAAACAGGCTGGGTGGATTTTCTTTGCAGACAGATACATTTTAAAAAGAGCACGTGCTAAAGTGAAGTAAAACATGGGAGTGGTTTTGTGTATGTAATGTGCAAGGAAGACATATTTTGGACACCAAAATAGTATAGAATTATAGTCAGATTACTCCTTGAATGACGACATGCAAACTTTTTTAACTTGCAAACCATACTCTCCAATATAAGAACACTTCCCAATTTTCTCCCTGAACCATTTTAGCGTAACAGCACTGGGATATTTTACAGGTCATGGCTCAGTTCTCATCCATTTGGGCATGGTATCATCTTGATGCATATTCCAGAGAACATCTACAGTAAATGTCTGAGAGAACAGACTTTATACAAGTTCATGTCCACCTGAGAAGGGCAGTGCTCCGTAAATGGCAAAAGGAGAAAAAAGGTATAAATTATTGAAATGATTGGGGCTAAGAGCATGCTACAGAAATGGGAGATTACTCATACTTGGGCTAACACTAGGCAGAACAGACATCTTGGCTCCCAAAAGGCCTTAATGGAGTCAGGTTACATCATGCTTTTCAAATAAACAGACAGAAGTTTTCCCAAAGTTACTGCCGCAGAAGTTGGGGTTTCTCCACAGGATGTGGGTGGTTTAGCGGCATGCATTACATGGTTATATCTAGGCTCAAGGTCTAGTCATAGGACACTTGAACCTCGCGAGGTGAGTTTGAAACTTGTGGGAAACGCTTGGTTCGAGAGACTTGTTCCCAATGTGTTCCATACATCCACCAAAATTCAATGAATTAGCAAAGAATGTCATGTGACACTACAAATAACTCCAATGCTTTTGTCTAACATAATTGTGATTGCTTTACTTACACTACCGTTCAAAAGTTTGGGGTCACTTAAAATAACATCAAATTGATCAGAAATACAGTGTAGACATTGTTAATGTTGTAAATGGCTATTGTAGCTGGAAACTGCTGATTTTTAATGGAATATCTACATAGGTGTACAGAGGCCCATTATCAGCAACCATCAGTCCTGTGTGTTCCATACATCCACCAAAATTCAATGAATTAGCAAAGAATGTCATGTGACACTGCAAATAACTCCAATGCTTTTGTCTAACATAATTGTGATTGCTTTACTTACACTACCGTTCAAAAGTTTGGGGTCACTTAAAATAACATCAAATTGATCAGAAATACAGTGTAGACATTGTTAATGTTGTAAATGGCTATTGTAGCTGGAAACTGCTGATTTTTTAATGCAATATCTACATAGGCATACAGAGGCCCATTATCAGCAACCATCAGTCCTGTGTTCCAATGGCACAATGTGTTTGCTTATCCAAGTTTATCAATTTAAAAGGCTAATTGATCATTAGAAAACCCTTTAGCAAATATGTTAGCACAGCTGAAAACTGTTGTGCTGATTAAAGAAGCAATAAAACTGGCCTTCTTGAGACTAGTTGAGTATCTGGAGCATCAGCAATTGTGGGTTTGATTACAGGCTCAAAATGGCCAGAAAGAAATAATTTTCTTCTGAAACTCGTCAGTCTATTCTTGTTCTGAGAAATGAATGTTTCTGGCCATTTTGAGCCTGTAATCGAACCCACAATTGCTGATGCTCCAGAAACTCAACTAGTCGCAAGAAGGCCAGTTTTATTGCTTATTTTGAACAGTAGTGTATATGTCTTGTAAATATTCTATTTATTTTTGCATTGTATTTGTAAATATTGTAAATTTGTATGATTTGTGTACATGCAGGGCTCCCTTGAAAAATAGCCATTGGTCTCAATGGGAGTATCCCAGCTAAAATAAAGATTAAAGTCTCAGTGCAGTCAAAAACGTGATTTTCCTGTGTTTTATATACAGTGAGATCCAGACTATGAGGTTAAAGTGCAGACTGTCAAGCTTTAATTTGAGGGTATTTTCATCAATATTGGGTGAACCGTTTAGAAATTACAGCACTTTTTGTACATAGTCCACCCATTTTAGGGGACCAAAAGTATTGGGACAAATTCACTTATACAGTGCATTCGGACAGTATTCAGACCCCTTGACTTTTTCCAAATTTTGTTATGTTACAGCCTTATTCTAAAATTGATTACATCGTTTTTTTTAACCTCATCAATCTACACACAATACCCCATAATGACAAAGCAAAAACAGGTTTTTAGAATTTTTTTTCAAATTTTATATAACAATAAAAACTGAAATATCACATTTACATAAATATTCAGACCCTTTACTCAGTACTTTGCTGAAGCACCTTTGGCAGCGATTACAGCCTTGAGTCTTCTTGGGTATGACGCTACAAGCTTGACACAGCTGTATTTGGGGAGTTTCTCCCATTCCTCTCTGCAGAACCTCTCAAGCCCTGTCAGGTTGGATGGGGAGCATCGCTATTTTCAGGTCTCTCCAGAGATGTTCTATTGGGTTCAAGTCCGGGCTCTGGCTGGGCCACTCAAGGACATTCAGAGACTTGTCCCGAAGCCACTCCTGCGTTGTCTTGGCTGTGTGCTTAGGGTCATTGTCCTGTTGGAAGATGAACCTTCGCCCCAGTCTGAGGTCCTGAGGACTCTGGAGCAGGTTTTCATCAAGGATCTCTCTGTACTTTACTCTGTTCACCCTTGCCTCGATCCTGACTTGTCTCCCAGTCCCTGCCGCTGAAAAACATCCCCACAGCATGATGCTGCCACCACCATGCTTCAACGTAGGGATGGTGCCAGGTTTCCTCCAGACGTGACACTTGGCATTCAGGCCAAAGAGTTCAATCTTGGTTTCATCAGACCAGAGAATCTTGTTTCTCATGGTCTGAGAGTCTTTAGGTGCTCCAAGCGGGCTGTCATGTGCCTTTTACTGAGGAGTGGCTTCCGTCTGGCCACTCTACCATAAAGGCCTGATTGGTGGGTGCTGCAGAGATGGTTGTCCTTCTGGAAGGTTCTCCCACCTCCACAGAGAAACTCTAGAGCTTTGTCAGAGTGACCATCGGGTTCGTCATGAAGGTATAATCTTCGTAAATGATATCATAGGCAGGACTGGTGGAGTTATGTCGCACATGCAGCTAACAAAAACATAAGGAAATATCTGCTCTACCCAAAATTACAACCAAATAATTGCAGCATTTCCGCAAAAATGGAAGAGGAAAGTGGGAGGGGGAAAAAGTAAGGAACTTCCCTGCCGGCCCTGCATTAAAGACCATAATTGGTTAAAGAAAATTGTGATAAATAAAAAAGTATACCAGTTTAATTTAAGGACCAAAGGAATGACAGCTGTCCCATATAGATTGCAAAATAGTTGGGAAGAGATTTTTGACGTACTGATTCCATGGAACATGGTTTATGAACTGATACGCAAAATGACGTCAGATTCAAAACTATGAATTATTCAATTTAAATTATTATACCAATAGAATGTTATTTATATAGGGGATACAATCTTCCCAGCTCTGCAGATTCTGCTGCGAAGAGAGAATCATTAGATCATTTGTTTTGGTACCGTCCATTTGTAGCTTGTTTTTGGTCACAGGTCCAGGAATGGCTGAAGAATTGCAATATTTACCTGGAGCTAACCCTGCAGATAGCACTACTGGGTGATCTGAAAAGTCATAGTCAATCGATCAATAATATAATAATACTTTTAGCAAAAAAAAAAAATTCTATTTACAATCTGTAGAAACAATTAGAATAGAAATGTTCAGAACTTTTGTGAAACATCCCAGTACAGTTGAAAAATATATGGCAAATTGAAATCCAATATGGATGGTGTTAAGAGATAGATGGGAGGGGTTGAATGGAGCATAAGGTTGGGACTAATAACAACTAATAACAACAAGATAACTAATGTAAAACACACTGTGTCCATAATACATATATAGGTTATAGGTTAAGAACTTTTGTGAAAGAGCACAGTTTGAAAGATATGGCATATAAAATTTAGAAGCTAACCGGATGGACATCATGAAAATTATCGGAGAGGTTGAGGAAGTTCAGGAGTAAAATCAAACAAAATCGAACTATTATAAAATTGACTGTGTCCATAAAATGTATTTAGTATGTATAAGCTGGAAGTAGAGGCCTAAGCTTTGTTGTTCACTAGTTTACCCCAATTAGGGGAGGGGTGGTAGGGTTAGAAACTAATAAAGGAAAATATATTTTAAAAAAGGATATGTATGTACAGTGGGGAAATAAAGTATTTAGTCAGCCACCAATTGTGCAAGTTCTCCCACTTAAAAAGATGAGAGAGGCCTGTAATTTTCATCATAGGTACACGTCAACTATGACAGACAAATTGAGATTTTTTTTCTCCAGAAAATCACATTGTAGGATTTTTAATGAATTTATTTGCAAATTATGGTAGAAAATAAGTATTTGGTCACTTACAAACAAGCAAGATTTCTGGCTCTCACAGACCTGTAACTTCTTCTTTAAGAGGCTCCTCTGTCCTCCACTCGTTACCTGTATTAATGGCACCTGTTTGAACTTGTTATCAGTATAAAAGACACCTGTCCACAACCTCAAACAGTCACACTCCAAACTCCACAATGGCCAAGACCAAAGAGCTGTCAAAGGACACCAGAAACAACATTGTAGACCTGCACCAGGCTGGGAAGACTGAATCTGCAATAGGTAAGCAGCTTGGTTTGAAGAAATCAACTGTGGGAGCAATTATTAGGAAATGGAAGACATACAAGACCACTGATAATCTCCCTCGATCTGGGGCTCCACGCAAGATCTCACCCTGTGGGGTCAAAATGATCACAAGAACGGTGAGCAAAAATCCCAGAACCACACGGGGGGACCTAGTGAATGACCTGCAGAGAGCTGGGACCAAAGTAACAAAGCCTACCATCAGTAACACACTACGCCGCCAGGGACTCAAATCCTGCAGTGAAAGACATGTCCCCCTGCTTAAGCCAGTACATGTCCAGGCCCGTCTGAAGTTTGCTAGAGTGCATTTGGATGATCCAGAAGAGGATTGGGAGAATGTCATATGGTCAGATGAAACCAAAATATAACTTTTTGGTAAAACCTCAACTCGTCGTGTTTGGAGGACAAAGAATGCTGAGTTGCATCCAAAGAACACCATACCTACTGTGAAGCATGGGGGTGGAAACATCATACTTTGGGGCTGTTTTTCTGCAAAGGGACCAGGACGACTGATCCGTGTAAAGGAAAGAATGAATGGGGCCATGTATCGTGAGATTTTGAGTGCAAACCTCCTTCCATCAGCAAGGGCATTGAAGATGAAACGTGGCTGGGTCTTTCAGCATGACAATGATCCCAAACACACCGCCCGGGCAACGAAGGAGTGGCTTCGTAAGAAGCATTTCAAGGTCCTGGAGTGGCCTAGCCAGTCTCCAGATCTCAACCCCATAGAAAATCTTTGGAGGGAGTTGAAAGTCTGTGTTGCCAGCGACAGCCCCAAAACATCACTGATCTAGAGGAGATCTGCATGGAGGAATGGGCCAAAATACCAGCAACAGTGTGTGAAAACCTTGTGAAGACTTACAGAAAACGTTTCACCTGTGTCATTGCCAACAAAGGGTATATAACAAAGTATTGAGAAACTTTTGTTATTGACCAAATACTTATTTTCCACCATAATTAGCAAATAAATTCATTAAAAATCCTACAATGTGATTTTCTGGATTTTTTTTCCTCATTTTGTCTGTCATAGTTGACGTGTACCTATGATGAAAATTACAGGCCTCTCTCATCTTTTTAAGTGGGAGAACTTGCACAATTGGTGGCTGACTAAATACTTTTTTTCCCCACTGTATATATATTTATATGTATGTATGTATGTATATGTATATGTATATATATATATATATATATATATATATATATATATATATATATATTTGCAAAAAAATATATGGGGGATTGGAAGTGATGGAGACAATTACATTGACGAAAGTTACAATCTATCTGCAATATTAAAGCTGATCTACCCCCTAAAAAATATTTAAAAAAATAACATCTCAAGGATGGTTAGATCAATGGAAACAGGATGCACCTGAGCTCAATTTCGAGTCTCATAGCAAAGTGTCTGAATACTTATGTAAATAAGATATGTTTTTTTATTTTAATACAATTGCAAAAAAATCTGTTTTCACTTTGTCATTATCGGGTATTATGTGTAGATTGCTGAGGATTTGTATTTATTTAATCAATTTTAGAATAAGGCTGTAACCTAACAAAATGTGGAAAAAGTAAAGGGGTCTGAATACTTTCTGAAGGGACTGTATGTGTATTCAAGTAGTAAAAAGTGAAGTATTTGGTCCCATATTCCTAGCACGCAATGACTACATTAAGCTTGTTACTGTACAAATTTGTTGGATGCATTTGCTGTTTGTTTTGGTTGTGTGTCAGATTATTTTGTGCCCAATGGAAATTAATGGTAAATAATGTATTGTGTCATTTTGGAGTCACTTTTATTTTAAATAAGAATAGAATACGTTTCTAAATATTACATTAATGTGGATGCTACCATGATTACAGATAATCCTGAATGAATCGTGAATAATGATGAGTGAGAAAGTTACAGAGGCATAAATATCATCCCACCTAGAAATGCTAACCTATCATGTTATTGTAAAAGGTGCTGTAATTTCTAGACGGTTCACCCGATATGGATGACAATTCCCTCAAATTAAAGCTTACAGTCTGTACTTTAACATCATAGTCATTGTATCATTTCAAATGCAAACTGCTGGAGTACAGAGCCAAAACATATGTCATTGTCCCAATAGTTTTGGAGCTCACTGTATCTAGTGTTTCTTTTGGAGCTCACTGTATATTTCCACGCTATGAGGTTGGAATAATACTGTGACATTTTGAAAATGATGATAATGCCCTTTTAGTGTAAGATCTGTTGAAAAGACCGGTTGAAATTTCAGCCTATTTTGGTGGGATTGAATTGTGGCCTGCCTTGCAAAATTTTTGCTTGAGAAATGTCTCTTTTTGAAGAAGCTATTTTTGCTCCTTTTTGACCATTTTAACTGAAAACAATCACAGTATGGTTCTTAATTGTAACTCAGAAATGAAATAAAACAGCTGCATTGTACCTTTAAATACATAAATACAATCTAAATAACCCCAGATCTATGGAAAAACGTTCAACAAAAGTTCGGGTATTTGTTCCCTACCTTGTTTTTTTACCAGTCTAAAGTTGTTTGGCTTTAATTAGTAGTACCCTTGCAGGCAGGCTTGAAGAGGTTTCTCAAGTGCATCATTAGATGCATTAGAAGTGATCCTAAAGTGCCCGATTTAATGTACTAGAAAATGACTTGAGTATGGCTGAGATCAAAGCGAAGCGCCTACATTAGCACCCCTTGACTCCTTGGCTCAGGCTAATACACTCCCACTTTATGACCTTTAAGTCCCCACAGCCCACGGAATGTTCCCCGGTAACGATGACGACGACACATTCCACCAAACAGCCCCTTGTCAATTGCAATGATTGTGACTGGTGTGTGCAGGTGGCTACTTACACGCATACCTCCAGGTTTGTAACATGATATAGAGCAACAGAACTAATAGAGATAATTGAAATTATACAGCTATATTCTTAATTTCCTGACACGTCCTTTGACTTGTACGGTAGTGCCATTAGTGGGATGAAACCTACAGTATGCGATAGGTATCTCTCACCAAAATTGGGTATTGGAATGTTTAGGCCTTGAAATTTGCTCGTCTGGCCTGTCCATGTAGGAGATTAGTTTGTGGATGTCATTTTATTTTTGTATTCTCCAACCTTTTGGGGCTATTAACAAGTAAAATAATTATTGCCAGGAGATGTGACAAGAAATTAGCATTTTCAAATCATTAAGCAACTAATTGTGCTTCCCATTTTAAAACCTGAGGTCATTACAGAGGACACTGATTTCTAGGAGCACCAAGCAGAAAATACTAGCCCCATCTGTCCGAATCGATAATGATTAATTTACAGAGGGTCGTGTTTACTTTTATTTCGAAAATACTCCACCACCCTGACCACCACATTATCTATCATTTTCACAGTGCAATCCCAGTTCCTTTGTGGCTTCAGCAGATGTTTTCTCACTCGCTATTGGACAATAAAGCAGCACATCCATCTTGATAGCAGCCAGCCGCAGGTCATTTCTAGCTAAACACCACGCTAGTTTTTTTTGTCTTAAATCACGCTCAGTACTGTACAAATACCAATTCGCCACCCTAGACTAATTCAGCAGGGAAATTTAGGAGAGAATTATCTTCTGCCAAGAGATCAATTTCTTTGAGGACATTCGACTCAATCTTTTTAATTACAATCATAAAAAATGTGTCATTATCTGTTCCATTTTTGGTGACGAATGAGATTTATATAATAACGTGCAGCGTCGCCACAGTTTTACAATCATTCCGAGGCTTCCAGTTGATTGAAAAACGTGCATACTGCAAGAGCTATCTACCTGGACAGATTTATAGAAGACAGGGACAATATTGATAAAATACCTTAATCTGCTGATGAGTTTACATTTTTACATTTGAGTCATTTAGCAGACGCTCCTATCCAGAGCGACTTACAGTAGTGAGTGCATACATTTTCATACTTCTTTCGTACTTGTCCCCCGTAGGAATTTAACACACAACCCTGGCATTCCAAGCACCATACTCTACCAACTGAGCCACATGGGACCACACAGTTTAGAAGAGGGAGTAATGAAAATCCAAAATGGGGAAATGTAAATCATCTGTGTCTGTTCAATTAGACCTGATGACTACTTTTTGTTCTCATGGAAATAACCAACTGCCATGCTCCACCTGTTGCTCAACTGCTCAGGAACCAGAAAGAAATTCGAAATTGTGCTGCTTTAGGAAAATATGACTGTGCCAAACATTTGAGAGAATAGTATGGGTCGCTGGGGGTTCTTTTTTCACCCATGCGTTGAGAAACCGGACTGGAGCAGACCAAGCACAAATAGAGTTACAGAACTTATGTTACACTTAAAACGCTGTATCAGGCACTTTATAATTATTCCATATTTCTCCCCTCAAAAGGAGTTCACCTGGGTTGAAAAACACAATTTATTTATAAAGTAATTCTGCAGCCCAATTGAGTGTCCTGAGTGTTCTGTATTGTAGCATGGGGCATTTACAGAACTTGCCGGTGAACCAAACATAATCATGTTCTCACTCCTGGCCCACTATGCTACCTTGTTCACCTTCTGCATTACCTTTCGCAAACATAACGATCTCAGGCACAGCAATTTTACACTAGCCACCTGCTTCGCCCACACTGCGTGCCTTGCTCTGGCAGTCCAAGACAGCTGAGGCAGCAATTTGCTTCACGAGCAATTTGAACGCTCAGTTAATGTTTTGTTTTTCTGTCAGGCTGTGCTTGTTTTAAGTGCAACCTGGGATGTAGGCTACAGAGTAGAAAGTACAGAGTAGAGAAACAAAGTAATGTGAAGAATTAGTAATAAGACCCTACAACATGACACAGAAAAGTAGTTATTTAGGATTTGAAATGAAAATCCTTGCAAAATAGTATGGTGAAGAGGACAAACATTGTGATGTGTCTGTGTGGGTAGGGGAGTGCTTAAGAATATTATTGGTCTAGACTTATTCTGTTCCTTGTTGGATTCAAAGAGCAAACATAGCCTGGGCACTGCAAGTCGAGGGAATGATAAAAGAAAGAATAGGATATCATTTGTCTGGGTTCTACTCTGACTCTGAACTTCAGACTGAGAAAATTGGTTTAAGTTTATCACTGTGGTGAATTTATGCCAGTACGGCCTATAAATGCATAGCAATACACAAATTACTGTTTTATAGACATTCTTATTGGTTTACGTGGGTGGAACTTCATAATATTCACTTTCTCCTTTCTTTACAGAAGCAGATGCACTTCGTTTTCTGAGGAATTTTCTCATTCCATATTATACTATTCAAACTGTACTCTACTCTAGTGTTTGAAAACCGCAAGGTGTAGAAAGCTAAGCATGTAAACTAAGTTATAGTCTATACTTCTTCTGAAAATATAGAGCGAGAGCACCCTGTGACACATCTTACAAATGGAAATGATGCATTTTGTTTTGGCCTTTTTTCCATCACAGTAGAGCGACTTTCTATTTTACACTCTTACTGTCAAGTTGAGCACATCTGCACGCTTGTGAGACTGGCGAGAGAAGTGGTGATTCACAGTATAATGGGAATATTTGGATACATTACCTTTCTTAATCATGCAGTGAAGAAAATGAACATAGCCATAGCACGTGATAATAGCATATGATTGTGCTGCTGAAGTAACATGAGGTCTGTGCTTGTGTTTGGGTGTCTACATTGAAAGGCAATTATTTTAATTTACCTGCTCACTATTGAAAATCTATGACTAAATGCTCCGGTTGACATGTACTATACTGTAGATATAGATTAGTAGTTAGAATGACAAACTGATGGTTCTCTATCTATCTAAAGTGTATGGACACTTGGCTGACATAATGGCTGGTGCAATCATTTTCTTATTTGGGAATCAATGTCTTATCGTGCTCTGTGTGTCCTGGGGGAATATGAAACATGTCCTACAGTACCAGAACACCTGTCGTAAAATCGGACAAAAAACACAAAATGTTAAAATCCAACACTATACTTGGATATCATCAACACTACACTAAGACTCTTGCCCCATTTGTTGTGCTTCTCTGACCACTTATCACCCTTTTCCAATTTCAACCGCAAATCAGAAAACCTTAATTCAAACACCCGTATCACATATGACTTAAGTCATCTCCGAGTTCATCAAAATGGAGGAGGGGAAGAGCTAGAAGCGGGAAGAAAAAATACAATATGCAAATTAGGTCCCTCATTCATTGGACAAGTAGATTCTGGGTACAAACATCATTACGCTAGCGGTTCGCCTTTCACACAAATTACTTTCTCTAAGCCAGGGAAGTTCATTACTAATGGTGTTTCCCATCAAGTCTGCAGCCCACCCAAATGCTAATATCTCTGCCACTGGATTATTCACCTCGCAGCCCTGACTCTTCATTGCTGTGGCAATTACAACAATGTTACTTTTCCCTCTTTATGGAATTATCCATTATCTCCCCCTGGAGCTAGCTACCAGAAACAGATGCTAACCTAGCACAGGCCACTGGAGCTCAAATGAACTAAATGAACAGTCACTTTATATGTATCACCGGATTAGTAGTGTCTTCATCTGGTGATTCGTTTATGTATCTATGTATCTATTGCGTCTGTAGCGTCTCGGCAAGTGGAATACAAGGTTAGAGATATCATCTCCAAAGTTCCTAGCTACACCGACAGATTGAACTCAGATTTGACTTTTTGGTGTATCAAGCCCCAAATAAAGTACAAGGCAGAGGAATTTTCTAAATAAATCTTAACAAAATAGGCGCAAATACAGACATATTCTCCAAGGGAGATACAGAACCATGTCGGAGATACATAGACTATTTTTGGAACAGGGCTTTTTGTATTATGCATTGTTCTGTGACCTTGTAAAAGTACACTACCCTTACATTGCCCTATAACTGTACCCACCACCCCGCCCTCTAATGTAAAAGCTCAACCTTGCAACGGGCACTCGCATTCTAGCTCAGTAGACTACATGAATAAGACATGAGGCTTCCAAAATAAGTTGCATTCTGAAACACAACTTCGACAATGTTTGACTTTGGTTGGTTGTGCTGTCAGAAACACGTTCTAGAGAAAAGCAGGTGTTAAGCCTGGATTTTTTTTTATGTGTTCATTCAGGTAGAGATTGGCAGGTCTGTTGAGGGTTTGTGTGGATGTGGATGTGAAAGTGTGTGTATGTCTGTGTGTCTGGTGTATGCATGAGTGAGTGAGAGTGATCTGGCTCTCATCTGGCTTGACCAGAAAGCATTACTTTATTGCAACACAGAAGTGTGATTCTGATTCTTTGTGTGTGATTAGTTATTGTAGAGGTTACTCTAGCTAGGTAGAGCTACTTTGTATTTTGTATCGCCGGGATATTCACCCGTGTGCCTTGTTTTTCTCCAGTGCGCCGTATTTACCGCACCGGAGTGTTTTACGCATCGCTGCGTACCGCTGTGTTCCTGAATAAACAATATATTCTGTGATTTACCCTCCTGCGCCTGACTCCATCCAAAATCACGCACTACAGAATCACACACGGGTATCATGGAGTCAGCAGGAGCGGAGAACATGCCTGGAGTTGTGGAGCAGGTCCGGGAGCACTCCAGCATGCTAGCCAGCTTGGGAGAAGCGATGGATTGGGTTCTCCAGGTCGTCCAACGCCTGGAGAGGATAGGACCCGACCCTTCGGGACCATCTGAGCGACCGGATCCAGCCAACCACACCCCAGTGCCCAGAGGGATTCACCTATCACGACTGAGGGAGTACGACGGGTCAACGGCCCGTTGCCAGGGATTCCTCCTCTATTTTTCGACCATCAGCCCGGCTCCATCGACGCGGGATAAGGTGTCCGCCCTAGTCTCCTGCCTCTCGGGGAAAGCCCTGGAGTGGGCCAACATGGTCTGGAGTGAAGGAGGAAACACGTTGGACAACTACGGGGCGTTCGCTCGCCTCTTCCGGGCAGTCTTCGAAGAGAGGCAGGGGACGAGGACCACGCAGAACTTTTCCCTGGAGTTTTTAAATCTAGTGGCTGGGTCCGGGTGGAATGAGCGGGTCCTCATTGACCACTTCCAGGGCAGCCTTGTGAGAGGACGTCCGAAGGGAGCTAGCCTGCCGGGATACCACGTTTTCGACCAGCTGGTGGACATGGCCATCCGGTTGGACAACCTGCTAGTCAAGAGGACGTTCTGGAAGTGGCCTGCCCGTTTCACCCCCCTTCAACCACAGATTCCGTTACGATGGAGCTTGGTGGTGCAGCGATCCGGGAGAACGGAGGACGACAGCTCCAGTATCACTCTTGTGGCAGGAGAGGACATTCTGCTGCACGCTGTCGTCAGGGTTCTTCCGGGTCTGGAGGCGGCAGGCAGGGCACTCTTGCGTCACCCCAGGTAGCGCAAACCCACACTCGTTCAGAGCCCTCTGCTGTGCACTGCACCATACACGTCAACTTCCCTGATTAGACGGTTTTTCCCCAGTGCAAGGCGCTGGTCGATTCAGGCACAGCTGGGAACTTTATGGACAGAACTTTAGCTAATAGTCTCTGTATTACATTGGTTATCCTACCCATTCCATTACCCAGCAAAGCACTTGACAGTCGACCATTAGGGTCAGGTTTTGTTAGGGAAGTTACAGCACCAGTCACAATGATCATGCAGGAGACCCATAGGGAGCAAGTCACCTTCTATATTATTGAGTCCCCTGATTTCCCTGTTGTGTTCGGTCTTCCCTGGCTCGCACTACACGACCCCACCTTTTCATGGCCACAGAGTATTCTCATGGGGTGGTTGCGAGAGTGTCAGGGTAGGTGTCTAGCTGTTTCCGTTGGTGCAACCACGGTGGAAAGTCCAGACACTACCTCCACCTTGCGCATTCCCCCGAATACCTCGATTTGGCGCAAGCGTTCTCCAAAACGCAGACGACCAAATTACCACCCCATCGGGTGGGGGATTGCGCGATAAACCTCCGGGTAGACGCTGTGCCTCCCAGGAGTCATTTATATCCCCTGTTGCAGGCTGAAACTGAGGTTATGGAGACATACGTCTCCGAGTCCTTGTGCCAGGGGTTTATACGTCCCTCCACTTCGCCCGCCTCCAAGTTTCTTTTCGTGAAGAAGAAAGACGGAGGTCTGCGCCCTTGCATTGATTACTGGGCACTTAATCAAACCACCATTCGCTATAGCTACCCTCTACCCCTCATCTCCTCTGTTATCGAATCAATGCATGGGGTGCGCTTCTTCAAGAAATTAGATCTCCGGACTGCGTACAAACTGGTGCGTGTTCGGGAAGGGGACGAGTGAAAGACAGCATTCAGTACAACCACGGGGCATTATGAATACCTGGTGATACCGTACGGGTTGATGAATGCTCCATCAGTCTTCCAGTCCTTTGTGAACGAGGTGTTTCGGGACATGCTGGATCGTGGTGTGGTGGTCTACATCGATGACATTCTGGTGTATTCCGCTACGCGCGCCGAGCATGTGTCCCTGGTTCGCAAAGTGCTGGGCCGACTGTTGAAGAATGACCTATATGCCAAGGCAGAAAAGTGTCTGTTCTTCCAACAGTCCGTCTCCTTCCTCGGATACCACATCACCACCTCAGGTGTGGAGATGGAGGGACACCACATTTCCGCCGTGTGGAATTGGCCGACCTCAACCATGGTGAAGGAGGTGCAGCGCTTCATTGGCTTTGCCAATTACTATCAGGGATTTATCCAGGGCTTTGGCAAGGTCGCAGCTCCCATCACCTCTCTGTTGAAGGGTGGGCTGTCCCGGCTCCACTGGTCTACTGAGGCTGACAGGGCTTTCAGTAACCTGAAGGTTCTGTTCTCCTCAGCCCAGGTACTGGACCATCCCGATCCATCATTGCCATTTGTAGTGGAGGTGGTTGCATCCGAGGTAGGGGTAGGCGCTGTCTTATCCCAACGCTAGGGCATGCCACCCAAGCTCTGCCCCTCTGTGCCTTCTTCTCGAAGAAGCTCAGCCCGGCGGAGCAGAACTACGACGTTGGTGATCGGGAGCTGTTGGCTGTGGTCAGAGCCCTGACCGCGTGGAGATACTGGCTCGAGGGGGCGAAACACCCTTTCCTTGTCTGGACTGACCACCGTAACCTGGAGTACATCCGGGCAATGAGGATGAACCCTCGCCAGGCCAGGTGGGCCTTGTTCTTCATCCGGTTTGATTTCATGTTGTCATACATACCAGGTACTAAGAACGTGAAGGCAGACATGCTGTCACGGCTGTACGACACAGAGGAGAGGCCCATAGACAACACCCCCATACTCCCGGCATCCCGCATTGTGGCGACGGTAGTGTGGGCGGTGGACAGGGACATAGAGTGGGCGCTATGCACAGAGCCATCTCCACCTCAGTGCCCAGCTGGCCTGCGGTACGTGCCGTCTCTTGTCCATGACCGTCTTATCTATTGGGCACACACGTCTCCCTCCTCTGGTCATCCAGGTATCGGTTGTACAGCACGCTGTCTGACCGGGAAGTACTGGTGGCCTACTTTGGCTAAGGACGTGAGGGTGTATGTCTCCTCCTTCTCAGTGTGCGCCCAGAGTAAGGCACCTAGGCACCTCCCAGTGGGTAAGTTACATCCCTTACCAGTTCCACAATGGCCATGGTCCCACTTGTCTACTGACTTCCTAACCAATCTTCCCCTCCCTCAGGGTAACACCACCATCCTGGTTATTGTGGACCGCTTTTCTAAAGCCTGCCACCTCCTTCCTCTGCCCGGTCTCCCCATGGCTCTGCAAACTGCAGAGGCTCTGTTTATGCACGTCTTCTACTACGGGGTGCCAGAGGACATCGTGTCTGACCGGGGTCCCCAGTTTACGTCCAGGGTCTGGAAGGCGTTCATGGAACGTCTGGGGGTCTCGGTCAGCCTGACCTCTGGGTTTCACCCCAAGTCTAATGGGCAGGTGGAACAGGTGAATCAGGATGTGGATAGGTTCCTGCGGTTCTACTGTCAGGACCGGCCGGGGGAGTGGTCGTTGTTCTTGCCATGGGCCGAATATGCCCAGAACTCTCTCCGCCGCTCCTCCACTAACCTAACTCCCTTTCAATGTGTCTTAGGGTATCAGCCGGTTCTGTCACCGTGGCATCAGAGCCAGACCGAAGCTCCTGCAGAGGACGACTGGTTTCGGCGCGAGGAGGAGACGTGGAACGCTGCCCACGTCCACCTCCAGTGCGCCGTGTGTTGCCAGAAAGTCAATGCTGACCACCACCGTAGTGAGGCCTCGGTCTTTGTACCGGGTGATCGAGTCTGGTTCTCGACCCAGAATCTGCCCCTCCGCCTGCCCTGCCGGAAGCTGAGCCCGTGGTTTGTGGGGCCGATCTAAGTCCTAAGGAGAATAAACAAGGTTACTTATAGGTTACTACTCCCTCCTGATTACCGTATTAACCCCTCGTTTCATGTGACTCTCCTCAGGCCGGTGGTGGCTGGTCCACTCCAGGAGTCTGAGGTGCGGGAGGTCCCTCCGCCCACTCGAGGGGGCCCCGGCGTACTCTGTCCGTTCCATCCTGGATTAGAGGCATCGGGTGGGGGGCCTTCAGTACCTCGTGGAGTGGGAGGGGTACGGTGCTGGGTCTGGGTGAGGGATATCCTCGATCCCACCCTGTTGCGGGATGTCCACCGTCGTCCCCCGGCTCGCCCTGCTCCGCGTCCTCCTGGTAGTCCCCGAGGCAGGTGTCGGCGCACTGCTGGAGCTGCGCTTCAAGGGGAGGGGGTATTGTCACGACTTCCTCCAAAGCTGCCTCCTCTCCTTGTTCGGGCAGGCTTCGGCGTTCGTCGTCACCGGCCTTCTAGCCACTGCCGCTCCTCATCTCATTATTCCATTTGTTTTGTCTTGTTTATTACACACACCTGGTTCATATCCCATCACCTGTATAAGTGTTCCCTATGCCCCCCTGTCTTTGTGTGTGATTAGGTATTGTAGAGGTGACTCTAGTTCGGTGGAGCTACTTTGTATTTTGTATGGCCGGGATATTCACCCGTATGCCTTGTTTTTCTCCAGTGCGCCGTATTTATCGCACTGGAGTGTTTTATGCATTGCTGCGTACCACTGTGTTCCTGAATAAACCATATATTCTGTGATTTACCCTCCTGCGCTTGACTCTGTCCAAAATCACCCACTACAGGGACAAAGTGAAATGGAATGAATATTCATTCAATGGCGTCTTGGAAGCAACTCCAGTGTATATTTGGCCTTGTGTTTTAGGTTATTGTCCTGCTGAAAGGTGAATTTGTCTCCCACTCCCTAGTCCTTGCCGATGACAAGCATACCCATAACATGATGCAGCCAACACCATGCTTGAAAATATGAAGAGGGGTACTCAGTGATGTGTTGTGTTGGATTTAATTTCTTTGCCACATTTTTTGCAATTTTACTTTAGTGCCTTATTGCAAACAGGATGCATGTTTTAGAATATTTTTTTATCTGTACAGGCTTCCTTCTTTTCCAACTGTCATTTAGGTTAGTATTGTGGAGTAACTACAATGTTGTTGATCCATCCTCAGTTTTTTCCTATCATAGCCATTAAACTCTGTAACTGTTTTAAAACCACCATTGGCCTCAAGGTGAAATCCCTGAGTGGTTTCCTTCCTCTCCAGCAACTGATTTAGGAAGGACGCCTGTATTTCTGTAGTGACTGATACACCATCCATAATTCCACTTAGACATTATGGGGTATTGTGTGTAGGCCAGTAACACAAAATCACAATTTAATCCACAATCACAACAAAATGTGGAGAAAGTCAACAAGTGTGAATATTTTCTGAAGGCACTTTACATGCTAATGCAAAAAAAAAAGTGTCTGCTAAATGACTAAAATGTAATGCCTTAGCTGTGGAGCTGAGAGGCATAGGTTCTGTGAAGCAGATGCAGTGACACTAATTTCCCTCGCCTGTCTCAGTGTAAGTGTGTGAGTATGTGTGTGTGTGTGTATACAGTATGTGCCTGCATGTTATTGTGTGTTTCCACACAAATTCATAAACACACACACACACCATAGTGTAAACATGGTGAGAGACTGCATGAGAATCTGCCATCTTCCCCTTTCAGTGGGCCCCCGGGGACCGTGCCAGGGGCCTTGTGTTCGCCTCGGCATTGGAGATAAGGAAGAGATGACAAGGCGCTTCAGAGAGTCGCCGAGCCAGCTCTTTCCTTTAGCTGGGGAGCTCCCCACTCAATAGGAACTCATTTTCCATGCTGTGTAATTGTGGGGGATAATGGAGCACACCTCATTCAGAGCGCCAAGGCATGTTAGAGCCATTTTCTCCATTCAGAACATAATAAGTCTGCTTTAGAGAGATAGGTCTAAAACCACACTGTCTTTTTGAGTCCCGGGACAGTGTGCTTTAGCGTTTCAATAGGATGTTGTGTGGAATCAAGATAAGCATTTGCTTTTTATATGTACAGTATGTGCTAGTGATTATGATTGTGGTGCCAGCAATTAACTTCAGATATGCGACCAATTTTTGTATTCAAAGTAAACTATTGTGAATTTGCACTTCCTATGACAGTGCATATATTTCAAGCAACTGCAAGTATTACAAAGTTACAACCAAATATAGGACACTCATTTAGTTATACAGTTAAATTACAAGAGGAGGTAAAACATGATAATTCATGACCTATATGATGGAATGAGCTACTTAAATTTGAGCCATTTCTGTGGTTTTATCAGTTTTAAACCTGATTCAAAGAGCCATTCCTTTCTCTCCAGTTAAGTAAATATTAAAGCAGAAGCAGATAAGCCAAATGAAATGTGATTTGAATATCTCTCAACTTTCCATTAGAACACCAAGAGCAAGAAATAGAAACTACGCTGCATAACTCAACCAGCATCTTAATTATCGTGTCAGGAAAATGTATGAAAACGTGTTAATTGATTTAGAAAATCCAACTTATTTAGGCTAAGTTTCTAATGGAGTAACTCTAATTAAGTCAGTACATTCGACATGAGTGGAACCAAAACCTGATATTCAACTATATGTGTTCAAAGGGAAAAGAAAGAAGACGGCACAGACATAGAAACAAAGAAAGTCTAGCTTACCTGGTTAGTTGAAGAAACTGAGAGTTAAAGGAACAAGAGTTAGCATTTCGGTCGCGGAGAAAGGAGCACCTACCACGTAAAACAGTGAGTCTCGTAGTTGCACTCAGCTCTCCAACAGTGTTGGAGGCGACGCACTCGTATATGGCTTCGTCTCGGGGCGTACGCAAGGGCTGAATTCTCAACACCGAGCCAGAGCCGTCATCGAACTCAATCACCTGCAGGTGCGAGAAACAAGATATGTTAAAGGAGTTTTTTTGTTCCCAATCGGTGACGGAAGCTTGCGCAGAGCAATTCCAACCACTCCTGCAGTAGAGTATAAACACATTTGGCCTACAACACTGATGGTGCCAAACACACTGTTTTCTAACACACGTTAGAAAACTATGAAAGCTGCTATGGATAGAATACACTAATATTATATCCTAATATCAGCTCCTAATATAAGCACATTATTTGGGTGAGTGTTTGGGAGTATATGTGCTCTTTCTCAATTGTCTAAAAAGTCCATCCACCACTCACCTTCTCTCCTTTATTGCTCTGACTTGAAACAACTGACCAGGTGAAAGTCAGCCTGAAGCATGTATTTTCAGTTAAGTGCAGGTGAAGGGGAGGAGACAAGGAGAGGATGGACTTTTAAGTAATTGATACAGAACCCACGTGTGTATCGCATTGTGAGTTTACGAGGAAAAGATCCCATGTCTATAGCATGTAGATAATAATGTTATCATTGTCACTATTGATCAATGTTTTTCATGGCTAGTTATGCCCTTAGACTGTTGTTCGTGTTTATGATTGGCTACCCACTGGTATAGTTATTACCAGAGAAGCTGTGTTCAGAGAGCTTATTATTATATAGTGATGTAATGGAAGATTAAACATAATATCAATTAAAAGATGGCTCACAGCTCTCCGACATCAACTTTCGATCCGAAATATGAGTTTATCTTGTGTACTAATTATTGGAAAGATAACCAAAGTGGACAACTAACTTTAAGAATGGGAAAGTATCTACTGGCCAGTCGGAAATAATTACTTTAACTTTTATGTCTGTTTTATATTCTATGTAAATTTTGGTTCGCCCCACTCTTAAAGTTAACACACTATTTCTCCCAAAAATGCATCACATTGAAATATATCAAACGGGACAGAACATTAACAAACAATTAAATGTGGTTCGATAAACAGTAACGAACAATTGTTATCACCATGACGTGATAGTTGTACAAAAAGACATGACCGATTGTTTTGGACGGACGACACATAAAATGTTCACAAACAGGTGTTTTGTAGCTTTTACAGCTATCGTTGCATGCTGTATACTCACTGTTTTTAGAAAGCCCTGTATCATAACTCATTTTTAAGAATTCTTAGGTAGGTGTAAATACAAAAATGGACTGGTAAGAACCTCACACACGCAGACAGACACACAAGCACACACCCAGACACACGTACAGAGGCCGGCCTCGATACTCATTGGTACAGTTCAGAGCATATCATTTCACGTGTTAGTTTAACAAAACACCTTGACGGTTCAGTGGCCAAGCGACTAGGGCACATTTGGGCAATCATTGCAAGAGCATGTGATGATGGTAAGTAAAAGTGCTCCCTTCCCAATTTCAAACTCAAAGAGAAAGAAAATGGGATTGAGAAAGTCTCAGTGTTTCTGTAAAAGGAAATGGGCTTTGTTAGGGATGAGGAGGCGGCGGCACGTGAGTGGGGGAATGAGGGTGGTTGCAAGCAAGCGAGGTTTGCAGCGGCGAAAGGAGAGTTAGCAAGCTAGTGCGTTAGCATTCAGCACGTGGAGCGGCGCAAATGCGATGCACTCTGATAAGATTCGATTTCTGCCCGGCGTATGAGACGCCAAAGAGGCGAGAAGGTTCTCCAAACCCAGATAAGCCACTACTGCTGAGTAGTAGTATGGCAAGAATAGGGGGGGGACCATGATACACTCCGAAAGGGAATGACACAGAAATTAATAGAAATCTTATCACTGTTCGGAGCTGATGTGTTATTTGTCATGGCGATTAAAGAGAAGGACAAATCAAAGCTTGCAGCGAAACCAAGCAGGGAGGGGGACATGCATTTAGATAAAGATGCCACGAAGCAAAAGAGCTTTGAACCACAGAGCTACACTGCTCTCGTTTTGCATAAGGCAGCCAAATGCAGCATGATGTTAATATAGGTATCTGGGGCACACCATTTCTTCCCCCTTTTCTTTCTTTCTCTCTCCATCTTTCATCCTTTCTTTCTTTAATTACAAATCTGTCACCAGATCTCTGTGTACTTGCTCATTATAACTCATGCATGTTAGATGGCTGCGTGATTATTAGAGCCTGCTAATGCGTGGTGGCAAAGGCAGTTTGGGTGAGCGGGGGGATGGATTATGTGTTAGGGGTTTGGGGGAGGACCAAAAGCACTGTTGAGCATTCCCATTTTTGTCGAGCATTTTACATCAGAACAATAGACCTAATACCTCAAATCTCTGGTTGCTGACTTTCTTCCCCTTCTTGTTCCAAACGATCTTGGGGCGTGGGTCTCCCGTTGCTTGGCAGATGAAGGATGCCACACCTCCTTGCACGCCCGTTTGGTCATTGGGGGTTCTTAAAAACTTTGGTGGTGCTGGAAAGTGAGGGAGGGAGAGCGAGAGAGGACATAAAGAGTTAGTGAAGGTGCTAAGTGTTGGAGAGAGCAAGGGATTTCTCTCCCTTATCAACGTGCCCACACCAGAAGGTCACACAGTTGCAGATTTCAGCACTTGCACGGTATCACTAAGAGGATTGTCTTTGGAGGTCAAGCCAGACTCTGTTTGGAGCCTGCTTTGCTTTCTCAATGTGAGTGGAAACATAAGATCAGATACTTGAATAAGGATGTAATCAAGAGAAGTAGGAATACAGATATAATCCTTGTAGTAAATAAACTCTAGTGTTGTAAATCAAGTCATCGATTTAGAGTGCAATACAGTATAGGGACTACATATATAAAGTGGAGGAATCAATACAGTATAGGGACTACATATATAAAATGGATGAATAAAAGATTAGAGGCAAACGTTTAGTGACAAATAGACATTTAAACAGTGTGTATGCCTATGGACTGAAAATACACTGTTGGATGTATTCATTCATTTCATGAGCATACTTCAATGGAAATTCATGTTGAAAATACCAACTGAAAAATAATCCACTTTAGAACACCCAGTGAGTGTACAAGTCAAACAGCAGCTGTTTATCATATCCTGTTATGGTAGAAATGCTAATTCCATCATCTTCCTGCTGACTATCATACTCCAATCTCGTTGGAGGTTGACCCTTTTCGAAGGTGAAGGTTGACATTGAGTAAACCACAAGCTGTGCTCATTGTACCTAGCATGTACAGTCAAGCAAGCCAGTCAAGGCCAACCCTTGCCATGCAAATGTTTACATTGACTGACAGAAAAATGTCTGGTTTCATTTGAAACACTATGACAGCAGAAATTATTTTCTTTGTCAACGTCCACAATGTATACGAGGCAGGAAGTAAAAACAGGACGAGGATAAGGTTCAAGCTACATGTTTCCACAATAAATACACACAATTCCTTCAAGTCTGAGATGTGTTAATAAAGGCCTGCACAGCTGGCAAGCTCCTAGCCGGACTGATTCAAAGCTAACCACAATAACAAAAGCTGTCAACTACCACCTAGCCTGATGCTACCATCAGAAAGACAACCAACCTACCCAATCAAAATCCTATTAAAGATACTTTGAGTTTATTATTGGGAATCAGACATTAAGGTATGGATTTGTTGTTACGCTATTTTGCTGAGGCTTCACACAGTTGCACAATATTACTGGTGACTGTCACTTTATTCCTAGTTATATGTACATATCTACCTCAATTACCTCGTACCGCTGCACATCGACTCGGTACTGATACCTTGTGTATATAGCCAAGTTATCTTTACTCATTGTGTATCGATTATTACTTTTATTATTACGTGTTTTACTTTTCTATTATTTCTCTGTTTTCTTTCTCTCTGCATTGTTGGGATGGGCCCGTAAGTATTTCACTGTTAGTCCACACATTTTGTTTACGAAGCATGTGACGAATACAATTTGATTTGATGTCATTTAGCAATCATTAGCAAGAAAAACAGTCGCTAAAGGGGAAGTAGGCTAAGCTAGCAGCCAGGTGAATCGAAGCCCCACTCTACAGAATGGCACAGTAACCTTTTCCCTCTCTTGTTGTGTATCAACATGAGTCACTGGTATCCTGAACATTACAGTGAGCTGGTCATATTATATAGATATATTTCATTCAGCGCTTCTAGCCACATCTATATAGACAAGCTGTTTCATATCACGCAATGCATAATGTGTATGCTGCTTTAAGGGACCCCTCCATTTTGTCTCTAATGAGCGAGGCCACCATGCTCTATGCTTGTGTGTGAAGTTCTGCACTGTGTAGTGAATAGGAGGGAGTGCCGGAGTGCCAGAGAGTACCACATTGTAGTGGGTACTTTGGTGTTTAAATATTTATCTAAGGTACCTCCAGAGGCAGGCCCATCCACACATGAATTATACATAACATGGATCCCATACAAGTATGAAAAATGAAGCACTTAACACTAAGCAGTTTGCTGCACTAATACACTGGAAATAAGGTTGGAGCTACATGGAAACACATATGGTTTTTATATGCATTTCCAGCAATGCTCTCACACTCTACATTATCACGCTCTACCATTCCTTTTAAAAAGTTAGACAAAGGAATCAGTTTACGGCAGTTGCAAGCTGCTAGTGTTATGCTAATTAACAAATGGGCAAATAAGTCGCTTTGTGCCATGTGGCACTGTGAGACAAGGAAATGTGATATTTGTTTCCACCACCCATCCTTGTTGTTAAGTTATTAACTATTTATTTCTCTTTTGAACAAAGGAATATGCCTTATCCCCAGCTACTGTCTTAAAGTGATAGTTCACTCCCAAATCAAGGTTTGTCAGATGTTTTCAGAACTCAAAATATTCACATTTTAAGATGAGTCCATGTCCCATGTTATCTGCTGTGTAGATAGAGTACATCTCCTGGCCCCTGCCCCCCCATTTTGTCTCTAATGAGCGAGGCCACCATTTCCCAAAACATTACAGAGAAACAGAAGTCAGGCGATGATTGATGCTCAACATGGCTCTTTGCAGCTGGCATGCTAACGCTAACACTGACATTGGACTGAGCTCGCCTCGCTAAATAGAAGAGCTATAACCAGCTTTCCACCTAAGAATCTTCCAGAACAGGGGTGGCCAAACCTCCTTCCGAAGAGCTTCTGGGAATGCAGGCTTTTGTTCCAGCCCTGCTCCAACACACCTGATTGAGCTAATCAAGGTACTCATGCGAATCAAGTAGTAGAATCAGGTGTGCTAGATCACAAATAGGCTTCAAAGACAGACTCTCCAGGAAGAGGGGTTGGAGGAGGATTTTATAACCCCCTCTTATAGAATCACCTAACTTTTGGATAACTATCCCACATAACAGCCATGACCTCACATGTGTGGAGAGCATCTCGCTACTTCACATTGATAATCCCTGGAAAACCACCCACTTGGCATCAGGCTTGCATCCGGCGCAAATGAGACATGCACTTGATAAGGGCACTGGCAAGGCTCTGATTGGCCATGTGAGGGTTCTCCAAGCCCTAATTGGTGCTCACGATTCAGCACAAATAGTCAAGTGTAAAGGCAATGAGGGTCAGAAATGTAAAGGGGAGGAGAGAGTGAGAATAGGAGATGGGAACAGTGTGGAAATGAATCCTTATTTTTTTATGTTGCTCAGAATCAGCACCTCGTACCCACGTTATTTGGGGCCATTGTTTGATTAAGCATCTAATTCCACGAAATGAATCGCTTGATTCATTGTTGATCTTTTCAAATAATTGCAATCCTCTCTTTTACAAGGAATTAATTTATTGTACACATATGGCCTCATGGACACACAACACATGCGAGGGATTACACACTGAGGTAATCTGCTCTCAGAAGTGGTCTTGATACCATAACAGGATTCAAATGAACCCTTACGTTCCAAGTAGAACCGTTTTGGGACCCAAAATAGTTCTACCTAGAACCAAAAATAGTTTTACCTGGAACCAAAAAGGGTTCTCTCCTTTGGGGACAGCCGAAGAACCCTTTTGTAACCCTTTTTTCTAAGAGGCTAGGCAGTGTGAGACATCCCAGCTCAGCCTGAGAGGCGAGATGGAGTATGAGGTGTGACTCCATCTGTCCCTGTGCCCAACAACTGTTTGCCTTTTTCAATCACTTTAGTGGACCATTAGGGGCCACACAGCTGTAATAATACCAGGAGAGGCTGAGTCATGTCATCTGTGTGTGTGTGTATAATCGTCAGCAGTACTGAACAAATTAACCTGAAGGGTTTATAAAGAAATGACATAAGACGTGTTGCCTGTAATGAAAAGAGCACATCAACAGGCTGGCAGCTGGGCCTCCATTGACAGTTGTGACTGGGAAATCAGCACACACACACATCAGACAGGATCCGATAGGTGTGCTGCCGGGTCCACAGCACACAATTTGTAAGCAACAGAAAAAGTGCCATTATATCTGCGTTTGCCCGTTATCTTATCATCTGCTGGGCTGGGGAGTGGTTGCATCGTGGCGTCTGGCTGAGCAGGGCATGATGGGTAATTGATATGCTGTTGGGCTGTTTGCTCGGAGGGCCATCTATTACGGCTCTACGCCTCTCCCTGCGTGGGCTGTGATGGACCATGATGACATGTACAGGGACTCAGGATGGCGGTTAGAGGGAGGGGAAAAGTCATCTCACCATGGGGAATGATTGTGGTGTGACACTGAGGAAATTGTGTTTTCAGAGACAAGGGTGGCAGATATCATAATCAAACCCCCAGATGTTGTCCCTCACCACAGATCTAAGATCAGATTACCCTAACCTTTCCATTGGGGATTAGGGAGGAGCAGAAAATATCTGACTCAGTGTCAGACCCAGTGCCTTCTAACTACTCCTGTCACTTTTTAAACATATTATGATCTGTTGTTATGCTCAGCGAATGAAAAGGGAGAGCTCAGGAGAGAGGCAGACGATGATGCCACTGCTACTGGCTGTTGTCTAAAGTTAGATTTAAATGCAGAGGGGGCGTGACAGAAACCTAAGGGAGACAGCGCTGCATCTTCTCCAGTCAGGTCCTCCGTGTTCTGGCCAACACAAAATAAAGAGCTTTGTACCACCATATTTGTTTTTTCGTCTCCCTGCCTGACTTAGTAGGGACAAATGTAAAATTACACTATTTACATTGAAGTCGCCGTTTAGCAAGACAAGTGTGTGACATCAAATATTGTCCTGTCAAGAAATCTTGTAGTAATGCCATTTGGGTGTCTGAGAAAATCTATGGCCAATGGGTATGACAAGGGGAAAGAAATTGCTTTTGAGTTTTAAAAGAACAACATTTTGTGCTTGTCTATGGTCAGAATATTTTAGGAGAGGATGACGGCAAAAAAAATAAAAACACTTACAATTACCCATCATGCCTGGTCATCACTTTGGATAGGTGCCTCAATAGCTTCTTCGCTGTGCTTGCCTTGAATCTACCTACATTAATACAGAGGCTAGCTCTGCTAATCCGCTGCTAAGCTGTCGCCTGCAAACAAATGAAAAATGTAATGCCCGGTGCAAGCTAAAAGGTTAGTGATGTTGTGCCTGCGCTAGCGCTGTTCCACTCTCCAGCGGGCCATTATATAACCTTGTCCGTATTCACTAAGTTTAATGAAAAAGAAGCCACGCTTCAAAGGATCCCACTCAATTTAACCTGGGTAGACACAGCATTAATAATTTGGTGACTGAAAAGCCATTGCCGCTCTTAAGAACACCGTGTCCGGGGACATGTGTAGCAGAGAGACTTTCACGACTGGCAGTGGGTTTTTATTGCTGGATCTTAAAAGGGGGAAGGTGGGTTAAGTACTTTTTAACATAGCCGTTGGGCTATAGCAGGATCTTCCCAGCCTCCTCTGTAGGCTGCACACTTTATTGCTCATACTGCTAAATGTGATGTTTTTTTATGTGATTACCTTAATGTCTAATGGGAGTCAGACGAATGGCAAATCTTGGATAGTAAAGGTTTTATTCTAATCTAAAAAGGTTTCCACCTGACCTCATGAGGAAAATGTGGTCATATTCATTCTAGCCACTCCCCCCAGCTAGCTCATTTTAAGTAATAGTCTGATCTGCCAATGAGGTCATGGCTGACTCAAAAGTTGGGATCAGTTGGGATCCATCTCTGAGCATTATGGGAGATTAACCTATAAAATATGTCTGCTGTTGCTGTAGAGACAGCTGCTGTACAGAGCTTGTTACTGTGGCTAGCTACGAAAAGCACACATTGCTTTCTCAATTCATATTAGCACAACAGAAAGCCCAGTGTGTGTGAGAGCTTGGAGTCCCCATTATTTTGCCTAATTATTTGATTAGGGCTGTGTGATTTGGGACTGCCTTTTAACTACCTTTTCTAGAGAAGTTGCGGAGGCGTGATGCAACAGGGCAAATGCACATTGAGAGCACCCGTCACAGAATATGGCCACTGTTTTGGCAAAATTACAGTAATCATTCAGAGGTCAGTCTGGTTTTAAACTGATTTGATTTGGAAAAAAGTATATCATACCTTTGTGACCACATGCATTTTCAAAGCTTTGTGGAAAGGAAGAAATTATGATGTTTTATGCCAAATTCTCCTCAGGGAGAATAAGCCTGAATAAGTTATTCTAAAAGTTTACATTCATGACCAGTTTTTTGACATTGGCTTAGCGTCCAGCCAAACATACCCCCGAAACATTCTCCTCAAAATGATCTGAGAGCAGAGCTTAGACTCCGTTCACAATGGCAAAAACATTTCAAGCTATTGAGCCTTCGCCACGGGTAGTGTTCTAACTGCCAGACCATTTAAGAGTATGAATCGAGAGGTCGAAAAGGGCCTGTTCAGACCTCTTTTCCACAGTAGACATCCGGTCCAGGACCGCTCAGTTGCAACAATTATACTGAGTGACATTTTCAATTTCATTTGCATGAAAGGGCCCATTTCCGAATCTTTCACTTGGTGGGTGTGAAGGGCGGAGGGAAAAGGGTTGCGGAAAGGGAAGGGCTATAATTAATCCTATCACTTTGGGGGGCAGTCTGACAAATACCCGCTCCTGTTTGACGTACAGGGGAAGAAAGGAAGCGTTTAAAGACGCCATTAACCTCGTTTGATGTCTTTAAGCAACGCCGTATCAGTTCGGAAATATTGATGAATGATCGTACCCTCGCCCAGTCGAACAAAATGGAAGCTGTCGCCGTCAAAGGATTGGCCAGGGAGAAAGAGTAGGGGAAGCGGTGTAATGGCGGCAAGAGGGTGGTGGTGTTTGATCGTGGCAGGAATCACTTTTTCTTACTGCTAAGGAACTGGTAAAAACTTCAGTATTCATACAACAGATAATGAATCTTGGATATCAGATCATCAAAATATGGTTAAGAGACAGGAGTTAATCCTGACCACATGAACAAATAGGTAAAAACTGGGCCCTAGTTAGAGTCGAGACATTTTTCTGGTCACGTTATATGGTCAAGAATAACTCCAATATGCAAAGTAATGTAAATGAGTGAGCATTTGAATGAGCTCTAGCTTCTCTCTGACTAATTAGCTTTTTGGACCTGTGTCTATGATGAAAATGTTGATCCTATTTTATGAATCCCTTTCCTACAAAAAAAAAGAGTGGGCGGCTAACACACACACACCGCCACACACACACCTTGGCAAAATAAACATAACACAACTCACATGGCAATCCTAACTGTCAAGCACTTTTGAGCCGCACAAAACAGCTTAACATCTGCACACTAGTGATAAAAAAAAGGCCTTTTCGTTGCTGGTGGAGAAACGACAGTGTGTACTCACAAAGGACCAGGCGAGATGGAGGAAGCAAGGTTTAATTAGAAATGTTCACTGATTTGCATTGCATGCTCATCGGTAATCTCGCCTTAAATTAACTGGAATTCTTATTGTAATTAGTGATTACTTGAAAAGGGATATGCCCCCGAATTATTGTTAATTACTGGATAAGGAATAGTACACATATTCACTGTGGATGTTTAATACTGTACTGTTCAGGGGGTTGTGACGCTCTTCTGTCAATATCTCCCGTGCTTGTCCCACATAATAAAGTTCATAATACAAGCCTCGCTACAGTTACTGCTTATGTGATCTGAGCACAAAAACATAACACGTGAAATTACTTAATTAACAAATACAAGGAGACAACTTAATAACATTATTATAAACACAATAACTGTATTATATTTTAGGAGTTGATAGGTAAAAGTCCAAAGCAATTAGAGATAACCGACCAGCACATCCCTCCTCCCCTTCAACCCCATACAAATTCTATGGGACTATTCTCAGCGTTAGTCAGACTGCATTACTCATGCTCTGTGGCACTGCTCTGTGAGGTCTGAGCTCTGGGCCTCTGGGGACAGGGGCACTTTGTACAAAAGACAGAACTGCTTTAGAAAGAATACATAATGGTCTCTCGTCTTCCATACGGCATTGCACTGTGTTACAGTACTCTGTTCTACGTGCCTCCCCTCCCCTCGATACTCCACACACAGAAACACACACACATATTTACACTATCCCAAGTAGCGGGTGGAGAGGAGGTGTGAGAATATTCCAGCATGTGGGAGAGAGAGTGAGGAAGAGCACTGCAGAATGGGAGGGAAGAGGAGTGTTTTCTCCGCCTTCTCCACCTTCCAGAAGGAAGAGGGGAAAAGATTGTCCATGGAAGTGTCCATGGAATCTATTCAATGATACAGTACCACTTAGTAAGCTTAATGGAAACAGCACTGTGGCTTGAAGCTAAAATGGTCATTGTAGAATATCTCTGGGAGGGAATTAATACAAGTTTCCTACACCTCCGTTTTTGAAGGATAAATACAAGGTTCCAAGTTGTATTATGTACCCCAATGCCCAGGTACTGTACTGAATCGATAACAGTTATTGTGCTCCACTGCCTATTCCTCAGAGTTTCAGAGGTTGTTTGAAATACAGGATCAAAACAAACCATCCTCTGGCCAGATGTGTCTACCCATTAAGACATACACACACACACACACTACCACCAACCGCTGCCTTCTGCCGCCGTGTCCCACAAGACACATTAGTAAGGTTGGGGGGATCCAGCTTGTCACTTAATAAAAACGGCACACTCAAACAAATGGTTTTGTTCAAATGGCACCCGGCGCTAAAAGCGGAACCGGATCGCTGCCGCGGTGGCAACGGCACACATGAAAATAAACCTCACTATGCGGTGGAAACCAAACAGAAGGAGGCGTATGAATATTGAATTGTGCCAGTGTCGGCATGAGGCCATCAGTCATGAAAAGCGATTGAGGTGGAAACATTAGCCCTCCTGTTGGAATTCGGAACATCTGGGCTCGGCTTGTTGAATGGGGAAGCAGCAAAATAACAGGAAGACGACATCGCTTCCGTCAAACTTTCCGTTTTCATACCAATTCATTCATTATTCATTCATTTGTGTATAAATAGCGAAATTGCGTGCTGGTTTCGTTGACGAAAAAGGGATTTGAAAGTTTGGTTACTCAAGAACTATGAAATGTGCCTTTATTTGTTTGTCTTTCCGACGATGGGTGGAAATTAGAGTGTGCAGAGTCAAGTTATTCTAACTGTACAGCAGGCTTGCTCTGCTTGGTAGACGGCACAGTGTATTTGTGAAAGTTAATTATCTGATAGTGGGCTGCCACTGCCTATCCTAACACAAAAATGCATTAGTTCATTCTGTTATCCGCTGTGCAATGGAACATTTCATTAAATGGACCACAACCACAAACTGGACAACGGTTATCACGCGAGGGTAGTGAGGACTTGAAAATAAATGGTGAAATGATAACACATACTTTAGTATGCCAGTGTAATGGTAATGTAGGATGTACTGTCTAGTTAAAACTAAAATAACCATATTCAATCAAAAAGTGTTGCAAATGCATGTTTCAAATGCATGTGTAGGTAGCCTAGCTTAGCCTAGGGCCAGTAACTGAAAGGTAGCTGATTCAAATCCCCGAGCTGACTAGGTGAAAAATATGTTTTGGCACTTAACCCTAATTGCTCTGGATAAGAGCATCTACTAAATGACTAACCATAGGGAAACATTATGATTACATCACCAGTTGGCCATAAAATATAGATATACTGAACAAAAACATAAACGCAACAATTTCAAAGATTTTACTGAGTTACAGTTCATACGATGAAATCAGTCAATTGAAATAAATTCATTCAGCCCTAATCTATGGGTTTTACATGACTGGGCATACAGATATGCATCTGTTGGTAACAGATACCTTTAAAAAAAATAAAGGGCCTCAGGATCTCGTCACAGTATTTCTGTGCATTCAAATTGCCATAGATAAAATGCAATTGTGTTTGTTTTCCGTAGCTTATGCCTGCCCATACCATAACCCCACCGCCACCATGTGGCACTCTGTTCACAGCGTTGACATCAGCAAACCGCTCGCCCACACAACGCCATACACGTGGTCTGCGGTTGTGAGGCCGTTGGACATACTGCCAAATTCTCTAAAATGACGTTGGAGGCGGCTTATGGTAGAGTAATTAACATTACTGACAACAGCTCTGGTGGACATTCCTGCAGTCAGCATGCCAATTGCACACTCCCTCAAAACTTGAGACATCTGTGGCATTGTGTTGTGTGAGAAAACTGCACATTTTAGAGTGGCCTTTTATTGTCCCCAGCACAAGGGGCACCTGTGTAATGATCATGCTGTTTAATCAGCTTCTTGATATGTCAGGTGGATGGATTATCTTGGCAAAGGAGAAATGCTCACTAACAGGGATGTAAACAAATTATATATTCCAATATGACACAGAGCGGGGAAAAACCATATGTTGGTAGGTCTCCAATGCTCTGATTGTAATCCATATATTTCACAATTTCTTTCACTGAAATCAAACGAATAGCAGAAGGAAGGTCGAAAACGAAACAAGACTCCAATAAACTCTAATAAATCTGGTTATACTACACATATTATTACTGGAACTTTCACGCAATTGTCTTTTCCCCCGACCGCAGAAAGGAAAAGTCTGCCTCATATTTGCTTCCATAGGAGCACAGATAGATTATGTCGAGAATCATTCCAGGGGATTTGACAGTGTACATAAACAGACAAAAAATGTATGGCCAACTGGTGCCAAGCCATTTCCGATGGATGCCAGTTGTCAAGCCGTGACAAATGACACATTCCAGACACACTGTGTTTTCTCAGGCTCTTGCAGAAGACTAGCACATACTGTACCGTGCTGTGTATTATCCATCTCTAACCACTTCTCTAGAGAGTACACAAGGAAGAAGACTATATTAGTTGTATTAGAACTTCTGCAAAGGGGAATACAGAACTGGATGGGGGGATGGTGATTGATGATGCATGATCTCGGCGGTTGAGGGTGGGGTGATGATGCATCATTCTATAATTCTGTGGGAGGCTGTCATAGAACCCACTGTTTTCCCTGGTCAACCATAAGACATAAGTGGGATCCCCATCACAGTGGGTCAGCATCACATCAAGAGCAGTCACACGTCCTGCCATGCTCAGATGTGAACGAATGCATCCATCACCATGGCACTTTCCTTATTTACTTCATGGAGAATGAAGATGAAATAATATAGATACATTGACAGACATGCCTTGCAGGGATTCATGATAATGTATGATGCACTGTGCAGATTATACACAATCAGTGGTCACCCAGTAAAATACCATTTGAGTAAAAGTCTAAAAGTATTTGGTTTTAAATATGGTTAAGAATCAAAAGTAAATGTAATTGCTAAAATATACTTAAGTATCAAAAGTAAAAGTAAAAATAATTTCACATTCCTTATATTAAACTATCCAGACGGCACAATGTATTTATATTTTTTATCTACAGACACTAAATAATTTACAAAGGCAGTATTTGTGTTTAGTGAGTCCGTCAGATCAGAGGCAGTAGGGATGACCAGGGATGTTCTCTTTATAAGTGTGTGAATTGGACTATTTTCCTGTCCTGCTAAGCATTTGAAATGTAACTTTTTTGTATGGATTAAAAATGACATATTTTCTTTAGGAATGTAGTGGAGTAAAAGTAAAAGTTGTCAAAAATATAAATAGTAAAGTACAGATACTCCAAATACTACTTAAGTAGTACATTAAAGTATTTTTACTTAAGAACTTTACACCACTGTACACAATATGTGTATGCCAACAGAAAAGAGTGACTACTATGGAAAATCGAAAATGTACTCCATATGCTAGAAGACTGATAAATCCTCAGGCAATTGGTCCTGTTATCTTTATCCTTAATCAGGAGAGACACTGACCTTTGATGACCGTATAATAAAAAAGAAGCAAATTAATACACTAATGTGACTGTCTGTATTGATTCATGGCAAAATGCTCCAGTGTTTATATCATTATGTTAATAAGGTGCAGGAAATTGTCCCGCTTCTTAACTTCCTTTGATTTCATCAAAACACTCGACCCCAAACGAGGAGGTCAGTGGTTTTGAGATGAGCATTGATTGTGTTGGAGTTAACATCAAATTAACATCATTTTAACAGTGGAAGTGTAATCTCCCTGATGCCAATATAAATGGAATTTACAGTGGAGATACCACAGCTATCTATATATGTGATGGCTTGTTATGTTGCATACAACAGATTTTGTTTTGTACTTACATACTTACACATGTCAGACAGAGGGTACAATATATTGACGAATACATTGTTTTTGTTAGCTGTACTCCATTTGAAATGTATCTATGTTTCCAGACGAGTCAACAACAAAATCACACTCATTGTACACCATAACAACATGGCGAGCCACTTTGAAGCCTAATTGTGAACTAAAAAATACCCAGTTGATTTTGTTTGTGTTTCTGTAGCCGTTACTTAGTCTTTAAAGAGCCACAGATGACAAACAAATGAAAGTGGGGGGTAGAGAGTGATGGAACTGGGATGGGAGCAGGGCAGTGTCAACACAAACTGCAAAACAAGAACCCTCTTGGGGACCTCATTAAAATAATACAGAGAATTAAGTGCTTCAGATCACTTTAAAGAGTCTACTTTTTGATTGTGTGTGTGTGCTGGCCTAACCGATGGAGGGGGAGACAGAGGTAGAAAGAGTGTGTGTGGGTATTTTTGTTGGTTAAAGAGTGTGTGTGGGTCTGAGTGAATGTGTTTTGTTGTTAAAGAGTGTGTGTGGGTCTGAGTGAGTGTGTTTTGTTGTTAAAGAGTGTGTGTGGTTCTGAGTGAATGTGTTTTGTTGTTAAAGAGTGTGTGTGGGTCTGAGTGAGTGTGTTTTGTTGTTAAAGTGTGTGTGTGGGGTCCCGTGTAGCTCAGTTGGTAGAGCATGGCGCTTGCAACGCCAGGGTTGTGGGTTTGTTTCCCACAGGGGGCCAGTATGAAAAAATGGATGCACTCACTAACTGTAAGATGCTCTGGATAAGAGCGTCTGCTAAATGACTAAAATGTCAAACGTGTGGGTCTGAGTGAGTGTGTTTTGTTGTTAAAGAGTGTGTGTGGGTCTGAGTGAGTGTGTTTTGGGTTTTCAGGTAAGGTCACACAGGTAGGGGCGGCAGGTAGCGTTGGTCCAGTAACCGAAAGGTCGCTAGTTTGAATACCAGAGCCGACAAGGTGAAAACTCTGTTGATGTGCCCTTGAGCAAGGCACCCTAATTGCTTCAGGGTCGCCGTTGATAATGGCAGACCCTGGCGGTGACCCCACTATTATTACACACCTATACAGCAGTAGTCTGTTACGGACTAGGGAAGTAGCCTTTGGACTGACAGAGTGTGTTACATTAGTCTCTTGAGGCCTGGCCTCCCTTCGCCAGACCACAGTTGACAGAGCAGTAGGGTAAACAAACGCGGTGGCCTCAAGTACAAACATTTGCACACTATCAACGAGGGCGAGAGACAGAGAGAGGGAGTGTTTGTGTGAAATCATGTGTGTATGGGCATTGTGCATTTAAATATGTGTGAATCATATGAACTCCTTTGTGTTTCTATCTGTGTAAGTGTGTTTCCTGTGTGTGAAGGTGTGTCAACATATTTAATAGTCACATGGGCCCATGGACGCCAATAAATCGAGGAAATCTTCCAAAAGATATACAGTAGTATACACTTCTACTGGCTTGGGGATAGCACTGTTTCTGAAAAAAAAAACAATAAAAAATAAAATGGACACATTTCTAATTTCATTAGACATGCAAAAACCCCTAAGCTTTGTGCGGTTTCCCATTTTTCCATAATTATTTATACAATTTCAAAAGAGAGTGTTCAAGACAAACTCTTAGTAAACCCTCCAGCTATTGTCTTTATTCTAGACGGGTAGTGGTGAAAATACAAAGCAGAGAGAAAGAGACAGAGACAAAACCACCCACAGAACTCAATGAAAAGCCAATGCTATTTAATGAAATGCCATGAGGTATACTGATGCTCTCTAAAGCTTGGCAGGCCCTGGCGTCACTTTACACTAACAGGCAGAAAGGTTAAATACTCACATTGAGTCAGCATTACTGTTTGTTAGCTTCATGAATATTCTAGAGAAAGCCAGTTCACTTAGCGTGTCAAGTGAGTTGTAAAGCGTGTGTTTTATCTTTACCTTAAAGCGGTTGGATTCATTGCCACACCGAGCTGAAGCCACAACATCAACCAGTATGTTCTTACAGTAGCTAGATAGAATAGTTAGCTGTTTTAATAACAACAGCAAGGGGTGCCATTTTCAGCAAGTCAGGCTTAATTCCCGTCCCTCTCTTCTGCTCAACATTTCACTTGGTCCATCATAATAACACATTCTTCACCATTTCGTAGAAATTGTAACATTACCCATAACCTCTAACAACCACTGTGGACTCTACCATTGCCAATTGAAAAGTGTCCAACAATGCTTCTAAAATTTGGTTCAATGCACGAGGGCCTTGTCCATGAGAGGCGCAGTTAGAGAAAAAAAAAACTCCTTTAAAACATTTCCAAGCGGAAAGGAAAATGGCCACCCACTGCATGTGTTGGAGGGGTCAGTGAAGATGCCACCATGGCACAAACTGCCACCCAGTGGCACAGGGAAGTGGGTATCACCCCATCATGGCACCTCATTAAATCACACATGGACATGGTTGGCGTCGTTGACCCAATGTGACACTTGTCATGGTTTGTTCAGATGAATTCAACCACGTCGAATTACTACTGGTCTAGTTGGGATAGGATTCTGGTACATAGAACTAAGATGAATGTAGTTCAATTAGAGTGTAGAGGTCGCTTTACCTGGCTATCAGCTCAAAGTGAGATAGACTTCAAAATGGCTACCATAATACCAGTGAAACAAGTGTTTGATCTGACAACTGGTAATATCATGCAGGCAATTTGTCATGTCAACATCTCCATGATACATTGCCCAGGTATGTTGGCAGTATGACTAGGTGTGGTTCTGGGCGGCCATTTTAATTTTCTAGCACCACATGGGGTGTGGAGTCTTTCATTAATCATTCTACCTGTGCCATAGCATTGTCAGAATCCATATAGCCTCTTCTTTGCAAAATGGGGGTGGGTTGGAACGCGTCCCCAAAAATCAATTTCCCTCCCTGGCCCTTCCGGACTGAATTTGTCACAAGGAGACGAGTTCAGAAGAAATTGGCTTCCATTTCGTGCCCATCCTATTTTTTTTTTTGTCTGGATCCTTGCCGCTTTCGCTTTTTGTCTAGCCTACAGTCCTCCTAGCTAGACCGGTGCCGTTCATCACGTTGCCATCTCAACAGTGCCTGCCCCCTTCTTCGCTAGAAGCCATTAGAGCATCTCTGCATCGTGGCGGCCAGATTGCATTTCGGCTGTGCTCCGACATTTATCATATTTTGTCGCCAACTTTTTATCTTCACCTGCCCTGTTTGTGAAGCAGTCCCTATCAGCTGCTGGCCTATGTAATGAAACACTGGGAGGTAAGCTGGAGTAAATAACCTAATTAGACAAGCAGCAAATGGGGACAAAGGAGGGAGAACATACACAAAAGGATGGCGATGGATCCTCGAATGCCAGGGGAGGGACACGCTCACAGATGGGCCGTGGAGGAAGTTGAGGTGGTGGCATGGCGCTATGCCCGCTACGCCTCCTCCCAATCCCTGTATTTATAGTAGGCCCTAGTTCAGGTTCTTGAAAATGTTTCTCTTTGGTTAATTTTAATGATGTAACGAAAGTGACATGAGTTCATATTTTTCTTCATAGGAAAACAAGGGCCAAAGGATTCTGGCCCAGTGTTTCGAGTTAAAAATCTGCCTCTCCGACAATGGTTGGAGGTCCAAGCTATGGCTAATGGGAGGGTCCAGCCATCTCTCTCTCTCTCTCTCTCTCTCTCTCTCTCTCTCTCTCTCTCTCTCTCTCTCTCTCTCTCTCTCTCTCTCTCTCTCTCTCTCTCTCTCTCTCTCTCTCTCTCTCTCTCTCTCTCTCTCTCTCTCTCTCTCTCTCTCTCTCTCTCTCTCTCTCTCTCTCCCTCTCTCCCTCCCTCCCTCCCTCCCTCCCTCCCTCCCACTCTTCCTCCCCCTATCTCTCTCCTCGTTAGGGCCGAAAATGAAGAATGCCTAGCGTCATAATTATCGGCGTTGTTGTGCTAAACAATATTGAGTTGATGCAGTGAAAATGTCAGGACAGTATTAGCGGACGATTATTAATCCACATCAAGCTGGGGAAGGACAATTTAATTAACAGCCAATCGATATTCCCAGATCGGGTACAGACGTAGTGCACTGACCGCTGGATGGATTCGCTTTATGAATAGTAGCATGCAGAAAATATCAGATGATGTAACAGACGTCTGTCTACTGTAGTCTGGAGTGTCTTTCTTCATCTTACCGTGACTGAAAATCGTTAGCAGCACTAGAGTAGCATGGTACAGCAACCTTCTAAAAGACCACAATGAAGCAAGAGGGGAAGTATGACTGAAGCCTTGTTTTCTGCTGTTATTGTTGGTGGGACTTGAATGCCTTAATCACACCGATAGTGTCATTGCACAAAATGGTACGCAGCATCATCTGGATATGTGTGCAACAAAAGTTCAACATTCACCTTCTGCTACCATTTCTGTCAAGACGTCTACGCATACAGTTTGATGCATACGTTCGGTAAATCCAACATATGCACCACACAGAACACACTGCAACTGCCTCTGCACCGCAATGCTGCAAGGCAAACACAGTGTTCCATTGGAAATGAATGTACTTCTGGTTTACCAAAATGCAATGACGCTGTCGGTGTGATCGAGGCATTAGATGTCCTGTAGTGTCTAAGCGGCACTGTCTTCGCCTGCCTCTGATTTCTGCTTGCGGTCTGTCTGGGTCCCCTGTATCATTTCTCTCTAACGGGAAGTTATCCTGATCCTCTTACTGAGGCACATCTTCAGCACCAATAATGTGCCTCTTTTGGCTTACTGTACGTCTATATCTACCATAAACTAACGCTAACCGATGCTTCATTATAATGCAAGGCAATGGCCTTACAAACCAAGACGGATTTAATTCTTGAGACAAATTCAAACAATGATAAGAATTGTCTAGCCCCTGGTTTAAGATTTTCTTGTCATAGAATCTAAGACAGAGGCATCCTTTTCTCTTGTCTGCATTTTACCTCACAGCAGCTTGGGTCATCGCTGCAACGCTGTTGGAGACAGCCCATCTCAAGGACTGTTGGCCGTGTCTTTTTGTGAACGACCAAAAATGAAATGAATCCAGAGCAAATTCCCTTGTAGATTTCAAAGACGCCACACAATGAGCGCGTCAAAACAAAGCTGCCGGCATCTACAAGGCGGCCAGCCCCTTTTGAATATATCCTTCAGTGCTTCCATTTAGCTTTTTTTTTTAAAAGCACATTTTTAGATACCTTCTGTCTTTCTCGATTACTTTCTCAGAGGCGGAACACTATATCTTCTTTGGGTAGCAATCCCCAGTGGATTTGACGACTGACAGGTTGTCTTGGCCTAGTTGTTCCCCTTCCGTCTCTTTTTCCACTGGATCAGAGTATTATTCTTAATTCCAGAGTTCACTATCACATGCCTGTAATTCCACAAAGCCATTAGAGGGCTGTGCAACAGCATCAAATGCCACAACTCACAGCTCACACTGCGATGCTGTCGAATGCAGCTTAAACACAGACATACGAACACACAGTGAGGAACCGTCCACTGTTACATTTCATTTACTGAAATGTTCCATCATTACAACTTCATCCCTGTTGGAAATGGGGAGAAGAATATCCTGAACACTAATTACATGGTGCAACAAGACAATGGGGATTTCTGTCCCTTGACCCTCAGGTTCACCAACTCCATTTTGAGAACTGTTCCTCTAACATACTTATATTTTAATTTGTTATACCCTGCCAATTGCAGATGGTATTTTATCCAATTCCATTATTGGGAAGGATATAACGGCTCTGGTGATTTTAGTGTTGTGGATGGCTTATACCATTAACCAGTAAGATTATAATATGCATCACCACTTAGCACCAGGCAGATATTTTCCTTTATCTATCCCCATTTACTAATACAATGAAGCCATCAATGGTGTTTGTTTGGAGCGATAAAACGAAAATGATCTCATATGGCCTAACAATGATGTATGGGTCCCTCAATATCCCACTATCCCATTGGTTGTTCAGCTTGTGTCCCTCAATATCCCTCTGTTACATCTGGTTAGTCAGCTATGCATGCAAGTCGCAACAGGTGTCATTAATAAAAAAGGTATTGTAATCAACAGATATTTGAGATGAAACAGAAGATTAATTTGCAATTTACATTCAATTCAGAGGTTTCGTAATATTCTTAATCTGTTTATCTTCAAAACTAATTTCCAAACTTTGGGGCCCGTGAGATTAGGTTGGCACGGTTACCATTGGCATACTTTATTAACGTTGAGAACCTGTCATGACCAAATTATGCTCTTGTTAATCAATGGATTAAAACTAATACTCCTTGTTATTACTTTCCATGCAAATTATTCCTTCCCCTCAGCAAACATCATTTGACATTCCCAGGGCCGGATAATGAAATCATTGGCTTTAAAAAATATATATAGCCCCCCCAGTTACTCATCAGTTAAACAATCAAGGCAAGGCTCCCCAGTTACCACGTGGTACCCCCTACCTCCTCTCATACCCCTATCTAACGATTAGCAGAGCGCCAGCAGCAGGCTGTCTACACTCATTGAGAGCAGGCTCCTGAATCCCCTGTGGTTGGCGGTTGCAGTAAAAAATATATACTACATATCTAATACATACTGTATAATATACTGTCTATATGTATTATAATATTTGGGCCTAGGGGCTTCAGCCCCAGTAATCCCCTGCATTAATCTGGCCCTGGACATTAATTTTAAATTTTTAGTCATTTAGCAGACACTCTTATCCAGAGCGACTTACATGAGCAATTAGGGTTAAGTGCCTTGCTCAAGGGCATATCGACAGATTTTTCACCTAGTCGGCTCGGGGATTAGAACCAGCAACCTTTTGGTTACTGGCACAACGCTCTTAACCACTCTTAACCTGCCGCCTCATTCCCCATGTATCAACCATACTACCAAGCACCCAGGTTTACAGTAAAGTACTGCTTAGGCAACTGATTCAACAGGAACCACTAGATCTTTCTTTTAAAAGACGGAAATGTAAAAGCAATCATGTCAAGCCTCTGCTGCTCTCAGGGTATTCTTCCATCCATTAAAATACATTACATAGACTGCTAGATCACCCGGGGCCACGTAGGCTTGTGTCTGTGGCCCTCGTTGAGTCGCTTCATTGTGTTTTCATCTGGTGAAAAAGCCACTGGACACATGGGTGGTATGACCCCGTTGTGGCCTGTCAACCGTCATTTTACTGTTGAAGTGGAATTGTAAAGAATTGACCTAGAGTTGGATAGGGTCTTGTTTTTATATGTTTATGTAAAACAATAGTCTTCCCTTCGGTTGCATTAGAGGGGATGTATTAGTGTTGCCTTAACTGACATCTGTGTGTGTGTGTGTGTGTGTGTGTGTGTGTGTGTGTGTGTGTGTGTGTGTGTGTGTGTGTGTGTGTGTGTGTGTGTGTGTGTGTGTGTATGTGTGTGTGTGTGTGTGTGTGTGTGTGTGTACTGTCATGTATATTTTATACTGTATGTGTTGGAATCACAGGTGGCCTTTGGCACCTTAATTGGGGATGACGGGCTCATAGTAATGACTGGAACGGAATACGTGGAATGTTATTGAACACATCAAGCACATGGTTTCCATGTGTTTGATACCATTCCATTCACTCCATTCCAGCTATTATTATTAGCTGTCCTCCCCTCAGCAGCCTCCTTTGGTGGGAATGAATGTGTGCACGTGCCAGCATGTGTGCGTGTGTGTACAAATATTTTGCATGATTACTTATGCATGTGTGGGTGTGAGCACAGCTGCAAGTGCATGATTACATATGTATGTGTGCATGTTAGGCCTAGTGGATTGGTCCGGATCGGGCTCTCTGAGTAACCTATATATCATTGTAGGGGTGAAGGTGCTTTGCAGTATTCTGCATCTCCCATGCCTGCCTTCGACAATTCGCGGTTCAGCCGGCGGGGTAGTTCACCACAGTCCATCAATCAAAAGTCCTTTGGCGTAACCAGCTATCTGTTACCGCCAAACCACAGCTCTCTCTCTGGGTAGAGGGGAAATCACCACACTCACACACACTGTGGTCCTGTTAAACCAGGCTCTCCGGTGGCTCCTCATTCCCCACTAAGCGCTAACGGCTAAATGCGTTCCTGATTCCCTTTCCGCTCCCTCTGGCAAACTGCTGTAATTTCCACACGTGGCTTTAATGGCAAAACTGCTGCCTATTATTTTTTCCGGATGTCTCCGCCTGAATAATCGGGGGAAAAATAGCCAATTAAAGGGCTCCGTCATAATGAGAGGCAACAGATCATGCGGTGTGAAATTACTGTTCTCGCTCTCTCTCTCTCTCTCTCTCTCTCTCTCTCTCTCTCTCTCTCTCTCTCTCTCTCTCTCTCTCGCTCTCTCTCTCTCTCTGTCTGTGCATGCTAGGAGTGTTTTGTAGTTGAGAGGCTGTGTGGAGGGCTCTGTCCTTACCTATTTTCTTGATTCTTTCTATTTTTATTTTCTATGGTGGAGGGTTAACGCACTGTTAGTTTAGCGGTACCCACTGTTTTTGTTCAAAGTTAGGGAGGAAGAGGACAGAGTTTTAGTTTCCTGGGGTTTGAACGGTGTGGTGTGTGCGATGGCTTCGCAGCCTAGCGCGGAGGAGACGCTGTCGTTACGGCATGGATTCAGGTGTGTTCCTGAGAATGGAGTTGAGGTTCTGTGGAATATTTGTAAGGGAGGTGTTGGTGCCAATTTGTCCTCTTTCGACTCCTTCGACAAGAGTGGTAGTTGTGAATCTGCCTTCGTTTATTACGGATGATCAAATCCGGAAAGAGCTGAGTCGTTTTGGTGTACTGTCGGCAGGTTTTCAGGCAGATGCCGTTAAGCACGTTGTTGCGTTCCGGAGGCAAGTGTTCATGTTTCTGAATAACAATGAGCAACAGTTAAATGTGCATTTTAAAGTGAGGCATGGGGAGGGGCTCTACGCGGGGTTTGCCAGCACAGATAATCTGCAGTGCTTTGAGTGTGGGGATTTGTGGCATAAGTGCCCACATAAAAGGCCATAGACAAGGTGAGGGTAGAAGCGCCAGTGGGGGAAATCGAGGTCATCGTGTAGGGGGCCATGAGACGCAGGCAGCAGAGGCTGGGCCTAGTTATGCTATAGATGGTGGTGTAGATGATACTGGGCCTAGTCAGGCTATAGATGGTGGTGTAGCTGAGGCTGGGTCTAGTCATGCTATGGATGGTGGTGTAGATGAGGCTGGGCCTAGTCATGCTAGAGATGGTGGTGTAGATGAGACTGGGCTTGTCATGCTAGAGATGGTGGTGTAGCTGTGGCTGGGTCTAGTCATGTTATGGATGGTGGTGTAGATGAGGCTGGGCTTAGTCAGGTTATGCTAGTGGATGAGGAGAGTATAGTGGGGAAGGGTAAGCTACTAGGGGAGGTGGAGGAGGGTGTCAAGTGGAAGAGGAAAAAGGGGGCAAAGAAAGGAGGTGGGAGGGGAGAGGCTGGTGTGGTCAAAGGCACCAAGGAACCTTTGCCTGGTGCTGGGGGGGGGGCAGCCCCGACTAGAGAGAAAGGGCAGGTGGTCAGGATAGGAGATGGAGATGAGGAGGAGGAAGGTGAGTCTGAGAAAGAGGACGATGAGGAGGCTTTCTTTTCAGACTCCTCCTCAATGGGTCCAGAGCTGACAGCCAGTCAGGCAGAGGGGTCAAAGTACACGGTGAGGGAACTGTCAAGGTTCCTGAATGAGACTAAAGGGAAAAAGGTTAATCTTGAAGCTTTCTTTTTATGATCCGGGAAACTTTTTAAGATCAGTACAACACGCTATGAAAAATGAGGGGCATGGTGTCCTCTCACCCAGGAAACGTTTTAGGATGAGGAAGTGGGTCACAACCGTGTGTAAGGGTTTACCTTCAGATGCTGTTTAGATGAATATATTTTTTCTGGCACTGGGGCTTTTTGCTATTGGTCTCTTTCTTTGCTGGCTTTTCTCCCACTTCTTATGGAGACTCTTCGGGTAGGCTCGCTTAATATAAATGGTGCCAGAGATGCGGGAAAGAGGAGTCTGTTGAGTGCAAAACAGAAAAAAGTACAGGTGTTTTTTCTGCAGGAGACGCATAGTGATGTGGTGAATGAAGTCGATTGGGGGCTCTGGTGGAAAGGAGCAAGCGTGCTGAGCAATGGAATAAATGTCAGTGCAGGGGTGGCAGTCCTTTTTCCTCAAAGGAGGTGTGTAGGGGTAGTAAAAGCAGAAATTAACAACAGGGGTTTTGTCCTTATAAATGTGTATGCGCCTAACACAGGGAGAGAGAGGGGGCTTTTGTTTGGGTGTCTGAGGAGACAATGGTGGTCGGCGGGGACTGGAAGTGTACAATGGATTTTACAAAAGACAGAAATGGGGAGGAGCCTCATTCAGGCTCAGTGGGGGTGTTAAGGGACATCATTAATCAGTTTGACCTAGTGGATGTTTGGAGAACTAGACATCCCAACACAAGATAGTATACATGGGTGAAGGTCTTTGGGGCTAGGGAGAGTGCAGCCCGACTCGATCGGTTTGACATGTCCAGGAATCAGAGCAATAGGCTGTTGGGCGCTACCATTCTCCCGGTGGGTTTTTCGGATCACCATATAACCATGGCTCGGCTGTCTATTTAGCCAGGGCCTTGGCAGGCATCCTATTGGAAGTTTAATGTAAAGCTCTTACAAGATGCCACTTTTTTCTCAGGATTCCAGACTTTTTGGGAAAGGTGGGGGCAGCGAAGAGAGGAGTATGAGTCTCTGAGTCAATGGTGGGATGTGGGAAAAGTCCAAATTCGGCTTTTCTGTCAACAGTATACAGCGCTCTCATCCTCAGAGGCTAGTAGAGTATTGGGGGAACTCGAGCGTAGTATCAGAGAGGTGGAGGTAGAGCTGGTGGGGCAATATAATGTAGGCCTCCAGGCTAATTTAGCTGAATTACGTAGGGACCTTGGCACCTTTCTCCAGGTAAAAGCAAAGGGAGCACTTGTAAGAGCTAGGTTCTCCATGCTCAAAGAGATGGATGCTCCCAGCTCTTTCTTCTTTGGTTTGGAAAGACAGAGTGGTGAAGCCAAGGGTATGCATTGTCTACGGCTGTCGGATGGGCAGGTGACCTCTGTGGTGGGGGAGATGTGGGAGCGGCCTGTGGAGTTTTATACTGAGTTGTATAGGGCAGAACTGTGTGATCCTATGTGTGCTCAGGCTTTGTTTGCAGAACTCCCTAAGCTCTCTCTGGCATGAGGGATGAAATGGACATTCCCCTGTTGTCCCATGAACTGGCAGAGGCCATAACCCAGATGTCCCCCGACCGTGCACCGGGGGTCGATGGACTCCCAGTGGAGTTTTATAGAAAATTCTGGGGAAGAATTGGACTGGACTTCTTTTGCATGTTGCGTCGGGGTAGGAGAGTTGGGCGACTCTGACTCTCCTGCCCAAAGAAGGGGACTTGTGCGAACTTAAGAACTGGAGGCCTGTGGCATTGCTCTGTACGGCCTACAAGATATTTGCCAAGGTCCTTGCTAACAGACTGAATTCCCACCTGGACTCTTTAGTACACAAGGACCAGACATATTGTGTACCGGGATGCTCAATCACGGGCATAGCAGTGTCGGCGTATGCAGATGACGTTTCTGTGATGGTCAGGGATGGGCAGGATATGCAGGTACTAAAGACTAGTTTGAAGGTGTACGAGGGAGCTTCGTCAGCTAAGGTGAACTTGGGCAAGAGCAAAGCTCTGTTATGCGGGCAAGGTGGGATAGGGCCCCCCCTCTGCTTCCAGGGGGTTTGCAGTGGGGTTGTGAAGGGCTTAACATTTTTGGGGTGTACCTGGTCTCGGAGAGGTGGGTCAGGAAGAACAGGGAGGAGCTGTCACAGGCAGTGGTGTCAAGACTGGCCAGGTGGAAGTGGCTCCTGTCCCAAGTGTCATATAAAGGGAGTGTGCTGATAATCAACAACCTGGCGGCATCCTCCTTGTAGCATAAACTGGCTGTCCTCAACCCCCCCGCCGGTCTGCTCGCAGACCTGCAACACAAGCTGGTGGATTTTTTCTGGTCGGGCCATCACTGGCTGAGGGCGGCAGTGTTGTATATGTCTGTCCACAAAGGAGGACAGGGCCTGGAGGAACTGGAGAGCAGGGTGGCTGCATTCCGACTAAAGGCGGTGCAGAGACTGCTGTACCATACCGATGTCGGCTGGAGGGAAACAGCATGCGCACTGCTGAGGAGAGCTGGCGGATTAGGGTTGGACCGGCAGTTGTTCCTGATGAGGCTGGAAAGGCTGAGTACAGCAGGTCTCTCTGATTTTTACTCTGTGGTGCTGAGGGCCTGGCAGCTGCTAAGGCCCACACGAGAAGGGGGTGTGGAGCCTGGGCTGTGGGTGTGGGAGGAGCCTATCTTCCACAACCCAGCCATCCTTTTGAGATCGGTTCAGTAGGCCACCCTGCAGAGGCGACTGATGGCAACGGGTTTACTAAGGCTGGGTGACCTGCGGCTGCTGGGGGAGGAGGGGTGGAAAAGCCCGGAAGTCCTGGCACAACAAACAGGACTAACATCTCTTAGGCTGCTGGAGAGATTCCTGGGGGAGGTCCAGGAGGCACTGTCTGAGCCGGTAAGTGGGATGTTTGAGCGGCCAAAGGGGGAGGGGCCACCAATGTTTCTGCCACTGCAGGGGAGGGCTGAGACTGGGGACTGGCAAGGGGGTCTGGAGGACTTGTTAGATTTTAACACTCCGAGCCTGGGGGAGTTTGAGGGGGTTGGAGGTAAAGCCCTCTACAGGTGAGGAACATTAGGAGCCTAACAGGAGTGAAGGCACATCAGTGACAGAGGGTATGTGGGGCGGAGAGTTTGGTGGGTTTTAGATGGAGGGGGCTCTACAAACTCCCAGTACCAAAGAGGTCTGGGGACCTCCAGTGGTGGGTTCTACATGAAGCCCTGGCCACTAACAGCTGGTTGGCACGGGTCGACCCGGGAGTCGGACAGGGGTGTCCTTTCTGTGTCATGAGTGAAACTGTGCATCATGTGTTTTCTGTGTGTGCCAGGTTAATGCCATTAATGTCTCTGTTGGAATGTCTGTGTGAGAGGTTGGGGGTGGAGTTTACTGTCGGGATGTTTATAATGGGGTACAGGTATTCGAATAAGGAAAAGGCCAAATGTTTGTTGTTGAACTTTCTGTTTGCTCATGCAAAGTTGACTAACAAGGAGGAACAGGGTCAATGAAATGCGGATGTATCATTAAAGAAATACAAAAAGTTTTTAAAAAGTATCTCTCTCTCTCTCTCTCATATATGAGAGAGCAGCTGTCAAACAGAGCCGATAATGTCAGGATTTGTGCCTACACAGATCCCAAATAAGATTTTCCCACTCTCTCTTTCCATCCCCTTGGAGAGCAGGAGGGATCGTCTCACCCTCTCTCTCCTCCTTTGCAAAGCGAGGGAGAGAGCGAAAGAGGAGAGAGAGATAAAGTCTCGTCTGACAGACAGTACAGATAAAGTTTCCTGCATTGTCGTCACCCAACCCCTGTCCTACACTAATTAGCTACACTTATTATTAGTCAATATTCATATTAAATATGACTGATGGTGAGGAGAGGACAATTAATTAGCAGGCAAATTATGATGAATGAAATGGATGTCACCCCCGAGAGGGCCGGCCTGGAACGTTTAGGGGATGGGGCGGTCCTAGTGAGGATCTGATGGATGCCATATAAACATCTCATCAGTGGGGTGATGCCAACGGTGTGTGTGTTCTGTGGGTGTTTCTGTAAGAGAATAGGCTTGTGTGTGAGCAAGGGTTGTCCCTCTTTGTGTATGTGCGAGATAAACTGTATGTGCTTGTGAATGTATGCTTGTGTGTGTCTTTAGCGAGAGCAGCTACCCACTAGTGGAAAATTGTTGTTTTGTGTGTGTGTGTTACGTGCCTGTCGGCATGTCAATATTCTGCAGCGGCGGTCGGATGTGCACTTAGTGCATTGCATCATTAGAATCAAGGCCTTTGGCGTGAGAGTATTTTCACCTCTCATTGGAATCTTTCCCCCTCATCTACCATAACATATACTACAATAAAGCCTAAACAGCAACACACTCATACGTCAAAGCAAAGAAATAGAACTATGCTGTTTTTGAGGCAGAATGAGTGAGTGAATGAATGAGTGAGCGAGTGAGCGAGTGAGTGAGGGGAGGCATCGGGCCCTGATACAATCTGGTGTTGTTTTACTCTTCCCAACTCTCCCATGTTGCTCTTTATTTTCCTACGTTTCCTCTGATTTTCTCCACACATATCAAAATGCTGCACCCATAACCTTCATCGAGGTGCCTGCATCTGATATGCATAACTCAGTTGATACATTTATTATATTCCGTTAATAAGGTTGGTAAAACGATCTCTACGAGCGCGCTGGAGACATGTTCGGCTCAAGAGGATATCCGCTAAACCACCCTGATCCGGGGCCTGTTAATAGGCTGTGAGGTTGTTGTCACGCATCTGACTAATTAGCCCAGCATAGGTTATTAAGCCGTTAATTGATTGGATGTGATCCCTCTTCAACCAAACCAGGGCAAAAAAAAAAGAAGCTTTATTGCAGCTCCTGCAGCTCCTAGTGAAGGGTTGGGATTCCTAACATTTCAACTGACAATGCCTTGTCTTGAATGGTGATATGGCATATGTTGATTATTTAACTTGTGCCATATAAGTAGGTCGGGCATATAGATCAGTATAAAACCACCAGATAACACGAGAGTTAGACTTCATATCCCAAAAGGGAGAAGTCTAGTACAGAATACCCCTCCTCCTCCAACTCCTAACTGGCCATCTGTGTTTTAAAGCAGTTCAAATGACCACTGTGGGAGTTTGCTCCCACTGGACCACTACTGTACCTCTGAGGGCTGACCTCAGTGAACCTCACAACATAGCTCACACTGACCTGGAGGGAAAGGCAAGTGAATGTCAGAAAGGGCCCTGGCCAGGACTGAACACCTGCATGAAGTGTCCCATAAATATATTGTGCATTCCATACCAAAACATGGCTGCACATATCCTTCTGGTATAAGCTAGGCTAAGAGGTTCTGATATAGCTCTCACCTCCTCAAGAATTTCTTAAGATCAATGAGAATGGGTTCTTGTGGGTCATCAAGGGTCGACAACTTGGGAGTTAATTTAGATCTGTCCCAGATAACAAGGCGATTTTCAAACTCACAGAAAAAAATAAAAAACGTGGATTGTTTAACCTTTTTTCAACCGTAACATCTTACGTACTAATTTACTAACATTGATCATCCACATTGACGTACCCACCAAAACACTACCCTTTACTCTGTAAGGGGAATAATTATATGATGGTAAAGCACATCCAATGAAGACAGTGTCCAAATCCAATAATCCCAAAGCTCCAACCTATTAATTGCACAGTCACTCTAGTGATGTCACGCATTGTTACAGGGTGCATTGGCATACCAAGGAGTGATCCGCTTTAGCATATGCCAGCATGCTAAACGTTGTGCCAAGCGTAAGCCGGGGGTACGCAAAACAGCTGGCATTGTGTTCGGCTCACCGGCTGATCCCGGCATCAAAGGCATGCTAGACTGTGTGAACCCTGGCTGTTTGTGTTCTCTTAATGGGAGCATCCAGCTTAAATCAGGCTTTATATTCCTTCATTGATGGACAAATATGCCAAACCTGAGGTAAAATCAGTCAGAATTCCTTTCAATTTTGGTTTGAATTAGGTGTGTATTGTAAATGGGAAAACATATATTTGTAGTCTTAGTTCGGTGGACAAATATGCCAACGAGCTTTGGAAATTGGCATGACCTTTGTATGGTACTGTGGATGGTCAAATTACACCTGTTGTAAAAATAATCCCCTGGTTTAGTCGCACGCAATCTGATCACAAGACCATGTAAACGTAATTAAGCACAATGTTATCGTGGCCATCCGAGATGCTAATTATGTTTCCATGGTCTTGTGATCAGATTGCGTGTGACTTAACCACAGGTTTGTAATTAGACACTGTTGTTGAGGGTTCAAATCAAAACAAATATAAATGTATTTCACACATGCGCCGAATACAACAGGTGTAGACTTTACCGTGAAATGATCACTTCTGAGCACTTTCCCAACAATGCAGAGTTAAAAAGTAAGAAAAGATCAGCAAAATATCTATAAAAAAGGAAATAGTAACACAATTAAATAATAATAACGAAGCTGTATACAAGTAGTACCGGTACCAAGTAAATGTGCAGGGGTACAAAGTAGCTGAGATAATTTAGGTAATATGTACATGTAGGTAAGGGTAAAAGTGACTAGGCAATCAGGATAGATAATAAACAGAGTAGCAGCAGCGTATGTGAAGAGTGTGAAAGTGTGTCTATGTGTGAGTGTGTGTGTGTGTGTGTGGCGTCAATATGCGTGTGTGTGTTTTGCATTTGTGAGCATATGTAATGTGTGAGTGTGTGTTTATGTGTGTGGGTATCAGTGTAGTATGTGTGAGTGTGTGGGTAGAGTCCAGTGAGTGTACAACGAGCCAGAGCAAGAGAGTCAGTGCAAACAAGATACAAATAAAAAGGGGGTTAATGCAAATAGTCTGGGTAGCCATTTGATTAACTATTCAGCAGTCTTATGGCTTGGGGTAGAAGCTGTTCAGGAGCTTTTGCGCTCCGGTCCCTCTTGCCGTGCGGTAGCAAAAATAATGACTTGGCTGGCCCCAGTGATGTACCGGGCCGTACGTACCACGCTAATACAGTATCAAATCGCGCTGGAGGGAATAGCAGCCATTTTACGGGCTCCTGAACAGTTGTGCTATTTGGTGTATTTTTTGCCGCTGATTGTTTTTTGTACATAATTACAATGTCAATAGTTTCATTCTGCCTAATTTAATGTCATTCTCAGGAAATATGTTATCGTGTAATACCTGGGTGTGTGTGTAATTGTGTGTGTGTGTGTGTGTGTGTGTGTGTGTGTGTGTGTGTGTGTGTGTGTGTGTGTGTGTGTGTGTGTGTGTGTGTGCTGCAAGCATGAGGGTATGACTATGAGTGTAGTGGGGAGTGGAATGGACTCAATTTAAATCAAATTACCATGCTTGCAAATTAAGCAGTGGGATTTAATTTGAACTGTTGTAAAAATGCTAATTTCAGAACAACCTGAAAGCCCATATGCAAATACAACACTATTTTACAATAATTCATATTAGGGGAGGCATGCATAAAACACACAATGTACAACTACCTGGCATCAGGGGAATACATTATCATTAGCCCTTAGTCTGGCTAGGAGATGCTACTCAGTGTGCTCACAGGAGCCTCTGTGTGCATGCATTCCTATGTGTATGTACGTGCCAGCCAGTAGTCCTATGAATGTTTGGCTCTATGGATGAATAAATATCCCAGAGTGCATCGAGTTAATGACCATTGACATTTACACTCCATGAAAATATGTATCACATTATTCCATCCAATATTCTAGAATCTATTCACACACTGACACTGACAGCCATCTGAATGACACAGTGACATGTGGTCGAGCTCGAGCCCTTTGATAACGCCCGTGATGACTGCCTCTTTCATATCACATAATGACACTATGGGAAAGCCTGTTTCTCACAGTGTACTGAGTAATTACATTGCACATTATGTTCGCTACAGAGCCATGCACAATTTGACCTCTGCATGGAAACACGCTAACCTGCCCCCTGATTCTAGTTGAGCCTGGAGAACCGCTACATGAAAACACACTAGCTTGCCTCCTGATATGCTCTCTCTCTCTCTCTCTCTCTCTTCCACTTCCCAAGTGGTTAATCGAGGGCTATAATGGAGGGAAAGATAGAGAGAGTGGTTGCATCCTAACACCCTTTTCTCTTTATAGTGCACTTCTTTGGACCAGGGCCCATAGGGAATATGGTGCTATTTGTGCCGCAACCTGTGTGTGTGTGTGTGCGTGCGCATGTGTGTGTGGGTGTGTGCGTGTGTGTGTTGTGTGTGTGTGTGCGTGTGTGTGTTGTGTGTGTGTGTGTGTGTGTGTGTGTGTGTGTGTGTGTGTGTGTGTGTGTGTGTGTGTGTGTGTGTGTGTGTGTGTGTGTGTGTGTGTGTGTGTGTGTGTGTGTGTGTGTGTGTGAAGGAGAGCGAGAGAGATAGAGAGGTTTGGGCACGTAAACAGTTAGAGTGTTTACAGAGATCCGGGGGAGCCTGTCGATAGTTATTTGATGTGTTAAAAGAGGAGCATTCACTCCACTGGGATACGACATGCCATCAGTAGAGAGAATCAATTAAACCAGCATTAGGCCCCAGGGTGACTTAGGTTGCATTCCAATTGGCACCCTATTTCCTATATACTGTAGTGCACTACTTTTGACCAGGACCCCTTAGAGGGATGGTTTAGGAGGGATTTAAAGCAACATGTATCAATGATCAATAATAATCAACGGATCGTCAACGTGTCTAGCTGCCAGAGAGTTTAAGAGCCCAATGGGAAAGATGGCAGAGGGCAAACAAACAACCACAAAGGCAAAACCATTAGAGATCTCTATTAACCTCTAGGGCATGTTGTGTTTTGTTTGGTACTGTTTAGTAGCTCTTTGCATTTAATAACGCTAATGAATTGCAGAGCTGTTTAGTCTCGTTAAATCAGTAGCTGTGTCCTAAATAGACCCCCATTCACTACATAATTCACTGCTTGCCCTATGGGCCCTGGTCAAAATAAGGTACCATTTTGGACACACACCATGTCTAATCTCCACCCTCCTAGCCATTGTTCAAGCAGACACAGAACGATTGCTTGCCGCCACCACTGCTTCTCGCTCTCTCTGTCTTCCAGGCTCACCAGGGACAATTATGCCCTTTTTCAATACTCCTGAACCCACACAAATTAAACGAGTAGGGTTTGGAGAAAAGGAGAGGGAGAGGAAGAGAGAGACAGCGAGAGAGTGAGAGAGTGAGAGAGAGAGAGAGGCTCTAGAGGTAAAACAACAGAAAAACCACAAACATAGGCACAGTCCTATGGCAACAAAGGGCCCTTTCTATCCATGCCAAGTATCCACATATTAACCGAACAATGTATTGCCATATAGCATTCGTCCGTGTTAGCTCATTAGCACCAAAATCCTCCCTACACGTGTGCGTGTCCTGTCCGGGGACATTTGTTACTCTTTTTCCCCCGCCTTTGCGGGAGAGGTTAGGGCAGTCAGCCGGGCATGGACACACAGGACTGGCTCTGAGGATGGTGCCATCTGTTGAGCAGGCAGAGTCAGCCATTTTCTCCCTCTCATGTGTCTCATATCCTCCACCATATCCCTTAGCATGCAGGGCTAACACACCCCAGTTGGGCTAAAGCACTGCACTGCACTGACGGAGGCAGACAACTTCCCTTAGAGTGTTAAAGTGAGGAGATGGGTGGTGGACGGGGGTTATTCTGTCTGTATTTTAGTCGTTCCTCTCAAGGCTAGTGCAGTATTGGGGATAATCCTGGTGCTGAGCAGAGCAGCTGAAGTGTTTATGCAGATGCAGTGGCATGCTAGTGAGGAAAAATGGAGGGATGCAGTTGCTTGCATGGGGCTAACACACAGGCACAAAAGTGAGGGAGAGAGAGAGAGAGAGAGAGAGAGAGAGAGAGAGAGAGAGAGAGAGAGAGAGAGAGAGAGAGAGAGAGAGAGAGAGAGAGAGAGAGAGAGAGAGAGAGAGAGAGAGAGAGAGAGATGGACCGACATCATGGAAGAAAGGATAGAGGGAGAAGGAATATCCGCAAGAAAGAGTAAAATACATACATTAGCTGAGTATTATAGCTGGATAAAGCTAAGAGAAGAATATAGCTGGATCCCTTAGAAAATATGTACTACTTCAAAATGGTTTGGCTCTACTTGGCTCTCCGTGCTCTCACACCTCAGCTGGGGACACTGGCCTGTCATCCAACCCCCTATCCCCAACCCCCTGTCTCCTGCATTACTCAGTCATTGCTGGACAGCCATCGCCTTCCCTCACGGTGAGTTTGTTTTGGCTTGGAAGCGATGAACCAGCACAGCTGTCCAAAGGGCTATAAGAGCAGCTGTCAGCACACAGACCGCAACAGGGAGAGAAGGGAAGCTGGGGGGTAGGGTTTAGGGGGTTGGATGGCCAAGTGCACTTGTGGTTGTCTCATCGTTTACAACTCTGCTCAAATTCACCAGTGGAATGTCCACTGGTGACTCAAGATTGGATGTCTGGTAGTTGGCTTTCCTTTATTTTATTTTGTATGACACATTTGTCACCTCAACTATGAGTACATGGTTACATCCACCATTTTGAGTTAATGCCTTGTTTCTATTTCCAAAAGATTGCTAGTTGTGCTCAATAGAAAGCTCATCAAAAGCTGCTGTGATTAAGATGGCAAAGTCAATAAAAACCAGAATCCTTGAGACACAAAGTTCTCACCTGAAGTGAAAATCTACTTTTCCATTCATCTGTCTCCCACAGTGACATGCAATGGGAGGCAGAATAGAGCCGGGAGAGAATGAAACAGATTGCAGGGAACATTTCTCAACCACAAAGTTTCGAGTCTCGCCCATCAATTTAACTTTTGCTACTCCCTCATCTATGACCTTGGGTGAACGCTCCATTTTTCAAAGATATTCAAGCTGAAGAGTGAGATTCCCGTGGTGTGAAGGGTGTAATAAAACTTTTATTCACATGCACCTGCTTCCTGGAACTTTGTGATTAATGGGAAGTGGTGTTAACCAGGGAATATGTTAATTACTTTGCCACATTTTTTTGCAGTATTTCTTTGGTGCCTTGTTGCAAACAGGATGCATGTTTTGGAATATTTGTTATATTGTACAGGCTTCCTTCTTTTCACTCTGTCAAATAGGTTAGTATTGTGGAGTAACCACAATGTTGTTGATCCATCCTCAGTTTTCGCCTATCACAGCCATTAAACGCAAACTTTTTTAAAGTCACCATTGGCCTCATGGTGAAATCCCTGAGTGGTTTCCATCCTCTCCGGCAACTGAGCTAGGACAGATGCCTGTATCTTTGTAGTGACTGGGTGTTTATTTTTATTTTTTTCATCTACCAATAGGTGCATTTCTTTGCGAGGCATTGGAAAACCTCCCTGGTCTTTGTGGTAGAATCAGTGTTTGAAATTCACTGTTCAACTGAGGGATTTTACAGATCATTGTACGTGTGGGGTACAGAGATGAGGTAGTCATTCAAAAATCATGTTAAACACTATTATTGCAGATAGAGTCCATGCATCTTATTATGTGACTTTTCCTCCTGAACTTATTTAGGCTTGCCATAACAAAGAGGTTGAATAGTTATTGACTGAAGACATTTCAGGTTTTCATTTTTTATTAATTTGTACACATTTTGAAAAACATAATTCCACTTTGACATTATGGGGCCAATGACCAAACATCTCAATGTAATCCATTTAAAATTCAGGCTGTAACACAAGAAAATGTGGAAAAAGTAAAGGGGTGTGAATACTTTCTGAAAGCGCTGTATCTCTACGGTTGTTCTTTGGGTCCCAGATATGAATAGTTATCTCCATATTGGATTAGAATGTAGGGACATGGCCTTGTACTCATCAGGGTGTTGGTTAGAGAGAGGGAGATAGACGGAGAATGTATGGAAGTGAGTGTGACTTGATGTGTGTACTAACATGTGACGCTTAGATATCATAAGACCATTTATAAGAGACATCTTTCTTCCCTACAAGGGCACATACAGAGGACAAAGAGTGGCGAGAGAGAAGACGTGACAAAAAGCGACACTTACTTTCGGCGTTGGCGAGGAGGAGGAGCAGACCCAGGATGAGCAGCGCGGGTCTGGCTATGTGCATCATGGGACAGCTTGGCACCAGCATGCTTTGGCAGCCTCAGTGGTCTGATTTCTCAGATGCAGGATATTCACAGCCTGTGGGGTGGGTGAGGAGGGGGAGGAATACAGAGAGAGAGAGAGAGAGAGAGAGAGAGAGAGAGAGAGAGAGAGAGAGAAATATATATATATATATATATATATAGAGAGAGAGAGAGAGAGAGAGAGAGAGAGAGAGAGAGAGAGAGAGAGAGAGAGAGAGAGAGGTTTGACTTCTTGTACTTTATCTATCTAGTGCAGATTTCTGACATACCCACACAGACGCAGAAGGTTCTGACAGCTAAAGAGGAGAGAGGGTGATATGCTCGCTGGCTATATTCTGACACTTCTGAACATACATTAGTGCTCGCACATACACACACACACACACACACACATACACAGATGAAAGGCCACACGTGCTCTAATCAAATATACTGTGTGTAATAATATTTCGGAACTTGTTTTTGATCATCACTGTTACGTCAGCATTTTATATAATTTGCCAAATGCATTTAATAATACCATGCATACTATGTAGAATAAAAAAATGTGGTTCTTAGATTCACATACACAAACATTCAACATGCTAGGAGCAGAATTCTAACCTGTTAATCATACTATGGGTAACTAACTCAAACTGTCCCCGGAGAACCATACAGCTGGCCATTTAACTCACAGACATTTTACATTTTGCTAATTTAGCAAATGCTCTTATCCAGAGCAATTTACAGCAGTGTAGGGAATAAATTCGTCATACTTTTTCCCCGTACTGGTCCCCCAGGGGAATCGAACCAACAACCTTGGCGTTGCAAGCACCATGCTCAACCAACTGAGCCACACAGGACACAGCACCTAACGTCTGCTCTCGTTCTTTATTGAGTTTATGGTGAGACAGTTAAGAGAAGTCAGTAATAGATTGGTGGATTTCTCTCCAGACAAGTGCTATCCACTGACTATGGAGTGATAAAATGCCACCATTGCTCTTAGTACCCTTGAAACCATTCAGCTCATATTTAAGCCCTGTCTTACACCACTTTCCATCAGTAGCCAAAGCTTTAATAGCTTTAAGTGTCTTCAAATGGATTAGGACAAAAAAAAAAGAGCATAACACATCTATACAGTTTGATGGAGTAAGCTACAGAAGCATTAGTACATGCTAGCAACACCTTTATCAAGCACTGCTTGGAGTACACATAAAATATATATGACAGAGTACACTCTTAGAAAAAAAGGTGCTATGTAGAACCTAAAAGGATTCTTCAACTGTCCCCATAAGAGAACCCTTTGTAGAACACATTTTGGTTCCAGGTAAAAACCCTTTTGGTGCCAGGTGGAACTCTTTTGGGTTCCATGTAGAACCCATCCATGTAGAACCTGTTCTATATTGGAACCCAAATGAGTTCCACCTGGCACCAAAAGGGTTTTTACCTGGAACCAAAATGGGTTCTTCAAAGGGTTCTCTTATGGGGAGTTCTACCTGGAGTTCTACCAAAAGAGTTCTACCTGGAACGATAAAGGGTTCTCCTAGAGGGACAGCCGAATAACCATTTTGGAACTATTTTTTCTAAAAGTGTAGGCTAGGCTCGGCTCGTGTTCACATTCATGTTTGCCACCCCTTCCTTTATCAAGAGTCACTATGTGGATGGGGAAAATCGATGTGACAAAGCATGACAGCATTAGCAAGTAACCCACTCGATTCCACGTCATCCATTTGCTAAAGCCAGGTCTTGATCCCTGGTGACCGATATGTTGTAGTGGTCATAAACTGGACTTGTCTGGTCGTTAATCCACTCACAGCACATTAGCATTCTAGCCAGTTAGTGTGCTAGCCAGTTAGCGTGCTAGCCAGTTAGCATCCTAGCCTAGCACAGGAGGAGGCTATTATCTGAGACAGACAGTGCGTTCCAATATCCACATTTTCCAAGCAGGTCTGCACAGATTATATGATCTTTATATCATGTGAATTTGGTTCCTGAGATGTAAAACACTTTTCCAGACATTGTAAAGATCTAATATTCAATGTAGATCTGCACCTAAAATGTTTATTTGGAATGCACCCAAACTGACTAGTTGAACTTGTCGGAGGTAAACTGATGCTGAAAGCCGTCAGATGGAGACATCATTTGACCTCTGACCTCTTTTACAGTTTGACATTTAGCGGGGTAGCACCGAAGGCTAGTTGACGGATAGCATCAACCATTAGCGCATTAGCCACACCACAGGCCTAGATATGGCACTGTTTCCCCACACAAACGCATTACAGGAATCGCATAATCCCTTTACGCACGGGGCTTGTTCGCCCGGCTATTTATCTGATGATTTATAAACAAATAAAACATCTAGAAAACCCAAAGCGCAATCAGTTGGTTAGACGATGACAAAGTATCTCATTTCCCTGCTACCTATCTCCCCGCCTTTCTCTCCCCCTGGGGGAGAACTTTTATTCCTTCGACTGTAAACGGCAGAAAGGACAGGGAGATAGTGCACCTGTCACATTCGATTTGTGTCATGGGGAGATAGACACGACTACCTGTCTCAGAGCGCAGTGAGGCCGGTGGTGGTCGGGGAATGCGTGGCGAACGGAATCAATTTGAGGCAATCTCAACTCACACACACACACATGTACATGTACACGTACACACACACACATACAAACACACACAAACAGATTTTCCGCATGACTAGAGTATTTATAGTGTATTCTATTCCATTACACTGAAAGCGTAATCCATAGTAATCAACGGCATTACAGAAAGCTCTTCTATTCAAGGTCACTGACTTCTTCTCTGACTTTTGTCTTGTATGCATGTGCCATAGCCATCCTTCCAAAGTCAGGGTTGATAGCCTTTGAGTTAATGAATGTAGTGTGAACTTCCACAATGACATGACATTAGGAGTCCTCACTATACACAGTACTCAGCAGCCCTCCCCTGCTCCCTTCACCACCCTCCCTGATACAGACAAACAAAGCCATCTGCATGTTTTGTAAGCACCAACCAGGGAAGAAGAAGGCTGTGCCATCCATGTGAACACAGGCACCCCTAACATGAACAAATCTCTCCTGAAATTGGACAATGGCTTTTATACTGTAATGCGAAATTATGATATCTATGATATATATGATATCTTAAACTGATGTCATATGTGGACTTCTGGATATTGTTCCAGAATTAAGGTCTTGTCACCGAATACAGTCAAAAGGAGTAGGCAGGGTAGGCAAGGTGCACTTAGTCACCCTCTGAACAGCATGTCTGTAGCTAGAATGGTGTAGCCTGTTGGCAGTGTGTATGATAGTACCTGCATGCATGTGTGTATGTGGGTGCGTTCATGTGTGTGTGGGTGTGTTCCCTACAAGGCTGAGCTCTAACCAACAACTACAGCAGCATCACTGGCATTACCCAACGCACACTCCTACCTCAGATATTACCTCTGACCTTCTTCACAAAAGCTTTTGTTCCCTAATATGGCCGCTATGTTTTATGTGTCAGTTGAATTTCACACATACAGAGATGCTGATGCTTCCATTGAACATTTATTGGTGAAAAATAAGAAAAGAAACGAGAAAAAAAACTTGTCCTTTCTTTCCGAGCCCCTCGGCGGTATTATTGTGTTACTATTCAGCGGTGTTCCATTCAAAGAGCCGGTTGTGATAGGATCATGCATTATTAAACAAAAGGCCGACAACATGCACAATGCTAATTCAAAAAGGGGACGATATTGCCAGGCAGTGGTGGAGGAGAGAAATAAAGAGAGAGAGAGAGAGAGAGAGAGAGAGAGAGAGAGAGAGAGAGAGAGAGAGAGAGAGTTGGTGAGTTATCGTTCTTTCTCCCCTGATTCTTATCACTCCCTGCGAGGTTGATAGAGGAGGAGGAAAACAATGGAGAGAGGGATTCTCTATAGAAAGGATAGCCTGTTTTGTGTCTTCTACTTTTGCATGTGGGAGCTCTGTGTTTCAAACAATGACTAACAATTTAGATTCAGAGCTTTTTGATACTGCTGTAGGAACTACCAAACAGTGTTTGATCAAATAAACTTTTGCTAATTTTTGTTAAATCATCTTGAGATGGGTGTTGATCGTCAAACAGAAGCTAACACGGAATCCCTTGTCATCTATTTCAACCTAAGTGACCAACATGCTGGGGTGGTCATGACCCTGAAGGCATGCTGTTATAGTAGCTAATGCCATCTGTGATGGCACATTCTTTGTTAGCGTGCTATCATAGCATGCTAGTATACCCACAATATAACACAAATTGATGGGAACCAAATGCTAACATGAGAATGTTATGGATTCAACTGTTTTTAACAAGTTTGGTCTGGGATTTTCTTTTTTTATACACCCCATAACCAACCTTCATAACCGACTCATCTTTCATGCGCCTTGCCTCAGTTTTGCTTCAATAAGTCAATTGGGTTTCAAGAGGGTTCTTTATGTTCGTTCGTGAATAGCATGCAATGCCTTGCCCATCTTATAAAATGGATTACGTGGAAACAGTTGTTGTTCTCCCTAAAAAAACAAAGTGCCTACAAAAATACCAGGCACAACTATTAAGTCAACCCCTTCCTTAATTGTGTCCACACACACAAAGACAGAACCACAAGGATTTGGGGCAAAACAAATAAAAATGTTGCCTTTTATGAACTGTTCCCTTTCCTTGTTTGGTCAGGGGTAAACAATACAGTCATTACATAGTCCAAAACCATAACTAAAACATGGCAGGTTTCTTAACTCCAACAGTTGTTTTGTACAGTATCTTCCAGATGCCACGCAAGAGGTAAAAGTCAAGCGCTCAAAGACTCTATCTGGCTTAATTAAGGCAGAACCGCTGTACCGTGAAAGAGCGCTCGCCCACCGATTTCAACCGCAAGGTCAAATGGCATCACTACTGATGGCATAGGGCATTGTGTACCCATCCATCACCCTCCCCGTCTACCCGTTTCCACCATGTTTCCACAGTGGAGAAATATGACTTTAATAGAGTTGAAGAAAGGTTGCATGAAGCAGCATTTACACCCACTCAAGGTGCCCTCAGGGTTATTGCGATGTGTCACATGATTGGAGTTATAGAATGTTTCCTGTTGGAACGCTCAACAGAGGCATAAGTCCCCCTAGCAACCGTCCACCCCCCTGTCAAAAAGGTTGTGGGCTAAGTCAGAGTGGCAGCCCATGAGCTTGGGATGCTGGCTGCACCTATTATGCATGACACATGCGGTAGTCTTTTATCTTACCTTTCCACTCATCTCTCTCAAAAGTCTCATTCCTTCCACTTTCTTCCATTATCTGCTTCTCATTCATTTGATCCTTTCTCTTCCCCTGTCTTTCACGATCATTCCTCTGCCCTTCTCTCTCTCGCTCATACATTTTAGTAATTTAGCAGACGCTCTTATCCAGAGCGACGTACAGTGAGTGGATACATACTGGCCCCCCGTGGGAATCGAACCCTCAACCCTGGCGTTGCAAGCGCCATGCTCTACCAACTGAGCTACACGGGGCCCATACCTCCTGTGACCCTCCTTTTCTCTCTTTCCATCCCTCCATACAGCTCTCTCTCACAAAGGGTCGGTTTGATTTAAGACTAGCATCAGGGCCGTTTCTCACGCATCGCCCCCAGATCAGCAGGCATGTGTAATAACATTCCTCAAGCTAAGCTAAGCTATGCCCTCAAGTGCCGCCTCCACATGAAAGCTTCTGACAACCGCGGCTTAAAGGGGTTTATTTGTGAAACGTATTTACTTTCCCCCCCCCGCTCCTTCCGACCTCAGTCAAACAAGCGTCCGACAGTCATAAATAATGTTTTCAGAGATGCTCGTCCCACCCGAGTTACTCTGTTGTTTATTAGAACGTTGGCGGTGTTTGCTAACATCCTCTCTAGCGTCGTCTCTAGCGTCGTCTCTAACATCCTCTCTAACATCCTCTCTAACATCCTCTCTAACATCCTCTCTAGCGTACCACTCTGTTGTTATGAGTGACAGGTTCTGGTGACATTTATTGCGCCAGTAATTGGGTTTAAAAGCACCTGCTGTGGCTGGAACAAGGAAGTGACAGTATCTTCTCCCCAGATGTGGGCACAGGAAATGCCAAAGCCATTTCACCTCTGCAGTCTCGCTTTTGTTCAGGAGTTTGAACTTTGAGAAGCCTCAAGGGAGTTTGTTTGTTTACCTATTCACCAAAGGTCAATGATAATTACGCACATAGATCTTTTTAAGGGTTGCTTTATTACTGCCAAGTTGCTATCTGTGACTAGATCTTAGCAGGCAGAGTTTGAGTGAATTCAACCGTTTTAACAAGCTGGTGTTTCATAGCTGCAAGAAAATCTAACAACGGAACAGAGGCCAAGGACATATATTTTCAGTTTACTATAGTCATCCTATGTGAATTCAGCCCACCTACCATGTTCTTGTCCAAATAGTTATATCATCAATACTAGACCTACCATGTTCTTGTCCAAATAGTTATATCATCAATACTAGACCTACCATGTCCTTGTCCAAATAGTTATATCATCAATACTAGACCTACCATGTCCTTGTCCAAATAGTAATTTCACCAAACTAGCTAGCACTGTCTCTCTTTCCTCCCTCCTCTTTTTCATCTTTTTACCTGTCCCTCTTTTCTTCTCTTATTTCTCTCACTTTCTTTCTCTCTCTTACCACATTAAATCTCCTCTACCTCTTTTTACCCTTCCCCATTCCTCTTTCTCTCTCCCCCGCCCCTCCTCTACTCCTCTATCCCAGTCTTAGAGCAGCTGTTAGGTTCAGATGGATGGTCCCCCAGTACACAACCCTGACCACCAGACTGGTGAGTGATTATCCCCTGCACACTGCACACTGACATACAGAGTCAAACACACACACACACACACACACACACACACAAACTCAACACACAAGCAAAGCCACACGTCATACACGCGCACACACATGCATGAACACACACACAGAGGCCACGTGCACGTGCAACGCACACACACACGCACAAGGTTATACAGCACTGGTAAGCTTCAGGGACACAAGGATAGTGAATAGCATCATCACATCACACATGACTGTTTGTCTGTTTTTCTATTGAACTTGATGGCATTGGCCAACACATGGTTAAATCAATCCTATAGAAAACTCGAATGCCTTTTCAATGGGACAACGATAAAAGCATGGCATACATAAGCTCTTGCGAGCCGATTGTCAATAGCTTGCGACTTCACTTCTGCAATCTATTGAAATCTTTATTTTCCTCTTCTTAGGGTTCCCCCCGCACTCAAGGGGCCGTGTGTTTTTGCTGTCGCGGTGCGGACGATTTGGAAGTGCATAGTGTTTGGTGCTCGCGTCGCCGCCGTCGATTGAAGGACTCTTGTCCTCGTATTTCACAGGGAAAGAAACTCTTTACCGAACAAATGTGTAGCATCTCGAGAGCCCATTGTGTGTGTGTGTGTGTGTGTGTGTGTGAGAGAGAGAGAGAGAGAGAGAGAGAGAGAGAGAGAGAGAGAGAGAGAGAGAGAGAGAGAGAGAGAGAGAGAGAGAGAGAGAGAGAGAGAGAGAGAGAGAGAGAGAGAGAGACTTAACAGCCGCCAACTTGGAATCGCCAGGATTACATTTATGCCGCATGAACAGGGGAGGGCCAAATCATGTTACATATTATGGGAGATGGAGGGAGAGAGAGAGAATGATAAAGAGGTAGCTGAGGAGGAGAGGAAGGATCAAGCAGAGAAAGTGAGGTGGGATAAGAAAGTGAGAAAGAGAGAGAAAGAGGAGGAGGAGAACAGCACAAGGATGGAGAGGGGATGATAGCCCTGGGCATACTATAGCAGTCTGGAGGTGTCGTTTCCCAAAGTGGTGTAGAAGTTTCTTGGTCTTGTATCGCTTGAGTCAGTAGCTTTGTTCCAAGGCATCAGTGTGCTACGCACCTACCAGTCGGCGCACTAATTCTGGTCCAGGGCGTTATGTTAACCACTGTTGCTTGTGCAGTTAGCTAGTACACAACAGCTAGGCTAGCTACCTAGCACAGGCTAGCTAGTACAACACAACACTAGCTCTAGTACACACTAGCTAGCTAGTACACACTAGCTAGTACCTACACTACATGTCCAAAAGTATTAGTGGATTCTGCTATTTCAGCCACACCCGTTGCTGACAGGTGTATAAAATCGAGCACACAGCCATGCAATCTCCATAGAGAAACATTGGCAGTACAATGGCACATACTGAAGAGCTCAGTGACTTTCAACGTGGCACCGTCATAGGATTCCATCTTTCCATCAAGTCAGTTTGTCAAGTTTCTGCCCTGCTAGAGCTGCCCCGGTCAACTGTAAGTGCTGTTATTGTGAAGTGGAAATATCTAGGAGCAACAACGGCTCAGCCACGAAGTGGTAGGCCACAAAAACTCACAGTACTGGACCGCTGAGTGCTGAAGCGCATAGCGCGTAAAAATCGTCTGTCCTCGGTTGCAGCACTCACTACCGAGTTCCAAACTGCGTCTGGAAACAACGTCAGCACAATAACTTTTAGTCGGGAGCTTCATGTAATGGGTTTCCATGGCCGAGCAGCCGCACACACGCCTAAGATCATCATGCGCAATGCCAAGCGTCAGCTGGAGTGGTGTAATGTTCGCCGCCATTGGACTCTGGAGCAGTGAAAACGCGTTCTCTGGAGTGATGAGTCATGCTTCACCATCTGGTAGTCCGACGGACAAATCTGGGTTTGGCGGATGCCAGGTGAACGCTACCTGCCTGAATGCATAGTGCCAACTATAAAGATTGGTGGAGGAGGAATAATGTTCTGGGGCTGTTTTTCATGGTTCGGGCTAGGCCACTTAGTTCCAGTGAAGGGAAATCTTAACTCTACAGCATACAATTACATTTGAGATCATTCTGTGATTCCAGCTTTGTGGCAACAGTTTGGGGAAGACCCTTTCCTGTTTCAGCATGACAATGCCCCCGTGTACAAAGCGAGGTCCATACAGAAAAATGGTTTGTCGAGATCGGTGTGGAAGAACTTGACTGACCTGCACAGAGCCCTGACCTCAACCCCATAGAACACTTTTGGGATGAACTGGAACGCCGACTGTGAGCCAGGCCTAATCGCGCAACATCAGTGCCCGACCTCACTAATGCTCTTGTTGCTGAATGGAAGCAAGTCCCCGCGGCAATGTTCCAACATCTAGTAGAAAGCCTTCCCAGAAGAGTGGAGGCTGTTATAGCAGCAAAGGGGAGGACCAACGCCAGATGTTCGATGAGCAGGTGTACTTTTGGCCATGTAGTGTATCTTCTAATTCTAAATGTAATTTCACCACCCGTGTTGTTGGTGGCGGTAATTCACCATCCTCTCTGGCACCATTCGACATCCTGTCTGTGCTTGTCTTACAACATCCGTGAGAAGGACTCTGCTGCAGCCAGACCCTATTGGACAAATGAGCCATGGTCAGAGTATGAGAACGTGGTCCTCTGTTGCCTGTATACACACATGCACGCACACACACACACACACACGCACACGCACACGCACACACACACACACACACACAGCGACTCTGCACCATACACTCCTGGCATCTTGACATCTACCCCACCACCCAGCCACGGTCTGTGGGAGGATGAATAATATCACTTCCGAGAGAGGAGAGAGAGAGAGGGGGAGGGAGGAGGGAGAGAGAGAGAGAGAGGGAGGGTGATAGTGAGTGAGAAAGAAAGGGATGGGGTAGAGAGAGAGGATAAAGGGAGAGAGGATGGAGAGAAAGAGAGGGAAATGGAGAGTGAAAGGAAGGGATAGAGAGAGAGGGAGGGATAGAGAATGGAGAGAGAGAGACACAGAGAGAGAGGGAGGACAGAACGGGAGCCAGGCCAAGAGGTAGAGAGACCATTCCACCCCCTGCCCCTGCACTCTTGCAGTTTTATGAAAAACACAGAGGCCATTAGAGTGGGTGTGCTCCTCTGAATAGACAAAACAGCATTCCTCTGTGACTAGCGTGGCACTGGCAGAAACCAACAGAGCCCGCTTTTAAAGAAAAACCACTGCAATTACATACTTCATAAACTAGACCCTAATGCACAACGCAGTTTTCATAGCTTCACAACAATCACTCCTTATCTCCCATAAAACCAGTTCATTGTTCATCACTTTGAATATCAATGTATTTCGTCACAGTGACATTTTAGAGGCTTTTGTACCAAGCCGGCTTGTTTTCGAAACGCACTAGTTAAACACACACAGAAAATCTAAAAAGAAAGCTTAAGGCGTACACACTACGCTCAAAGGGCAATGTTGTAATTAAAATGCCAAGAGGCTCCCATTATCTAAATGCTAATTTGCTGTGATATACCCTGAGCTAAATGTAACGGTACATTATATGTGCGTGACCTATTGCACTATGGCAGAGAGGGTGTATCTGTCCACCCATATCCCCTCCATTAGCTTAGCACAAATGTGTGCCATAACATACGTGTAGTGGCATGGCTAACATTTCTACCTCCCACAAGTACACGTGATATGTTATTTCATCGTGATGTTGTACCGGCAGCTCTTGGCTTGATTAAATGCTATGTGTGTTTTGCACATTCTTACCAATACGGTTGTTTCGTGCCCAACTCCCAAGAGACTAGAAACAAATGGTTATTGGTCTATGAAAAACAGCATAAGTCTGCTACTGAGACAATAGCCAGGATGCATTAGCAAAACACAAGCTTATCAGAGCCTGTTATGTAAAAATACAGAGCTGCCAAAATGGCTGCTGACTGGACATCAAATATTATCACAGATATTAGATGACTTTGTTGGATAAGCAGCAGAGAAATGAAGCTGGGTTGCTCTTTTCTCTCACTTACATTTCGGATAATACTGGAGTTGAAACGTGTTTCAATATTCTATCTGGGGGGGATTTTGCTGGACCCATTTGTTGAGAAACATATGCTTTCATGTGTGTTTTATAGAGTAATTTCACTAAAAACACAGTATTTATGTATGATTTTGGACCTCATTTGGACAAACGTGAGCTACGCTAAGCTACAGTTCCCACAGACCGTGGGAGTGAAATGTGCTTTCCTAACTTAAGGGCCTAGCGCTACAAACATTACGACTGAACACAGGCAGGAGAGAACTATTTTTAACAGTGCAAAAACAATTCATTTGGGCTTATGTGACATTATTGGTTATACAATGGTCTAGTTAGAAAGAATCAAGAATACCTCAATTCAATACTAAGCTCATTTAACTGATGGCCTTTTGTGGCACTAGAACAAGACACTGTTATGGCTTCTAAAATGACTGAATGAGTCCCTTTCTTCTCCCACAGTTTTGAGATGAAAATTCAAATCTCAGCTCGGCTCTCGAAGCCAAATAAATGTCAGCACAGAAGCAATTCAACCCCCTACCTCTTCTCTCAATGCATTCCCAATGACATAATGTACCAGTGGCGGCTGGTGGGAGGAGCTATAGGAGGACGGGCTCATTGTAATGGCTGGAATGGAATCCGTGGAATGGAGTCAAACATGTGGTTTCCATATGTGTGATATATGTAATACCGTTCCATTAATTCCATTCCAGCCATTACAATGAACCTGTACTCCTATAGCTCCTCCCACCAGCCTCCACTGTAATGTACATATCTACACTTTAAATAATTTTAGATGTGGTTGTACACATGCCAGTTGTGTGTTCTTTTTTTAAACAAGATAAGCACTACCAATATTTATCTTGTGAGTCATATTTGCCAAACCAGCACATTTGAAAGGAACGTTTGATAAGTGCCTCTTCCTACACTGGCATTTCTCCATTTAACAAGGGAACGCTTGGTGTTTGTTTATTTTCTTCTCACTTGAACATAGATTGTGAGGCAGCAGTGTAATATTCAATATGCAAATGTAAACAATTGACTAACTTCCTCAAAAGAGCTACAACCAGAGAAATCATGCCAATTTTCTCACAGGCACATATCCGTTTACGCAGTTGTATAAACTGTACAAACTCTTTCTACAAACACTCAGACACACACATACACACACACACACACTCAGACACACACACACACACACACACACACACACACAAACACATTCAGACACACATACACACACACACTCAGACACACACACTCATAGACAGGTCTGACAGTGCATCAACCCAACTGCCAGAGCCTCCTTTCGAAGAGTTTAAGTTTCCATTAACCGACTATCTACACCTTATCATTAAAATGGCTGCCTGTGCCAAAGAGAGCATCTGAGACTCCCATTGGTGGAGCACAGCCCCACTCTACCTGCCCAAGTGGTATCTGAAGAGAGATCAGACCCAGGAGCAGAGGATTAACTACTGCATTATTACCAATTGAAAGTCTCAGTTTAGGATCTTTAAATAAGAGTCGCTGCCAGTGGGATTCTGCCACTGACGTACTACAGGGAAAATATGTATGTGTGGGTGAGTGTGTGTGTGTGTCTGTGCAGCCTCGGATTTGCAGAGGCTTCCTTGTTTCATTGTGACAATAGGCCTTAAGCGTTTGTTTACAGTACATTGGTGTCGTTTAGCAGATGCTCTTTTTCAGGGCAACTAACAAGGTCAACCACATACAATGCAGTAGGCCTGCAATATTGAGAGAGTCCATTGTTGTAGTAGGGACCTATAAGGGCTGTAATTACTGGTTCATATATGACCTTTTCTGTGATGTACTGTTATGTTACGATGAAAGAAGTGATAAAAGTTCATGGAGGTAACTACTGTGTGACGTGTCTGTTCAATCGCCTAATCTCATCCACATGCGAAATTCATTCATAACACAATGCCAACCATTCCAAAAGGTTGCTCCACAATTCATGACTTTGCACAAAAACGTTTGTTTTAGTTGGCAGAACTCGCTTGTTTCTTGTCAGACTGCGAGCAAACACTGACATTAATGAGCTATACATTCTCTTTTTCAATAATGCTGCCCAGCATCGTGATGTATAGCCTTTTAACTTCTCCTTTTGTTTTATGTGAGGGAAAGCATTGTTGTGTTTGATGTACCCACGCGATCAACCACTGCTGTTTAGTCGGTGGAAATTAGCAGAAAAAAGTTGCACTTCTGCTAATGCCATGCAAATTCAGCTCTACTTGTGTGATTGAAATGCTGCTTCTTTCTCCTTGTCGCTAGACTGCAATACAGTAGTTAGACATAGACAGCATAGAGTGCATACTGTGTGGAGTGTTAGTCATACTGTACGTTGGAAGCTAGGCGCAGTCAAAACATTTTCCCTCTGCTGTTGAAACCGCGTATTCACATAATTTCACAGCATCCCTGACAACTCCTTCAACCCCAGGCAAAAGGCAGCTAGCAAGCTAATGATGCTAACATTTTCAGACTTCAAAGTGTCAGCCACAGCCATTTGCAGAGCCGCAATCAAAACAAATCTGTCAGACAAGGGAGGGAGGCACTACAGGGAATGTATTTTTCTTTATATATATCTGCCAAACAGGAGGATAACACAATTATTGGATGTGATGGCTCGGCTCTGAAGCTAGGATGTTTGCTCTGATTCTCGTGGTGCGTTGAGATTGTAAAACCGCAGTCTTTACCTGCACATCAAAAGCAGATTTTAACTGCAGAGCCTCAACGATCTAACAAGTCATTGTGACAGCTCAAATAAGGTTGTGGACAGAGTCAATTAACGATACTGTAGTTGTCGTTTATCCAAAATGTTGAGGGTGGAATTCCTTTTTCAGGAACCTCACTCAGTCCACCCCAGTAAAACGGTAAGATTCTCAAACATAAAGAACACCAAAGCAGAAAGTTAACCGCTAACCGTCAATCTACCTCATGTTTTTCGCATCCCTTCTCACACTCTTCTTTCAAAAGAACTACAAACAACAGTTGATACCAACTGGCAGTTAAGACAGTGATACGGGTAGACCTAGAACTTGTACACATACAGAGACCTCTGTGAGAATGGCTGGGTAAGGAGAGGGACAGTGAGAGAATGCTTGATCCCCTGATCTTTCCCCTGTAGTAGTATCATTGGGGGAGAATAAACAGTCTGCAGTTTGCTGATGAACAATTTGAATTGATTTCAGGAATCCCTCCACTAAAGACCCTGTCTTTCTTTCTCGCTCAGCTCTCTTTCTCTCTCTATTCTTTAACTCACAATGGGAGTTTCAGAAAAGGGATATCTCAGGAGGACAGTGGGGGCATTGGCCAGTCGCTGGCAGTTAGCCTGTGTGTGATTGAGGTGTCACTAAATGCCTTGCAGCAGCATTGGGAAAGCTAACTGGAGGCTATTGAAATGGCTTGGGACTGCTAGCAGCTGGTAACTGCTACTACGGCTAAACTGTCCCTCCTCCAGGGGAAGAATAAACATTCAACGATGGGGACTGGTGTTAAGAAGATGCCAAGGTGCTCAGGGGCATAGTGACACTGACTTCACAAGTCTTGGATGATGTCCTTGCACCCTGTTGGCCACGACAAAGAATAATATATGAAGGTTTTAGTGAGGAGGAGGCCGAGAAACAAACAAGCAAACAACCAAGTCTTCTGTGCAGTGTGTGTTCCTTTGAGAACTGCACAATTAGAGTTGAGATGTGAAAACTGGGAACAGAACCTAATATAGCAATGTGTGTATTTGGAGCCGAGAGGACTTGATAGTTGCATAGCCAAGCACAAACTCAACAAGCCTTTGCCCTTTAAGGTTTCGAAACGTGGTTTGTGTTGACGAAAAATCAGTTAAAAAGTGAAGTCAGCAGCTGTAACAGTTCAACAAATCAGATATCCCTTTTGGGTATATTTGACCTTTTGATACAGTCAAATATGTTCCAAACTGAACAAAAAAGCATCAGAAAATGCCTTCTTTTGTCAAAGTACCATTCTTTTCACCTGCAAGCAGTCTAATCAGCCATCTGACCTTAAAATATCAGAAACGAAGCATCCCGATGGCGCCTGTGACTCAACCGACAACGGTACAGCAACAATGTGTCTGAAACGTTCACCTAAGCCTCATTTCTCCTACTAGCTCTCCCTTCTTCACACGAGGTGTTTGAAGTTCAACTCTTCACCTCAAAGGTGGTTCTCTTGCCACACAGCGATGGATGCCTGACTGGCTCCCGTCTGTTTGTTCGGGGGGAGCCGGTCTTATCCTAATCTCTCGCTTCAAACTCAGTCAACTAACTTTTTCGACTTTGTTGTTCTTACAAAGGGCTTGGCAAGGGGACAAAAAGCTTCAAAGGGTTGAAATGTATTCACGCACATAAACGGCAGATTGGCAAGGAGTACAGAAGAAAGCAGACTGCATAATCTCTGAGCGGGGGAAGAACAGACCTCGTTGTGCGAGTGTGTGTGTGCATGTGTGTATGCTCTCTTCCAGCATTGAATCTCAAGTGCTTGCTACTGATGTGATTGCAGATTATAACATTAGCCCCTCCAACCCATTGCTTTGAATGCTTGACTAAAACAGATTGTTCTGTAATGGCCATGCCATAAGACTGAGGGCTTTACCTAGTAACTGCCTGTAATTGGCTATAAGCTTTGACATTTAATTTTGTGTGTAACAGACAATTACCAGGAGAGGATTGTTGTTATTCTTTATTCATTCATATCGGCGACTTTCTCTCTCTCTGCACTGCATAAACCCTTTATCCATGTCCAATCCTTCCACTTATTTTACACACACACAGCCCAATGCATACACAATAACATATTAATATAGACACATAAATAGACACACACAAGCACAAAAAAGAGCCATTCAACAACCTAGATAAACACACACAGTCAACCACTTTGTCATGCTTCTCCTACTACATTAATGAATTACTAGGGAATGGTGGGTATAACCTGAATAATCAACACTGTGGAACAGCATCAGAGTCAGGCCAGGGAGGGAGAGAGAGAGAGAGAGAGAGAGAGAGAGAGAGAGAGAGAGAGAGAGAGAGAGAGAGAGAGAGAGAGAGAGAGAGAGAGAGAGAGAGAGAGAGAGAGAGAGATAGGAGACACACACAGATGGCCACAAAAACATGTCAATTTGTCCACAGTATCATATGCACCATTAGTATGCCGGCCAAGTAATCAGTGAGTGTGTGTGTGCATGCACGCTGATGTTGATGCTTCAACAGAATATTCCTCTGATGTCTTTTTGAGTTGATAACCTTACAATCGTTTTATTTTCTATCTGTAATCATTAAATGCCATCACAACCAAAGGCTACTCTCTGATTGTACATTTTCAAAGCAGTGAAGGTTTATTCCTGTCAACTGTTCATTCAATTCAAACCAGTGTCCTTTTTAAGCAATCATCAAATTGCGATCACAATCATATACACTACAACTGGCAAGCTATCGCACCATTTTGAATGTCACGTGAAATCCATAACATAATGATATATCCATAATATCCATAATCTGCATGTTTCTGTCAGGGATCATCCTATAGCGAACACCCTTCATTACAGAGTTCTTATGACACCCTGGGTAAGTCCTGATATTCTCTCCTTCTTCCTGACCTGTGCACTCCTTCCCTACTCCCTACACAATTAAAAGCATTGGATTGGTGTAGGCATGGGCGAGTTTCCATATACTGTACAGTACCAGTCATTTCCTTTCAAATCCATGAAGGGAAGCGAACAAGTACACACTTCGGGGAAAAAGGAGAGACTGTTGGTACATGGCCATGACTCACGGGAACCCTAAGCCATAACGATCCTCCAGTCCTCCTCAGCCTCTTGAGAGACTGGGTGTCTAACCCTGGGTGACTGCCCAACCTCGGTGTATGGAAACCAATCTGACTGGGGCCATAGGCATGATCAAGCCCAATCTCACCCTTCTGGACTCTCTATCTCCCATTTACACTGGGAACATCCATCTTGATTTCTGCTGAGTGTCAAACAGAGATGAAGGGAGGGAGAAGGGGGGATAGAGGGAGACGGGTACCCAGATAAGGATAAGGGGACGAGAGGATCAGAAGAGAGGATCTTTTGAGCTTGGCCCCAGAGTGAGAGTGAGAAGAACATCGTCTTTATTTAATTACTGGGAGGGGAGATAGCGTTCTTAGATGAATGCAGGCACACACACAGAACCCTCTCCCCCTCCCCCATACACACACTCGCAGGAGCCAGGACCGAGCACCATAACAGCCCAATGAAATATATTCAGATTAGGAAGGTGTTACATTACTCCACGGCCTGGATGATAAATACGAGGTTAGCGCCGCCATTAATCGTCTAGCCATCCACTGTTGGACGTGGTGACACTGTAATATAATGCAAGCAGCTCATATCACTGGGAGGTCAATATAGTCTGGTCTGAGGGGTTCAAAAGGGCTGAGGAGTTAGGTTTTGCTGAAAAGATACTAAATCTAACATGCTGTTCAGTGGGATTATATCTTGTTTCAGTGCAGGATTGTGTGAGAGTATGTTTGAGCAAGTGGGCGTGTATTTATGAGAATATTTTGGATGTGTGGGAGAGATTTCCTCCCCTCACTAGACCGTCTCGCTCCCTCATTCTATCCTTTTCACTCTTCAATCATCACTGTCTACTCCTCCTATCTCGCTCTACCTTCTCAATCCGCACCCTTCACCCCCTCTCTCTCTCTTTCTCTCCCTCTCCTCCCACCCTCTCTCTGTCATAGAGGGTTTACCGACACATTAGCCTATGAATGACAGCCCTTAAGTCGCATAGTCTTGGTAATGAGTACCATCCATAAAACATTAGGACTGGTGAGCACCTCACTATGCTATAGACACACTATACACCAGACACAATTAGCCTCAAGGAGAAGGGGGGGGGGGTTGTAGTAGCATGTCTGTTCAGTAAACACTGCCAGATTCCCCAGAGAGAGCACGGACAGACAGTTCACAGACAGTGGTGGCATTCCCTCCAATACAAACACCAGCCTAGCGAAAGGTCAGTTGTCAAGAGCTGAGAAAATTATGTGTGATAAATAGGTGAAGAGGCCACTATGTTGTGTATATTTCGGAGCCCCCCCCATGCTCGCCCGGTTACGTGTTTGATGGAGTGTGGCTGTGTGTCTTTGAGAGCGCGGCCCACTTCTCCCCGAATAAGACCTGACCGTTTGCTTGAGGTTACTCCCACACATTCCAGATTGCAGGAGGCACTCAGGAGAAGGATGAGGTACTTGCAGAGTGGATCCTGTCCAAACCAGGGAAAGTGTTACTTTTAGCGCTCAGGCTCTCATTTCATGTGAGTCATGGCTAAGAATCTCAAAGCAAACAGATTTTTTCCAACCTCCTTTTTCTGTTCACGGTGTTTGCTTGAATAGAGAAAATAAGTGTCTAGTAAATATTCCATCACATTGGTTAGTCTTGAACTGCATCGTCGGATTAGACTATATCAACCAGCATGCATTTCACTATCTGCAATGTGAGCTCAGATCTTTGCAAAAAATTATTGCCCACATGCACTATATTAGAGCAAATGCATTGGGTATAAGGCTACTAAAATAAAGAGCTACCTTGATTCAGGGAAAACTCAAAGAGGATTATTCCTTTAGGTCACACCGCTGTATGTTTGCTACAGGCATAATCTACTTATCAATTCATCCTAATATCAGCAAAAAACAACAATAACTCTTCGACGACAAAAGCAGTTTAATAGTGGGGAAAAAACTCTAAAACATTAATTAATTAAACTGTGGTATTAGTCAAATGGAGTGTCTTTAAACTGTAAGAAAATGCTCGCTGGAAATGTAGCTGGTACAAACTGTAAGGGTGAACTCAAATTGCAAGGTCAATACGTGGATCATTTTTCTTTCTCCCTGTGTGGACGGTTAGTTAGAGTTTTCTGTGTAGTGCATCGACGGTGTTCCAGTATTCGGTATTCTAATGTCTAGGCTTCAGCTCAGAGGGCGAACAGTATTGTTGCACAAACCCAGTCAGTCTTGAGACATGCCAGTATAAACTCTTCTATTTCAGTGTGGGGTGGCTAGTTAGCTTTAAGGGGTCTCGTAAACAATATACTGTCTTCATATGGGGCCTAATCCGCAGTGATTGTTAGAGTGAAAACCCTCACTGAGAATGGACCCCCAGTAAAACACACACCTATACACAAACAATCCTACACACACACTCTCCACTCACACACTCAAATTACACCATTTATTGAATTCCTCAGCCCCAATGGCGCTGTGCTCCATAAAACCCAGACGAGTGGACTTGGGGCACTTTCACGGCGCCTCAATACCGAAATAAACTTGTTCTACTGCGGCAAACAAAGTGATGTGACCTGGAAAGGTTGTATTTTCTACTGGATAATGACTGGGTTTTAGGGGCCCAGTCTCAATGTGCCCACTAAATACTCGTCTGGGGCTGAGTGCTCAGTGTAGTATGTCTCCCAGACTTGTCCTAATTAAGCCCATACTAGTGGTACGTGTTTATTAGTGGGAGGGTTAATGTCTAGCGAAAACGCCTAATCTAGTTGCCTAGCTAGCTAGATAGTGACCTACCTACCACATTCTGCCTTTCGTTAGGCTGTATTCTCTATCCCTCCCAGCAAACACACAACCAAATCAAATCAAATCAAATCAAATTTTATTGGTCACATGCGCCGAATACAACAAGTGCAGACATTACAGTGAAATGCTTACTTACAGCCCTTAACCAACAGTGCGTTTATTTTAAACAAAAAAAGTAAGAATAAAACAAAACAAAAAAAAAAAGTGTTGAGAAAAACAAAGAGCAGAAGTAAAATAAAGTGACAGTAGGGAGGCTATATATACAGGGGGGTAACGGTGCAGAGTCAATGTGCGGGGGGCACCGGCTAGTTGAGGTAGTTGAGGTAATATGTACATGTGGGTAGAGTTAAAGTGACTATGCATAAATACTTAACAGAGTAGCAGCAGCGTAAAAAGGATGGGGTGGGGGGGCAGTGCAAATAGTCCGGGTAGCCATGATTAGCTGTTCAGGAGTCTTATGGCTTGTGGGTAGAAGCTGTTGAGAAGTCTTTTGGACCTAGACTTGGCACTCCGGTACCGCTTGCCGTGCGGTAGCAGAGAGAACAGTCTATGACTAGGGTGGCTGGAGTCTTTGACAATTTTGAGGGCCTTCCTCTGACACCGCCTGGTATAGAGGTCTTGGATGGCAGGGAGCTTTGCCCCAGTGATGTACTGGGCCGTACGCACTACCCTCTGTAGTGCCTTGCGGTCAGAGGCCAAGCAGTTGCCATACCAGGCGGTGATGCAACCAGTCAGGATGCTCTCGATGGTGCAGCTGTAGAATTTTTTTGAGGATCTGAGGACCCATGCCAAATCTTTTTAGTCTCCTGAGGGGGAATAGGCTTTGTCGTGCCCTCTTCACGACTGTCTTGGTGTGCTTGGACCATGATAGTTCGTTGGTGATGTGGACACCAAGGAACTTGAAGCTCTCAACCTGTTCCACTACAGCCCCCGTCGATGAGAATGGGGGCGTGCTCAGTCCTCTTTTTTTCCTGTAGTCCACAATCATCTCCTTTGTCTTGGTCACGTTGAGGGAGAGGTTGTTGTCCTGGCACCACACGGCCAGATCTCTGACCTCCTCCCTATAGGCTGTCTCATCGTTGTCGGTGATCAGGCCTACCACTGTTGTGTCGTCGGCAAACTTAATGATGGTGTTGGAGTCGTGCCTGGCCATGCAGTCATGGGTGAACAGAGAGTACAGGAGGGGGACTGAGCACGCACCCCTGAGGGGCCCCCGTGTTGAGGATCAGTGTGGCAGATGTGTTGTTACCTACCCTTACCACCTGGGGGCGGCCCGTCAGGAAGTCCAGGATCCAGTTGCAGAGGGAGGTGTTTAGTCCCAGGATCCTTAGCTTAGTGATGAGCTTAGAGGGCACTATGGTGTTGAATGCTGAGCTGTAGTCAATGAATAGCATTCTCACGTAGGTGTTCCTCTTGTCCAGGTGGGAAAGGGCAGTGTGGAGTGCGATAGAGATTGCATCATCTGTGGATCTGTTGGGGCGGTATGCAAATTGGAGTGGGTCTAGGGTTTCTGGGATTATGCTGTTGATGTGAGCCATGACCAGTCTTTCAAAGCACTTCATGGCTACAGACGTCAGTGCCACGGGTCGGTAGTCATTTAGGCAGGTTATCTTAGAGTTCTTGGGCACGGGGACTATGGTGGTCTGCTTGAAACATGTTGGTATTACAGACTCGGTCAGGGACATGTTGAAAATGTCAGTGAAGACACTTGCCAGTTGGTCAGCACATGCTCGGAGTACACGCCCTGGTAATCCGTCTGGCCCAGCGGCCTTGTGAATGTTGACTTGCTTAAAAGTCTTACTCACATCGGCTACGGAGAGCGTGATCACATAGTCGTCCGGAACAGCTGGTGCTCTCATGCATGCTTCAGTGTTGCTTGCCTCGAAGCGAGCATAGAAGTGGTTTAGCCTCGTCTGGTAGGCTTGTGTCACTGGGCAGCTCGCGGCTGTGCTTCCCTTTGTAGTCTGTAATAGTTTTCAAGCCCTGCCACATCCGACGAGCGTCAGAGCCAGTGTAGTATGATTCAATCTTAGACCTGTATTGACTCTTTGCCTGTTTGATGGTTCGTCGGAGGTCATAGCGGGATTTCTTATAAGCTTCCGGGTTAGAGTCCCGTTCCTTGAAAGCGGCAGCTCTACCCTTTAGCTCAGTGCGGATGTTGCCTGTAATCCATGGCTTCTGGTTGGGGTATGTACGTACGGTCACTGTGGGGACGACATCATCGATGCACTTATTGATGAAGCCAGTGACTGATGTGGTGTACTCCTCAATGCTGTCTGAAGAATCCCGGAACATGTTCCAGTCTGTGCTAGCAAAACAGTCCGTAGCTTGGCATCTGCGTCATCTGACCACTTTTTTATTAACCGAATCACTGGTGCTTCCTGCTTCAGTTTTTGCTTATAAGCAGGAATCAGGAGGATAGAGTTATGGTCAGATTTGCCAAATGGAGGGCGAGGGAGAGCTTTGTATGCGTCTCTGTGTGTGGAGTAAAGGTGGTCTAGAGTTTTTTTCCCTCTGGTTGCACATTTGACATGCTGGTAGAAATTAGGTAGAACGGATTTAAGTTTCCCTGCATTAAAGTCCCCGGCCACTAGGAGCGCTGCATCTGGATGAGCGTTTTCCTGTTGATTAATGGCCTTGTACAACTCATTCAGTGCAATCTTAATGCCAGCATTGGTTTGTGGTGGTAAATAGACAGCTATGAAAAATATAGCTGAAAACTCTCTTGGTAAATAGTGTGGTCTACAGCTTATCATAAGATACTCTACCTCAGGCGAGCAAAACCTCGAGACTTCCTTAGTATTTGATTTTGTACACCAGCTGTTGTTTACAAATATACAGAGACCGCCACCCTTTGTCTTACCGGAGCCAGCCGTTCTGTCCTGCCGATGTAGCGTGTAGCCTGCTAGCTGAATGGTATCATTGTTGTCGTTCAGCCACGACTCCGTGAAACATAAGATATTACAGTTTTTAATGTCCCGTTGGTAGGATAACCGTAATCTTAAATCGTCAATTTTATTCTCAAAAGATTGAACGTTGGCTAATAGTATTGATGGGAGAGGCAGTTTACTCGCTCGCCGTCGGATCCTTACAAGGCACCCCGACCTACGTCCACGATATCTCCGTCTCTTCCTCAGGCGAATGACGGGGATCTGGGCCTTGCCGGGTGTCTGTAGAATATCCTTCGCGTCCGACTTGTTGAAGAAAAAGTCTTCGTCCAATGCGAGGTGAGTAATCGCTGTCCTGATATCCAGAAGCTCTTTTTGGTTATAAGAGACGATGGCATAAACATTATGTACAAAATAAATTACAAATAACGCGGAAAAACACACATAATAGTACAATTGGTTAGAGGGCTGTAAAACGGCAGCCATCTTCTCCGGCGCTGTTAGCTCCAAATTGTGGGCCTAAATGTGCCATTGCTGTTCTGTTCTGTCCTAGGTGGAATGGGGTTAGTTCAGGTTTGATGATACTGGATTGATGGTATGTACCTACCTACCACATTCTCTCTTTTGTTAGGCAGTGTTTTAGCTCTTTCTGTTCTCTTTCTGTTCTCTTCTGGATACATTAGGGTTAGATTAGGTTTGATGTTACTGTTGATTTAATCCTGCTTGTTCGTCTGGAATGTACTACCCTTTCAATGACTCTGGCAGCAATAGGTACATAGTCACCCAGTTGTTTGTATGAATGCTCTATGAATGCTCTATGAATGCTCTATGAATGTTCTATGAAACTCAGCTAAATATAGAAGACAGAGGAAACTATTGATTAAGACTTCCTTGACAGGGTTTTCTTCAATGGCCCATTACTGTACAAACAAACCATGAAGACAAAATCACCTTCTACATTTAAATCTTAGAGGGGCTTTACATTTCACTCGTAGGACTTGGTGAACTGTAATGCCTCGCAGTCCAAGGGGAAGAAGATATCTTTGGAGAAATGTCCTTTGACTTTCACTTTTTATGTGCTTTCATAATCCAGACTCTGCAGAACCAGTTAACTTAATAACTGTGACGCCTATTCTCATAAATATGCAAATATACAATACAGACATTCTCAGTATTTTTAGTGGGGAAAAGGGCATTATGGGTAGAAAGCGGAGACTTGGCTAAAAAAGCCACAATCTCACACAATATGAATATCTCATGTGGGCCAACTTGATATTGTGTTGTTAGGGGGTGTCGCTATGGTGAAGCGGGTCCAAAAAGCAGCATGCTCGCCTGTAACAGTGAATTCAATCATCTAAAATGGGAGTGCTCGCTCTGTGCTTGCCCTCATCAATGGCACTTCTTGGAGTGTTTTGATTTCCATTGCGACAGAGCTCGGAACCTATCCCTGCCTCCCTGTCTCTGTTTTGAAAATGGCAAAAGGGCACAGTGGAGGTTACGTTATACTGGCTGGGAATATCGCTTTACGCCAGGGTCTAAAGCATTACACACTGCTGGCTAGCACCTTATCCCACTGCACATTCCAGTGGTGTGCCGTGTGAAACTTCACAGCCCCGCCAAGGGGGAAAATGGCGTCAGAGCTTGAGATGGGTATGGCAGCAGCATTGCAGCAACAACGACCCCTTTGAGGAGGTGTTTCTGGAAGAAGTCTCAAGTTCAACTGTTAGACGTCTGTCTAGCAGAGTTGTGGACTCGAGTCACATGACTTGGACTCGAGTCTGACTCTAGTCACAAATTTGATGACTTGAGACTCGACTTGATAGAAGATAAAATAACTTGAGACTTGACTTGGACTTGGAGCCTCAAGACTCTGGACTCGACTTTGAAATTATCTGGCCAGGTTTTGTATTGTTTTGTCACTCATTTTGTGACACAGTCTACTTGGATTAGGCCTACTCTACACGCAGCCAGAGACAGTAGCCGCAGGATCGCCCTTGCAAAAAAATAACTGCAACAGATTTGCTAGTGAAACGCACACTCTGCACTCTGATTGGACCAGCAAACTGCCAATCAACACAGGTCAGCTGAGCTAGCCAACAGATTGCTGATTGGCTGTACAGCTATAAGATTGGGTGCAGCAAAAACATCAAGTTGTAGGAAGAGAGGATTGCCATAATAAATAAATATGCAGCTCCAAAAATTGTTTGGTGATTAAGGATATTAACTATTTACTTTGCAAGCTCACCAGCAATGGGGCAACAATTACTAGCATAGGCCTACTGGTCTTTTGGTATGTATCAATTGCTTGAAATTGTTAATTTACTTGTGAAGCTTTTTTGAATTAAAATGAATTATTACTGTGGCGAAGACGCACCATAGGCGCGGCTCTTCACTTGCACTTTCCAAACTCCTGCCAGTGGAGAACACTTTTTTTCACACGTTTAATGGCATTAGCCCTATGTGGTAAATCTATATGGGTCTCCCGGTCGCGGCCGGCTGAGACACAGCCTGGGATCAAACCCAGGTCTGTAGTGACGCCTTGAGCACTGCGATGCAGTGCCTTAGACCGATGCGCCACTCGGGAGGCCCCGTTATTTGGTACATCTAGTTGTATATTTTGTATGATATGGCGCTTTCACCATTGGATCACCAAGACCTATAAATAAACACATCTACACTCAACCTGCCTTGCCTTCTGCTGATTTCATGCCATTATTACTTCTACAAGGTCCATATTTCACAATTACATAGGGTAGTCAAAATGTGTTGTAGACAAAATAATGAAAAGTGCTATCTGTGTGTAAGGGGGGGGGGGGTGCCCAAGCTTCAGTGTGTGTATGTTTCACTTCAGTATGTATGTTTCAGTGTGTCTATGTATGTGTGTGGGCACGAGTGTGTCCTGAACTGAAAGGGATCTTCTTAATCTCTGACAGAGGAGCTGAGACGACCTCTGTGTACTAACAGCAGGGAAATATATGCCCCCTACTGCCCTTGCACCTCTCTCTCTCTCTCTCTCTCTCTCTGTCTCTGTCTCTGTCTCTCTCTCTCTTTCTCTCTCTCTCTCTCGCTCTCTATCTCTCCCCCTCTCTATCTCTCCCCCTCTCCCTCTCTCCCTCTCTCCATCTCTACCCTACCAGGTCGGGCTACTGATGGCTAATAAAAGAAGCAGACCTTGACTCAGAACAGCTGGGATCCTGTCATCTAGCTCTGCAAGTAGCTGTTGGACTCTGGCTGTTAGTGGAATAGTACAACGTATAAGAATAGCACAGGGAGAGAGGGGGATAAATGGGCAGAGAGAGAGAGAGAGAGAGAGAGAGAGGGGGGGGCAGAGAGAGAGGGAAAGACTGGGAAGAGAGAGAGAGAGAGAGAGAGAGAGAGAGAGAGAGAGAGAGAGAGAGAGAGAGAGAGAGAGAACACACCCCCACAGCGACATGCCAGAGGAAGGGAGCTCAGTGTGTCCTGTTCCTGGCTTTTCATGGACTAACCAGCTAATCAATATCACTGAGAAGAAGTCTTTCAGCTGGCCTAGTGGGCTTTCTATACAGGGAAAAGTGCTGGAGATGGACCCCATTCTCATACTGAGGCATCGGACTTGTAAACACAAGATTGTGTAAATGCATCATGAGGGTACATACACTCGGGCTCCCGAGTGGCGCAGCGGTCTAAGGCACTGCATCTCAGTGCTTGAGGCGTCACTACAGACCCCCTGGTTCGATTCCTGGCTGTATCACAACCGGCCGTGATTGGGAGTCCCATAGGGCGGCGCACAATTGGCCCAGCGTCGTCTGGGTTTGGCCGGTGTAGGCCGTCATTGTAAATAAGAATTTGTTCTTAACTGACTTGCCTAGTTAAATAAAGGTTGAATAAAAAATAAAAATAAATACATAGATGGCTTTAAAAGTGTTCGAGTAAGACCACCTCGAAGGCTATAACATGTAAAAGTCTGACATGGATGTTGGTGGTTTTGTTCCGTATATATTTTCTCGGTTTCTTTGACACGTGTCAAAATGATGACACCATACGTTTGGACTATTCTGCCATGAAATGAGAGGGAAAAAGAGAGGGAAATAAACCATTGGGTATTATTGCTAGAAGTCCCCCTCCCCACTCCACCCTTCGGGACTCCCAAATTCTTCAATGTCCACAGGGACAGTTTTTTGTGTGTTGCTGGAACTACCAACCCGACAATGGATGAACCCCTGAAGCCCCTAAAAGCCCTGCTCCCCTCCTTATCCACATTCCTATCTCGTGAGACATGGGAGCAGGACCATTCCGAAACCATCTGAAATAACGACACCAGACAGGGGTGGAGGGGCAATGTGATGTGGTTGGACTTAAATATGGTAGGATTTAAATGAGGCAGACTTAAATAGCCGGGCATGTGATCTGCCGTGTCCGACTTAGATCTCAGATCGTGCTGGTATTCCGTACATATCCCTCCCTAATTGAAGGGAGGAGGGTGTGGGGGAGGGGTGTGTGTGTGTGGTGATGAGTGGGGGGTTGTTGGGTATAAAGGATGACTCCAGATGCTCCAAGCTAGCTGATGCCCAGAGAGGCTAATACATCCAGTGTCTGCTTCATTATTAGAACACAGACACACACACACAGCAACCTCCCCGACACACACACACACGTCCATCCAACATCCACCTCCTCCACTCAACGTCTTGCTATTTCTATGGTTTTACAGTAGGCAGAACATATGCCCCCCATGCTCCATAAAGGACAGGCAAAAAGGAAGCAAACAAACTTGCAGGGGGTTAATTACGCAATATGGGGAAGTGGGGGTAGGTGAGGTAGTGTTAACGTACCAATGCATTACTGATGGTGCATTATATATATGTATCCCTGGAAGTTGATTGCAATGGATCAGTTGAGGTTTCAATTGAATGCTGACAGTGTTGTGATTGAATACATGTTGAATGTGTAGTGGTGTGGGAGGTCACTTGTGTGTCTCTGTCTCGGTGTCTGTGTCTGTCTCTGTGTCTGTGTCTGTCTCTGTGTCTGTCTCTGTGTCTGTCTCTGTGTCTGTCTCTGTGTCTGTGTCTGTGTCTGTTTCTGTCTCTGTGTCTGTCTCTGTGTCTGTATCGGTGTCTGTGTCTGTCTCTGTGTCTGTCTCTGTGTCTGTCTCTGTGTCTGTCTCTGTGTCTATGTCTGTCTCTGTTTCTGTCTCTGTGTCTGTCTCTGTGTCTGTCTCTGTGTCTGTGTCTGTGTCTGTCTCTGTGTCTGTCTCTGTGTCTGTCTCTGTGTCTGTCTCTGTGTCTGTCTCGGTGTCTGTCTCGGTGTCTGTCTCTGTCTCTGTCTCTGTCTCTGTCTCTGTCTCTGTGTCTGTCTCTGTGTCTGTCTCTGTGTCTATGTCTGTCTCTGTCTCTGTTTCTGTCTCTGTGTCTGTCTCTGTGTCTGTCTCTGTGTCTGTGTCTGTGTCTGTTTCTGTCTCTGTGTCTGTGTCTGTTTCTGTCTCTGTGTCTGTCTCTGTGTCTGTCTCTGTGTCTGTCTCTGTGTCTGTATCGGTGTCTGTGTCTGTCTCTGTGTCTGTCTCTGTCTCTGTGTCTGTCTCTGTGTCTGTCTCTGTGTCTGTCTCTGTGTCTGTCTCTGTCTCGGTGTCTGTCTCGGTGTCTGTGTCTGTCTCTGTCTCTGTGTCTGTGTCTGTCTCTGTGTCTGTCTCTGTGTCTGTCTCTGTGTCTGTCTCTGTGTCTGTGTGTATTTACTATGTGACTCTATCTGGAGAATGTTGGATGGACAGTCTCATGCTCTTTAGCTGAGTCAAAGACTGCGCCTCAAATGGCACCCTATTCCAATCCTACGTGCCCTGGTCAAAAGTAGTGCACTAAATAGAGAAGTGTACCATTTGGGACACAACCATTGAGTACTTTGCCCAAACAACAGACAAAGTCAGTGTGGCATTTCTTGCAGACCTGCCGACCAGGTCTCGATACATCTAATCTTACCAGTAAGGTGCAGACACGGGCAAAAACAACAACAACATAAAAGTGACTGAAATTGAAAACTAATTTTGTTCTCTGAAAACATGGCCAACTACTATTAATTTAAAACAATGCAATGAATGAAAACATAATTGTGTTAATGCATCATTCTCAATCTAACCAATCAGAGAACAGAACACCCTCTCTGAATCCACTGGAATCTCAATCAAACCAGTCAGAGAACACCCTCTCTGGAAGAATCCACTGTTGAGGGACAAAGTTCCCTCACAAAGTTCCCTCACAAACCTCACTGTTAGAAGCACTACTCCACCAGCAAGCCTGTCTGTGTGTCAGTCTGACCAAGCAAGGTCTAATAGGGAAACGAATACCCTCGGAACAACCACAACAACATATGGATGCAGTGCCAGTTGAGAGAGAGAGGGGGAGAGAGAGAGAGAGAGAGAGAGAGAGAGAGAGAGAGAGAGAGAGAGAGAGAGAGAGAGAGAGAGAGAGAGAGAGAGAGAGAGAGAGAGAGAGAGAGAGAGAGAGAGAGAGAGAGAGAGAGAGAGAGAGAGAGAGAGAGAGAGAGAGAGAGAGAGAGAGAGAGATAGCGTGTGTGTGTGTGTCTGAGCGCTTCCCAAGGTCACTGTTCCTGGACCAGTGTCACAGCGGGAATAGCGAGACGGCGTGGACAGATGTCAGAAGTGATAAGTGGTGAGACTGGCAAGCTCCGGCATGGCTATCAGTTACTGCTCGGCTCCCCGGATCAGACCGGTGCAAGGACAATGCCAACGCTCTGCCGTGATGATCCACAGAGGTTTGGGGGGATGCCGCAAAATGTCTGCTAACACTATGCTAACGTTATGTCAACAGGTTATCTTGAATCACTTTCTCGTTTCCCTTCAAGGAAGTGCCATATGACATGGAAACAGGCTAACTATAACCTACACTGGTTCTCTTCCTTACAGAAAGTGCCATATTGGAAGAAAAACAGGTTATTGTTGTTTTCTTTTCTTGAACATCGTAAATACAGCCAGCATTGTTTTGTTCAGATATTCTAGACACTGTGTTTCGTCAACGTCACAATGCTACTGGCAAGGCCATTCTTGGGTCTGTGAAGAGTGATATCTGGCATAGCGTGAAATATATCCCTTCTCCATCTGATCCGTTTGAGTCCTTACTCTCCCACCAGCATAATTTACGTGGCAGGACAACATAAATCTTCATTTTCACATTTTCACATCTAATACTCACGGGAGTGCTTAGTCTTGCTTTAAGCATAACACTTTATAAAACAGTTTATAAAACAGTTTATAAAAAAAGGGGAAGAAAAAAAGAACACAAATAAATCAATAGCATGAAATGTACTGTTGTATTCTGTAATCACTGATGATCTGTCAAACCATTTATTTATTTTTTTGGCTGCAGAGCAAAATTATTTCCACAAAGACCTTTACCTACTTCTTATTGAGCTCGTATGCTCAACTTTTGTACTGCACTTGACCCAGCTGCATTTAATTTGCCCGATTTTTTTTTACCCAGAGCTCTTTTTGTGTTATTGCCTATAGGAGAAAATTCTGCAGAACACACACCAAAGCACACACACAAGTACATACAGTGTGTTATATCTCAGTTCTATGTGATAAGTCATTGGGTTTGCAAGGTATATAAGATTCATTACCAGGCAAATGACAAACGAAAAGGTCAAATAAAGTTGAGTCGTTGGGTTTGCAAGGTACATACAATTCATTATCTGGAAAAACATTAACAGCTAAACCCCATTTCTACAATCATGTTTCATCACAGTTGATATTCGAAAGGGATTGGGTCGAAAACATCCAGTGCCCTTGAGACCAGTTACAATCAGCCCTAGTCAGCCGCAGTCAATGGGGCTTGTGTTCATCAATAGAGCCGTTGGCACTGCCAGCTTGACCCTGAGGTCACAACCTGCTGTTCTACTGAGCAGAGTTGAATCAAATTGGCAGTTTGAGAGCTCCGCCAGCAGATGTGGTCGACAACACTGACCTCCGGCAGGAGGCTGAGAGCGCCCATCGAGGGCCCATCTTCCCAAACACTTCAGAAAGCACCCAAGTCAGCGGGAAGTCTCAAGTTATAAAAGGGAGTCCACTAAAGAGGGGTTCTGCCAAGAGAGAGGCCTCACTGACTGACTTGACTGGCAAACTAGCACTCATTAGTTATTTGGCAACTCAAGCGTCTCTGAAAGGGGCAACTTTCAAAGAGAAGTGCTGGATAATGCCAACGGAGTGAGATGTGGTCGAAAACTTAACAAGAGAGGTGAAAAGTGTAAAGTTGGTTGAATGGTCGGTCATAAGAGGTCAAAGGGGAAAATGGTGAAGTTGAAATAACTCACTGATAACCATTAGTTAGGCAAAAAAAATGCAAGCAAGACAAACCTCCCTCGCAAACCATTCATTGGAGGAAAGTATAGGCCTAGATCAGTACAGCTCTCAATCCAATACACCCATCCAACCCACCTACAACAGCACTAGACTAAATCCATTTTCTGGTGTGTCTGAGCAGAACCGAGGGACAGCTCAATCCACTGACCCCACCCTGACACTGACTCCGGTCCTCTCTCTATGGTCGCGGCCCCGGGGTCAAAAGCCTATGTGGAAAGTGAGTGGATTATCAATAACCTAATTTAGTCTACCTGGAAGGTGGAGCTCCGGCACAGACAACACAATTTGCAGCGGCAGTCAAAACAAACAACTTAATCTGTTGAATTGTTATTTCTGGCTTAGTCCGCACCTGTCATTGTTTTAGGATCGAGGCTTAATGACAGAACAAAGGAATAGACAACTGGAATAAAATATAATTCCCACCATTCTGACTAAACCTCAGAAGCACTAGTTAAACTTAGTAAAAAAAAAAAACGGTATATAGCACTGTATGTAACAAATTACAGTTTAGCTATTTATTTATCTTTTTTTTGTAGTCACGACACAACATCAGCATTCTGGCAGCTATCCCCTATTTTGGGAAAGTGGCCATTATTTCGCAGAACGAGCGCTGGGTCCTGATGTCATATATCTGGTGTCTGCTCCTCTTGCGTCAAGGATCTGTTATCCCTGATGTTAGCTGGCACTGAACCATAGCGGTTTCCGCACTATCCTCAGATCCAACCCGCGACAGCGTGAACATGTCTCTTTGTGCCTGTCTCATTTGAAGCCCCGGAACTAACACAGTGTGTGCACACATGAGTGTGTGCATGTGGCTCTTGTGTGGGGTTTTGTTTCATTTTCAGGCTATTTCCACCCACTCCCTAGCCTGTTGAGGTTGCTGTGAACCTGGAAGGAAACAATTTCAGTTGTAGGACAATAACAAGTAATCACTGGGCACCAGTTCTTGGCTTCTAAGTGCAGCTAGTCAGACATTTTGCGTCTGCCTGTTTCAAACACAGGGGAATCCTGCTGCGCCTGCCTGGAATCCTGGGATTTAAAAACTTGTCCAGTATATCAGTGATAAACTGCCTCGACAAAGCCCTCTTCACAATTCATAATGGCTCTGGCTCTCAAAGTCCTGGGAAGGAATGGGGCTGAATAATAAGATCGGCGGTGGCTTGTGGTTCGCTGGCTTTTTGTTATCGCGCTGCGGGACAATCTAAAAATGAAACGGCTCTTCTTAACACCCGCCCGCTTAACCCGGAAGCCAGCCGCATCAATGTGTCGGAGGAAACACTGTTCAACTAACGACCGATGTCAGCCTGCAGGCGCCTGGCCCATCACAAGGAGTCGCTAGAGCGCGGTGAGCGAAGTTAAGCCCCCCCCGCCAAACCCTCACCTAACCCGGACGACCCTGGGCCAATTGTGCACCGCCCTATGGGGCTCCCAATCACGGCCGGTTGTGATACAGCCCGGGATCGGACCCGGGTCTGTAGTGACGCCTCTAGCACTGCAATGCAGTGCCTTAGACCGCTGCGCCACTCGGGAGGCCCAAGAGATCAATTTTTATGTGTACATTCCATCACTGCATACAGTCTACTGATGTTCAGGGGCAGAAGTCAAACAGTCTATACTTAGAAAGAAGGGTTCCAAAAGGGTTCTTCGGCTGTCTGTCCCCATAGGATAACCCTTTTGGGTTCTATGTAGAACCCTCTGTGGAACGGGTTCTACCTGGAACCAAAAGGGTTCTACCTGGAACCAAAAAGGGTTCCTCAAAGGGTTCTCCTATGGGGACAGCCGAATAACCCTTTTAGGTTCTAGGCAGCACCTTTTTTTCAAAGAGTGTATTGATGTTCAGGGGTGGAAGCATATGAAGCTATGGGTAATAGTTATCACAGGACAGTGATAAGCAAAAATGTACTATAAGGTAGCCTCCACGAGAGGGGTTGGGTGTGTGTATGTGTGTGTGTGTTTGTGTTTGTGTATGGGTGTGCGCATGCGTGTGGGAATGTGTGTAGTCTGTGCCATGGTTTTTCCCCAGACTTGTTCAGCATTAAAATGGATTGACTTGCGTGTCATTTCCGCCTGCAGCCAATTGCAATAAGCAAAATAGGAAGGAGAAAAAAACTAGCTCAAGGGTATCCATTTCATTTGGAGCACCATGTAAATCAAGGCCACCAGCAGTGACTGTTGAGACATTGGGGAGGCCTGACTGAAACCAGTCAATATTCTCCACAAGTATAGTCCATCCACTCTCCTTACTTCCTTCCTCCTTCCCTCCAAATGCACTCCCCCGATACTGAAGACTTGAAGGAAGCAAGATGGAAAAAAAAGATGGAACAGAAAAATCAATGGCAGCCGTCTACAATAGCCTTCCCATTTTGCTGGCCGCCTCCCAACGTCCCTCAGTTAACGGGACATAAGAAGTCCCCTTTGCATAGCTGTCTAACTGGAGGGGGCTTTGACAGCTATGCAATTTATGAGAAAACAGTTTGAACTGCGGAGATGAGGTTGATGCCAAAACTATGGACTTTTCTCCCTTTTTCTTGATGGGCATTTTCATAATGGCTCACTGTCTGTGATAGCCTGCAATATGTTTTCAACTGTGTCAGATAAATGTCCAAATTAAACCGCTACTGAGCTCATCAAGTAAGTGTCCAAGTCATGTAATTAGTGAAAAGGAGAAGACCCCATAATATATATAGAGGAAGTAGTGCTAGAACATTCCTATTTGGAATATTCTGCCATAGTATAATCCAACCGCAATCCCCAGCGTGTGACTCACAGCCATGAATGAAGGCTAATGTTTCAAATGAGCTCTCGACCTGGCTGTGCAAATGCAACCGTGTGCCAACATGAGATTTCATTTCTGGAACTCGATTCAGACCAAACAAAAACTCAACATCCCATGAGTCACAACAGGACAAATCAGCTCCATACACAACTCTCTTCAGTATCGAGTTGCCGTTCTTTACGTCAGACTGCTTAATGAAGCCAAGTTTAGCTTTACCGCCGACTTCTGCATGACTGTTATGGCATGTGTCCCAAATGGCACACTATTCCCTATGTAGTGCACTACTACCATATGGGCCCTGGTCATAAGTAGTGCACTACATAGGGAATAGGGTGCTTTTTGGGTCGCAGTACTCACACAGCTTGCCTAATTCCGCTTTGGCTTAATGAGTGTCGTTTGAAATAATAGGCCTGTATTGAACAGATATAATAGGGCTGTATTGAACAGAGGCATCAGGCATCCATCAAATCTTAAATGAGTAGACCCATTTCAACAGTAATCACCTCACTGCAGTTGTGTTCTTATGCTGAGATGCTGGAGATTTACTCCCCCACATTTAATGAAGTCAAATATTAACTCAAGAGTATAGAAATTAGGGACTTGTGTTCTATTCATAGAATAAATAAAAAACTCACACTGTAGTTTGCAGTGGAATTAGTTTAACAAAAATAAGTTGTATTGTATTACCTCTAAGGCTCGCAACAATGACTGTATATATGAATGGACAAAGGCATCGCTTACATGACACCATTCATTCCTATGTGAAGACTCAATAGCGCATTGAAGCAAAATTAAGTTGGTTAAGATGGCGTCTCATGGAGACATAACATGCAGAGTTTGAGCTACTCCAGGAAGGCCGACCAGGGTACTGCAGGCTGCCATTAGCATCTAAATTATCCTTATACATTATTCTGTGTGTGATATTAAAATAATCGGTTCAAGGACATACATCTGGTGTATTAGAAGCAATTATTGGTACCATGATTATCTTCAAATGTGTTATTTATTTACACGAAGATTGCCATTTTTCAGTGGTGTGAAAATACTTGAAAGTACTCCTTAAGTAGTTTTTTGGGGTATCTGTACTTATCTTTACTATTACTTTTACTTCACTACATTCCTAAAGAAAATAGTGTACTTTTTACTCCATACCTTTCCACTGACACCCAAAAGTACTCGTTACATTTTGAATGCTTAGCAGGACAGGAAAATGTTCTAATTCACACACGTATCAAGAGAACATCCCTGGTCATCCCTACTGCCTCTGATCTGGTGGACTCACTAAACAGTGTGAGTGTTGGAGCATGCCCCTGGCTATCCGTGAATTTAAAAAACAAGAAAATGGTGCCGTCTGGTTTACTTAATATAAGACATTTGAAATGTTTTCTACTTTTACTTTTATTTTTGATACTTAAGTATATTTAATACTTTTAGACGTTTACTCAAGTAGGATTTTACTGGGTGAATTTCACTTTTACTTGAGTCATTTTCTATTCAGGTATCTTTACTTTTACTTAAATATGACAATTGGGTACTTTTTCCACCACTGCCATTTTTCTATTCACTATAATGGGGGTTTTCTGCTAATAATGCCTGCAGAACCGCAATCGGCCTTGAACCTCCGTGGCTTCAATGAGAGGTGGCAGTCATTCCCCCCTAGTTTGCATACATTGCACCGAATGTGTACGTAGAATTTGTCTACCGATAATTCAGCGCGCTGTGTATGGACCACCGGCTGTAGACGTCTGGCTGACGACATTTTCACATGATTCTACATGTAAAAGCGGTACGCACTCGGGTTCGCAAATTACTGCCGGCGCTCTGTTCAGAGGTGCTAAGTACACTCACACCAGCAAACACTACTGGTGTGTCAGAGCTTTTCAGGGCAATAAAGTTACAATGAATCCATTGTGTTTATAATCGGTGCTACAGACCACAGTTTGTTCCTTCCTCCATTTGGTTGGCAAGCCACCACTCTAACTGAGTATGATAAACAGCCTGTAAATCCTGGGAGTGCCCTGGTCTCTATCTCACAGAGACATCCAAGACTTTCAATTCTGTCTACTGCCGAAACAAGACAAGAAATAAACTACAAACGCCTCCAACATGCTCAAAAGGCAAACAAGAGAGAGAATCCTAAAGATGCTTGGGTAATGAAGTCCGCTGGGACATGAAGAGAGACACAATTAAAGGCAAGAGGTATTGAGATGAACCGGACAGGGAGGGGGAGTATAGGGGTGTGGGTACTGATGCCACTGATGACAGAGACAGTGGAGTCGTGCAGCCATTGCAGATGGTAGATACAAACAACAAGAGGGAAGGAGGGGGGAGAGTGAAGGAGGGAAGGAGGGAGGGAGGGAGGGAGGGGGAGAGAGGTAAGGGGGGGGCTGAGAGAGGGAAGGAGGGAGAGGGAGAGAGGGAAGGAGGGAGAGGGAAGGAGAGAGAGAGGTATGGAGAGAGAGGGAGTGAAAGAGGGGGAGAGATGGAATGAGGGAGGGGAGAGAGGGAAGGAAGGAGAAAGAGGGAAGGAGGGGGAGAGAGGGAGGGAAGTAAGGGCAAGAGAGGGAGGGAAGGAGGGGTGAGAGAGGGAGGGAAGTAGGGGTGAGAGACGGAGGGAAGGAGGGGCGAGAGAGGGAGGGAAGGAGGGGTGAGATAGGGAGGGAGAGAGGGAAGGAAGCGAGGGATTGATTAGTGAGACCCCATGATGACAGAACCCCAAACCTTTTGAGAGGAATGAGAATTGTCACGGTTCCCAACGGCTCTGTAATGTTCTATTAAAAAAACTTGCACATTTCTGTTCACTGACTTGTCGTGAATGAACACTATGGCCTTTCCTTAGCCCAAAGGTTTCTTGAGCACTATGGGGAATAACAAGGCATGAACAGGAAATACATACAGTACAGTATTGGTGAGATTTATATTTAGGTACAGTACGCCTAGTCAGTGGAAGGCAGAGCGACAAAGTTTTCTGGCATGTGTTTGGTCATCCGTCTATCCCTTCTGGGTATTTTGGAGTGGTGGTGACTGCTACAATGGGACACAATAGTTGAAAAAGAACAACAGCGAATTATTCTCTGGTGCAATTTTAAGCAGGCTGGCAGAGAGGCAGACAACAATACTCTAACAGTTAGCACAGGACATCCTCCTTCACAGCTCTCTGTTGAGCTTATCACAATGGACAGTTGGGAACATTTCCAAAACAGCAAAGGGGCGGATGGGGGGGAACGGAGGGACCCGAGTGGAAGAAAGGATTGTATTGTTGTCATGTTTTCATGACTACTAAAATGAACCTTTCCATAAAGTGTGACAGAATAAACCAGTGATACGAAAGCGGACACTCCCATCACCCAACACTCCTTTATTTATCTTCCTGGGTTCTTTCTGATACAGAACCAACTGTGGAGAGGAGGGAAATCGATTTGGAATATTAAAAAGGAATTTTCGGAAAAGAGAGCAACAGCCAGCTACAATAAATCAGAAGTGCCAACCATTTTACCCTCATGTTGGTTTACCTGGGAAATGGTTAAAACATGTTTTTTTTCCCTCCTGCTGGCCTTTTTAATCCGGCAAACCTGAGGCTAGTAATTAACTTGACACCGACACAAAATGACATAAAGTCATCAATTTCATGAGTTGAGAGTCAGCCTGGTTTTGGCAAGTGAGGCCCTTCATTCATACTTACAGGGTGGATAAAAGTTTGTTTTTCGAATACTTTAATTCCTTTTCATTGATTAGTCTCTAGTTCTGTGAGTGAATAGCTTTCTGTCTCTCTTTCTCTCTTCCTCATTTACTATTTTCTCTCCTCCTTGTCCTCATTCTTCTCCGCAAGATTGATAATGTCCCTCTTTTTCTCTTCCCACTCACTTCCTCTTCCTCTTCCTCTCTTTCTCTGTAGAAACGTCTGTCTATTTTTTCTGGTTCTTTCCTTTCTCATTCACTCTGTCGTGTCTACCTGTCCATCTCTATTTAACTGCTGTATTTCAATGGTTTGAGTTGGACTTTTTCTTAGTAACTCTTTCCCTCTGACATGTCTAACTGTCTATCAGAGAGTGTGGAGGTGTGTTAGGCACTCTCTCTTTCCATCCCTCTATTTATTTTTCCATTGACAAGTGCTCTTCATTCTGTCTGACGAGGAGGATAAAGGCTTTCTATCACAAACACAAACACGCACACACACTTCCTCCCTTGGGCCTAGAGGTGCATTAAATCCCCATTTTCATCACCTGCGGTCCTGTGGGATCAGCACTTGATTACTGTATTCATCCTCGCACCACCAATCCTACATGCTGAACACACACACACACACATCTGGGGGTCGTTCCACCTCAAAAAGCACAAGAAAACAGGATTTCGACACCCACCATCTCGGATTGTTCTGAAATCATTTCTGTTGTTAGAAACAGATTAGCATTATTTTGTTGAAATTTAATTTGATCTCTGAGAAATTAAGCTAATTGATTGCATTCAATAAATATAGTACCTAACATCCGATTTGGACATAACTTTTTTTCGAACAATGAGTTAGACATGAGGAATCAAAAGGAATGTTCAAATGCCACTCAAAGACCCCCAACCCCACCCCAACAACAAGTGTTATTGATGTCACTTGTTAAATCCACACAGACACACCATAGCCGATTTGGACAAACACAGGGAACTGGATGTACTGGAGACTACACACACACAGAGACAGACAGACAGACAGACAGACAGGCAGGCAGGCAGGCAGGCAGGCAGGCAGGCAGGCAGGCAGGCAGGCAGGCAGGCAGGCAGGCAGGCAGGCAGGCAGGCAGGCAGGCAGGCAGGCAGGCAGGCAGGCAGGCAGGCAGGCAGGCAGACAGACAGACAGACAGACAGACAGACATACAGACATACAGACAGACAGACAGACAGACAGACAGACAGACAGACAGACAGACAGACAGACAGACAGACAGACAGACAGACAGACAGACATACAGATTTCGACACATCTCTTCAAATGTGACGGGCCTCAAAATTTACACGAGCTTCAATTGGTTGCTTGGTTGCTATTGGATTGAGTCAAACCTCAAATGACAGTTGCAACAAATCAAACCTATGATGTGATCTCTTGAGACTTTTTTGTGTTAAAGCTACAATATGTAACTTTTTGGGCAACCTGACCAAATTCACATAGAAATGTGAGTTATAGATCTTTCATTCCCGTTGAAAGCAAGTCTAAGAAGCAGTAGATCTGTTCAATGTGTGCTATTTCAATGCTCCCATTCTAAAGTTTTGTTTTTGCATATTTTACTTTCGGTTTTGCACACAGCTTCAAACAGCTGAATATACAATATTTTTGGTTACGGAAAATATTTGTCACAGTTTAGATGGTACAATGATTCTGTACACAATTACTGCTTGTTTTGTCACATAAACTGAAATTAGAATTTTAGCAACCAGGAAATGGTGGAGCGATTTCTGCATAGTGCATCTTTAAATGAATAATTCAGCGTCCAACTTCTCACATGTTGGAATATAGAATAACCACAGGTAACTGCCAAAATAAAAGAAACACTTGAGTAATTGAGGGATTCTAAGTATATTGAAAGCAGGTGCTTTCACACAGGTGTCGTTTGTGAGTTAATTAAACAATTAACATCCCATCATGTGTAGGGTCATTATTTTGGCTACCATGGCTAGAAGAAGAGATCTCAGATCTCAAAGGAGCACAAGGCGTTTAAAGTGTGTGTGTGTGTGTGTAAGTCACCAGATCTCATCCCAATTGAACACTTATGGGAGATTCTGGAACGGCACCTGAGACAGCGTTTTCCACCACCATCAACAAAACACCAAGTGATGGAATTTCTCGTGGAAGAATTGTGTCGCATCCCTCCAATAGGGTTCCAGACACTTGTAGAATCTATGCCAAGGCACATTGAAGCTTTTCTGGAGGCTCGTGGTGGCCCAACGCCCTATTAAGACACTTTATGTTGGTGTTTCCTTTATTTTGGCAGTTACCTGTATGTCCCATATGCACATTCCAACAGTTATGCCCCAGCAATGTCCAGTTACTATGCCGTTTAATCCTCCTTGGAATGTTTCTTTACGCTGCAGGGTTGGTCCACACATGCAACTACAAGGTTGAGGCAGGTAGAGGATTATGTAGTCAGAATTTAGTTGCATTCCTGGTATGTGTGACCTTGAACCGCACACTAACCTACAACTACTGGGTTAGTCAGTTCAAGGAGGGCTGTGGTGAACATGCATTGAGATTGTTGATAATCCTTAAATCAATGGTGCGTCTTTCATTATAGAATTAGCCCAATCCTTTGCATAGCTATATGACCACCATTGTGCATGCTCAGTGATGTGTACCTTGTGTTTTCCTTCCGAATGGTAGAAATCTGCTGAGTCATCGGCTTGATGACTTTATTTCCATCAGGGGACAAAAATCTACAGCTACCGAGCATCAGAGCATCTGGTCGTTGCTGACATCAAATGTTATCGTTGGAGCCAAATTATGTGTATTATCATAATGTGGCTAGATTATCATCCCCGTGCAATAATACTCCGGGTGGTAAATAATATCATGACCTCATTGGAAGGGTATGTACACTACCGTTCAAAGGTTTGGGGTCACATAGAAATGTCATTTTTTTCCGAAAGAAAAGCAATTTTTTGGTCCATTAAAATAACATCAAATTGATCAGAAATACAGTGTAGACATTGTTAATGTTGTAAATGGCTATTGTAGCTGGAAACGGCTGATTTTTAATGGAATATCTACATAGGCGTACAGAGGCCCATTATCAGCAACCATCAGTCCTGTGTTCCAATGGCACATTGTGTTTGCTAATCCAAGTTTCACATTTTAAAAGGCTAATTGATCATTAGAAAACCCTTTTGCAATTATGTTAGCACAGCTGAAAACTGTTGCGCTGATTAAAGAAGCAATAAAACTGGCCTTCTTGAGACTAGTTGAGTATCTGGAGCATCAGCAATTGTGGGTTCGATTACAGGCTCAAAATGGCCAGAAATAAATAACTTTATTCTGAAACTCATCAGTCTATTCTTGTTCTGAGAAATGAAGGCTATTCCATGCGAGAAATTGCCAAGAAACTGAAGATCTCGTACAACGCTGTGTACTACTCCCTTTGCAGAACAGCGCACACAGGCTCTAACCAGAATAGAAAGAGGAGTGGGGAGGCCCCGGTGCACAACTGAGCAAGAGGACAAAACACCAGTCTCAATGTCAAAAGTGAAGATGTGACTCCGGGATGCTGACCTTCTAGACAGAGTTGCAAAGAAAAAGCTATATCTCAGACTGGCCAATAAAAAGAAAAGATGGGCAGTCTGAGATATGGCTTTTTCTTTGCAACTCTGCCTAGAAGGTCAGCATCCCGGAGTCGCCTCCTCACTGTTGACGTTCAGACTGGTGTTTTGCGGGTACTATTTAATGAAGCTGCCAGTTGAGGACCTGTGAGGCGTCTGTTTCTCAAACTAGACACTCTAATGTATTTGTCCTCTTGCTCAGTTGTGCACCGGGGCCTACCACTCCTCTTTCTATTCTGGTTAGAGCCAGTTTGCGCTGTTCTGTGAAGGGAGTAGTACACAGCGTTGTACGAGATCTTCAGTTTCTTGGCAATTTCTCGCATGGAATAGCCTTCATTTCTCAGAACAAGAATAGACTGACGAGTTTCAGAAGAAAGTTATTTTTTCTGGCCATTTTGAGCCTGTAATCGAACCCACAATTGCTGATGCTCCAGATACTCAACTAGTCTCAAGAAGGCCAGTTTTATTGCTTCTTTAATCAGCACAACAGTTTTCAATTGCAAAAGGGTTTTCTAATGATCAATTAGCCTTTTAAAATTATAAACTTGGATTAGCAAACACAATGTGCCATTGGAACACAGGACTGATAGTTGCTGATAATGGGCCTCTGTACGCCTATGTAGATATTCCATAAAAAATCAGCCTTTCCAGCTACAATAGCCATTTACAACATTAACAATGTCTACACTGTATTTCTGATCAATTTGATGTTATTTTAATGGACAAAATAACTGCTAATCTTTTTAAAAAAATGACATTTCTAAGTGACCCCAAACTTTTGAACGGTAGTGTGTATTGTTTCTGTCTCTATTTGTGACAGCGTAATTTGTCCCAGTCTGAAATACTTTTAACAGTGACCTGACCTATCATGTGCCTGTGGCTAAACTTGCCCATATATCTATCTATACCTTCTTATGAGGTATTTAATTTCCTCTCTATCCTCTCATTCAAACTTAATATCCAGCTAGGCTTACAGGGCGAAACCTAGTTTGCTGTTATTGCTGTTATCGCTACTTTGTAACCTTATTTGAGGCTTAATGGCAGCTATACCACTACATATTTTTTCAAATCTAGAGATGACATCTGTGAACAAATATGTAGGTAGAGTCAAAGAATGTATGGACTTTAAAAACCGCCTTACTGCACAAGTATGGCCTCCAATGCTGAACACATTTACAGACAACCACCCTATAAATATGCCGGCGGGTCATCCAAGCCATATTTATTCGAGCTGACTATATATAAACAAGGCCTTGTCTCTAGTACATTAACGTCTCGCCCTGCATGATGCAACAAGCGAAACCCCTTTGAAATACTTCTTAAAATATACATGAAAAGGCCACGTACGTAGCGTCTGCTCGCACCCGGCTCACTTTGAAGATACAAACACAGCCTTCACCTGTCATCATGAATCGGAAGCCAGAAATATCACTGGGCATGAGAAAAAAAGAACAGGGAAGGTGACTCATGCTGAGAATGGAGTCAGAAACATTAGCGTATTTGGCATTCGCCAAATACGAACACAAGCCAGAAACAAAATTGAGCCGGTATTGCTGTCATAACCATGTATCTCAATATAAAATCTATTTTTATTCATTAGAGAGCCAAGTACAATTTCATTTTCCCACAGGACAAATTCCTTTGCCGTACTCCGGGGATGAAATTCTCCCAAACAACTCCGATCTATATAAATAATAGATTAATAATGACACAGCAAAAAATGCCATTACTCCAGCACTCAAACTGTCAAGGCTCATTAGAGCTGAACTGTAAAAGAGAGCCAGCTGCTTGCCCAGGTGATGACACACACACCCTGGGCAAGCAGCCCCCCATCCACACATCATCCCTCCCCCCTAAAGAGAATATACTGCTTGTCTCCTGGCACAATTCATCTCATAATCCGCCTTAAAGCTGCTAAGCTTCCTTTGGTCTAAATGAATAGTGAACTACAGAGGGGAGAGGAGCCTTGATGCACTGGCCTGTATCAGAGCCTGCCACACAGAGAGAGAGAGAGAGAGGATGATGGAGGGAGAAAGGAAGATGGAGGAGAAGGAAGGACGAGGCAACACGAGGTTACACAAAAAAGCTTTAAGGGTTATGTCTGTCTGGTGAAATCAACGGCGGAGTGACCGGAGCCATTTTCACTCCCTGCAGCGTACTCTCGGTCTCTCTCTCTCTCTACCCCTCTCGCTCTACCTCTCTTGCTCTCTCAATCTAACTCTATCTCTCTCTCCCCCCTTTCTTTCTCTCTCTCTCTCTCTCTCTCTCTCTCTCTCTCTCTCTCTCTCTCTCTCTCTCTCTCTCTCTCTCTCTCTCTCTCTCTCTCTCTCTCTCTCTCTCTCTCTTTCTCTCTCTCTCTCCCTTCCAAATGGCGGTCATTACGCCGGACATAAAAAGTCATTTTAGTTCCGCCTGGCTTCTTCAAAGCAGCTCTGCTATAATTGAGAAGAGAGAGAGAGGGATAGAGAGAGGGAGGGCCGCAAGAACATAATTCCAACTGCGACTCATGACCTCCACAGTGAGGGGAATTGAGTTTCCCAAGCACTACCAAACTCTGAAAAGGGCATCAGAATAAAGACATGAGAGTTAGCATATAGTCATGCAAGGGCCCTGACATGTCATGTTTTCTGTTAAGCCATGTAAGCCCCTTGCCAGCTCTGTTTCCTTTTTTTGCCTCCTTTTTCACATCTTCTCTATACAGTGCCTTGCAAAAGTATTCATCCCCCTTGGCATTTTTCTTATTTTGTTGCATTACAACCTGTAATTTAAATTGATTTTTATTTGGATTTCATATAATGGACAAAATAGTCCAAATTGCTGTACACCAGTGGAACCCCTCCAACTTGAAGGATCTGGAGCAGTTTTGCCTTGAAGAATGGGCAAAAATCCCAGTGGCTGGATGTGCCAAGCTTATAGAGACATACCCCAAGAGACTTGCAGCTGTAATTGCTGCAAAAGGTGGCTCTACAAAGTATTGACTTTGGGGGGGTGAATAGTTATGCACACTCAAGTTTTCTGTTTTTTTGTATTATTTCTTGTTTGTTTCACAAAAATAATATTATTTTGCATCTTAAAGTGGTAGGCATGTTGTGTAAATGAAATGATACAAACCCCCCCCAAATCAATTTTAATTCCAGGTTGTAAGGCAACAAAATAGGAAAAATGCCAAGGGGGGTGAATACTTTCGCAAGCCACTCTAGCATGTGTGCAATGGTGTGGGTCAATAGAGAGAGCAGAGAGAGAGAGAGAGAGAGAGAGAGAGAGAGAGAGAGAGAGAGAGAGAGAGGGCAGTGTGAACAGTACACATATTATTATTATTATTATTATTTTATTTTTTTGTCATTTAGCAGACGCTCTTATCCAGAGCGACTTACAGTTAGTGAGTGCATACATTCTTTTTTTCTTTTTCATACTGGCCCCCCGTGGGAATCGAACCCACAACCCTCGCGTTGCAAACGCCATGCTCTACCAACTGAGCTACGTCCCTGCCGGCCATTCCCTCCCCTACCCTGGACGACGCTGGGCCAATTGTGCGCCGCCCCACGTATGACACATCAGCTTTGATCTTTGGATTTCCAGAATAGATAACATACCAGTGTGATACCTCAAGATACCAAGATTAGAATATTTGTGGCTTCATGTATTGCAGGGAAAATCAGGGATTTTTTTTTTCTTCTGTTAAATGCATTCCTCAGTTGTGAAATTCCTGTTGGCCTATGTCACTGCACTTTCTAATATAACTTTACCCCCGTAGACAGTTACCTAATAGAACTTTAACCCCTGTAGAACATTTCCTAATATAACTTTAACCCCTGTAGAAAGTTTCCTAATAGAACTTTACCCCCATGTAGACAGTTTCCTAATAGAACTTTAACCCCTGTGGAACATTTTCTAATAGAACTTTATCCCCTGTAGAACGTTTCCTAACAGAACTGGGGGTAAACTTCCCCAGTTTATGAGCTAGCCACTAGTCAGACTTGGTTACACTGAGCCACGTCTCAGTCCCTAGCACTTATATAATATTTTGCATCTTCAAAGTGGTAGTCATGCAATAACCCCTGTAGAACGTTTCCTAATATAACTTTAACCCCTGTAGAACGTTTCCTAATAGAACTTTAACACCTGTAGAACGTTTCCTAATAGAACTTTAACCCTTGTAGAACATTTCCTAATAGAACTTTAACCCCTGTAGAACGTTTTCT